>NC_137266.1:13632813-14832813 GCF_053477335.1 Acartia tonsa | reverse complement strand
ATGCTATACTTGTTTGTTTGCTTAATATTTAGGTTCTATTTAGCTACTCTTTGTGCAACCCTTGGTTGTCAGCTTAATATTTAGGTTCTAACTACTCTTTGTGCAACCCTTGGTTGTCTTTAGGTTCTAGCTACTCTTTGTGATGTACTTGGTTGTCTTTAGGTTCTAGCTACTCTTTGTGCAACACTTGGTTGTCTACTTAATATTTAGGTTCTTGCTACTCTTTTTACAGCACTTGGTTGTCTACTTAATATTTAGGTTCTAGCTACTCTTTTTACAGCACTTGGTTGTCTGCCTAATATTTAGGTTCTAGCTACTCTTTGTGCAACACTTGGTTGTCTGCTTAATGGTGCTGTTATCGGATATACAGGTAAAACTCTTTAGGTATAGTCCCTTCTCTCCTATTTCTAGCCCCTGCAGGGAACTCTAACCCTGCGGTGCCAATAACCTAAACTAAAATAGCCTGTCAAAAGCTATTGTGAAAACTTTGTGAAAACACTTTTAATTCATTGATTACAAATATTAGAACTTAGATTTTTGGAATTATGTAAAATTTTGATTGTACAGGGGATAAAATTGTATTAATACAGCTAAATTATAAATAATTAACAAAATTTATAATTTTAAAAAATACGTTTTTGATATTTTGATTTATTTACTTAATTAACTGCGCCCAAGTATTTTCAAAATTTCTCCAAATTAATTTTTAGGTCTCAACAATTCTATTTTAGTATTTTTCAAGCAAAACTTTTAGGAATAATATGACAGAACTTGTTTTTAGGTCCTGCCATCCCAGATCTAATGAATATAGTTGGAGATGGTGGTAAAACTATTTATGGAGATTCTATACAACTGTCTGCCCAAGAAGCCAGCTGGATAAGTAATGATTTGTGCATGTTTAGCCGAAAACGTCAAAATGCGAGGGTAAAGGGGTATTCACCTCCCCCCATCAAACATTGAAATCCTTACTTTTACCTCCATTAAAATAAAAAAAAATACATTAGATTACCTGCCTTAAATTCTTTGAAACCTCTCATTTACCCTCCTCAAAATAAAAAAGCTTGGACGTCCCTGTATTTAGCTTTGCTGTAATTAAGATTTATATTAGTAATAGATAGATTGAATCTAACTTGTTTGTTTGAAAGACAAATTTTGAAAATCCAAACAAATCATAAAATAGGTTGTCTAACAAAAAATTCCAAAATTTATGATTTTTTGATGATATTTGTTTCTAAATTTTTTACACCAAGAAAATTATATCTAAATCAATTATCTTTTATTTTAGCTATTCCTAAAATATTTTGTTATATCCAATAAATCACATACAGCTAAACATAAGTCAAATATTCTTAATTAAAATTATAATTTCTTAAGCTGGACTTTTGTCATTTGGATGTTTTGTTGGTTGTTTGGCTGCTGGTGTTGCTATGGAAAAGGTTTGATGAAGATGATTAAATCATACGATAGAATAGCCAATGAGAGACCAGTATACACTGTAATTAACCAATGGTAAAATTTATGCTGGCCTCCCATTGGTTATTTTATCGTATGACGTCACAATCTGTTGAGGGACTTTAATCATCTTCAGGTTTGATTAATAATATTTAAAATAATATAAATTGTATATTGGCCTACATATTTGTGAAGCACAACTAATATGAGATAGGTATACACATTTTGTTTAGGATTTCTGCTAATACAATTGATTTATCAGGCAAAAAAGGTTTTAACCTAGGAGCAAGCGAAATAAATCTAAAATGATAATTGGGTCGTCTTTACCAAAGGTTTTAACCTGTTTCTTTTAAATTTTTTTAAATTTTAGGTTGGCAGAAGGATAACTTTACTAGGAAAAGTCAATTTATAAATTTTTACATAAATATAAGATTTAGAGCTCGGCAGCTGTAGTTTCAGTCACAGCCACTATTGGGCTCAGTTGCAGCTGCGTAGCTGAAAGAAATAGCAAGCTACTTAAGTCTAGGTCACCTGAAACCTCAGTCACCAATTTTTAAATTTTAAAGTGGCCTCTAAAAGCCACACTAAGCCTTAGCCTGAGCGGCGTATTTTAAAAATGCGCCGCTGTGATTGGCTGAAATTTCGCGCGGGGTGGTTTAGATCGCCATTGAAATGATTTAAAGATCAAGCTTTGATATACCATACCAAGCAGATGTTAGCATAACTGCACCCCAAGCTTACATTCAGTCGCAGTTGCACGACTGAAAGCGCGGATACCGACCCATGACAAGAATTTATGGAAATTGAGTGTTTGTAGAAAAGCATGTGATTTTTAAAATTCAAAATTGACTTTTAATAGTGTTCACAAGTGGGCTATACTTTCTTGGCTTTATATTGATTCTGTTGGCTTGGAATGCTGAAATGGTTTTAGCTGGAAGGTAGTAGGATTTAAATTAGCAGAGCTGCTCCATAAGTGAAATTGTCCATCAGTCCTTCCTTCTTTTATTCTATCTGTAATGCAAATACGTCTTTATTTTAAATATTTGAATTTAATGTTAAAGGTACAAGCTATTTTTGGCCTGTTGTTAAACAGTTAGTGTTCTATTGATATTCAATCTCTAGGGTTTTTGTCAACTACATGGCATGAATAAACAGAAGTTTAACAATAGTTTAATTATGTTAACTATTTAACCTTAGTCATGGCTGACATGATAAAGACATATGGTCAAACAAATGACATTAAAACTACATAATTAGGACAACATAATATTTTTTGACAAGGGGAATTAAATTTATCTGTAACTATTTCAACAATCAGGTTTTTCAATGGTATGGGTCTTGGTTTTGTACTGGCAGTAACTTCTGTCTACATTGTAGGTGTTTTTCAATGGTATGGGTCTTGGTTTTGTACTGGCAGTAACTTCTGTGTACATTGTAGGTTTTTCAATGGCATGGGTCTTGGTTTTGTACTGGCAGTAACTTCTGTGTACATTGTAGGTTTTTCAATAGTATGGGTCTTGGTTTTGTACTGGCAGTAACTTCTGTGTACATTGTAGGTTTTTCAATAGTATGGGTCTTGGTTTTGTACTGGCAGTAACTTCTGTGTACATTGTAGGTTTTTCAATAGTATGGGTCTTGGTTTTGTACTGGCAGTAACTTCTGTGTACATTGTAGGTTTTTCAATAGTATGGGTCTTGGTTTTGTACTGGCAGTAACTTCTGTGTACATTGTAGGTTTTTCAATGGCATGGGTCTTGGTTTTGTACTGTCAGTAACTTCTGTCTACATTGTAGGTTTTTCAATGGTATGGGTCTTGGTTTTGTACTGGCAGTAACTTCTGTGTACATTGTAGGTTTTTCAATGGTATGGGTCTTGGTTTTGTACTGGCAGTAACTTCTGTCTACATTGTAGAAATTGCTTCTGTTGAAATGAGAGGTAAATTTAGTAATGTTTTTGATATCAACATTGCTCCTATAAAATAATATGTAAAATAGAATTTTTCTAATATTAATTCTCAATGTTTGACATAAGTTGAACGTCTCTTACAAAAATGCTGCATTCCATTTTGTCCTTGTTTATCATAAAATACAAAGTAGTATGTTGTCTGACTGTCTGTTGGAAGCATAAGTTCTCTGTAACCACTGGACCGAAAATGTTGTGCTTCTCAGGGTATATATATACTTGACCTGCAGTTGTTTTTAGGCTCCCCAACCCCCCTAAATAAAAGGGTCTAAAAGTGTATCATGTTTCTATTTTTATCGATGTAGTTACTTAATAGTCAGAGTTGTCTGTTTCATTGAATGATTCAAGTTTTAGCTGCTCGCTACACTTTTCTCCTTGATTACTTTTTAAGCTAAACATTTAAGCTCAGACTTCAAACATAGTCAGCGTAAAATTACTCCCAGGTTTGTTGGGAAGTTTTATCCAATTTCTTGGAAGTGTTGGAGTTCTGCTCATCTTCTCTGCTGGCTGTTTTCTAAATTGGTATCAAATGGCAGGTATACATTAAATAACAGTTTTGATATTCAGTTTTAAATATCCTACTATATAAAAATTAAATATCATTAAACTTGAATTGAAACATCAATGGATAATAAAGATTAGTTATGTAATATTCTCTCATCTCTTCTTATATAAAAGTAACAGGAACACTGTACGTTTGTACTAAAGGATCTCTCTAACCATTGAACAGATATGTTTCTCCTTTACAATGTAGCTTCCCATAGGTCCTGGAAAATTTAATAACTATTTTGGGAAGGGTTCTACCTTTCCTCCCCCAAAAGTGGGGAATGAGAATTTTTTTTTATTTAAAATAAACTAAAATTAAAAATAAGGTTCAAACCCCTCCACTTCAAGTACCCATAGATTCCTCTAGGGGCGTAGCTGATAGTCTAAAATATGACGCCAATGATTGTCATAATGATTATTATCTAGGTTTGATGATGGCTTTAGAGATCCCATTTATAATTGGGATGATATTTTGTCCAGAGAGTCCTAGATGGCTGTTCACTAAAGGTAATCGATATACTATTTATTGGATCTTGCACCAGATTTTCATGTGATACTCGTAGCTTGCTAAAAAGAGATATCCCCAATCTACCTCCTCTACCCCATCCCCTCCACTCCTAAATAAATGAACTGACCAAAAAAGAGATCCATATTAGCAACATGTATTACCCCTGTCAATATATCCATGTATTCTGTATTCATTCTCAAGGTCTCAATGGGCGTAGCCGCTAGTTACAATCTAAAAATAAGTTAATGTTAATATTAATATTTTTCCTAATGGCATTTTTCAAATAACTGCATGGTTCTACTTCTTTCCACATAGCATAGAACCTAACCAAGAATTGTCTTTTAAAGTTAACAATTTTTGTTAGGTAAAAATTCTCTTAATTTAGATATTTGAATCTTCTTTAATTCTAGATAGAAATGAAGAAGGCAAAAAAGCTTTGATTTGGCTCAGAGGGAATGATGAAACCTTAATTCAGGAAAAAAAACATAAAATAAAGAATTTTTAAAAGCGAAGCTAATCTATGATGATAAGGGTATGTCCTTACTTCCATAACGGATAGCTCTTATCGTTAAATTAGGCATCATGAATTTAGTTTATCGAGACTATGATGACTTAACCTGAAGATTTCTGTTCCAATTTAGTACAATTCAAAAAGCGTAGTAACTCTAACATCGATTCTAGAAATGTTAATTTTTTAATAACTTTTTGACAATTTCTTATATGTTGTAATAGAATTCAGGGAGGGAGTGGGATGTTTATTACACTAATCCCACAAAGTTTTATAATAAAGTTTTCTTTTTGTAGGCTTAACAACCTTGGGGACTTTTACCGAATATTGATTTTTTGGTTCATTAAGTTGAGTGTCAAAACGATTCAACCACAAATTTTAAAAAGTTCAAATTTAGTTATAATCACTTGGGACATACATCAATTTATAGGCCATTGTCTTATCAATTCAGTTCCCTGAATAGAATTAAAATTTATATTCTCATTACCTCGAAGATTTTTGTCATGTTATTTATTGTGTGAAGGCAGAGATACAGAAAATCAAGCAACAAATCATCAGTTTTAAAACCGAAGACAATGCTATATCAGGTATTTTAGTAGCGGAGCTACTCATTAACAATCAGTGTCCTTCTGTCTTTCGGTGCTTCTAGGGTTGTCCAATTATAGTATTAACTTTTTTTTTTTGACAAAATGCCCTTTTCACAGAGTGCTAATAAAACGACGAATCGAATGTATAGTAGTCGGGAAATGGATGCGCTGAACGCCATATCTTTTTGTCCTAGCCTTTTTTTTATTTTTCTCTTTCACTTATTCATTATGATGTAAGATAATTTTGGACGACTTTGGTTATTTCGGACAGGTAAAAATGGAGAAGTTTGACACAGTGGCATTTTCTTGATTTTTGACAAGGGGGTTTGACAGAAATTTTGTTACCACCCTTTATATTAAATCGAGGTTTGGTTAAATTCAACAAGAGGTGTGCTAATATATTGTAAGTGGGGTGGATACACCCCCTACAAAGTTTGGTTTTAGGCTATTTCCTTCTTTCTATTTGGCTTCAAGTAGTAAATATTAAAAGTCAACGAAAGTTTTATATTTAAAAGAATATTTTTAGTGCAAGAATGGAAGAAAAAGAGTGTGTACAAACCATTTTTCATCTCCATCATTATGATGCTCTTTCTACAAATTTCAGGTAAAATCTAAAAGGTCAATTGCGCCAAAAAGCAGTCTTACAGATTGATCATTTTTTAGTAGCAAGGCCACTTTATAGTTCAATTTGTTTGTTCGTCAGTCAGTAATACTAATGGGGGAAATAAGATTTTCTCAGATGCTATCGAAGATAAACGACTGAAATATTGCTATGTACCACTGAACATCTGCACTTTCAATCACTATGTACATATTTCCATCTATTAATTTTTGTGCTTCCACTCTTATTGATGCTGTCTTCCTTATTTAAAGCTCGCATAACCTCAGTCATATAAAGAATATTTTTTTTCTCGTATTCATTCGAATCCGGTGGATAGGAACCAGTTCTCATCCATACGAAAAAACTATGTCTAGCATCGTATTGTATCCAGCTTTCGACGAATAAAAAAAAATGTACAGTTTTTTTAGCCCGTGCCTTCGGCACCTCGGGGCTAAAAAAACTGGTTTTAATCTTATGATTGTACATTTTATATCCGCGGAAAGCTGTTTATAATACGATGCTAGAAATAACCATTACTATATTTTTAAATTTTGTAACAGGAATGAACGTAATGATATTCTATTGCAATCCAATTTTCTACTTTTCCAAGGCTGGCATCCCACAGGATATAGGTAAAACATCATCCTGACATAAAAGTAGCAGGATATCTGAGTGTCTATGTCTGGTAAGCCGAGCGTTCTCGGCCCACAGGGTAACGAGTTCGAGTTCAACGAGCCCTAGCCTTGAATTATTCTACCAAAACAAACTAGCAGGATTTAGTCATACAGAAATTATATATTTAACTGAATAATATTTACAAGCAATGTTTACTATATATATACAACAGATTATAACAATGGTTAGGTTTGAAGGGGGTGTGGGACGCTAGGGCTTAGCTCCCGGCGGTAGACAGGCTGTGGGGGCAGCGGTGGTAAAAGGGGAGGCAGCGCCTCCCGGTTATATAAGCGCGTGAGGGGCGCGTGATAGTTGCATGTTTGAGCCCCTCCCCACATTTAGGCAGGCCAGTTTGACCGCTAGATAGCGGGGTCAACATCGGTCATGAGATAGATGGTGATATAATAAGATTAGTGCAGTGGGTTTGTTATGATAAGTCACAGCGTAGCAACTCTGTAAACTGCCTGTCCGTCTGGGTGTCGTATTACCACAACCTCCCCTTCAAGGGTTGCGTGGCTCTCGAGCCACCAGGCCTTGAACCTGGGGATACGACAACCTATGTCTGCGCAGGACAGGCTCTTCCTGGGGCACAGCTCGATGGAGGACAGCTCTGGCTACACAGGCTCCACGGGACACTCGTTGCTCGGTCTGACTGTGGTTGGATATCAGCATTGTCAGCTCCTGGTTGGCTTCTAGACGGGGGTTGGCGACGGCCAGGCCCCGGCGCTGGAAATTTTGCCTCATTTGCAGGACTAGCTCTGCCTCAGCGGGTAGCTGGACACGGAGGCCTAGGCTAACTCTGGTGGTTCCCAAGGGGGGAATGACGATGGATGAGGGCGCATAAAATTCCATGGGGGCGCCTGCTTGGTTCAGGTTGCTTGGCCTCCTAGCTCCTACCCGGATAGGGATGGCTGTCATCAACAGGGGGCACATGGCTTCAGCTTCGTCCTCTGGGGCGGCCTCTTCCATTGCAACAGCTGCTTCTCCTCCTACAGGCTCGCTGCTGGCTGGCAGGTGCTCCATGTCCGTATCAGGATTCCAGATGGCATCTCTGGGGGGCTCTGGAACTGGCGGCGGCGGCGGCGGTTCGTTGGGTTGCTCCTGCAGGTCCTCTTCCACTGGGTCACGATCCTGGCCGCTGGGCTGTGGGGCGGCTGCGGCCGGCTGGTGTACTGGGAGCTGTCCTGGGTCGCCAGCTGCGGGCGCCGCCGCTCCAACCGGCAGCTCGGTGGCATCCTCGTCGCCGTCCGCGTCAACTTGAATGTCTGCTGGAATCTGGTGGGCAGTCACATCTCCAGTGTATTTGCGCAGTCGGCCTACATGCGCGGTAACTTCCGAGATCCTGGCTATTGGAGAGGCAGGTTTGATGACATAATGGACTTCTGTAGCTTTCCTCACTACCTTCCAGGGGCCAGTCCATCTCTTGGTGATCTTGGCTGCCTTCCCTGGCACCAGGCGGGGGGCCAGGTACCAGACCAAGTCTCCAACCTCATACTTGGCCGTGCCTTCGTAGGCTGCCGCGCTCCTCCGGATGGCTCCCTCCTCCTTCTGCTGGATGGCATCATACACTGCATAGTAACGTTGCAGGAGGGCTTGGACGTTGGCTGGAACCGAGGCATATTCTGTTTCTGGCAGCCGGAGCACCATGTCCACCGGAAGCTTGGCCTCTCTCCCAAAGAAGGCTAGGAACGGGGTCACGCCGGTAGATCTGCAGGCCTTGGTGTTGTAGGCAAAGGCAATGGCCGGTAGGTGGGGCTCCCAGTTGTTGTCGTCTCTGTCTAAAAACAGACGCATGCCTGTATTGAGCATCCGATGGAACCTTTCCACTCGGTTGGACTGTGGGTTGTAGGGTGGTGGATGTGTCAGGCCAATCTCAAGCCTGGAGGCCAGTTCCTGGAATACCTGGCCGGTGAACTCCATCCCATTATCGGAGTGGATCTTCAGGGGGCATCCAAACGTGGCCAGGTGGCGGTGCAGCAGGGCTTCAGCCACCGTGAGGGTGCGCTTGTTGGGGATGGCGTAGAGACTGACAAACCGGCTGAACCCATCTTGGCAGGTGAGGATGTAGCGGTTCCCAGCTGGGGTCTCTGGCAGCGGCCCCACCAGGTTGATGAACAGGACTTGCTGTGGATACCCCTGGCGGGAGGGTACATGTATCCCTTGCTTCAACCTTTCCTTGGTAACCTTCTGGACACATTCAGGACAAGTCTGCACCATCAGGCGGACGTCACGGGCCAGGTTGGGCCACCAGAAGTGCATGGCAACGCGGGCGATAGTCGCGTCCATCCCAAAGTGTCCAGCCATGGGGGTCCCATGGGCTAGAAAGAACGCGTCCTGCTGGAGGGCCGAAGGCAGCAGGTATCTTGTCCGTTCCCCTGTCAGGGTCTGGTCAGTGGTGGTGAGGCAACCATGCTCGTCAAGTCCCAGGGCTGGGAAGCGGCTGGCGTACTGTTGCTCGTCTCGTTCCTTGCCGCGCAGCTCAGCCTTGGTGGGGGCTCTGCCATCAGCCACCCACTGGCGGACACGGAGTAGGAGAGGGTCTTGTGTCTGGGCTTCTAGTACTCTAGCTGGGTCCAGTCGGGCGGCAGGGGGCCGGCTGGCTGCGGACTCCCCTAGCTGGCCAAGGTTATGGATATACTCAGCCTGCTCTGCTAATTCTTCGGCGCTGGCCGTTGGCATGTTGGCGTCCTCCCGGCGGCTGAGGGCGTCAGCGTTGGTGTTCTGGGTGCCAGGACGGTGGCAGACAGTAAAATCTAGGGCCGCTAGCTCCTCTTGCCAGCGGGCCACCATCCCTGTGGATGTGTTCAGTGACTTCATCTGTAGCAAGGCTGAGGAATCAGTGTTGATCTGGAAGCTGCGGTAGGACAAGATGCCGTGGAATTTCCGGATTCCATACATAATGGCGGCCATCTCTCCCTTCCAGGACGGGTAGCGAGTCTCGGGGTCGGTTGTCTTGCGCCCCACGGCGGCAATCAGTCTCTCCTTGCCGTCCTGGCATTGACTCAGAATGGCAGAGATGGCGCGGCTGCTGAAATCTGTGGTGAGCTGGAATACCGCTGGCAAGTCGAACCTGGGCGGCGCTCGGATGGGGGCTTGACGGAACTTGTCCTTGAGCTGCAGCAGCTGGGCTTCCATCTCAGGTGTCCAGGCTAGGGTCTTGGCCGTCTTCTGCCGATTCATCTCGTAGGTGAGGTCGGCATACTCTGGAATGAACAGGCGGTAGTATCCAAAGAACCCCAGAAGCGCCAGCAAATCTTTGGGGGTGCTGGGGGCCGGCCAGTCCAGGATACGGTCAATATAATCCTCTTGCATGGCTATCCCCTCACGGCTGAGGGTGTGGCCCAGATAATCCACCTTGGCTCGGAACAGCTTAGTCTTGGCTGGCTTGAGGCGGATTCCTCCCCTGCGGTGGGCTTCCAAGACCTCTCGGAGCCTAGCCAGGTGGGCCCAGGTATCCTGGTGGAAGGTCAGGACATCGTCAAGGTATGACTGGAGGTTGGCTGTGCCTAATGGGTTTAGGACCCCTGCAATAAATCTGGAATAGACAGATGGTGCCGTAGCCAGGCCAAAGGGCATCCTTTTCCATTGATACAAGCCTCTGGGGGTGGTGAAGGCGGTGCAGGGCCGGCTGTCCTCAGACACACGGATGGTGTAGTATGCGGCCACCGCGTCTAGGGCACTGTAGACACGGTGCCCTCCAGCTCGTTCTACCAGCTGCTGGATCCTGGGCAGAGGGTAGCTATCCAGCTCCAGGCACTTGTTGAGGGCTCTGTAGTCGACGGCCCAGCGGGTGCTCCCGTCCTTCTTCTTGATGGGCACCAAGGGGCTGCTCCAGGCGGAGTCTGACGGCTCTATGACTCCCTCCTGTAGCCAAGTGTCCAATTGTTTCTCCAGTTCAGCCTCCTGCCGCGGGTTCAGATCCCTAAATCTCTGGCGGATCGGCTGGGTCCCTGGCTTGAGGCGCAGCTGCAGCTCGACTACATCGGTGCAGCCGGGGGTAGAGTTGGAGAAGACGTCCCTGTACTCTGATAACATGGTCCAAACCTCCTTTTTGAGCAAGGGATCCTTGCGCAGGAACTCGTTGTCTTCCATCTCAAGGGCCTCCCATAACTCCTGCATGTCTGGGGGCTCAACAGGCTCTTGGAACGAGTGGAGACTCGGAGGAGGCTTATCAGAAACCTCTAAAATGTCGGGCTTGACCAGCTCCCCTGCCACTGGGAGGCCAGCGTCCAGCAGGAGGGGCGTCTCCCCTTCATTTACCACCAGCACTCGAAACACAGTGGCGGATCCAGGCCTGTGGGCATACAGGCCTTCTGGGATGACAAGATCCTCCCCAAACCTCTGTTCTGGGGCAGCTAGTTGGATGGCATCCTTGGTGCGGTGGCCTACTAACTCAACAGGGACCGCCATGACACCGCGGCCAGGCAAGACCACCCGCTTGGCCGTGCGAAGTTGGGGTGGCTGGCCGTCAGTTGGAGTGACAGCGCTTAGCCTATACGTGGCTGGTGTGGGGTCAGCTTCGGCTCCGGGAGCCACCGGCCGCGACTTGACGGGCTCGGCCTCGGGAGGGGCTGACGTGTCGGAGCCAAGTGTGGCTCCGAGGGCGTCCGGCCACGATTTGACGGGCTCGGCGCTGGGAGAGGCCAAGGCGCTGGGTCCAGCCTGGGCTCCGTGGGCGTCCGGCCGCGACTTGACGGGCTCGGCGCTAGGAGAGGCTGAGGCAGCGGAGCCATGCATGGCTCCGGAGGCAGCCGGCCACGACTTGACGGGCACGGCGCTGGGAGAGGCTGATTCCTGGGAGTTGAGTGTGGCTCTGGGTGCATCAGACCGCGACTTGACGGGTCTGGACTCGGACTTGGCTGGTCGACTGGCTGGGGGTCCCAGGTAGAGGGGGCCAGGTGGACACGGCTGGCCGTTGATAAAGGTGTCGGAGGAGAAGATTGGTTCTGGAGGGCTGGCAATCTCAGGGAACGTTGTTGGCAGGTCCTCCCGCGGCACCTTGGGCACTGGGGGCAACCCCATGGCTAGCAGGTTGGCCCCCTTATGGGCGTTGAGCGCAGCATCCACCCAGTGCGTGCCTTTCTCGACCACACGCGGCTGCTCTGGCAGTGGGCCTGGCAGAGGCCCTTCATAACTCAGCTCTCTCTCGGCTGTCTCCCGGTCAATGGGGACGCCACGGAGTGGGATAAACTCCCCACGCACCCACAAGCAAGGTGGTTGCATGTCGAAACAGAGCCTAGTTCCGAACTCCTTGAGAAAATACCCTCTTAGGTTCAGAGGGTGTGAGAGGTTCCGGACCACAGTCACGTGGTAAAGATGGAGTATAAGGGTGTGTGAGACTGCCATATATAATTCTTTCAATTTTCCTATTACCTGGAGGGGCTGGCCTTCCTCGTTAGCAGTCAGGATTTGGGTGTTGTCCGGAATCAACATGCGCTGCACGCCCATTGCGTGCATGAGGTGTTCAGAAATTACAGCAGACCCTGGTACACGGTTGCCAGAATCGATCATGGCATCAACCTGTACATGCTGGGCAGGGTCAGGAGTAGGAAACCTCACCCTGATATGGCAGGGGAAGTGGAGGTCCTGCCCTTGAGACAAGGGGGCCTCCCGTTCGGCTGGGGTTGGCAGAAACTTCGGTGGTGGCCGAACCGCAGCTATGGTGGTATCGCTTACCATGGTGGCTTAGACTGTAGCTTCGAATCACTGGGTCAACAATTTTATATTTATTCTTATCACTTGGTTGACATTTATACACACTTATGTGTTGTTATCACTAGGAGCTCTAGGTGTGATTCTGGAAGCACTGGCAGCAGGGAATGTCCGTCCTGCAAGGTTCAGAGGGGTGACGGCGGTAGGGAATGACCCGTCCTACAGCGCCGCTGGTTCGAATCCCGAAAATGACGGCAGGGAATGGCCCGTCCTGCAGCGCCTCGGGTTCGAATCCTGGAAGGCAGCGGCAGGGAATGTCCCGTCCTGCCGTGCCTGTGGCTCAAAATCTGCTATCCGTCGCAGTGGTAGGGCTTACTTGTGTGCCGAAGCTTCGCAGCCACACATTGCCTTCTCAAGGAGACCAGCACCCAGCTGTCTGTCTCGTAGGTTTGGCCTGGGTGTCCTGGGGCTTGTCCCAGCTACACTTGCCAATTTAGACTCAGTTCTGTAGCCGTCTGAGCTAAATTATCCGATTACCGTGGCTGCGCACCTAGCGCTACTCCTACACGGCACGGAAAAAGCGTCTTAACTGGCGCTTTTAGCAGGCTAAATCTGCTTGCCGTAGGCCAGAGGCCCACATATTGCGTTCAAAATGATGGAAATTCGACCTAAAAAGGCCGTCTCACGGGTCAGTTGGCTTCTCAGTTGGCGGCTGATTGTCCCCTTACTTGCCAAAGGGTCCAATCAGAGGTAGAATAGGCTAGTTTCTGTAAGGCTCGATTGAAACACGCTGACACCAAGTTCTGGTAAGCCGAGCGTTCTCAGCCCACAGGGTAACGAGTTCAAGTTCAACGAGCCCTAGCCTTGAATTATTCTACCAAAACAAACTAGCAGGATTTAGTCATACAGAAATTATATATTTAACTGAATAATATTTACAAGCAATGTTTACTATATATATACAACAGATTATAACAATGGTTAGGTTTGAAGGGGGTGTGGGACGCTAGGGCTTAGCTCCCGGCGGTAGACAGGCTGTGGGGGCAGCGGTGGTAAAAGGGGAGGCAGCGCCTCCCGGTTATATAAGCGCGTGAGGGGCGCGTGATAGTTGCATGTTTGAGCCCCTCCCCACATTTAGGCAGGCCAGTTTGACCGCTAGATAGCGGGGTCAACATCGGTCATGAGATAGATGGTGATATAATAAGATTAGTGCAGTGGGTTTGTTATGATAAGTCACAGCGTAGCAACTCTGTAAACTGCCTGTCCGTCTGGGTGTCGTATTACCACATATGTACTGAAGGATATCTCTAACCACTGAACCTATATGGTTTCCTTTCAATTTAGGTCCTGAGAAGGTTTATGGATATTTTAGGAGAGGGCACCACCAACCTTCCAAAATAATCGCCTCTGGGGCCGTAGCTCTAGTATTGCATAAAGTAGCAAGGAATTTTTGGTTTGTCCCTTAAGAGCCCACTAACCACTGAACCGATTGAGTTTTGATCCATTTAAGGAATGCTTCATACATAAGTCATGGAATTGTTTTATGATTTTTTTTCATTGAAGTCTTGGGAATTTTTCTGATTTATCTTCCTTTGTCCGTTAATATCTCTGTAGCCACTGAACCGATTGAGGTTTTTTCCGAAAAGCAATTATCCTAACAAGTTAAATTACCATTTTGGAAGCTTTTAACAACTTTATAATCTTTACCAAGAAAACCAATAAGTTTATAAATATGTTGATTTTTTATCTGATCTAAAACAAAATTTGTAATTAATATTATTTTCTTAAAGGAAGTGTTATTGTGGGTGTAGTTTTGCTTCTTTCATGTGTAGTAGCGGCTGCTTGTATTACAAGGCTATCTAGAAAGGTATATCTAATACATTTTGACTGTTTAACAAAGTTATAAAGCAAGGTTTGTCTAATATTTTGAGTCATAATTTAAGAAGCGCCGAAAAGTGTCATGTTTGACGCTATAAAAATACTTATTAAAAAGAGGGATGAGAGGAGAATAGGGAAAGGAAAAAGAGACGGATTTAGACGGATTTTTATGACGTCACACAAAACAATTTCCAGCGTTTCATAATTTAAACACTGTTATAGCTTGTTATATATGGTGTTTATTTAGGTTATATTAGTGACATCAATGCTTGGTATGGGTCTATGCTATTTTTCATTAGGTAAATATTTTTTTTTTAAATACATCAAATCGCCAGACACCTCTACATTCTACATTCTAGCCCCCTACGATTCACCTATCTAAAAAATAGCCTAAAAATTACACTAAAATCAGAGCCTAGCCGCTAGCGGTCCTGCGGTTAGCCAGGCCATGAGTTTCATCTGGTCAGACAGACTGACAGACAGTTATCATTTTACTTACTTTATATTTTTATTTGTTTGAGCTAAATAAAAAAACATTTCATATCCCAAAACCTGTTTCTTTTTCTTCAGCTCGTTATTATTTTTTAAAAGGAGTAAAAACTTAATTTTAGGTGGCTGCTTCTACATCTTAGAAACACAAGTTTATAACATCCCTGACAAAGCAAAACAAGGTACTAAATTAATTTGCCTGTTAATTTCTCTTTTAGATTTTTAGGGGTCAGAGATGTATAACATTAGAAGTATGGCTTTGAATAATTCTTGCTCCTAGCCTGGGAAATGAATCATTAACCATAATGTGGCATTTTAGTGTTTTTTTGGTTTAAAAGTTTTTTAAAGGAATTTCTCAGACCAGTAGCGAAGTATTTTAGAATGGCCTTTGGTTGCTGATTCTACTACTAAAGGCTTTACTGGAAGCACCATGAAGCCATAATCTAATAAGTGGATTTAAAAATTACAAATCTTGGGTATGGTCCCTTTCGTGACAACTCCTCTTTAGGGGCGTTTCGTCGTATTTTCACAGTGGCTTTTGATTTATTATTAGGATATTTTAGGTTAGGTTAGGTTAAGTTATGTTAGGTGATTGCCCCGCAGGGTTAGAGCCAACCGCAGGGGCTAGAAATAGGAGAAAAGCTACTGTGAAAATACGATGAAACGCCAATTAAGAGGCCTTGTCACAAAAGGGACTATACCACAAATCTTTATTATTTGAATATAAAAAAGGTCGAAAATTCTCAATTATTTAGTAGTAATAGGGGTGCAACAAAAAATTAACAAATACTATATTTAGCTGAAGCCCTGGATGCCCTGTCCTATCCAAGTTGGATCCCCGTCCTCTCCATCCTACTGCTACTCTTTCTGGGTAATGGAGGCTATGGAACTCTTATTTGGGTAACTATTTTATTCTCGTTTTTGTTGAGTGCTTTCCCCCAGAATTACCTAGCGAGCACAGAAACCTCCAATATCGTTTTTTTTTTAATAAATTTAAATAAGGGTGGAAGCCTTGACCTGATGGGCGTAAACCTCCGGTGATCTAATAATTCGGGGCTACCAAGGCACTGTGTGTGAAAGCGCCAAATTAGGCCAAAGCAGGCCCTAAATTCATTCATTTAAGTTATAATAAAAGTTTAATTTGTCGTCTTTACATTACTTTCAGTTAATGGAGAACGTCACTCAAAAATCAGACATGTGACGTCATACGAATGAGTGATTATCCATAACTTTTTAAAGGGTTTTCTTTCCCACTTCTCCTCTCATCTTCCTCATTTTTATGACGTCAAGTGTCTGATTTTTAAGTGACTTTTTCTATTTACTACTTTCAGATTGTGACCGCAGAATTATTACCACCAAAAATCCGCAGCCAAGCAAACTCCATCATTATCTGTTTCTGTTTTGTTATGGGATTTGTTGTGGCTAAAACTTTTGTTGATCTGGTGGCTGCTGCAGGTTAGTGTTTTTATAAGCGAAGCTTTTCTATAATTATGGTAGGTCCGTCGGTAACGGTTAATTCTTTTAATTAATTTAGACCTTTTATAATTGTCCTATACAACTCAAGCTTTACAAATTAATGTTCTGCTTCTAAAGTTCTGTCACTCTACAAGAGTTATGATTCGTTTTTCCTTCATTATGATGTTAGAGCTTCGCTTTTATGGCTGTTGTTATCCTTGATTTGGTAGCACTAAGCTAGCATAACAAAAGATAAAAGAATCTATTGAAACAAAAACGCATGCAATTTTTTTAAATCTTAATTTTTTATAACAAGGCAACTCTTTAGTTCGAAATGTCCTTCCGTATGTAAGTAACGGATTGTGGGAAACTGAAATTTCTTGGCTGCTGGTCAGGAAAGACGGCTGTTTTTTTTATTAGATTACCTTTAACAATGAGCAAACACTGAACGTAATTTACTTTGTCCGTTAGTCTGTCAGCCTTGCTAAAAAAAAATTTATGTAAAATGTTCTTTCACTTTAGAGTTATAAGTTTTTTATGAAAATGAATATCTGCTTTATAATTGACTTTGTCCTTTTGTCCAGACATATTCTACAATAATTTTTTTGTTAAGCTACTTATGTTTTTTTTAAAATTGTTTTCTATAAGAATACCAGTATTTGGAACTATTTTAGGGGCCTACGGAACATTTTGGACGTACGGGTCCTTCTGTCTCCTGGGGACAGTGTTTACTATATTCTATGTTCCAGAAACTAAAGGAAAATCCGTGGAAGAAATTGCGGATTATTTCAAATAATTTTTAAAAAATTTAATTTCAAACTGTCTCCAAGTCCGATTATTGTTTAAGCATGCTGTAATCCTTGTAACCAAATAATTTTGTGTATAATTTTAAAATAAATTTTAATTTTTTAATTGTTATTTTTTAATCAGTGGATGAGACCTAGCATCTTTTGGCTCTGTATTCGAAGTAGAATAGAAGGGCATAAAAAAACCTTAAACCTTTCTTAGACTTTAAATAGCCCATAACTTATTTACCTATGTAAAACTTCTCTCAAAAATAGCCGAAAACCTACCCTTATGTAAAGATTCCATGTAAAGATTCCAAACTAAAGCTGAATACTTTAATACTTTATTTAATAGGATACTGATTAGTATC
Organism: Acartia tonsa; assembly: GCF_053477335.1. Lineage (NCBI taxonomy): Eukaryota > Metazoa > Arthropoda > Copepoda > Calanoida > Acartiidae > Acartia > Acartia tonsa. Next base: position 14,815,345 of record NC_137266.1, on the reverse strand, counting down.
GAAGCTACTCTATAGTTTTGTTAGTAAGTTAGAGACGCTATGTGATTTCTCAGCTGCTTTTGAAGATAGACACCTGAAATTTTCAGGGAATATTCCTTGGACAAATTTGCGTCTAATCTATAAATTGTTTTGCCCGTCTGACTGTGGGTTATGCTTCAACAGACACAAACTTATCTTTAAAGGTTTTGTGATTTTTTTTTGTGTTTTGCCTGGTCCTTCTATTTTTGTCTTTGTTATGGCAACTGCACATCTGCTATTTAACTCAATTTTTCCGTTTGTCCATTAAATTATTTTCTATCCGCTTCTCTACTTATTAATGTTGTCATCCTTGTTCGTTTGATAAATAGAATTTTCATAAAATAAAACTTCCCAAGACAGACTTAAAATGTAAAGAAAAGGTCATTAGAGCCTTAAATGAGAGAAGGATTAATTGGTGCATAGCCTTAATTAGGCAAGCTAAGGAGGTTTACCTTTGTTAAATTTTTTTTTAAGCAAAGAATCTCTAGAATTGTTCGTCTCCCTAACTGACGGTCTCACTTAGAAATCGTCTATTCCTAAGTTTATTTTTATGAAACAATCTTCCTTTGATTATTTTCACACCCTCGAGATTTATAAGGAAGGGTTGGTTCCTTGTCAAGGGAGGTGTATCCAACCCCCTTAATTTTGCATGGGGGCTGGGTTTACCCCCTTTTGCACGCCTCTGGTTTAGTTTCTCTTTGCTTAATATTATTTTTCTTTACAATATAGTTTTCTCATTAGAGCTTAGTAGATAATTAAACACAAAACTTGACAAAAAATAGCGCGTTTTTCATGGATATTCGAAACTTGCACGTCATAAAATGTTTGTGCTTACATGCATCATACTAAACCCTTTTATATAAGTAACAGAATGTGTTTCTGTCTGTCTGTAACTTAGGATCCCGCTAACCAGTGGACCGATATGGTTCTCCTTTTCAGAGGTCCAGAGAAAGTTTATAACTATTTTGTTGAAGGCTACCTTTCCCCAACAATCAGAAATTAACCCCTCTAAAGAAACTCAACACCCCCCCCCCCCCCACCCCTAATTTTAAATGTAAAGGGTAGAAGGATGTCCATAGAGGCCAGAGTGTCAAATTAGATTTTGATTTATTAGAAGCCTCAGGTATATGACTATAAATGTATAAATTAATATTGAACTCCTTCACTGCCTTTACTTTGCTTTCTCCTTTACTTAACATTAACAATTTTACTTAGAATAATATCTGTAGAATATAAATAGCTTATTTATTTCAGAACATTATATTTCAGAACGTTAAGAATATTCATACACACTTTACTGATTACTAGCGGCCACGCCCCTAGAGACCTAGGTTCTTTAGATTTGGGGAAGGGGGTGAAGTAGACATTAGACCAAATAGTACAAAATTTCTAGGCTAGCCTGAGAAATTTGATAAGATTTGGTCATTATTATGATGAAAATATCTTGAATATGTCTATGCTTTTTTGGAAAGCATTATATCTCTTTTAGGATATTTACCTGCCCGTTGTATGTGTGACAAATAGTAAGTAAGAGAACAAATTTAAAATAGTTGGTGATCATTCTAGAAAGCTTGGTCCATGCTATTTTCATTTCCCCCAAGATTTATTTCTCCCTTAAACATTTTCTTCCGCGTTACACTTTTCTAGCACTGCATAACAGAAATAATAGAGTAATAGCATAGATTACTTGTTACACTTTTCTAGCACTGCATAACAGAAATAATAGAGTAATAGTTTAGATTCTTTGTTACACTTTTCTAGCACTTCATAACAAAAATAATAGAGTAATAGTATAGATTACTTGTTACACTTTTGTAGCACTTCATAGCAGAAATAATAGAGTAATAGTATAAATTACTTGTTACACTTTTCTAGCACTTCATAGCAGAAATAATAGAGTAATAGTATAGATTACTTGTTACACTTTTCAAGCACTGCATAACAGAAATATTATAGTAATAGTATAGATTACTTGTTACACTTTTCTAGCACTGCATAACAAAAATAACAGAGTAATAGTATAGATTACTTGTTACACTTTTCTAGCACTGCATAACAGAAATAATAGAGTAATAGTATAGATTACTTGTTACACTTTTCTAGCACTGCATAACAAAAATAACAGAGTAATAGTATAGATTACTTGTTACACTTTTCTAGCACTGCATAACAGAAATAATAGAGTAATAGTATAGATTACTTGTTACACTTTTCTAGCACTGTAAAACAGAAATATTATAGTAATAGTATAGATTACTTGTTGTAAAAAGTATCTTAGAAAACAGTGGCGTGCAGATGTTTTTGCAAAAGAGTTGAAAATCTTAAAATCCCCCTTTGACCAAAATTGAGGGGCGTGTAGACCGTTGTCAAGATGGGTGTAGGGCATTGTATCCACCCCTTCTTTTCACGTCTTTGTGTGGGACATTTACTGTAATACTGTGAAAGCCAAAGAAACAAACACTCTGTAGGTATCTATCTATTGGAAAGATCACAGAAGCATAGGGGAAATTGAAATTTAGAAAATATTTAACGTTTAGTCTAAATAAGTTTATACGTGTCAACCTTAAAGGTGAACTTAAAGTTATATAAAAAATAATGTTTTAATTTAAAAAACCGATTGTTAAATCTCAATAGTTAAGTTTTTAGCATAAAATTATCATAAAAGGATTAGGCGATCAAATTATGACTTTGAAAATATTGCTGATATTTCAATTTTCCATTTACGTTTTGAACTAATCAGCTGATTGTCAAAATATTATTTCAGCGATTTGACTTTCAATATTTATCTTGTATATTATTGATTTACTGCTTATTAGTTATTAATCGCATCGTATTATAGACAGCTTTCCACGAAATTGAAATGAAAAATGATAAGACTAAAACCATCGTTATTTAACCAAAGAGGTCAAAGACCTAAATTAACAAAACTGGTATTAATTTTATGATTTTGATTTGAATATTTGTTAAAAATTGTCTGTAATGCGATACTGTACATGATTTTTTAGTAGTATTTATAATCCAGCGGATATTAATCGGTTTTGAATTCATATAGGAAAAAGTTTTCTATCATTATTTTAAATAAAGGTTTCAGAGGAAAATTATAATTAAGTGATTGAATTATTTAGTGAAAATACCAAATCGGACAATGTGAAACTTTTTGCAAAAACATTTGCACCTAATCAGTCTTTTTACATGTGCGTCTAAAAAATGTGCAAATGTGCGAAATTGTGACAAAAATCTTCTATTTTAAATCAAGAAGTTTTTAATATAAGGTTTGAAAAATAAAGTAAAGCTTATTTTAAATTGTGATCAAAAGGAATTAAACTTATTTTATGCAAAAGTTAAAAATCTCTACTAATTTTAGTGATGTAGAATAATTTATAAAAAAGAAAAAATCTGTCAATCCAAAAAAAAGTAAATGATGGAATATCCAACCCATTTTGTGAGGCTAGTACTTTACAGAGATGGATTACAGGATACCTGGGGTTTCAGGTGAGGAAAGAATAATAGTATAAGGATAACAACATCTATAAGTAGAGAAGCACAAAACATGTATGGACAAACGTGCAAAGCTTTCAGTGATCACTAAAAAAAGTGGAAGCAATAGAAAATCCCAAAACCTTGAAATATCAATGATTACTAGCACGATTCTTAATTGTCTTAAATTACAGTCAAACCTTTCAGCAAGCCACGCTGTAAATGTAAACGATTAGCAGAATAACTGTCCTTAAAAAAATTAGAAACAAAGATCCGAAAAAAAAATCTCTACAGTAATAAACATTTTCAGCAATTAGACTTAAACAAAACGTTTGTCTTCAAATAATAAGTGTTAATGACATTAATATTAGCAAGATCATATTAAACAAGAATGGCGACATCCACAAAAGCGAAGCGCTAAAATCACACAGTAGACAAACGAACATTAGAGTAAAATATCTTAGTAAGCAGAATATTTATTTATAAGTCTAAACATATTGTTGTCAAAAAATGTTAAAAAAAAACAGCATAATGAATTTTTAGATGGACGCACGAACTTTCTGTTTCTACACTTTCTAATTCGTACCTATGTCACTGAAATCATCATACAAAGGATAAATCAACTCTAACATGACTGAATTAACAATAAGACCTTATCGTTAACAAAACGTTTGTTTCCTGATACTAAGTATTTAATTTGACATTAACTTTTACACAAAATACCTTTTTGAGAACTGAAAACCAACTCCTCTTTTTTTAAAACCAAAACAAGGAGAGGCGGGAGGGGAGGGGGATAGTATTTCATTTGTATGTTTATTACTTCAGGTTAAGTTAGGTTATATTAGATACTGGGTAGCCCCACTGTGTTAGAGACAACCACAGCGGAAAAGAAAGAAAAAATTCTCCAACCCTCCTAGTTTAACAATATTTTTTGAAGATAATGAGGCACTATCTTTAAAAAAGCACCAAAAATTGTCCTTTTTCAGGTTAAAAGGTGGCTGTGATGTTGATGGTGGCACTCCATTGCAAGTTCTAAGGGTAAGATTATTATTCATTCAATTCAAAATTAAGAGAAATAAAAAAGACATCAAAAATTAAAGTCAATGACTGTTAAAAAATGCTACTTATTCTGTTATGTATATTATGTCTAAAGTAGTAGGTTTTTTTGTCTGTAATATTTCAATAACTATTGATCCAATTTTAGTGAATTATTAGGTCTTGAGATGGTTTGTTATTGAGCCTAGGGGCGCAGCTACTATTTTTACAATAACCTTTTATACATTCTTCACGCTCATTAATTTTTTTTTATCAAAATATAAAAGGGCACACCAATATTCTAGCGAAATTTGCTACTCAAAGTACTTAAAAGGATTATAAAAACTAAAGTAACAGGAAGGAAAAACGTTAAAGACAATTGTTTTACTATGCTTTAACATTTTATCCAAAACATTTTTTATTATTCGAAAACCATCTCAAGACCATTAAGATGCTTCATTTTAAATGAGAACCATGTCGGTTCAGTGGTTAGCAAGATCCTTCGCCACAGACAAAAAAAAAGCTTACTACTTTATATAATAGGACTTTCAAAAGTTGTATCAAAGAATACGACATCTCAATATTACTTCCAGTTTTTTACTTCACCAAAGTGTAAACAAGGAAAATTTTAAGATTTTCACTGAATGCCTAAAATCTTTTTCTTCGTAATCTTATGTTATAGCCTTCATGGTTAAAGTTTAACAATTATTTTGCTGGCATGTAACAGTTAAATTAGACATTGTACATTGTATTGTATTTATTTTAGATGGAAAAATTTGATTAAAAGAAATAAATAAAGAATATTTTTAAAAGCGAAGCTTTTCTATAGTTAGGGTCGATCCGTCCGTACGTGCATCAGCGACGGATAGGTTTTTTCGTTAATTTAGGCATGTTAGAATTGTCCTATCGATTGCAAACTTTGCATGGTGATTCTTGTAGTAGTTAGGTGATCTTATTATCCGAATGTTAAGATTTTTAGTATACTGATTCCTGGGACAACAAAGTACAACATTATAAGCAAAGTAACTCTATAATCAAGTCTTAAAAATGTAAGTATGCCCATAAACATTATTCTGTATCAAGAAGTTTTCAACAAATTTACTCAGAGTTTTGCTTTGACTCTTATTCATTTATATTCTGATTATTTAGTTCTGACAAGTGTTAATGTCCGTTTGTCCTACCGTTTCAGAGCTTCGCTTTTATGGATGTTGTCATCCTTGTTTTTCTTAATTTATGTTTGATATGAAATCATAAATCAAATGTCTATTTAAGTGAGTAATTCCCTGAGGGGTAATTCCAAAGCACAGAACCCCCCCCCCCCTCTTACTATTTTTAAAAATGTAAATTTGAGAGATAGTTTTTTTTTCGTTTGTTTGTTTATAGATTTAGGTCAGGTAAGATTATGCTATATTGGGTACTGGGCAGCCCCACACATTTTTTAAATATAACGGGAGGGGAGTTCAGTGCTCTACAAGCACTTTATGGAAAAGCACCGGGATTTTAAACATATGAAACAGGTGTGTAGATAACTTCTTTTTGTGGAAGCTGCGAGAATAAGGGTTGCCGTCTCAAAGTTTAACAAATAAATGTATAAGTATAGATGTATTATCCAGACAACTACATGGCCCAAGTGGTGGAGACCCCCTTTGTCTGCTAGCAAATTCTTTTCTTTTCTCGACTGTGTTTATATTTCCGACGCTATTAGCTGATTTCAAAGACCCAATACCTTGTGGTCAGAGTTACATATGGCTTATATTCCCTCTATTCTTTAGCTTTAATTTAATCAACAAATGAACAGCAAAATAAACAAAGATGAAAATATCCAAGAGCTCCAAAATTCAAAAATAAAACAATTCAAGAAAATTGCCACTTAACAAAGTTTTTCAGTAAATTTTCATCAACTTTTAAACAAATTCCAAAAGTTAATATCATACAGTAGCCAAGAAAATTACATAACCCCACCAGAAATCTAATCTTCTCTGAAGTATTATAAATGATCAGAAGGACAAAGTGAGTTATAGAGTAGATACTTGGCTTTAAGATTAAATAGATATTTGTACTTCTTTCTTTTGTTTTATTTTTTTGGATTGTCTTTTTTTGTTTTCTTTGCCGAAAAATTAAATTTGATTTAAAGTGTTGTAAAATTTTGGGAATTCTGATATGACAAGAAATCAAAATATTTTCCCATATAACATTTATTAATCTACAATTCAAAAGTTCAAGAATTATGATTCTTAAAGCAATTTTTTGTAATTATTTAAAGATTTAGAATATCCCCAAAAGAAAAAATGAAACTCTGAATAAAATTTGTGAAAAATATTGAATTCAAGTTTCCTTTCTTAAGGTAGTAGTGTATTTTACATCCTTTAATTAAAGTAACAGGATGTCTGTGTGTCTGTGTATCTGTGTGTCTGTACTGAAGGATCTCGCTAACAGCTGAACCGATCGAATAAATTGAAAATAAGAAGGGTAGTTTTTCGTTTGACAAAAAGCTTCCTTAAAATGCTCATATAATATTTTTCTATGTAGCTGAACACAACTTGCATCAGAACAAAAACAAACTCTAAATCAAAGACAGGGAAGACTATTCTTCAAATCAAATGATTAAACTTATTATTGGCTCCCAAGTTAGGCATAAGTCATTGGACTGTAAATTCAAACTAGTTGTATCGGAAAGGGAGCTTTAATTGAGTTATTCTTCTTGCTCTTTGTGAAAATTTCCTATACCTCTTAAACCTTACTCCGCAGAGTTAAAAAGACGACATTTCCTCTAATTTCACCTCCGAGAGTGCGGCATTCGTGTGCGAGAGTTTGTTGTCACGGCAATACACTAGTACTTCAATTTACATAACTTCCATTGTCTTATCCCTTAAGATATTTACTAATTTGCTTCTGAATAGGGAAAATCTGCCGAGTAAGCTTTGAAACCGGTTATTACCCGCTTGAAAGAGCAAGTCCTGGGCCATACTGAATCATAATGTATGGTTTCTTATAACAGACAATTTTCTAAAAATAACATAATAAGAATCACAAATCAATACCAGTTTAGTTGGCTAAGCCTATTGCCCCTCGAAGCCATCTATACTGGAATTAATCTTTTAATTGTTTATTTTAATATCCGCAGAAACCTTTATGTAGTAAAATGCGTTAAATGACTATCATAATTATTTGAATTTCACGAGGTTGAAACAGATTCTTCTATTTGTTACAATTTTTTTTTCTTCAAATAATTTCCATTCAATGAAAAGCTGCTAAAACTATTTTTTCTCCTGAGTTTCTAAGGTTACAGTAAATATGTTGTTTTTCTGCCCGATCAGTTTTTGATTGATTTATGCTTTCATATCATGAAATAAAATATGAAAATAAGAAAAAATATATAAACATAAGCTGCATAAAATTAATCGAATTATGCTAACAAGTAATTATAATTCTATTTAACTTATTTAACATGATGTAGGCCATGTACTACAACCTGAAAGTCCTTATTTTATTTCCGATCCAAAACAAACCAAATTTTCATAATTAATTGAATTTATAGCAAAAAAAATAACCTCTTTTCAATTACAAAATGTGAACCTTAAAACCCACAAGTTCAAGCTATCTTGGAAATTACATTGCAAAAAAACCCTACTATTTATTACACTAATTGGAGGTTTTTCTTAACGTGCCAAGCGAACACAGTAAATCCTCACAGACATAAAATGAAATTAATGGGGGGGGGGGGGGTGTATATGCTCTGTACATTTTATTTACTTTTAAATAAGCTAAAAAGAATGTGGGCTGGAGGGGGGGGGGCGATTGCGCGACTGTCTGATGAGGAAAACCACCCACCAATTTGTTGTTTTTTCTTCTAATATGTATCAAAATTTGTAGCCTATATACTTATTCATTTCTGGCTGACAAAGCCTACAGGCTGGAAAGTCCCTAGCTGCTGAAGCTGCCACAAGTTAACCGTCTAGGCACACAATAAGTTTCAAGCTTAATGTATTAAAGTTATACAAATATCAATACGCAACTTGCAAAGTGGAACGACAATTTTAATTTTACAGTAAAACATGTATGATTTAGATAAAAAAAAGGATAAAAATATGATTGAAGATCATGGTCAACATCGCATTATAGACAGCTTTCCGTGGATATTGAAATGAAAAATTATAAGATTAAAACAGTTTTGTCGAGACCAAAGGGTCGAAGGCTCGGGCTAACAAAACTGGTATTAATTTTATGATTTTTATTTTAATATATGTGAAAAATTGTCTGTAATTCGATGCTTTACATGCTTTTTCGGTGTGGCTTAGAACCTGTTCTAATCCACCGAATATGAATCGGTTTTAAAGCCATACTGGAAAATTAATTCCTAAAAAATACAACCAACGATGAAATATAAAACCTTTTTTTAGCAGGAGTTTACAAAATTACTACAATTATCAGATTCTAAAAGTATAATTTACCAAAGATACTCTATAATACTTTTATAGAGATACATTGCTCCATGCCTCTTGTTTGTTAGCTAACTCAGGACAAAAGCTTAAAGTTCGAGGCCAAATATTTAAAGTGAAGGCACCTTAGAAACTTTTACTAAGTAAATAACAAGCACAAAATGTTTTTAAGCAGGATAACTTTCTTTTTACAAAAAAATAGAGCGGGATTTAAAATAACAAGGATATAACATTTCAACTGAAGGCAGCAAGAATTATCAAATTGTAATGTTTATTGTATTCATTGAAAGCTCATTTGGCAAATAAATATAGATCAAGCAATTTAAAAACTTATATTGAAGAATATGCACAATAAAAGGGCTTATTTTAAATTATGAGCCCATTATTGTATGTTTAAATTTAATACTTTTTCAACTTTTTTTTATCAATTATATTTACTTTCATAATTTAAAGGACAAAAACACTTTTTATGATATTTGAAGCTTTTGAGTTGTAGTTGTAAAAAATGCCTACTTAATTCAGTAGGCCTCTACTGGCCTTAGAGGCAGTGTTTGTGTGTGCTAGCTTGTGATTTTAGGGTAATATGCGGTGTGGGCCTTGTAGAGTTTTGTACATACAAGAATAATTATGTTAACAGCAGGATACCATGAAAGGACTTTTTCACGGGGAAGGGATATATTATTCCAGTTTTTTTGAGGTGTGTTCTTTTAAAGGGAAGGTTTGCTTCCATTTTCATTGTCTTCAGGAAACAAATTACATACAGACAAACATCCAGTTGCTTTAGCAAGATATATAATTCCATATTATCAAGGATCTTAAGAGATTAAACAAAGGATAATAAGATGCTATTCAACCCCGAAGATAATAAACAAAATTACCCTATCTGTACATTATTAGTAGAAAAGTTTGGTCACTTGGCTTGAAACCAACCAATCTAAATTAAATAAAAGCCCACAATTTAGGAACTAACGAATAAGATTACGTGGTTTCAAAACTTTGGGTACCAGTATTTATGGTCCAATGTCTCCTCCCTCCCTGCCTGCATATTACCCTAAACAGTGAGAAAAGTGGGAGTTGAAAATGTGCACCCAGGCCGTTAAAACCTTCAAGTACGCCAACATAAGAGGCTTGGAGGATGAGCATTACAAGCTTAAGCGTCCAAATGTAAGTGTTCTAGCATAGAGGTGCTACGCTATTCGTTATTTTAGCTTAGGGATCGAAAGGGATGAGACGATGGCCGATAAATTGATTTACATCCTCAATGATTATAGACTAAATAACCCCTTCTGTAGTTTAGCTATTGGATAATTCGTTTGGACACATAACTTAATGAACCAACCAATTAAAATTGTAAAGCAAACAAATACTAAAATGTTATTATAAAACTTTGGGGACTAGTTTAATAAACAGCCCAATGTCTCCTCCCTCTCTGGGTTCAGCTGCAATCAAGATTTCCCTGCCTTTAAAAATTTATGAGGGGGGAGGGTTCAACAGAAGAGTTAGAATCATATAATAATAATACCATTGAAAAATAATGAGGCAATGTTTCAGCCCGAGGCTTCCATTTTTTCCCTTGGGCTTAACCTGCTTTCAATGTTTTTTGTTAGTAGTGGAAAAATTAACATTTTTAAAAGCACTGGAAAGTTTTAGCAAACTCATTAAAATGAGGTAGATGAACAAAGAGACTAAAATAACAGCCATGTTACGTCATAGCAGGGATTATCCATCTCTTTTTTAGAGGTTCTCTTTCCCACTTCTCCTCTCATCTCCCTCATTTTTATGACGTCACATGCCTGATTTTTTAGTCACTTTCTCCCTCTACAAGATTAGATTTTCAATGAATTCTTTCAATGTTTAAATCAATCTTCCCATGAAAACATCCAAAACTATTTACGATAATCTTTCTAATGCTCCGTGTAAAAATGTCCAATGTCAGTTTCAAACTTGGTTTTAGCTTTCTGGTTAATTCGGTACAATGTTATACGCTAAGAATCTCTATATTATCAATTACAAAAATGTAGGTATGTTCATATTCAGCTTCCTGTATTATTGTGATTTGTAATAGTTACATTAGACGCCCATGAGATAGAATAGTGAAGATACACAGGAAAAGCTTATAAAAATGCATAAAATAAGTCTTTTTTTCGCGCATATATGTGCGCTGCGAGATAACTGTACACTTTTGAGTAATGGTTATACCAGATTATTTCAAGGCCTCTTTTTTTTCGGCTAAAATTTTGTGGAAAAATAACATATATGTTCAGACGTTTGGCCGCTAGCAGTCTTTAAAGTTCATAGATTTTTGGACATAATCGTCACCAGGAGCATTTTACCGTGAACTGCAATAGATCCAAATATTTATTCTGACTTAAAAATTGTTGAACATTAAAAAAGTTGTTACTAATTTGGGGTATAGTCCCTTTCGTAACATCGCACCTTATGGGGCGATTCTTTGTATTTTTCACAGTAGCTTTTCTCCTATTTCTAGCCCCTGCGGGGCCAATTACCTAACCCTATGGGGCAATCACCTATCCCAATATAACCTAACCTAAACTAAAATACCCTATAAAAAGCCATTTTAAAAATACGACGAATCGCCCCTTATGGGGCGATGTTACGAAAGGAACTATTCCCCTAATTTGTAAATAATAATGCGCATCCCTTGAAGAACATTATCATCCTTGTTAAAATACAAATATAAAAAATAAAAACTTTATTTTGTATCACAAATATTTATCTTCTATTTCATTAATGATATGATTTATAATTTGATGTATATTTGATTGTTGGATATGGTTGTGCTTGGTTACAGTTTTGTCCACTACTCGTTTCTCTCTGAAATTAAAATTACCATTTCCTTTCCATTATACAAAGTAATAAGGTTTTTTTTGAGTATTATATTTTTAAATTTAAGTCGTAGGATGCTTTTCCATTTTTACAATTAAATTCAAAAATTCAAAATTACCATCACTAAGTATGTAATGTGATGTAATAAAAAGAGGTTAAAGTCCTTTAAGTGCCTAGCGAGCTAAGAAACCTCCCCGCACCTAACTTCGAAAATCGAAAATAAATTGCGGGATTTAGTTTTTCTCTTGATGCCTAACTTATATATAGCCTTGCGGGGCTACCCTGTATCCATTATAAAATCCCAACCTGACCTAAAGTAAACAAATCCTATTTTTTGTTTTTTTTGTTGCAAAGTCTGTGCTCGGTTGTTACTTTGTTGAAAACCGCTCAAAAAATTCTTTTAATATTTCTAAAGGAAAAAAAACGCGCATATTGTATCAAAAGCCATTTTTTTTACCTTTATCAAAAATATAGAAAAACAAACATATGTACTTTAGTTCATTAAATGTAAAAATATACAGTAAATGTCAAAATTTTGTCAACAAAATTCTCACATGACATTTGTGAAAAAATATGTATTCTCTATTTACTTTGGAAAGGTTAATTTTCTGCTGCAAGGATTTTAAATAAAATTGTAAGTTATAGAAATATCTATGGGTCCATTTTTCTTATTTCTTATTTCAAGATTTTAGTATTTTTGACAGAAAGCCGGTTGTTCACATGCAATCAAAAAGAGTAGCTTTGCTACTATCCTTATACTAAAGTAACAGAATGTCTTTTGTCTGTGTGTTTGTTTGTTTGTTTGTGTGTCTGTTTGTACCAAAGGATCTCGCTAACCGCTGAACCGATCGGGTTCTCCTTAACCGGGTAGCTTCTCATAGGTCCTGGGAAGCTTTATAACTATTTTGGGGGAGGGAACCACCATCCTCCCAAGAGAAATCGCCCTAGAAAAAAATTACCCCCCCCCCTAAAAAAAAATTTTTCCGCCCCCCCAAAAAAACTTTTTTTTACTTATTCTTTTCAAATCTAAAATAATAAATTAGGTTATAAAACTCGACTCTCCCCTCCTCAAGTGCCCCTAGAGGTCTCTAGGGCCGGGGGCATAGCCGCTAGTATCAAAGAAAACAACATCTATAAGTAGTAAAGTACAAAAATTCATGTACGGACAAATAGAAAAAGTGAGTTATGGAGGAGATGTTTGGAGATCATGAAAAGGAAAAGACAGGGAGAGAATATGATAAAAAAAATAACACCTTAAAATATTTATGCTTACCCCAAAACAGGTGTTCCGCGGCCGTTGAATCCTTTTTTGACATCTTTGCAATCTCGGTAGTGATGGAGAAGGGCATCCTTGTTGAAACAAAATTATTTTAATGAACAAGAATGACAACATACATAAGTAGCGAAGCAAAGATTCAATGGAAATTCGGAAAAGTAGATTTCAAGAGCAGATGATTAATGGTTCATTGAAGGTAACTGACAGATCGACGGATTAAGTTTACCGTATACTAGGGAATATTCACAAAAAAAATTCAGCCATCCATCTTTTATAGCAGCAGAGAAAATCACAATTCCTCCAAAGCTATACGGACTGACGAACAGACAAAGAAAATTATATAGTAGCTTCATTTCTAAAAATTCTGTGAGTATGAAAAGGCGTCATAACTTTTTTGCTTTTTATTTAAGATAGCTAGCCGGTTCTTTTAGTAAGTAGTGGATGTAAAATTGTCCATAGAATTTAGATATGCAATCGGTTTTTATGTAGACCTCTTATTTTTGAAGTAATTTAAGTTTTTAAAAAAAATAATTAAGTCGGTTTTAAGGTACTTAAACGCAACAAAATATAAGAAGAAAATTGCCAGTATGAACAAAAATAGTAAGATCTTTAATTTGACACCTTACTTTTAAAATTCTGTTGAGTAATTATTGAAAAAATTTATTTTTTTAACCTCGGTTTAATAAAAACTTTAAACCTAAATATTTTCTCAAACAGACAAAAACAATATGGGTTCATATACAGAGCGTTTCAGAAAAAACTGCGTTTTCCGAATTTGGGAAACAACCATTAGGAGTACAAAAAAAATAATTATATGTCAATATTCTCTATAAAAATATGCATCGAAATTGTTACATGTGATTTTAATATCTCTAAAAATAACAGCGCATTTTAAAGCATAAATATTTCAAAAGATGCGTATGATGCTTTTTTTCTGGTAGAATTTTGTACCTTAAGGTTGGTTTTTCAAAAATTTATTCACTTGAAAACAACACCTTAATACGGCCAATACAATTTTCTTCCAATTACACTAAAAATTTCATTCCATTGCAAAAAACGCGATCTTTGGTTTGTTTAAATGTCCATTTATTTAGCATTTTTCAAGAATGTCAAGCGTGGGAAAATTTTTAGAATGTGGGAACCATTTATTTTGATTTAAATGGTACATATGATTTTCATTTAAATTCATTTTTCGGACCTGTGAGAAAATTTTTTTTAACGTGAGAACCATTTAATTTTCATTGAATTTCATTTTTTGGAAGTGTGGGAAAAAACGGGAGAAAAAATATGTTTTAGTATAAAGAAATGTTCTATCAGTTTCAAACCTTTTTCATTTGATAGATCATACTGACTTTGGAAAAACTGTCAGACCGATTTTTGAAATTCAATCTGTGAAAAAAGATATTCAAGTTTTAATTTTTTGTTTTGAAAATATTATTTTACATGTATTGACGCCATCTTGGATTATGATAATTTTTTTTTGTTAGAAGATTTTTTTTCTAAAATATTTTTAAAAAATTAACTTTTTACAATAAAAAAATCTTTGAACTTAAATTGACCAATAATTCAAAGATTTTTTCTCTTTGATTTGGAAGATTTTTTATGATTTTTATTTTTAATGTCAAATAAAAACACAACAGTGAAAAAAATGAAAATTAAATGAAAAAACGTTTTATGATTTTATTCAAGAAATTATTTGCTAACATCACCTTTTTGTTGCAATAGAATGTTATTTAAGCAAACAAAATTTCCTCACTGAAAACAAATATTCAGTTTTTCTTTTTGTATACTTAAAAAACATGACCTTAAAAATTGCTCATGTTCGTAAATCCCCACCCCTCATTTATTCCTATAATCCTTTAATTTGATTGACAGGTTAAGATATAAACTCATAATTTATCCATAATTTGTAATTAAATGCTTTAATAAAAAAAATTCAAACTTCAATAACTTTTTTGTCTTTAGAGATTTTTTTGTCAAATAAAAAGGAGTTTTTTCTTTTTACTATAACCTACGTTATTAAAGAAGATTCTTTTACTGCAAATGCATCACAATCAAGAAATGTGAAAAAATGACAAATTGCAGTTTCTTAAAAATGCTTTTGTGAGGATCTAAAAAGCATTTCACCTTTAAAACTCATTAAGGTACTTTTCTTATACCTTTTTCTAAATTAATATTGAAATTCTACGATTTTTTTATACATAATAGAAGAGTTATTTTAATTTTTCTTGCACAACATTTTCACATAAAGCATTTTTGGAAACTATGTACCTATCATAGAGGCCGTATTTTTAGAGATAATGAAAAACATCTGTTATAAATTTTGTTTATTTTTTTACAGAGAATAAGGACATATAATCGTTTTTTCTGTATTCCTTCTGGTTGTGTCAGAAAAATGGAAAACGCAGTTTTTTCTGAAACACCGTGTATACCTTTAGAATCAGAAAAATATTACAAATCCATTCTAAGCAAAATTGAAAAAAAGTAAAAACTTTAAAAAATAAAAATGGCCTAAAATATTATATTTTTACAGGCAACACTTAATCTTAACTATTAAACTAGCCAATCAAAAATCTCAAAAATTGACGAATCAGGAAGCTTCACCTAAAACTTAACCAATAGAATTGACAAAAAAAAGGATAATGTTCATACAATATATACAATAGATACTACAGGGTCATTCAAGAGAAATGATTTTTTTAAAAACTTAATTATGCATAGAAAATAAAACAATAATGTAATAAATAAAACAATAATTATGAGACATTTATGTTTCAAATATTTGAAAATGATTATTTCAACAAATTATGCCCTAAAAACCGGTTTTTCCAAAGGCCTTTTTTTTCGAACATTTATTGATTTTAGAGTTGTAAAAATATGCGCACCTTTTTGAAATTTTAATTGCGCGGTTTGTATTAATAGTAGAAAAATGTTATGCATATCGTTAGAATCGTCATAATCTCTAGTTTTTTAATATATAAAAACCATTCCTGTGCTATGTATAGTATAAGAGCTACGAGGTAAAATGTTCCAATTACTTAAATTTTTGCAACCTTTTTCTCACATTTTTCAATGTAGCTCCTAAACTACAAATAGCACAAAAACAGGTCTTATATTTTCAAAAACTAGAGCTTATGACGATTCCAACGGTGTGCGCAATATTTTTCTACTATTAACATAAGTCACGCAATTTGAAATTTAAAAATGTGTGTATTTTTTGCACACCCTTTAAATCCATAAATCTTCGAAAAAAAGGTCTTTGGAAAAACCGGTTTTTTGGGCATAATTTGCTGAAATAATAATTTTTAAATATTTGTAACATAAATGTCTCATAATAGGTTTTCCAAATATAAAAAGCATTTTACATAATTGTTTTATTTTCTATGCATAATTAAGTTTTTAAAAAAATCATTTCTCTTGAATGACCCTGTACAATAAAAAAAGTGTTACTTACATAACATGTAAATAATGAAAAAGTATGAACAAATATGCTTCAGTCTGTTTATAAACTTCAAAACAATGCAGTTAAAAATGCATTATTGTTTCTTGTGTTTAAAAAATATCTGTTACAGTGTATGTACATTTGTTTAGGTTTTGTTCAGGTTTTGTTCAAGTCAACCCTTTAAAGCCGAAAATTATGATTCTTAAAATAAACTTATATTTTTTATTATAGTTTTATAAAACTTTTTCAATTTTGCTTAGAATGAATTTGTAATATTTTTCTGATTCTAAAGGTATATATGAACCCATATTTTTTTATGTCTGTTTGAGAAAATATTTAGGTTTAAAGTTTTTATTAAACCAAAGTTAAAAAAATTGATTTTTTCAATATTTACTCAACAGAATTTTAAAAGTAAGGTGTCAAATTAAAGATCTTACTATTTTTGTTCATACTGGCAATTTTCTTCTTTCATTTTGTTGCGTTTTAGTACCTTAAAACTGACTTAATTATTTTTTTAAAAAACTTAAATTACTTCAAAAATAAGAGGTCTACAAAAATACCGATTGCATATTTGAATTCTATGGACCATTTTACAACTATTACTTACTAAAAGAACCGGCTAGCTATCTTAAATAAAAAGCAAAAAAGTTAAGACGCCTTCTTTTACGGTAACAATTACCTTTTTATAAGTATTTCGGCGTTTTATTTTTCAGTTTTGATTAAGTTTTTTTTTCTACAAGTTAGGTTACTGTTAGGCAAGGTTATATTACTAGAGGGCCTTGCACTGCAGCTAGTCAGGCTAAGGGGTCGAGCGCTGCGGTCAGAGGGCATTAATTTTTAGGAATGTATGGGGGGGGGGGGAGAACATAAAAATTTTCAAAATTGAAAAAATCCGAAGAGGATTTTGACAACATTTCAATATAAGCACACAAAAAATAATATTATTAAACATATTTTATTCACATATTTTATGCACTGTTTTGTACTTTAATAACCTAGAATAACAATTATACCTGCTTTGGAAAATTCACATTGAATGAATTTGAAGGATTTACCCAATCGAAGATTCTAGATATAGAAAAACTGAAGATGTAACTATTAGTAACAAATCTCTAAATTAAATTAACAGGATGTTTGTCTGTCTGTAGCTTAAAATCTCGCTAACTAATGGAAAAAATCACTCCACCCAAAAAATCTTTTTTTTAATGCTAAAATTGAAAGTAGACGGTCAACTTACCAACTTACCCCCAAATATCTAATAAAGTATCAGTCTAATTTTATTTTACTCAGACTTTATTTGTGGTGGTGGTGGGGGGGGGGAAGGTGTACCATTCTCCACCCTCCAAAAAGAAATGGACCATGGGAATATTTTTTTTCTTTTTACTGAAATGTAAAGTGCTTGGTCAACTACTCTTTTTAACTGGAGTGCCTCTAGGGGCCTTTAGGGGCAAAAGCCGATAATTACATATATAATCACATTAAATCTTACCTATGATGACCAATTGAGACAACAGCTTTAGATTTTATCAACATCTTTGCCCGAAATTGATAACTCCATATAGATTCCTAAATAAGTTTTTTTAAGAAGATTATTTACGCAGCTATTTAGTTATAATTTAAAAAATCCTATTAAACCTGGAAGTAAAAACTGACATGATATTACAAAAATGTATTTGTAGGATATTTAGTTAGGTTAACATTAATACCAAAAGATAATTATACTATTTGAAACCTATATCAACAATTAATTCAAACAAGATACCATATAATAAGACTATTACTTTAACTCAGCAGGACAATGAAACCGTTCTTGAGAATCAAATAAATAGGGATAAAGCAGTGATGAAAAGTAAGGGAGAGCAGCCAAGCTAATAACAAAAAAAGAAAGCACGACAGACTGACAGTCGGACATAATGTGTTGTAGAGTAGATGATAAGATATAAATCTTCACATGTAATTTCAGCAACCTATCTTTCACATATTTTCTATAGAACTTATTTTCCAGTGCAGTACCGATAGACCGACGGACCAAGTTATTTATGGAGTATATGTGCTGTGCATTGGTCAGAAATATTTTTACAAAAAATAGTCTTCTATCTTGAATAGCAGAAAGGAAACAAAATGACAATAAAAAATCTCTATACCTGTCTGTTAAAAATGTTGAAAATATTAAAGTCCTCATCAAAATCAACATTTTTATTGAATTCAGAACAAAAGAATGTATTTCTGAAGAGCAGCGCATCCGGCTGCTTGCCCTCAGATGCCAGGGCCCGGGGAGCCGCCGCTGCTATTTCTAGCAGCTTAGCTGTTGTATTAGGAGAGAGGTTCCTACGAGGCACTATAAACTCATCCAAATCCACAATGTAGATAAGATCTGTACTGGCCATAGTACTGAAATTAAAGACATAATTAAATAGGTTTTTATATCTTCATTTCTTTTTTAATTTAGGATATCAATGCAAGTTAAATATTGAGCCTTTTTTCTACATAAGTACATATTTAAAGTAATTTCGAGTTCAATTCCATTGAAAAGGTTTTTAAAATTTCTAGATATTTAAATGCTTTTCAACACGTCTGGCGCTCTCCATCAAAGTGCCTTGCAAGCGAGCACAAAAACCTTCCCCCTAAGGCGTTTTAGGGAAAGCAAAATATATAGTTCTGTTCATTAAAGATATGAAAAGGGCACCTGTACAGACAGTCATTGAGAACTGTAAGAGCCCCATAGTCCCATAAAACCTTCCAATCTTGTAGCTCTTCATCTAAATTCCATATACCTACACACGCACGATTCATATAATTATCAGGATAGCGTTAAATATTTCAATATTATGCTTTAAATGGGGAACTTTGAGAATAAAACAATGGACGATAAATTTATGTTCAACTTCACAATTATAATCAACATTACTACCCCTTTTGGTGATCAAAATAATAATTCGAAAAGTTTGGACACTTATATTAGTTGTATCAACTAAAGTTGTAACACTGCTAATTTGAACAAACTAATCAATATTAGTCAACGAATGAATTTAGAAAACTTTTGGTATTCTTTTGTTTAAAATTTGATGTAAGAATAGTTATTTCTCGCATCGTATTATCGCTTTCCGTGGATATAGAAAGTACAATTATGAGATTAAAACTTTACTAGTTTTTTTGCACCGGCTAAAAAAACTGGTTTTAATCTTATGATTGTACATTTTTATATTCGTAGAAAGCTGGATATAATACGATACTAGACATGGTTTTTTCGTATGGATGAGAACCGGTTCCTATCCACCGGATTCGAATGAATACGAGAAAATATTTTAACAGCATGTAATTAAGATATCCGCTTTGACTACCATTAGCAAAAATATATGGAAAACACATTATTTTTTAACAGGACTACAAAATAACAAAAAGTTAAAAAGAAGCTTTCTTGTGAAAATTAAAGAGTTATAAATACCTAAATTAATAGTGATGCCCTGTTTAATTAAATTTCTTCTTAGAGTTCTAAGTAGAAGCTCAATTTCTGGTGTCACATCAAGAAGATTAAAGTTGAATGTTGTAACATTGAACATCGAGTGGTAGTAACTTATAAATTGACCTAAAAACAATTTAAATTTCATTATATCAAAGATATTTAAAAAGCAGATGTCCAGTGGTCATAAATTAAGAATAAAACAACAAAAAATCACGAAACCTTAACATATGTTTTTGATGCATTGCTGACAGACCATTTAAGTTATATACTGGATGATCATTGGTGAAGGGATTTCCCACATAAAATGTCAGCCGTCTGTCTTAAAAAGCATCCGAGAAAAAAAACTATTTTTTTTTTACAGCGTTACAGCCTGTCTCTGACGGACTAAATGAAGGCTAGACAGACAAATAAAGTAAATTATAGAATGGCTTAGCTACAAATAGAATAGGATGAAGATTTTCTGAATTTTGCCTTTTATTTCATTAGAATATTCTCTAAGGGGACAGAACGCATAATAAAGGACACTCATAGAGTAGCTTCGCTACTAAAAAACATGTGCAAAAATTGTCCATTCATAAAAGAGTTGGTATTTTATTGACAATCATAAGGAGATTCATTAGTTATAAAAATAGATATAGAATACATGGATATTGTGAGAGTTTCTCGCATACCCTAATAAAATTTTTATCCCAGCTGGCTAAGATAACCCCCCTTATGACTTTAACATCCCCCTAACCATGGATAAACGTTTTTACCAATAGCTAAGGACTATATTAGCATCTTTAAAAAATGAAAAATTTCCCTTGTCACAATATCCACGGATTCTATATCCGTTATTTGTTATAAACATACCACACTGCGTTCGAAGGTGCTTTGACTTTAGTGTCAGAACCTAAATTGAAACATATCGCATTTCATTACCCTAGGTTAGGTAACTTCATTACCTACACTTTTCAATAAAATCTAAAATGCAGCCGTTTTTGAGAAAATTAGATTTGAAAATTTCAAGTTCAATTTTCACCCACTAGGAGTTATCGCATTAACCATGACAAGAAAAGCAAAGATTATTTATTTAAAATTTTGAACAAGTTTGCTTTTATAAAGTTCTTCATAAAACCACTCCTGAAGTGAGTTGATTCATGGCCATTTTTATTGGTTGCTTTGCTAAGGTCACGGAAATTCAGCCTGAAATAAATCAAATATAGAGAGGTTTTATGACAGACTTTATAAAAGCAAAGTTGTTCAAAATTTAAAATAAATAATCTTTGCTTTTCTTGTCATGACTATGCAGTAACTCCTTGGATGAAAATTGAACTTGAAATTTTCAAATCTAATTTTCTCAAAAACGGCTGCATTTTAGATTTTATTAAAAAGTGAAATGAATTACATAACCTAGGGTGATGAAATGCACTATGTTCCAATTTAGGTTTTGACACTAAAGTCAAAGCACCTTCATACGCACTGTGATACAAAAGAAAAACATACCTAATTGTCTGAGGTTATGATAAGGACCAAAAAGGGCCCTAACACATACACCCACATTATTTTCAGTCTTAGTCTCTACATTATCTACATTTTTTTCTTTATCAATTGTTGATAATTCAACTTCTAAGCTCTCTTTTCCTAAAATAAATAGGGATCTTTAAGGACAAGACAATGGAGGAAAAATTGATTACATCTCCAATGATGATAAACAAGATTGGGTATAGTCTCTTTCGTGACAACGCACCTTAAGGGGTGATTCATCGTATTTTTCACAGTAAGTTTTCTCCTATTTCTATCCCCGGGGGGGGGGGGGGCTCTAACCCTGCGGGGCCAATTGCCTAACCCTGTGGGGCAATCACCTAACCTAACCTAAATTAACTTATAAAAAGCCATTTTAAAAATACGACGAATCGCCCCTTAAGGAGCGTTGCCACGAAAGGGACTATTCCCACAAGATTCTCCTTCTGTATATTACAATTATTGGTTGAAAAGTTTAGCACTACTAGTTTGGAACAAAATTAAAATTTAATTAAAGTACCCAAAGTTTTGACAAATAAGATAGTGTGGTTCTAAAACTTTGGGTACCAGTTAGTGGCGTGCACAGGATTTTAAACAACCCTTAGATGTTTTAGTGGGAGGGGTGTATCAGTGTAAATTAGTGCAAATTCTCTCATGAGGGCGAAGTTACCCTCCCCCAACATAGATATATAGTTATAAACATTCCCTGGACCTTCCCAGCACACAGACAGACAATCATCCTGTTACCATTATAATATTATTAGTATACCATACCTGTACTTAATGTGACAGATATTGGAATACCCTGGAATTGAACCAGTGGCACACATTTCAGAAATGTACCAGCATATTTTACATCTGATAGACATTACAATTTGATTTTAATTTTGATTTGATTTTTAAGAAACCTAATCTTAAATAGCCTGCTTTTTTAATTTGATATATTTATGGAGGTTATTGCAGGGATGAGGGATGGAGGGGACATTGGGCTGTTTATTACACTAGCACCTACAGTTTTACAAATCGTTTTTTTTCTTCTATGGTTTATTATTGGATGGTTTAATAACTTTGAGGACTTTTATTGAATTTTGATTAGTTAGTTCATGAAGTTGAGTGTCTAAATCTTTTGACCACTTATTGAAATCTACATAATATGTTAATTTTTTTATCATGATTGGGGATGTGCATAAATTTATAGGCCATTGTCTTCCATTCCCTATAGAATCATGTGGTTATCCCAGTTTTAAAATATGTCAATAAACAAAGAATTAATTAGATTTAATCAAAATTTCCTGTTCTTTCTTCAAAGATTGTTGCATTGATTTTACCCGCAACCTAAAATTGTACAGAGGTGGATTAAATCAAGATTCAAGACATATGAAATTACAACAGTACGAATAGATGTTTTATAATTTAATTTTGATTGGCGGAGCATAATTAACGGAAAATTAAAAACCTTTACACATCAAAATATTTTTTATTAGCATAATCGAAGACGTGCGGACCAAGTTGAATACTGGATGCTCTTTGGTACTGGATGTTTTTACAAAAAAAGCATGATTTATTAAATAGCAGCCGAGAAAATCACATTTCCTCATAGCATTACGGACGGACTAAAGTGAAATTTAGAGAGTTAATTTGTTAATAAAATATAAATTATGAAGAAGATTCGCTATTATAAACTTTTTTAGCTTCTTTACTAAGCCAACCCCCTTAAGTTTTTAAATGTATTGCAGTTTAAATAACTTCTGGAAATGATTAGCCTTGTTTAAATATATACCTCTGAAAAATCTTGTAAAATAATAGTGCACGTCAGATTATAAACATTCTGTTGATATTGCTTGGGAGTTTGTTCTCTGATATTGTGCTTTATTAACTCATCTTTCTTTACAGCTGATATACTGATGATTCGGGCCACTACAACCATATTTTCAATTAAAACAAACCATAATTTTTTGTTAGAATAATCACATACAAATAACATAACTATTACTTTCTTAATTCTTTTGTAAAAATAGTTCCAATTAACCGTTAGTCTGATATGGTTCTCCTATACAGTTAAGCCTTTCTAAAGGTCCAGGGAAGTAGCGGGACATAGTGTCTAAAAAATCAGCCATGTGACTTCATAAAAATGAGTGATTATCTATCTCTTTTTAGGGGTTTTCTTTCCCAATTCCCTCTCATCTCCCTCATTTTTATGACTTCACATGGCTGATTTTTGAGACACTTTGTCCCGCACCCAAGGAAGATTTATATTGAGATGGGTGGGAGGTGAGGGAGCGAGTACCTCCACCATTCTCTATGGGAAATCAACACCCACATTTTAACTCTTTTTTTAAAAATATAATAGGTTACCCTATTCCCATCTTATTGGGCCTTTAGTGGCGTTGTATTAAAAATTCCCTTCTATTAACTTATTTTATACTTTTGTCTCACTATAATAAATATAGGCCTATTAACAAATATTTGACAAAAATTTTGCTTGTTATTATTCGCTAATAATGAATATAGTATTCCTTGTTAATTTTCCGGTTTGATTTAATAAAATTCCTGGCCCATTTTCTCCAATTATTTTTCTTGTATCCCAAAAACCAGAAATTATATAAATATCATCATTTAACTTGCGAATTTTTGGATATATTTCACTATCATTATTTATATAATTATATAAATTTTGGTTAAATAACAATAAAAATATAATGTTTAAAATCACTATGGTTATAAATTTTCTGTATATCGCTTTAAGTCGGGGCATTTTTATTTAAATGTCCTTTAGAAAAGGACTTTTTGGACTAAAACCAATTTATAAATACACTTTCCCATTTTTTCTCCTTTACCCCACATGCTTTACGATACGCGCGCGCCGCGCTCTCACGCACACTAGGTCAAGTTAGGTTATATGTTTATGTGCGTTGATGGGCGAAAGCAGGGAGAAAGTGGTTTCTGGGCGCTCAAATAAACTTTGGTGTGCATGTGTGTGTCTGTGTGTGTTTAACCATGTGTATTTGTTGTTTTATTTAAATCTAAGATAAATTGCTATTTTGGTGGTTTCTCTCAAAGTGTAAGGCGAGCATGGAACCCCCTAAGTTTAAAATTAAATAACAATTTAGGGGATTGAGTAGTTTTTCGTGTATTTGCATTGGGTCCAAGATAGCCCTGAAGGTTTAGGCATTGGAGGCATAGGCCACGTAAGATTAGGGGGTTAGGTATTTGTAAAAAAACTAACCCCTTTCGTAATTTGAAATTTATTTTAAAAATAAGTGGAGGGGGGGGGGAGTTCTTTGCTGGTTAGGTACTTTGAGGAAAAGCACCCATATCTTAATTTTAAACAAAATTGACATAGTAAGCGAAGACATAGAAGCCTAAATTAAAGCTTGCAACTATACAAATTTATATTGTATGATTTAAAAAAGAGAACTATACATAAAGTAAAGGCGTGCAAAAGGGGGATTTCAATGACAGCACCCTCCTAAAACATGATATAGCTGAAGAATCCAAAAACGCTATAGTTTATAAATATAGAAAAATTGTATATTACAATAAAATTTTCATATATTGCGATATTTGTTTGTAGACCCATCTTTTAGGAAAATAGCTTATTATGACATTAAAATATCATTCAAAGTAAGACGACTTTTACACACATTTACAACTATAATAATATTTTTATATTTTTTAGGTAAGTGGATTTTCGTTGATTATTGCAATTTGAAGATGATTATATTTCTAAGTATTTTATATTTATCATGCTAAATTTTTCCTTTAGTATTGCTTTAAATACAAATAATGTTATTGAACTTTAATGATGCATAAAATTATGTTAAACAGGATTCTTTTTATTAAACTTTAGTTCTACTTTTTGCTTTAAATGGTCTATTGCCAATCTATACAATTTGAAGGTCTCAAACCTAAACTCACAACTTCTTTGTAAAAGCGAAGCTTTTTCTACATTTAGGGGTGGTCCGTCTGTATGTCCGTCCGTTCTTAAGGGATAACTCTTAACGTTAATTTAGGCATGTTAAAATTGTCCTATCGATTTTAAATGTTTTGTTTTAACATCATGTTGAGCTTCACTTTTATGTATGTTGTCATTCTTATTCAATTTCTATCTTCAAAAAGCAAAGCTTATCATGCTTAAAAATTGTTTTAACTATACATTAAACACCAAAAGTAAAAAAAAATTGTTGCCTCTAATTTATTAGTCGAATAAAACAGTCTTTTTAAAGTTTAAATATTTGTTGTTCTAAATAGTCTGCTTTTAAATGAAATATATCTTTTTTTGTATGATAATCAACCTATATATTGTATTGAATGATGGAAGAAGTAAGTTATATATAATCTGTGCATCATATAAAAATTCACGGTCACAGAGAAGACATAATTTGTGCGAAAAAATGTGCTGTGTGATTCAACAACATTTTTTATAGTGGGTCTTCACTTCCGCATATCCTCACATAAGTCTAGTGTTTAATAATCGCAAAAAAAACCACCAAAATCTTGAAGCACCCCGTAATTCGAAATCAAGGGGGGTATTTAAGGTATAACCTTTAGTTGGGGTGTATTAAGGTAAAAAAGAGCAGTTTTTTTTCTATTGTAAGAGAGGTGGATACTCAACTAAAATGTCAAACAAGCCTCTTTTCATTGTTATATTGACGCGCGAGGCAAGCGAATTTTTATTTACTTACATTCCCATTAAATTTAATGGGAAACTTACTTATACAACTTTACACACCCCTTGGCTATTTTGGGATGTAGACCCTTACCAAGAAGGATGTAGAAAAGTATAAGACACCTAGAATTTGTATACACCACCTTTAATTTTGCCAAAAGTTTAAAAATGCCCCCCTTCTGCAGGCCTCTATTTTGATTATGCATGTACGGAAGCGGACGCACACTCATTTTTACACCCACTAAATTTATTCTTATCTGGAAAGAATTTGATTTTGTAGTTAATTTTTAGTGGCAAAACTTTTCTATAAGCAAGCCTGCATTATATATCAAACTTTATTATTACAGAATCAAACCAAAATCAAAAGCATAGTTGGTACCGTGTCATACAAAAGAACTACTGCTGTTATGTCAGGTGCATGGGAATGTATTCACCCGTAAACAGGCTATATACTCATTACCACATACAGTTTAACTTCCAGACAAAGACGTGCAATCAAAAGGTTGGTTGTCTGTTACCTAACCTAACATAGTGTTCGATGGTCTGTAGGTATCTCCTTTGCAAGCGGATAATCCCCTCTGGGTTCTAGAGATGAGCCCTTTTTATTTTTATGGTCAATCTGTAAAAATTAGTGAGCTACGCTTTTATGTATTGTTTTATTCCTTGTTTTCTTTAGGTAAACCTAGTTGACATTTTATTATAGGTAGAACTGGAATATTTTAGGAAAAAATAATGAAGAAACTTAACAGCCTTTTTCATGGATTAAATAAAAGTGTTTGAAAAGTAGTGAAAGAAAAGGAATCACTTTTCAGGTGCGGCCAAGCTTTTTTATTTTGGGGGGATACTTGTCACTTTTAACAAAATTTATAAACTATTATTTATCCTTTTTAAAAGCGAAGCTTTCCTATAATTAGGGTCGGTCCGTCCGTACGTCCGTCCGTCCGTCCGTCCGTCCGAGATAGATAGCTTTTATTCGTTAATTTAGGCATGTTAGAATTGTCCTATCGATTTCAAACTTTGCATGATGATTCCTGTAGTAGTTGGGTACGATTTAGAAAGCGTAGCAACTCTTTAATCATTACCAGAATGTCCGTACGTCCATTTTAAACATGTTGATTTTTCTACTTTTTAACAACAAATTTTCAAGTGTTTTAATTATCCGTTTGATCTGATTTTTGGTATATTGATTCCTGGGACAACAAAGAACAATTTTATAAGCGAAGCAACTCTATAATCAAGTCCAAAAATGTAAGTATGTCCATAAACATTATCCTGTTTTTAAGCAGTTTTTCAACAAATTTACCTACAATTTTGATTCGACATTTATACATTTATGTTCAGATTTTTCAGTTCAGATACTATACAAGTGTTAATGTCCGTTTGTCCTACCGTTTCAGTGCTTCGCTTTTATGGATGTTGTCATCCTTGTTCTTGTTGTTTATATTGCTCTATCCCTAATATATACTTTATTTCATCATAGAATTGTTTAATTTCAATTTACCTAACCTTTAAGTCGATCAAATATATCCTTCCTCATTTATATAAGGTATAACTTTGTATTTATGAATTTACTTTTTTGTGGTCTGACAGTCACGGTCATTTTAACAATAATAATTATATAATGAAAACAAAGAAACAGTTCAAATTACAAGAAACTATAAAGAAAAAAGTGATCAAAAAACAAGACAAGACAATACAAATGTCAAAGAATAAGAATCAAACGAGAAAAAGAAACAAACTTATAAAAAAAAATTCACAAAACCTAAGGAAAAATTTACTAAATAAAAACAAAAGGAAAGTAAAAATCTAACAGTAACACTATTACATTAAGAAAAAATAGTGAAACGCTTCTATATATGACGTAATCTGTGTAAAGACCTGAAATTTTGAGAGGTTGATTAAAATTTAAAATTTTGCCCTGCACAAAAGATGCCAACAAATGATAAGAAATTACGCTTTTCATAGAAGTTGGGTAGACTGGGGTATTCATATCTATCAAAGTAGAACGAGGTCTGTCAGTCTGTTTGTTTATAGGATCTTGTGATCTCACAAACTATCAGATTTATTGGGTTGTTCTTTTCAGGTTTTGGGCTATTTCTTTGAAGTTTGGACCTATCCTATTGAACTCATAACGCAGAAAGATATATTTTACTTATATCCTATTTAAAAAAAAGAGGTAGGTTTATCAACTTAAGATTAAATACTAAACCGATTATGTTCTACAACTTAAATAAGCTTTACACAGGTCCAAGAAAGGTTTTAAGCTATTTTTTACATTTAAGATCTTGTTGAGCACTTAACCAATTGAGTTCTTCATTGAATTTTTACAAAGGTCCTGGGATGGTTTTAGTCTATTAAAAAATGTATGTCTTAATATAGATTTAAGGATAAATTTAGGCCTCCTCCCTTCCTGGTGATTCAGATGATAGTGGCGCAACCGTTAGCATTTCTTAAAGTAAATTTGATTACTCAATTTTACCCTATAATCTAAATTCCGATAGCATTTAAAATTAAATCGTTTCGGTCACAGAGAAAATGCAGTAGTAGGATTTTTTCCATTATGGCGTCGGAACTTAATAATATCCACAGGATTAGAACCAGTTCTGAGCCACACTGAAAAAATCATGTATCGCATTACAGACAATTTCTCATGAATAATAAAATAAAAATACATAACTATTACCAGTTTTGTTGGCATGGAAGAGTCAATAATACGATGAGATAAATTACTATTCTAACAAGGATGACAACATCCATAAGTAGCGAAGCTCAAAAACTATAAATAGACAACTGGAAATGATCTATAGAGTATGTAATTAAAAAACTTCAATAACAAAAATCACGAAACCTTTTAAAATGTATATTGTATAATGTTTTTTTGAAGCATTAAGCTAATAAGAAAAAACGTTAAAATCTAAAATTCGATTTAACACCCCAAAAAAAGTAATTCTTTAAAAACTTGGTCAAAATATGAAGAATGTTGACTTAATTAATCACTAAAAAATCCAACCGTTTATCTTGAACAGGAGTTGAGAAAATCACAAAAACTTGAAAAACTAGGAATCGATCTAGCACCCTAACCAATAAAGGTATCTTAATAAAAATAGGTGGAATTATGTATAAAGTAAACTTGTTCAATCCCTGAAAATTTCAACTGTCTATCTTGTATAGGGATTGAAAAAATCATGAAAACTTAAAAATCTAGGAATCGATCTAGCACCCAACCAATAAAGGCATCTAAATAAAACTTAATCGAAATATTTAAAATCTAAATTTATTCAATCCCTGAAAATTCCAGCCATTTATCTTGAACAGGAATCGAGAAAATTACAAAAACGTAAAAATCTAGGAATCGATCTAGCACCCCAATTAACAGACAGACGGACAAAACAATGTATAGATAAGATGGGCATATGTCATATGAATCTTCACTAAAAATTTCAGCTGTCTATCTTGAATAGGAGCCGAGAAAATCACGTTTCCCCCATAGCGTTACGGACTGACTGACTGACTGACGGACGGACGGACGGACGGACATAGTGAATTATAGAGTAGCTTCGCTACTAAAAAGATTTAAATTGTCCTTATACTTTTCTGTGGTTTCGCCCCTTAACCCTACCCTCTGTCTGTAATTAACTATAATCTTTTCTTGTGTTTTATCATAATTCCGGTGATTACATTTTATAATTCCAAATTTCTCTATCATTGAACATTTATAAATGAAATCTTACTAGAAAAATATAATTTTTTTATTTATTTTTTCCTAAAATTTGCAGAAAATTTTCGTAAAAAGTCTATTAAAAGATGATTATGCAATGCTTTTGTAACTTAGGGATGAAGAACTATACACTTCTACAATTTTATTCATAATAAAATACTTTAGTTTCTACAATATATTGATATACTTTAGGTTGCAAAAATTTTGAATCTAAATTTTTACTAGTATAAAACAATGATTTTATTTATTTTTTAACCAGAGCCTTTAACCGCCCCCCCCCCCCCCACATTTATTTTGGTTTAGTAAAATTTTGGGATTGAGGTCATATCTATTTGTGGCAGGGGGGGGGGGGGGATGTCCCCCCTTTTGCCCAATAGCCCCAAACGTTTCCTTACTTTTCATAAAACTGTGGAAGGATCAGTACAGACGTTTACGAGATCTTAGTGGAATTACAGAATTATATATTTCTTTTCTTTAGTATATAGGGTTATGCCATATTATTTATCTCTTTATCTTACTCTTAACAGGTCTCTAAATTCTCTAAATGAAAACACAGAGTTAGTTAAACGGCAAACAGTGAATCAAATCTCTGTTGAGAAAATCCTCTAAAGTTACGTAGAGAGAGAATGATTCGCATGGCTTAGGTTGACCCAAACTTGGGCGCGCAAATATACTTGGGTCAACTTAGTAATAGTAGTTAGTAGTTCATTGTCATTTCTGTATAATTGTGTACAACGTTAAAGATATTGAAAATCATTGTGAAAATAATATGTAAATAAAAAAGTTAAGCCTTTTTAACAGCAAAAAATATATTTATGTCAACAAGTTTTTAAAGATTTAATTTCTTAAAAGAATGTAAATTATTTGAAATTCTCAATAATCTTAACTATATTTATATAAAGATAATTTTTTTTATTGCTTTATAAATATGAACTAGCGGCTACGCACTAGAGGCCTCTAGTGGCCTTTAAATGTTTTATTTTTATTTTAAATATCTAATTTGAGAAATAACTTGTCTATGTTATCAATTGTTAAATTCACGCATCTACGCAGCGCGACTACGTAGCGAGACTATGCTAGCGACACTATGCGGCGGAAATATTTAATATTTTTGATTTTATTGTGATTTCTCTTGGGAGGGTGGTGGTACCCTCCCCCCAAATAGTTATAAACCTTCCCAGGACATATGAGAATCTACCCTGTTAAGGAGAACCCGATCGGTTCAGCGGTTAGCGAGATCCTTCGGTACAGACACACAGATACACACACAGACAAACATCCTGTTACTTTAGTATAAGGATAGACAGATTTAATGCTAAATATTAAAGCTTATTACTATAAACAATTTAAAAGACACCTAATTTTTTAAATTTAATTTTATGTGCATTTATTTTTGTTGCTGTACTAATGTCCTTTACGGAGGGGATATGACAATTGGAGACAAATTGGAAAGGTCAAAACTTTTCAAATTGCGATGAATATTTGGAGTGCGATGAATATTTAATTGCAATTGTCCTCTCCTTGTTTTAATTTGTTGTATGAATATTAAAATAAGAATATTTTATGAAGCTACACTAGTCGTAATTTATCTAAAAATCAATCCAAATGAAAATATCAAAAAACGAATCAGCAAAAAATTCCATAAATGTGGATAAAAATTGAATATCTCTTGACAGAAAAATGACATTTGTGATATGAGAAAGATTTGAGAAACTAAATCTGAAAATAATTCTGAAATCAAAATAAACAGCTATATAGCGCAGAAACAAATAAACAGGATAAAAATGGCCTCCAGGTATGATTTCATGATGCAGCGTAGCTACTATATAACTAGGATATAGTCGACCATCCTGCTTCACTAAGCGCTGAATCGTTTCCAGTTGCTTTGCCTTTGCTTTGCTAAGTGAAATGAACAGAAATGTTTTAGGGTGGTGCCCATGGCGCACTTAAATAATTTGATAGGGTGGGTGCGAGGCGCACTCAAATATTTTGATAGGGTGGTGCGCGAGATGCACTCAAATATTTTAATGGGGTGGCGCGCACGGCGCACTCAAATATTTTGAGAGGGTGGTGCGCAAGGTGCTCTCAAATATTTTGATAGGGTGGTGCGCGAGGTGCACTCAAATATTTTAATAGGGTGGTGTGCGAGGTTCACTCAAATATTTGGGGGATTCTCTAAGGATTTTTGTTTTTAAATCGTTTGGAGGGTGTATTAGATTGAACTTTAAGA
Organism: Acartia tonsa; assembly: GCF_053477335.1. Taxonomy (NCBI): domain Eukaryota; kingdom Metazoa; phylum Arthropoda; class Copepoda; order Calanoida; family Acartiidae; genus Acartia; species Acartia tonsa. The sequence goes on along the minus strand of NC_137266.1, from coordinate 14,783,228 downwards.
GTTCGTATCCAATTAATTAGCTTTTACTCGATTGTTGTTAAAGATACAAATAAATCTTAAAAAAATCATATTATAAGTTTCACAGTCTTAGCTCATCATTAATAAGACTAGATAATTCACTGACGTTTTAGTGCTGATTAATTCATATTGACATTATTTATGTAGAATTATTTATTATTGATTATTATTTTGTTTTAGTGATAAATCATGTAAGAATAATGATGTACATCAGGTAAAAATAATTATTTAATTATCATTTATAAAATAAACTAAATGTTAATGACTCAATTTAAAATGAATTTAGAGTTTTTGCCAAAAATATTTAGCCCACATGTAATTTTTAAAGCTTTTCTACAGTATTTCAGCTTATCATACTTGTTATTAGAGAAGCTGCTCTATAACTAAATGATATTTATGTAGTACTCAACGTCTTTATTTTTATATCTTGGATTATATAAATCATATCTATAATTTTCCATCTAAAACGTTTTACAATTTTAACTGTACATATATTTTTCGTTGCTCGTAAACATAAGGTTATGGACATAAATATCAGGGTTCGGCAGCCGCGCCTCAGCCGCGCATAAACCTTAGTTTTAAACCTGCTTGTGAGCAGAAGAAGAAATTTCAGAAAGAAGGATTGTCTGCTAAAGAGCAGTTTTATACATCCAGCTCAATTTTATAGTGATAAAATGACGATTTCACTGAGGCTTACACGCGGCTTACGCGCGGCTGCCGATCCCTGATAGATTTTCTTGTTTTTTAGGATTACAATAGAAAGATGCTTGTAGATGCAATAGCAGCAAATATTTATTATAACATCAAAGAAAATAATGATATCAGGTAAACAGTTATTTCTTATGAACTGGTTGCTATACCCCTAGATGCCTAGGGGTACTTAAGGGAATTGGGGAAAGGGAAAAGGACCCTCTATATTTTTTGTTAGGGGGGGGGGGGGGCAGGAATATATATTTTTAGGAGCGAGGGTGGTGGTACATTCTTCCAAAATTCTGTTGGGAAAATCGTCAAATTACAAGTTGGTTGTCTGTAGTTAGCAATAATTTGTATGTGCCTAGATTGAACAATATGGCTTTTTATTTAAAAATCATGTCAGCCTAATAGATAAATTATAAATGTGTGACTACATGTATAATAGCTTCAAATTCAAAACTAATTATTATTTTATTATCGGATACGCCACTAGAAGCCTCTAGCACTTGATGTGGTGAGAGGTTGAATTCGACCCACCGATTATATATTTTATTTTCAAAAAGAAAAAGAAAAAAAAAATGGGGAGGAAAATTATTTTGGTTTTGGTGTTACCCTCCCTCAAAAAAGCTATACCAGGACATATAAGAATCTAAAATGTAGAGAAAAACTTTATAGATTAAGCGGTTAGAGAGATCCTTTGGTACTGACACACTGTTACTCTAATAAAATTACATTTGTAACACCGAATGCTTTGCTATAGTCTAAAGTACAAAAATAAAGGAATAATCTTAGCTATCCTAGCAAAACAATTATAAAACAAGGATGACAACATCAATAAAAGCAAAGCTCTAGATTGTCAGAACTGAAAATGCAAAATATAAACAAATATTTTGAAAGTGTATGAATTTATGTTGCAAAACTGATTATATACAGGATACTTTTAAAGAAAACACTTACAATTTTAGGACTTGATTATAGAGATGCCTCGCTTACAGACGGACGGACTGACGATAATCATAGAAAAGCTGTGCTTTTAAAAATATTTTAGCTGTGTTGTTAAAACACATCTAAAGTCATGGTCAGTCAGCCTGTCTTGCATAAACATAAATACATAATATTCACAAATAAAATAGATTAGGAGACATTTGCTAGAAAACTATTTTTATTTAACATAAACTTCTACTGGTGTAAACCCATTTCTTAGCCATACTGAAAAAAAAATGTATAGTATCGTATTATAGATATTTTCAGGAATAATGAAATAAAAATCCTGAAGTTAATCTTGGTTTTGTTTGGCCCGGGCCTTTGGGCCCTAGGAATCAATTAAAAATCATTAATTTTGTATCCGTAAAAAACTGTCTACTTGTTAAAGTTCCTAGATGTAAGTAAAGCACAATAAGAAATATTTATCTGCAGATGCCTAATCCCTGTTAGCCATGAAGAATATTATCAACACAGTAGCCCATCAACAAACATATTTGTCATCTTATGTTTTTTGGGAGCATAGCATCTGTATAAATCTAACATTGGCGATTCCCCAAGAAGTCTTTAGTCGAGCACTTAAACAACCTCTGTATTTTGAAATAAGATAAAAATAAGGAGGGTATTTTTTTATTAATTTCTTATTCAGAACTCCAGACATAGGAAAAAGATTCCCCTCTCCCTTTTTACAATTTATTTCAAAAAAGGGGAGGAGGTTCAGTGCTTGATTTTGAGGGAAAACATACATGAATTAAACAAATACCAAAAAATGTATTTTAGTTTTATTTATGTAGAGCATAACATTGTGAATAATCAAATAATACTATACTTATTAATACTCTTAAAGTTATTGTTATTTTTATTATTCTTAAATTTATAAATAAAATGTCTTTTTTAGTAAACTTTTGGCTGAAGGAATGGCCCAATCGGGTGAAGATAAGGTAAATTTTTATCAAATTAGTTTAAAGTATATTATTTTTTTTTTATATATTTCTATTTTGAATATTTTCGATATATAAATTGATATATTATTTGATTGTTTGCAGATAAATAAAATTGAAAAAATTAAAACATTCATTATTTTATTCCTGTTTTAATTTGTTCAAAATTGATTTACATTTCAAGGTTTTTAATTGTAAATGCAATTCAGCAATATTAATTGAGTAAATAATTTGTAAGCAAGGACGATTATGCCTTATTGCAGCAAATTGTTTTTTGAAAAAAAAGCAAAATTTTTGGTTATATAAGAGAGAGGAGAGCGGGAGAGATGGATAGAGGGCGAGAGAAAGAGAGAGAGAGAGAGAGAGAGAGAGTAGGAGAGAGAGAGAGAGAGAGAGAGAGAGAGAGTAGGAGAGAGAGAGAGAGAGAGAGAGAGAGAGAGAGAGAGAGAGAGAGAGAGAGAGAGAGAGAGAGAGAGAGAGAGAGAGAGAGAGAGAGAGAGAGAGAGAGAGAGAGAGAGAGAGAGAGAGAGAGAGAGAGAGGGAGAGAGAGAGAGAATGGAAAAGTAAATCAAGAGGGATAATTTTGCTTTACAGAAACACAGACAGACATAGTCACTGATGATGGTAAATTTCTTTAGGGAACAATGATTCAAGCTTTAATGGGGCGTCTACTAGCTGCTCCACCCTCAACAACTAAAAATAATGCGCATATTCTAAACTCTCTGGATACTACACTGGAATCAACCACGCCTTCAGGTTCCAGGTATAGTTTTTAGGTTAGGTTAGGTTTAAGTACAGTACTGCCGTGTATGGTTTCATAGATAAAAATGTTAGGTTAGGTTCTTGATAATAATAAGTCTATTAGACTAAGCTTACTATTGTGGTAAAGAGTTTGTACTCTGCCTTACTTGATGAAATATTGACCTGCTCTGATCTTACTTGACGTATTTTGGCACACTCTGCTTCACTTGGTGTATTTAGCACACTCTGCTTAACTTGATCCATGCTTCCAAAGGTAGACATAGGACTATAAAGTTTTAGAAGAAGATTTATTTATTATCCAATACACCCTCTCTTTTCCTAGTGAAAATATTTATATAAATTGTATAATCATTGCTTTCATTTCAAGGGCTATATCTCCTGAGGCGAGCGAGGCTACTCTCTTACTTGATGATGCCAAATCTGACTTTATCTATCAAAGCTCTTGCAAGATTCAGGAAAAGGTAAACATATTTTTTATGAGAATTTGGAAAATTTAAACATAAAATGACAAGCAATGCAAAGAAGCAAAGCTAATAATAGATAACATAAAAAGTTGTTAACCTGATTTTTAAAAAAAGGTATACACATCACATTAGTTTATCAAGCATTTTATTCTTAAAGTAAAAACAAGTTTTAATTTCTAATTGTCTATAAGTCATACAATATCTTCTTTCTTTATTTTAAAATCAATTAAAAATAAAAAAAATTGGGAGGGAAAGGGGGGTAAGGGTGCGTTTGCATGTTTATTACTTTAGGAGATAGGTTATGCATCGAAAATAGGAATCCCCCCCCCCCCCCCATCTTATCGTACGGGGAAAAAATCGCTCAAAAATCAGCATATGACGTCATAAAAAATGAGGGATTATCCATCTCTTTTTTATGGGGTTTCTTTCCCCCATCTCCCTCATTTTTATGACGTTACATACTGATTTTTGAGCGACTTGCTCCCCGTACCTTAATTTTGTTCAGGGTTACATGGGACCTTCAGGGCCCACGCCCCACGACCAGCTACCCCTCCCAGTAGCAGAACTAGCCATACCCCTGTCTGTACAAGAGATATCCAACAAAAATGCGCCAGCACATAAACAAATCAACTATCAAACAAGAACAAGTACTGTTCAGAGAGCGTCATCGTTCAACAATGGACAAAGAAGCACTGTTACAGCAGAGGTTGTGGAGGGTAAAAGAAGGATGTCCCTGTCCTCTGAAGATAAAAAAGTTATAACACTACCCCCTAAGCCTAGTGCCTCTTTCAGGAATAATAACTTTTTAAATTTCAAATATGTTTAAAGACGCATTTTAAAGCAAATTAAATTTCTATAGGCTATTTATTGAATATTTCATATACATTATTTTTTCTTACTGGATATAATTTTCCTTGTTTACAATATACGCCTTAAGACTGATTAAAATGGAGTTTATGTTTTAGTTATGGCTAAAACACAAGTATTACATATTTTCTATGAAATTCAGTATGTTGCTTTTTAAGCTTTTTACAGTCATTGCGTAATTTTTAATGTCGATGTTGTTAGAGTTTGAAAAGTAGCTTTTACAAAGGGTCAGTCCGTTCGTTCCAACGGCCCTCTTAACCAATAGCTCTTATCGTTAATTTATGCATGTTTTAATTGTCTTATACATATCAAACTTTGCATGACGATACCTGTAACAATTTGGTAAAATTTAGACAAACACAACTCTATAATCACATCACCAGAATTTTATTACAGGTTGATTGTTTGGCTTTTTTGAATACTTATATATATTTGCCCTCTTCCTTTGATTAGGTATAAAAGCAAAGCACCTCTATAATCAATTCTAAAATTGTAAAGATTTTCATATTATGACACTTGTATTTACCTAGTTTTGGTATTGGCTTACACGAAATATTTTGTTCAGACTTCTGTTGAATACTAAGTTGTTAATCTACATAATTGTTAATGATCGTTTATTTGAAATTTTAGCTTCGCCTTTAAGGTTGTTATTATCCTTGTTTTAAAATGCTCTAGGGAACAGTTACCAGGGATAAAATCGTCCACAGTTAACCTTGCAGTAGCTCTACAACCAGATAATATTTCCATATGTCTGTCACTATGTTTGCTGTATTTGAGGGTTGGGCCGCATATCCGGACATTTTCAATATCCGGCCAGAAACCGGATATTGAAACTATACGGCCGGTTATCCGGCAATATAATCTTTTTTCTTATACTACAAAAATCACTACTTTTTATGTTTTAAATGGCTGTAATTTTCTTATTTTTTAAGCTAGATTATATTTTTTTCAGAAATGTTTATTGATATGAAAATTTTATATTACATATCTTATACCATAGCTGCGGCAGCTGTACGTGGCAGCTGCTAGCCGCCGCAGCCGGTAGTAGGTAACTACAAGGCAGACGATTTTTATGAATAAATATTTTTTGCTACTTCAATATCCGGTTTTACGGGCGCATATCCGGGTATCCGGCCAAATAAGAATCCGGCCCAGCCTTACTGTATTTGCAATGTTTATACTCTGTATTGTTGTAATTTTTTATCTTACATTTAATTCAATCAATTTTCTTCTAGATTTTTAAATTAATTTTGTCTGCAATCGAAACATACATTTAAAGAGGTGCCACTATCTTAGATTGTTTTCTTAGTGATTAGAAAAGAGCAGAGAACATGTGTTTTTGAATGCGTAGTATCTCTATGAAATTTCCGTAAGACTCTTTATAAAACTAATTAAAGCTAGAGTAGTTTTATTGCCATACAATATATCCTCAAAACTGCCAATAATCTATTTAAAGTTAAAGATTTTAATACTTTAATTTCTTTCTTTCTTATATTATAACAGCTATGCCCCTTTCATATAGGGGCTTAGTATTAAATGGTCGGAGGAAAGAGGCAGAAAAAAAACCCGGAAACCATCCCATCCCATCCTGAAACCGTAATCCCCTAATATTTTATTCACATTTGTATGTGAGTGAATAAATATGTCCTCTTATCTACACCAGCATATAAACATGTGTTGTTCTTGTTAAGTTGATGATGTAGTGCGTATGCTATTTCAACTAAATATATCCTCTTATATACACCAGCATATGAACATGTGTTGTTCTTGTTAAGTTGATGATGTAGTGTGAATGCTATTTTAATTAAATATATCCTCTTATATACACCAGCGTATGAACATGTGTTGTTCTTGTTAAGTTGATGATGTAGTGTGTATGCTATTTTAACTAAATATGTCCTCTTATATACACTAGCATATGAACATGTGTTGTTCTTGTTAAGGTGATGATGTAGTGTGTATGCTATTTTAACTAAATATATACACAAGCATATAAACATGTGTTGTTCTTGTTAAGTTGATGATGTAGTGTGAATGCTATTTTAACTAAATATATCCTCTTATATACACCAGCATATGAACATGTGTTGTTCTTGTTAAAGTGATGATGTAGTTTGTATGCTATTTTAACTAAATATATCCTCTTATATACACCAGCATATAAACATGTGTTGTTCTTGTTAAGTTGATGATGTAGTTTGTATGCTATTTTAACTAAATATATCCTCTTATATACACCAGCATATGAACATGTGTTGTTCTTGTTAAGGTGATGATGTAGTTTGTATGCTATTTTAACTAAATATATCCTCTTATATACACTAGCATATGAACATGTGTTGTTCTTGTTAAGTTGATGATGTAGTGTGAATGCTATTTTAACTAAATATATCCTCTTATATACACCAGCATATGAACATGTGTTGTTCTTGTTAAGTTGATGATGTAGTGTGAATGCTATTTTAACTAAATATATCCTCTTATATACACCAGCATAAGAACATGTGTTGTTCTTGTTAGGGTGATGATGTAGTGTGAATGCTATTTTAACTAAATATATCCTCTTATATACACCAGCATATGAACATGTGTTGTTCTTGTTAAAGTGATGATGTAGTTTGTATGCTATTTTAACTAAATATATCCTCTTATATACACCAGCATATAAACATGTGTTGTTCTTGTTAAGTTGATGATGTAGTTTGTATGCTATTTTAACTAAATATATCCTCTTATATACACTAGCATATGAACATGTGTTGTTCTTGTTAAGTTGATGATGTAGTTTGTATGCTATTTTAACTAAATATATCCTCTTATATATTTACACCAGCATATGAACATGTGTTGTTCTTGTTAAGTTGATGATGTAGTGCATATGCTATTAAAAATAAAGATATCCTCTTATATATACAAGCATATGAACATGTGTTGTTCTTGTTAAGTTGATGATGTAGTTTGTATGCTATTTTAACTAAATATATCCTCTTATATACACCAGCATATAAACATGTGTTGTTCTTGTTAAGTTGATGATGTAGTTTGTATGCTATTTTAACTAAATATATCCTCTTATATACACTAACATATGAACATGTGTTGTTCTTGTTAAGGTGATGATGTAGTTTGTATGCTATTTTAACTAAATATATCCTCTTATATATTTACACCAGCATATGAACATGTGTTGTTCTTGTTAAGTTGATGATGTAGTGCATATGCTATTAAAAATAAAGATATCCTCTTATATACACTAGCACATGAACATGTGTTGTTCTTGTTAAGTTGATGATGTAGTTTGTATGCTATTTTAACTAAATATATCCTCTTATATACACCAGCATATGAACATGTGTTGTTCTTGTTAAGTTGATGATGTAGTGTGTTTGCTATTTTAACTAAATATATCCTCTTATATACACCAGCATATGAACATGTGTTGTTCTTGTTAAGTTGATGATGTAGTGCATATGCTATTAAAAATAAAGATATCCTCTTATATATACAAGCATATGAACATGTGTTGTTCTTGTTAAGTTGATGATGTAGTTTGTATGCTATTTCAACTAAATATATCCTCTTATATACACCAGCATATGAACATGTGTTGTTCTTGTTAAGTTGATGATGTAGTGTGTATGCTATTTTAACTAAATATATCCTCTTATATACACTAGCATATGAACATGTGTTGTTCTTGTTAAGTTGATGATGTAGTTTGTATGCTATTTCAACTAAATATATCCTCTTATATACACCAGCATATGAACATGTGTTGTTCTTGTTAAGTTGATGATGTAGTGTGTATGCTATTTTAACTAAATATATCCTCTTATATACACTAGCATATGAACATGTGTTGTTCTTGTTAAGTTGATGATGTAGTGTGTATGCTATTTCAACTAAATATTTCCTCTTATATACACTAGCATATGAACATGTGTTGTTCTTGTTAAGTTGATGATGTAGTTTGTATGCTATTTCAACTAAATATATCCTCTTATATACACCAGCATATGAACATGTGTTGTTCTTGTTAAGTTGATGATGTAGTGTGTATGCTATTTTAACTAAATATATCCTCTTATATACACTAGCATATGAACATGTGTTGTTCTTGTTAAGTTGATGATGTAGTTTGTATGCTATTTCAACTAAATATATCCTCTTATATACACCAGCATATGAACATGTGTTGTTCTTGTTAAGTTGATGATGTAGTGTGTATGCTATTTTAACTAAATATATCCTCTTATATACACTAGCATATGAACATGTGTTGTTCTTGTTAAGTTGATGATGTAGTTTGTATGCTATTTCAACTAAATATATCCTCTTACATATATACACTAGCATATGAATATAGCATATGAATTTCCCAAAGTCGACTACTGAAAATCCAATTTTGAGCATAAGAAAAATGCGCAAAAACCATTTTTAGATGTTGTCACCTAAGTTTTTAATTTTCAACTTTACTGTACTTTTTCAACAAAAACTGTAATTTTTTTTGGTTGTTTCATAATTTTCCTTAAAAAACGAAGAAAATAAGCCATTAATCATTAAATTCTGATAACTATAAGTGGGGTAAAATTGCTTTCAAAAAAGTTCTCATAAAAAAACACACTGTATATACAAGCATATGAACATGTGTTGTTCTTGTTAAGTTGATGATGTAGTGTGTATGCTATTTTAACTAAATATGTCCTCTTATATACACTAGCATATGAACATGTGTTGTTCTTGTTAAGTTGATGATGTAGTTTGTATGCTATTTTAACTAAATATGTCCTCTTAATAGAGTTACTAAAGAGACATACTGTTGGATTCCATTAATAGAAAAATACTAAAGAAACATACAAGCATAGAGAAAATAATAAAAGAGAGGAATCGAGGTATTTGAAGGACTAAAATAGGCAGTGGGCCTAGATTAATTAAAAGTTCTAGTACATAGGGAAAACTAATTTAAACAGAGAGAATTTTTAGGTTGTAGAGTGTCCTTTTAAAATGCAATAAGATGTAGTAGTCACCTTTATCTTTGACACGCCCATCCTAGAGTCAGTTCTCGGGACACTCTGTTACAGATACATAACACAACAGTAGCAAATTTCCATGCACAGATGTTTACTGTGACTATAGCACATGCATTTATTCTAGACCCCTTACCTACTTTTTATCGTTCTTTAGCTGCCCAAGAAAAAATAAACAAAAATTAAGCTTAATTCATGGATTTTAAATTACTTAATGATGAAATCGATAGAAATAGAAATTTAAAAGTGTAGATACTCTTTATGTTGATTAGCTTGTGGGGAATATTTGTGAAGGGTCATAAATTTAGCAAATTGAATATAAATTATGGCTTTATAACAGGTTACTGTTCATTATATACATACATTTAAATGACCTGATTATAGAAAAGCTTCACCTTAATGTGTAAGTTGTAGTTATAAACAGTTTTCCACGGATACCAAAATGAAAAAAAAGAAGATAAATTTCAGTTTTGCTGCTTTTAAAACTATTTTCCGTTTCTTTTCAGTTTTTTAAACTGCATAAAACTATAGGATATAAAATGTAAAAATGTCCTGAAAACTGAGCTTCGCACAGAAAACATAAATAAAGTCTGACTAAATTTCTGAGACTTAATTACAAGTTTATAACTAGCTTCAACAAAAAACAAGGATATAAATTTACATTACTACATGGCTATTCATTTGGCTATGTATAAAGGCAGTGTCGTGTACAGGGTTTTGCCAGGAAGTTAAATATAAGGGGGTTGTCTAAGATGGTTTATTGGGTGTATCCATCCCCCTTCTGTATGTTTGTGTAAAGTAAAAGCAATTTTTAATGCAAAAGAGAAATAATGAGTATTGTAAAAAACAAAGGAAAATTGCGCACTCAGAGACAATAACAAAATCACGCACACAAGATGCCGCATATCGGAGGTAAATCTGGAGTAAATGTCGTCTTTTTGGACTCACGGAATAAGGTTTAAGAGGCATAAGGATTTTCACAAAGAGCACGACGAATGACACAAGGAACGCTTCCTTTCTGATACAAGTATATATTGGTTTAATAAAGAAATGATAGTTTTTAGGCTAATGTTCTTGGGGTAGGACTCATAAAAATTATTATATATTAAAAGTATTTTTGCCTCTTAATAAAAAAACACACATTTAATTTTTAATTAGTAGATTTATAAAAAAAATGAAATGCAACCCAACAATATTAAGATTGTATATTGATATAAAGCTTTACTCTGTCAGTCTTAATTTACGGCGATCTTTGAACACAGTGAGTTTTTCTTTTTTACACTTTTCTATTAGCATAGCTACTCTACAAATAGATAATTTCTTGCAAGGCTGAAAAGTTTAAAGCAGTGGCGTACATACTTATTTGCCGGGGGGGGGGGGGTGTAAGCCTTATGAGTGTGTAATGCAGACAACAAGAGGAGTATAATTATATTGTAAGGGGGTTTGATACACTCTCTAGGCGTACAACCCACTAAATATTCAACATGCTCAAAAATCAAACAAACATCCTTTAATTGATGAATTGACGCGCAAAGGGGAGTATCCACCCGCCTTCAATTTTGCCAGGGGATTGGACACACTCCCTCCTTTTTATAAGCCTTAATAAATTCAAACAAAAAAGTTTTCTAACAAATTTATATTTTATATTTATATATAGTTTACATCTTGTTTTTGTTATTTTGGACAAACTCATTCTTGGTTAAACACATAGTCACATTTCTGTCTGGTATGGAAAAAATGCTGAAAATTTATGTTTAAACGAAAGATAAACCTTTATCTGATTTAACAATAACAAAAAATTTTAGGTTGACTTTTCCTTTTCATTGTTTAATTTGAATTTTTACTTCTTTTTAAAAAGCTAGATTCTTAAAATGCTAAAATCTGTCAGTGGGTTCTCATACCTATGATAAATCTACTAGATTGAATTATTCACCCAATAATGATACACAAAATAACCTTATTTGTATTCAAATCTTTGAACTCATATTTAAACAATCTCAAGATTTAATAAAAAATACCTAAATTTTTTATGGCAAACTTTTTAATAAAACTTTGGTTACTAGTTTATTTTAGAGTTGAATAGCCCATCCCTCCCTGATTTATTAGGCTACAATTGTTTTTTTTTTATTTAAAAAAAGATGGTCTTACTGCAGATGCGGATCGCAAAGAAAAATATTGATCGGCTTCCGATTTTTCTTCGGCTGTAGTATCATACTGATACGGTGACTGGCAACATTTGCAACTGCCATGACTTGGTTTTTATAATACTTTCTTCTTCAAATAATAAGAACTAGTTGTGTCGTCCTCAGTCAGGAAAATAGCCTAAAACCATCCCAAGTAATTCATATAGCTTCTAAGATCTTAAGCTTCAGACTTTATATTACAGGATATTCAAATACATTCTAGAAATAGAAACCCATTTTTCGTGTCTAAACTTCAAAAGATTGAGTTTATAAAAAAAAGCATGAAGTGCATAATTATTTTTCTGTGCTTAACTGTCATTTTTAGAACTGTTTGCAGCTTAGTGGGGGATGTGAAAGTAAGTACGACTATTAACTCAAGCAGTTTTTCTCAATATTATTTCTTATTATATTTTTTAGTAGCGCAGCTACACTATAACTCAATTTATCTGTCCGTTACTTAATATGTTTCCAAAGCAAAGATCTATACAGGAAAATCATTGGAGTAAAACAATCGAGGGAGAGTGGAGTAAATAACGGTATGTCCCCTTCCCGAGGACCTTGTGCCCAAATTCAATTGTGTCTTTTAAAATCAACCAACAAAAGAGTAGAAAGCAATTTGATAGCAGACGAAAAAGGTCCCCGAAAGGGGGATGCATGTAGATGTCTGATTATACATCAATACTTATAATTTATTAGAAAATTATAGAAAATCTGATTAAGTAACTATAAATGTATTTATTATCCACACTAAAAGTAGAGGTTAGGTCATTTTTTTGTGCATAATAAAGTTTTTAAGTAAAACAATATTTATTTTTAGTAGATAGCCTTTTCTTGAAATCAATAGCGTTATATTTTTTAAGAACAAAATAAAACAATCCATTTAAAGGGTCTTAAACTTGTCTATATTAATCAGAAATTTTCTAAGATTTTTTCAAATTTTCTCTGTATTAAAAATAGCCATGTTGACATATGTATTAGCTAGTTGTATCTTAGACTATTTTAGTTGTGCAAAATTTTTAAATTAAATTTGAATTATCAAAGTTCCTTGTCGGAAACTAACCCCCTTTCAATTATTTTTGGAATAATTTGAATATAGGGGGAAGGGGGGCAAGTTTATTGTGTGCTTGTGCTTTTCGTTAGGTAAAACAATTTTGTAAATAAACCCAATGAAACAACAAATAATAATAAAGGTTAGGGCCCCACTGCACAGGGGAAGGGCATACAAACCTAACCTCAATTTTCAATTTACTTTCCTTTAAAAAAAAAGGGGGGGGGGGTTGCACGCTAGGCACTATGAGGGAAAGCATTTATTTTTTAAAAAAGTTATTTTTGAAAATGTACAGTGCATTGAACAACACCAAGCCCAAGCCACAAGAAACTGATAGTTCAGATTCAACAGCCCAAAAATCCAGCACAGCAAATACAAACAACAACACTACTGCAACAGCAACACCAGTTGAAGCTGCAGGGAAACCGCGGAAATTTAAAAATCTAGTGATCCGTGTGAAATCCAAGTTTAATGAAGTGGATAAGAAAAAATGGGATTCTTCAAATTTAAACTCTTCTTCTTCAACTATAACTAACAGCTCAGGTTTTTATTTGAATTTGGAATATATAGAATTTTTAAATTTTAAATGGATAAAACATATACTATTATATAAAGTAGTAAGCTTTTTTTTCTGAAGGATCTCGCTAACCAATAAACGATATGGTTCTCCATTAAAGTGTAGTTTTGCACAGGTAATGCAAATGTTTATAGCTATTTTAGGGGAGGGTACCATAACCCTATCTATAAAAATCGCCCTAGAAAAAATTTGAAAGTAGGTGGGCGGTAGACTCCATCTCCACTTAAAGGGTCGTATCCGCTAGTTTATAATATATTAGTAAAGTTTTATTTATGTAGTTCAAGATATTTAATTACTACAATACTGATTTAGTTCCGAGGATAGGTGTATGATATTTAATTTTTGGATTTAACGGTTTCAGTCCTTTCCTCCCCCCTCCGTGCCTTTTTAAATATTGTAGAGTTCTTAAAGCTAGGTGCGGAGCCAATAGTCTTTAATATGGAATATAGTTAGTTGTCTGTCTGTCCGTTAAGATCCCGCTAACTTCTAAAGTTATCTATTTTAGGAAAGTTTATTTATGGGACCTTAGTAGGTTTCCTTTTATGCAACTAGAACTTGTACAATAATCGGTTTTGACACAATGTCATAGACAATTAGGGCCGTGTGACAAAGATTCTACAAGTAGTAAAGATCAAAAGCTGGTTGCCTATGGCTAATCCATTTTAATTCACATGTAAACCATATATACAAATAAACAAAGAAATAATTGTATTTGAAATATTCCAAGCTATGATTAATTATTATTGTGTTTGTACAGTCTACATATACCATCAGGGGCGTGCGGAAACATGTTTTGTGTGCCCTCCGCCATTTTGATTAGAATAATAACAATAAAAAATATCATAGAACCATTTATAAAAGGATTATTTTATCTATTAGGATATTAGAGTAAAACATTAGAGTTGGAAGTGGTTAAATAACTGAATCTCCCAATCACAATGACCTCGTGCCGACTCTCAATTGGGTCATTGATATCAACAAACGGTGTCAGTAAAATTAACACAGCCAGGTAGCAGAAAACAATCTGCTAGCAGACGAAAACGTCATTGAAAAAGGGAGGGAGGTAGTTATTGAGCTTGAAATATAAAAATGAATGAATTACCCAATATATGTTGATTATTTACCCTCCCCCTGTTAAAATTCCTGTGCACCCACCTGTATACAATACATACATGTTCTGAGTATCAGACTTTTATACAATAAATTATAAATTGTTGAGCTCAATTCTTTATTTCCAGCTTAGAATACGTATTTTAGAATTTCAAAATAACAAAAAAAAGTTCCTACATTTATACTTTTGTAAATTATGTAAATTTAATTATTGCTATGTCTAGCATCGTATTATATACAGCTTTCTACAAATATAAAAATGTACAATTATAAGATTAAAACCAGTTGTTTAACCCCGAGGTGCCGCGGAAAGCCGTTTATAATACGATGCGAGAAATAACTATTATTGTCTTTCTAATGTTTCTTATTCTAAGATTACTTACAAAAAGAAGAAAATATTTTGAATTCTATTTTCGATGATTTCCTTTGAACTTTTTCATGGATTCCAAATTTTGCGTCGATTTTTTGGGAGATATTAAAAATTTTAAACTGATTACTCATTCATAGAAATGTAATTAGACGTGTACCCAAAGTTTTATAACCACTTTAACTAATTTGTTGGCTCAAAAATCTTGGGTGCTTAATTTTGATTATTTGGTTGCAAACCAGTGTAAATAATTTTTAAGCGATTAATTTAATCTATGAAAATGTAATTCTTTTTATCATCATTGGGGATGTACATCAATTTGTCTTATCCCTTTAGATCTCTGTGCACTGGCTATCAATATATTCGTCCTTGTCGGATAGAAAAGCCTTTGTGAAGGTTGCATATGAGTAAAGTTTGGTAGCTATGCTCGGGTCCGACATCCATTTATTATTCCTCAACTTTATTTATTCAAACTTTGAATTGAAATTTTCAAAGTATACATATGATCATGCATATAGAGGTATGAATAACATTTGATTTCATATTAATACTTACATAAAGCTTATGGATGAACACAAGGCTCCAAACTGTCTTAACACATTTTTAAATTTTTTTTCTTTCAAATCTTTTTATATTTCTTAATAAAATTTTTTCAACCTTTTAAAAATACAGTCAGTGCTTATGTAATGGCAAAAACATTTGCATGTGCCAACATCCACTAAATCCACTAAACTCTGCCCTGAATAGAGAAAATTTAGGGACTTGTCATAGGGGGTTCTGGTACCGTTTTAGGGTAATATTCTATTGCAATGGGAAAAAAGTGATTTTTAAATTCTTTTTAGTAGTGATATTTTGTAATATTTGTACGACCGTTTGTCCATAAGCTACTCTAAAGAAGACATGATATACGGTTGAATTTTTCTATATCAATGAGTATCCAGTATAAAACTTAGATAGTCTGTAAGTTTATTATTGTTAATGCTTCCAGATACATTTAATTATGCTTCTTATGGATGTTGTCATCCTTGTTTTTTTTAAGGGTAAGAATTGTCTAATGATTACAAAATTTGATATTCTACGTTAAAAAATCTTAATCCATATATTAGAAAGTTAAAAATCTAGTGGGAATAATTTCCATATTTCTGTGCAATCTTTGAAAGGGGAATTTATAAATATTTATCCCAAATTTAAGGGATCAATATTCTTTGCTGTATAAAAAAAACTGTTTTAAAAAATATAAAAGTAAAGGAAACGTTGCATTTGTTTAATAGTGTTGTTTAATAATATTAAAAACATTATTAACAGGGGGTTTAAGGGATAAGACCATGGGCGATAAATTGATGTACTCTATCTCCAATTATGATGAATAAAATTACCCCCTCTCCTTCTGTAAAATAACATATCATTGATTGAAAAGTTTTGACATTGCTAGTATGAACATACTAATCCAGATCTATTAAAATACCAAAAGTTTTGAAGCCATCCAACAAACTGGGAAGTAGAACATTCAAAAATACTGAAAAAAGCGAATGAATTAGAAAATAAAACTAATATATACCCTTGTCAAGATAAGGAAGTGTATAAATCCCTTTAGAATTTCCAAAGGGCTCTTTCATAAGATTTAGTCATAGCAGTGAAAGCATTTAAAAAGGTTTGAACTTTATCAGTTGTGAGCAGAGGCCAATTTTCAATATACAAGATTTAGTTACTTACATGCAGGGACTAGTATAAGGATTCTTGAAAATACAAGAAATAGTATACCAGTGCCTAGTTAATTATTGTCTTATCTAAAAATAAATCAGAGGTTTCCCTTAAAGTGCTATGCGAGCACAGAATCCAACCCTCCTTTAATTTTGAAATAAATTATAATTAAGCAGTGTTAATTATTTTCCATCAATTATTTTGTAGATGCAGCGTTCAGCGTGACAGCTGATATTATTATATTTGCCTCAATTTTTGAAATCAGCCATTTCCTTTTTTTTCTTCAAAATTTCAGCAGTCATTAACGCAAAAAAACTCGGCCCAATTATCATAATTTGTACGAACTTATACAGATATGCCCTTCCTTCAATTATTATCTGCCGAGCCTTTAAAATTAACAGATTATTAAATTTGTCCTGTTCTATTTTGATTTTGTGAAAAATTCTCCTTCCCTTCATCAATATATGTGAGTGTGTGTGTGTGTGTGTGTGCTTATAGAGTGACGTTTTACTGAAAAGGTCAAGGTATAAAATTTAAAGTTTTAGTTAGGCTTACAGTTTTTTTAAAATCAGTATATCTATTCAAGATTATATGCATTAATTTAACTATTTCATTTCCTTACAGTTTTATCTTGTTTTGATTTCAAGTATAATATGAATTACATTAAAGATATAGGTATGCCTCTTAAATTGAGATAGGTTTACCAACATATGTTACTTCATATATAATCTCTCTAATCGAGTCCTAAAAATGTCCTAAAGCAATATCCTGTATTTTAGCAGTTTTGCAACAAATTTACTTATAATTTTAACGAGACTTATACATTTTAATATGCTTTTTCAGTTCATACTCTCTACATGTGTAAATTTTCGTTTATTCTACCATTTTAGAGCTTCGCTTTTATGAATGTTGTCATCCTTGTTCAATACTATATTTAATTTTATTTCTTAAAAATTAAGCTAAATTTTTTTTGGGAAAACTACTTTTAAAAATTTCTTGAAAAGATACACAATTTGTATGCTTTTCTCCTCTATTTCTACTATTTTAAATATTCTATTTGTGTACCTTTCTCTATCTTTAGTTGACATAATGTCAAAGAACAAATTAGAAAATATTTACAGACATCTTTGTTAACAATCTTAGATTTGGATTGACCGAGATAGAATTTCCTAAAATTCAAGTTGAATTCATTTTGTACTCTAAAAAAGCTTTTATTTCAGCGAAGCTACTCTATGATTATGTATGCATGTCTGAAATACAGGATAAATATCTTTAGAAGAAATTTCTGGAAGGGGTGTCCCTAATTAGTTAGAATCTACTCTATAACTCACTTTTTCCGTCCATCACTTAATTTTCATGGTGACTTTATTTATATTTAATCTAGAAATTTATTCAATTTCTTTGCTTCACTATGAATGTTTTCTTTATCTTTGTTTACTCTTTGAATATTTATATCAAACATTTAAAAAATAAAGAATATGCTTTAGTGGTCTGTTTATCAATCTGCGCTTATTTTAATTGTTTTGGAAAAAAAATTGTTTCATTTTTTAAAAAGTTTATATTAAAAGCCTCTTCAAATTAGCCTTCATCAATGAAAGCAATTTACTAGTTTATAGAGATTTATTAAGAAATAAAATTGAATATTAAAAATTACAAATTAGTGAATAGGGCCATAATATGCAACTATATTGTTATATAAGAGAGACTAAAGATTGCACATTAGGATATATAAGTTGGAAGGAATTTTAATGTTAGGGGGAGATTTGAAATCTGCATTAAATTTTAAGGAGTTTTTTTTTTATAAAATTCGTTTTTGTATAATTCTTTATCTAAAAGCGGAAATACAATTTAAGTTAATTAATTTTGACCAATAGGATAGGTGGATTAGAAACTACCTGCGCTCTAATTGGGTGAATGATGTACGAAACTTAAGCTTCTCCAATTAGAGCGCAGATAGTTTTTAATCCACCAATCACAGATGTCAAAATTAATTAACTTAAATTGTATTTCCGCTTTTAGATAAAGAATTATACAAAAAAACGAATTTTATAAAAAAAATCCTTAAAATTTGATGCAGATTTCAAATCTCCCCCTAACATTAAAATTCCTTTCAACTTATATATCCTATTGTACATACAGAAAGGTCATAAGGGGGCGGGTTGTAGGGGGCAAATTTTGACATTGAAATCTGCTTTGAAGAGCACTCTCAGAGATATCATTCATAAACTATTTATCTATTTGTCTCAGCTATCTATCAACCTTACACGCACATTTTGTTCAAAGGACAAATAGCTTTTCAAGTGAATTATTGGTGGTTTCCCTCAAATTGCCTAGTCGTGCATTGCCCCCCCCCCCGCTTTTCATTAAAATGAATTTAAAATATAGAAGGGGTAGTTTTTCGTGTGTTTGTGTTTTTTATTTTAGGTTAGGATAGGTTATATTGGGAACATGATAAAGTTGGGATACCGCAGGTATATTCCCCAAAGGGTCAGCTCTTTTCGCAAGGGATAGGCATAAAAACTCCTATTCTATCTTTTTTTCAGAAATAAGGAGAGGGGGTTGTAAATATGCCCGCTAGGCGCCATGAGGGAATGCACCGAATTATTCTGTTTTTGTATTTCCCTCTCCCCTACGGATTCATAGGCGAGAAATTGAAAAATTCCAGAGATATTGTAATAGGTTCAATAGTTTTCATTCTCAAATCTAGCATTCAATTTTACATATATTATTTATCATGTTTATACGAAATTAGATTAGAAATCCTTAATAAAAGTTTAATTAAGGTATGATAATAGTTATGATAGGTATGATAATATAAAATTATTTTTGTTTTCTCGCTAACGATAGAACCGATTGAGTTCACCATTATTGGGAAGTTTCTCATCTCATTTTAGTCTTGTGTTGGTTTTAGGGTTTTTGCTCTACATGCCAAGGGCGCAGCCACTAGCTTTTGAAAAAGACTGTATTTTACCTATAAAAAAAATATTATAACCTAATGGATACAGTAATCCTTTCATTGCCAATAAAAAAAACTTTTTGTGAAATATATCAGTTTTAATTGATATGATGTAGAATGTTTATTTCCAATTTCAAAAAAACAAACTTCGTAGGCTGTCAAAAGTCCTGTGACTCAACAATTCTACAAAACATTTCAAACTCAGCTGTCATAAGTTCAAACAAATTTGAATCTAGCAAAGAAACAATGACTTCATCCCAAGAATGTACTGTAAACAATTCTGGCATTGAAACTAAACATGACATTGAAGAGGAAAGATGTGATAGTAGACAAAGCCAGCGGTCACTTAGCCCTCTGTCAGTTGGTCCCATTCCTGTACCACCAGCTACACAAAAGTAAGTTATTTTTTGTTACATTTTATGCCCTAAAAAGTGTAAAAAAGACATTTTATATTTTGTGATTTAATATAGTTTAACTTCTACTTTTTAAAATTTTACCAGGAAAGGAGGGGATATTGGACTGTAAAATACCTTAAGTGTCAAAACCTTTTAACCCATAATTTCGGTCTATAGAAGGAGTAATTTGTTTATGAAAATTGGGGATGTATATCAATTTACCATCTAATGTCTTATCACTTAAGATCCTTGTAATTTACAGGTCAACAACAGTGGCAGTAGACGCGCCATCAGATTTCCCTCCAGGTATCCGAGAAATCCCCATCACCCTGACCTCCTCCACCTACAATCAAATGCTGCAACAAAAGTATGAGGAGCAAATGTCGTCGTCCACAACGACAACAACAACAAATCAGCAGGCCCAACAAAACTCCGGGAATTGTAGCAGCAAGAAAATGCGGGAATTTGATACAGCACAGTGGGCTGATAAAAACCTGACCGCAAAACCTTATTGTTCAGGTAAAAGAAAATGTTGGAGTAGAAAGTTTAGGATAATTCAGGTTTTTTCAGAAAAAAGGAATATCTTTATAGTGCCTATAGTAAATGACCAATGATAGGCAAGTGTACATATACATTGACCAATGGTAGGCCAGGATGGCGTCATTTTTTAAGGCACTTTATTTGGTTTAAAAACATATTTTTAAAACTTTTATGAATCTTGCAAATAATCTGAAATAGTCAATTATAAATATGTACACAGAGAGTGCATGGCTAAAGAAAACACGCATAAAATAAGTATTATTTGCGCCTTTGTAAGATTGTAAGATGATTAGACCACGCTCATGATAAATAAATAATTTCTTAACGGGCCTTAGAACAAAAAAATATTCAAAATAAATAAAAGCATTAATTATTTGAAATCCTTTTCTAGTATAGCTTCGAAACTGATTAATATCTGCTGGATAAGAACCGGTACTGAAAATCATGTATTACATGTTATTTCAGATATTCGGCCTCTAAGAGATATTAAAATTGTTTTTAACATAATAATTTTTCATTTTAATATCCGCAGAAAGCTGTCAAAATACTGTGCTATATAATTAACTATTCCCTTCTTTCTTACTAAAAATCAAGTCCAATCAAACTTTAGCGTATAAATTGTTGAAAGAACAAAAGTTTCAGCCTTGTCATACAAACTTATACTCTTAGTGAAAATAGAATGTTTTTACCTTTTTTGCTTTCATTAAAATATCTAGGCTTTTTGTCATTTTATCTCTAAAACTTTTCTTTCATCCCCTTATTTAACCCCATGGAATTCATTTTTAACTTTTTTCCTGTGTTTTGTTTTCTTTCTTAATTTCTAGTAGCGACGCTACTCTACAACTCTCAAAGATAAAAATTCTGTGACAACTCCAAAGGTCAATTTGCTAGATGCAATAAGAGAAAACGTAATTTTTATGTCACTGTTTGAAATGGGTGGTTGATTTTTTTTTGTAGATTCACTTGACCAGTCACTTTTTAAAAACACTTGGTTGAGGTTCGACTGTTTGTCTGTAATGCTGTAGAGAAGATTAAATTTCTGTAGGGGGAATGTTTTTTCTTCTTCTGCTATTTAAGATAGAGGGTTGATATTTCTGAAGAAGATTTTGCTAAAAAAAAACATTGTTATAAGCCTATTAAATGTATTCAGGGAAAGGTTAATAAAAGATTATCTTCTTAAAGTTTCACAATTAACAAATAATCTTCATTTGCCATTTCCCCGAGTCATAATTGTTTGCTTCAAAAATTCTTTCTGATTGTTATAAAGATTTTTTTTCCAAAGACAATCTTTTTCAAGTGCATTTTCTTAAATCATCTGATTTGAGTAATAATGATATTTTTAGTAGTTATACAATTTTTGTTACATTTTCCCTGTGCCTAAAATTCTTAACATTTGAGTCAATTAAATTGACTAAAATTGCTTTGAATATGTTGCATTTGAGAAAAAATGCATTATTTGATTTTATAGCATTTTTATTATGTTTATTTTTTCACTTCTTTTTTTAAAGATCTTCTAGTCTTTAAAAAGTACATTCTTTTTGTAGCGAAGCTACTCAATACTAATACTCCGTCAGTCCATTAATAGGGGTAATCTGATTTTTCGGCTGATATTTGAGAATTTTTAAGCGAATTTCCCACTTACATAAAGGAATCCAGGATACAACTTTTCGGTCTTTCTACATTTTTAGTAGCGAAGCTACTCTATAATTCACTATGTCCGTCCGTCAGTCCGTCAGTCAGTCCGTCCGTCCGTCCGTCAGTCAGTCCGTAACGCTATGGGGGAAATGGGATTTACTCAGCTCCTATAAAATATAGAATGCTGAAATTTTTTGACAACATTCCCATTATTAAGGAGCACAATTGACTATAAAACATCATTTGAGGTCGGACCGATTTTTAGTAGGTTTTAGGCTATTTTTATATTTTTCACATTTTTCTCCATATCTTCAGTGTTTATGGTCCGATTTTCAAAATTTTTTCAGTTACAGATATCAAAATTAAATTTCCTGTCGTTTTAAGAAACAATCATGAAGGCCAGACTGCCTTTTTAGCAGGTTTTAGGCTATTTTTATATTTTTCACATTTTTCTCCATATCTTCAGTGTATGGTCCGATTTTCAAAATTTTTTCAGTTATAGATATAAAAATTAAATTTCCCGTCTTTTAAAGAAGACAACTATGACGGCCAGACTGCCTTTTCAGCAGGTTTTAGGCTGTTTTTTTTATATTTTTAACATTTTTCTCCATATCTTCAGTGTTTATAGTCCGATTTTCAAAAATTTTTCAGTTGTAGATATCAAAATTAAATTTCCCGTCTTTAAAGGAAATAACCATGACAGCCAGACTGCCTTTTTGGCAGGTTTTAGGCTATTTATAAATTTATTTAACACTTTTTTCCATATCTTCAGTGTATATGGTCCGATTTTCCAAATTTTAAAAATTAAATTTTTTGTCGTTTTAAGAAAACAACCATGGCGGCCAGACTGCCTTTTATCAGGTTTTTGGCTATTTTTATATGTTTTACATATTTCCCAATAGCTTTGTTTATTTTGATCCAATTTTCAAACTTTTATGGGATATCAGTATCAAAATAATTTTTCCCATTGTTATGAGCATCTTTAATATAAATTACTTTGACCATCGTCATCATACAAAATAAAACAAGGTTTCATATTTATTTTATCCAATAATTCTATTCTTGATTTTAGTCAGGGATAAGGGATAGGAAACCTGGCCATTAATTAGGTCCCGGCCTAGATTCTAAAGGGATATTGCAACTATTACAAATTCCTATCAAACTGGCGGACGCTCCCAAGTAGCTAGCGCTCTAAACCAATAAGAATCGGCCTGTTTTTAACAACCAATCACCAATTGGCGAAAATTTTAAAAGCAGACAATTCTAGAAAAAATAATGATTTCGTCTGCTACTAAAAAATAAATATAAATGGTGTTAGATCACATTAGCTTAATTATTAAATCTGCTTAGAGTTAAACATTAAAAAAAGGGCCATATAGAAAAAACAAAAATAACGGGATTATTTTTTGGATAGAAGGTAGCTACGAATTTTCATTTGGTAGTTTATAAATTAGATGTTGTATTTTGAATTTAAAAAATTTAATACGGAATTAATACAACACCTTAACCCTAATATATGTACAATACAACACAGTACAAATATGTCACTACATAATAGAATCCAAAGAACTTGATAGAATGTTACCCAAGTGCATATTAATTTATTTATTTTGAATTTTAATTAGCAATGAAATTTTCAAATAAAATTTTTACTCATTAATAAAAATGCAAATAATACAAACTAAGATCTGTCTGAGGGAAACCCAACGATAGCTTTTTGACAGTTCAAATTACCAAAGTAAAAGATAAAAAAATTTTGGGAGAGAGAAAACTTCATTTTAACAAAAGCCATTAATATATAGGTTTATAAAAAGTTATGTTTTTTACTTTAAACTAGCTACCTGAATTTGATTCTATACTTTATCTACACACACACACACAGCTTTTTCATTAGGGTTTTATACGAACCACTGCGTCATCCCAAAACTGGTTTATTAGGCTAGAAATAGGCCTAGGCTTGAAATAGGCCTGAAATAATATTTTCCTACGTTTCCCATCCCTTATCCCTGATTTTAGTAAAAACCTTTTAAATCTACCTGTACGTATTCCCATCTATGATTTTTTGTGCTTCGCTACTTATGGATGTTGTCATCCTTGTTTTTGTTACAGATTACTTGATTTTCTATTAATTATTAAATATTTTCATTTTTAATTTTCTATGACCATTGAACATCGGCTCTAACAAAGACAATTCCTCTTATTTAAGAGGAATTTTGTTTTTCCTAATTGGGGGGAAGATTGACTTAATGTCAAATTTTGTATAAAATAAGTTGTAGCAAAAAATTAAGAAGGATAATTGTTTCTATTACAGTAAATGGCGCGAAATCCGAAGCAGCCAGTCAGGAAAAATCCAGCAATAAAGAAGTTGACAAGAAAGAATTTGAAGTTTGTGAGATGAGGAGTGTAAATATGAGTGGGGATACAAGTGGTGCTTGTCTGCCCGACCCAAGCATTATCCTACTAAGCCCTACTCCGTCTCATAATAAGAAAGGTCATACAAATTAAATTCTTTGCAAAATCCATTTTCTCTCTAGTGTAAAACATCCCCCCCTCACATCTCTTGGGGATATCTTTCTTTTAAAAAGTCTTTATAATGCTTATTTAGTTTAGGTTAGGTAATAATTAAGAGAATTTTGAAAATGACATAAGTTAAATTATAAAACTGTTCGTTGATTTAAGTACAATACCTGCAGAACAAAAATAATAATTGTTTATATTCCCTTTTCTGTGTTATTTTATAATTAGGCTAATAAATTCCTAAAGAACAGTATAGAAACTTCAACTTTTGATAAAAAATTTTAATCTTTTTTGTTTAGATTATCTCTCAAGATCCGAGTCTGAAAAATCCTTTGAAATAATTGACAACCTCCACGAAGAAGTTCACCACGTCAAGGAGGACAAAGCTCGAGCCCTGCTCAATGACAAACTGAAAGATTCTATCCATGATATGGTTGCTTATCAGAAATATGAAGGAGAAGAGAAGTCACATTTTCAAGAATTGAAAACTAAACAGAAAACTTGCCAAAAGGTAATTATTATCATTATTTATACAAAGTATATTATTTTCTGCATACCGTTGTATTTTTAAAAGCTAAGCTTTTCTATTATTATGGTCGGTCCGTCCGTACGTCCGTGCGAGACAGATAGCTTTTTTTTGTCAATTTAGGCATGTTAGAATTGTCCTATCGATTTCAAACTTTGCATGTTAATTCCTGTAGTAGTTAGGTACGATTTTAAGAGCGTATCAACTCTATAATCATTACTAGAATGTCCATACGTCCATTTTAAACATGTTGATTTTTACTTTTTTAAAAACAAATCTTTATGTGATCTAATTATCCGATTGTTCTGATTTTTTGGTATACTAATTCCTGGGACAACAAAGTGAAATATTATAAGCAAAGCAACTCTATAATCAAGTCCTAAAATGTAAGTATGTCCATAAACATTATCCTGTATCAAGAAGTTCAACAAATTTACTCACAATTTTGCTTTGTCTCTTCTGATAATTTAGTTCAGACACTATACAAGTGTTAATATCCGTTTGTCCAAAAGTTTCAGAGCTTCGCTTTTATGGATGTTGTCATCCTTGTTTCTAAAGTATTTATAGCAGTATGTTTGCATTTTTAGGACTTTCATGAGAAACTGTACAAAGAGTTGACCAAAGAATCCGGAAGTAAAACAAGCTACGTAGCAGAAGCATTGAATTTAACCCAGGGAAACTCCGTGAACGAGGACAATCAGTTGCAGAGTAGCTCAGTGCCGTCGCACAGTCCTGTTACAAGCAGAAGAGGCAGTCAAACTTGGCAGTACAAGTCTCAACTATGGTGAGTCATTATGAATAATTCATGTAACAGGATGTCTCTCAGTCTGTGCGAAGCGAAGCATTTTGCTAACCGTTTGACCCATATGGTTATTCTTTATAAAAAAGCTATTTATCAGTCAAGGGAATTTAAAAAATAAATGAATTAGAAATCGACCCAGGAACCCTATCCCAAGAATTTTTAAAAACTAAATTGAAAGTAGAGGGTCGGCTTACCCCTCCCCTTCCCTTAAATGCCCTTTTATGTATACTAATGATATTTGTATTCGCGTCCAATGGATATTTTGTACTTTTGTATATAAAGTTTAAGTAAATTTTATTTTATGTTAGGTGTAACTCATTACCAAGAAAGAAGCAAAGAGTAAAATTTGAGGATGATACTAACCCCCCTGCACGCCCCCCGCCTCCTGTGGATGAAAATAAACCTCCAGCAGAGCAACCAATACCTCCTGCCAGAAGTCAGCAATCAATCAATCAACAAAATACGCAAACGACTAATCATGCAAATGCACAATCAATCAATCAAACAAATGCGCAGCCAGTATACAATGCCCCGCAACCACCTGCCCGGCAGCAATCAATCAATACAATGAAAAACTTGTCCCCTATAACAAGTGCATACAATAATGCTCTCATTGAAACAACCAAGGTAATGTAAATTTATAGTTAATAGAAAAACAAGAATAATCACGTCCAATTACATAATGCCTTATAAAACCCATTATAAAGTTCTAATATAAAAGTTATTTACTAATAAAATTTTTATATTTTTCAGGCAATAAATAATGGAACCTTTACAACTGACACTCTGACTGATAGTTACAACCACACTCACAAACAAGCTACTCCAAAAGACAGCATTAATGTTAATAATGATCATAAACAAGCACCGCCTACATTCCTGACAAAGAAATCAACCAACACTAATTGGGTGAATGAAGATCCTTACAAGAAGAAGCTGGATTATAATCTTGAATTTGGTAAGTAATTTATTAAAAGAATACATATATTCTGTTGTAAAAGTAACATGATGTTTATTTGTCTGTGTGTCTGTCTCACTTACCGCTGAAACGATATCTTCTCATTCACAGTTTATAACTATTTCACGGAGGGCACCTTCCATTTCCAAAGCTCTTGATTAGTAATAAAAAAATCTTTTTGAAATAGAGTTACAGACAACTTTTACTCAGATTTTGAGTGGTAATGGATCTAATAATCTAGGATCAATAAATAAATGTTTAGGAAACAGAAAAGACCCCTGGATGGATCATTATGGTAGATCAGTTCTTGACAACACACTCAGAGATAAGTAAGAAGGGTACTTTTGTGAATTATAAATTGGGATATATATCAATTTATCGACCTTTGTCGTATACCTTTAGATCCCTGATATTATTATACAAGCACATAGTGCTCCTTTGCTTCATCCTCATGATTAACCGTTTAAATGATAATTTTCTTTTGACGAATTTTAAGCAATTTAAAAATAATTTCTATATGTTTTAATAAATTTTTTTTAACAATTGGCAAACAAATGAAAAAAATTTGAATTGCTATGACAATTTTTAGCTTGTTTTTATGATTTTTGTCTAAACGTTTTTGACAAGCTTCAAATTATCAAAGTTTGGACACTGCTAGTTTAAAGCAACCAATCAATATTTAACAAAGTTTCCAAAGTTTTTTAGCCTTCAAATAATGTAACTTGATATAAAACTTTGGGTACCAATAGCATTTACAGTCCAATGTCCCCTCCCTACCTGTTGAATTGACTGTCTGAATGTTATTTTAAAGCTATAAATCTCCTGTTAACATGGTGTTTGTATTTGGGATTCAGGGATAGGACAATTCTAATATGAATTAAATTCTGCTTTCAATAGCATATGGAAATATTAAGGGAAGGTGCTTTCACTTACAGTGCCCATTGAGCACTGATAACCGCACCTCCCCTTATTATTAAAATATATTGATATAAGGTGGAAAAAAATATGTTTTTTCTCTATGCCTGGCTTCTGCAGAATATAACTTTAAAAAATTTAATAAACTTTTTTCAATCTATTCCAAGAATAAGGGGGCATGGGTAATTTTTGTTGTTGTTATGTTAGGTTATATTGGGTCGGGGTAGCCCTGCAGTTCTCAATAAGGTACTTTGTAAGAGGGCGTTGTGGGGAAGAATAGTTTATTGACAATTGTACAATCCATGCATCCCTGAAGTATCCTTGAATTGAAATTACATGATTATGTTTAGGGTAAGAATGCGTGATAAACTAAAATCCGCTAAAGGACAGATAAAAAAAACAGTAATGAGAAATAAAAAGCAGACAAGAAAATAGAGACAGACAAACAGACAGACAGACTTTGCATGGTGCAACTAGAGTTCCAAATGATTGAAAGTAAAACGTTAAAAAGAAGTAATAGTTATTTCTTTCATCGTATTATAAACCGCTTTTCGCGGATATAGAATGTACAATTATTAGATTAAAACCAGTTTTTTTAGCCCCGAGGTGCCGAAGGCGCGGGCTAAAAAACTGGTTTTGATCTTATAATTGTACATTTCTATATTCGTAGAAAGCTGGATATAATACGATGCTATACATATTTTTTTTCCCGGTTCCTATTCACCGCATTCGAATGAATACAAGAATAATTATTTATCGCATCGTAGTATAAAGAGCTTTTCGCGGATATTTAATCGAAAAATTTAAAGATTAAAACCAGTTTTGTTAACCCCAAGGGGCTATAGGCGGATATTAATCAGTTTCGAAGACATACTGGAAAGGATATTAAAACCTTAATTTTATTTGTATGTTTGCCTAAACTTTATTCATATTTATAAAAAATTTAAATAAATTTGTTGAATTGTTGAAACACTTCAAGAATTCCTTGCTCTCAAAAGCTAGGGAAATTATTTAGATAAATCAAAGTAAATGCATTTAGGTTCAATATAAGTTTATATGAAAACAAGGATGACAACATCCATAAAAGCGAAGCTCTGAAATGGAAGAACAAACAAGCATTAACATTTGTAGAGTGTCAGAACTGAATAAACTTAATATTAAGTCTATACAAAATTGTAAGTAAATGTGGTGCAAAACTGATTAAATACACAATACTGTTTAAAGACATTTTGACGTTTTTAGGACCTGATTATTAAGATGCTTCGCTTAAAACATTGTACCTTGTTGTAATAGGAATCAGTATTCAAAAAATTTGATTAATAGGATAATTTTAACATACAAAAAATTGTTGTCAAAAAAGTAAAAAAATCTGCTTGTTTTAAATGGACGTACAGATTTTCTGGTAAAGATTATAGAAATGCTACGCTTTCTAAGTCGTACCTAACTGTTAAAGGAATCAGTATGCAAAGTTTGAAATTGATAGGACAATTCTAACCTGTTTTAATTAAAGAAAAGAGCTAACCATTAAAGACGTACAGACGGACCGACCCTAATTATAGAAAAAGCTTTGCTTTTAAAAAATATAGAAAAGCTTCGCTAGTATTCTTAATGACTAGTATTTTTATTTGTATATAAATATTTTCAACAAAATAAAAAAGAGTCATTTATGTGGTTGATAAGGTATACCCATTTAAAATAAGCTGATCTACTTAGGGTTAGAATACCTTGACTTTTGTATTTTGGCAATGAAATTTAACTAATAAAAATGGATATAAGTAAACCTAAGCCTAAATTTCACAAAAGTAGCCTATTTGTATTAGGTATAAACATTTTATAAGAAACAAAAGATAAATGAAATTTTCAATACCTAGATATTTGTTTATAAATCATAATATAAAAGTAAAAGAAATGAGTCTGTCTAAAGCTCAAGATATTGATATCCGCTGAACTGATGTGGTTCTCCTTTACAGTAAAGATCCTTAAAGGTCCCGTGAAGGATTATACCCATCTTGAGGAAGGTTCTTCTTATCTCCCAAGGAAAAATTGTCTCAAGAAAACAATCCCCCTCCCCCACAATTAAAAAAAATAAGACCAAAGTCTAATTCCCCTTCCACTCCTTTTTCAATAATGTTATTTCACTGAGGTGGATTCTTTAAAAAAATTTACCCACTAATCGCTTAGTGGGGCAAAATTGTTTTCGCGAAAAATCCACCAAAATCACATTAAAAATCTACAAAAATTAAACAAAATCATAGAAGGGTTATTAACATAAGATTTTATTTAATTTTTGTAGGTTTTTTATGTGATTTTGGAGGATTTTTCACGAAAACAAGTTTGCCCCACTAAGCGATTAGTGGGGCAAATATTTTTTTAAGAATCCACCTCTGATATATGTAGTTGATTTTTAAAATCTGTGTCTGCTCTATTTTCCATTTTTAGAATAAGATATTTCATCTAGGGTTACTTTTACTTTTGATAAGATAAAACAACTTTACAATGACCTAATTTTTTGTTACATTTACTCAGAGATTTTCAGGAATAGGATAATGGACGATACATTAATAAATATACCAAACGATGATTAACAACAATCTCCTTCTGTAGGGTAAAATTATTGGTAGAAACGTTAATAATCCAACTAATCAAAATTTAATAAATTAAACAAAGTTCTTTATCCAATTAATAATAAAATATTACAAAACTTTGAATACTTGTGTAATTACCAGTCCAATGTTCCATCCCTCCCTGCATTTACTGTATTTCAATGTTTTGCTTTCATAAGTTTACTTTGAAATAAATTAGGTTTATCTGTGGCTGCAATGTTAATGATTCTTATTGTACAATAGTTAGCTTTGCTTTATGTATATAGTACTAGTAGCTTTGTCCCTAGTCTCTGGGGAGGTCAGGAAAATAGCCTAAAACCACCCTATGCCTTTTATGCATCTTTCTTGAAAATTATATCCCATGCAGATCACTAATTTTTAAAATCTTTAGCTTTAGACTAAAATATCTTACAATTAACTTTATTTTATAGGATAACTAGACTTTCGTCAATCTGTAAAAACTCTAATACTTATTGTTTTTTTTTTTACATATACCTGAAGTTTAAATTATAAACTATGTGAATTATATTAAATTTTTCCTTGAAAACATCTATTTTAATGAATAATAATTTTATTGAATTTTTTTCTGTTAGTTATTATTTCGCTACATTTGGAAGTTTTTTATCCTTGTAAGAATTACTTTTAATTTAAAGTCATTTGACATGTCATAATTAGGAAAGTAATTATAACTGTCCTTAATAACTCTTTACAAAATCTTGCTAATTAAAAATTAATTTAAATTAATCTTTGTCAAAAAGGGGAATATGAAGTTGCTGAAATTTCGGGTGTTTTCATTCTGGGGTCTCAAATCCTGCGGGTCCCTATCCCTACTGGGTACTATATTGTCGGGTTTTTTATAACCTTTCCTATACCTAACCTAACCTAATTAACATAAAAAATACATTTTAGAGAAAAAATTGCTTGTGGTTTAGATGCAATATGAGGAAAACCGCCATATTTCAATTTAAAAGTGAATTGGCCTAATATTTACCTCGACATTATTGCCAATTTTAAGCAATTTAAGTTTTTGGTATAAGCTGAAGCATTACTATTGAAACCTTTATTTGTCTTACTAAAAATTATATTTTGAGTACAGTACGTAAAAATGTAAAATTAAAGCTAAATTCATTTAAAAATGCGCAAAGTTATAATCTTGATTTCGTAGGATTGAGACACGCCGTAGCAGGTGGACAGGCACAGGGGGGAGAACTTCTTCAAGAAACAACTCTGCAGGAAAACATTTCTGTTTTTGGATAATGTTGAAAATATAACACCATGTAATTAAAAGTAACAGGATGTCTACCTGTGTTTCTGTAGGATCCTAGCCTTTTGGGGAATCTCAAAAGGGAATCAAGGGTTTACTTACTTTATGTCTAAATAATACTAAATATTAATATTAGGATTAATGAAATAAAATAATGAATGTTAATTGTTAAAGATGAAATCTATGAACACGAACCAGTTCATTCAACAGACAGACTTGAAAAGCCCCGGCATATAAATCCTCCGCAGGCATCCGCTAGGCCAGGGTATGCGTCCTGTACACTTCCAAGGAAAAGGATGAACTTTAATGGCGCATCTCCAGGTATACAGATTGGTAGTAGCACAACTACTCTATAGCTAGAATATATGCGGAAGTGTGTTCAAACGACTAATAACACGGTCACTTATTATTAAAAAGACGTTTCTTGGTGCTTTTATACAAAAGGCCTGTTGAGCACTTTTATCACCCCCTTGTTATTAATTAAATAAAATAAGATATAATGGGGTTTAATTTTTCTCCTAATTTTCTCTAAGCCAAATGCATGCTAGGGCCCCAACCCTGTGGGATTAAGCAGTACCCAATTATAGCCTGACCTACAATAATGTAAAATTACTGAATGTGTCATAAAATTATCTCCTTTGCACCTGTTTTACAGTTTTATTATCCTTTAAATTTCATCTAAAATAAGTTGTTTGGAAAATAATAAATTTTAGGAGATTTGAAGAGAAACAATTCTATGTCCGACCTGCCGTTGACTCCCAGCCCAGAACCTGGATGTCAAAGATCCTGGCCGTCTTCAAATCAGGTTCCTCCTTGTTTTATAAACACATTTTTTTCCGATTATAGTTATTCTATAGTCTTTCATTTAGTTTATTTTCCCCGCATTATTTATAATTTTAACACTAATGATTGTCACAGGTTTTTATGTCCTTAATTTCATTTTAAGTTTTTAAAGTATTGTAAGGAATAATCTAATCACAAATCTCAGCTGAGATAGTAAACATAAATAATATTAGATATTTTGTTAAATGTTACCCTAAAGTCAAAGATACACAAATTAGCCAAAATTATAGCAATATTTTATTTATTTTTAGATATTCCGAAGGGAACACAACTCCTTTACAACCCCCAAAGGCTGTCTATCACGCAGTGGCTCAACTGATCTAAAGCCTCCAAAACCTGGCCCAAGTGAACAAAGATCAAGATCATGCACACCAGACCAACGAAGTCAAAATCAGTCCATTAATAAACAAGACAACAATTCTAACAATCAAAATGATAAAGCCAAAGACAACTCAAAGAATTATGATATAAATGAAAATGTATCTGTACCACTTCATGTTGTCAAAGCTGTAGTTTTGTCCGTGTTGGAAAAACAGGGAGTTCCAAATCCATCGGATGATGTCATCAACAAGGCTATTCAGGAGTTTTATAGCAAACAAAACTCAATTTCTGATTTTTAAAAAGTCAATATTGAATTTGTTGTAAAACGCATATTTTGCATAATCACCCTTAATTCGCTAATTTTTTAATTTAAAAATTAGCTTTAAGCTTCTCGAAGATCAGGCTTTGTACAGATTAGTACTTTGTTGGGTTAGGTTTTCGCCGAATAAGAGTTTTCCGCAGGGCTAGTTAACAGATTTGTAAGATATGGGGTAGTGGTTAATGTTCCACTTTGCAATATAAGAAAATCTACCAATTCTTCTTATTGTTTTATGATTGCTTAACTGAACATAAAATTATTTATAAATTTAATAAAAATGTCATAATTAAATTAAAAAGCATTATATTAACATGATATTGATAACAAGAAACAATTAAGATCATTAATAAATAAAAAATATAATTATTGTAAAAAAAAGTTTGGCTTCAAATTAACTAATAAAAATTACATGCTTTAATTTTAAGACATTATGAAATCCAAGTTACTTTATAATTGTTCTAATTTTAAAAAGTTTTAACCAAATTATTTATTTATTATGAAAAATATATTTGTATTAATTGGAAAAATAACTATTTATGTAAATCTATGAATTTAATACTGAAATAAATATCTAGTAATGTTTAATTAATTCTTGAAATGAATTTTATCAATCTATGACTTTGATATTATAATTGTTCTTGTAAAACCGCGTTATAATTTTTGAGAAAAAAATTATAGGTGGTCTAGAAGGTGTTTTGAAATTAATTTATTTGTCTAGTATGGTTTTATTTACGGTTGTCCGCGGATAAAAAAGAAAAGAATTTTAAGTAAAAAGAACGGTATTTTTGAAACATCTTAAAATCAATAACTAATATTACATAATAAACTAAACTAAAGTTTTTGTGTTATGGAATAACTGAATATTAGTCCAGTTTTAGAAATTGAACTATCATAAATTATGGCATTTTAGAGACACACATTTATAAAAATGGGCACACTATTCACAACTATGTTACAAATTAGGTGTTGATGGGGTTAATTCAGGATTTAATTTTGTACAGTAGATATTTTGTACATATGAAGTTTTACAAAGATTATATATGTATACTAAAATGTATAAAACAAAGAGATTCTTATAGAAATAATCAAACTTTTAGAAACAGTTTTTTACTAGTTATTTGCCTATGTTATCTACTTTTTAAACTTGCATACTTTCTCGGTCCACTAATTGTCTGTCATCATATAAGATATGATTTTAATGTTTAACAAAAAAATCTTAAATTTCAGGTATTTGTTGGTACTGGCAGCGAGGGGGTTCTACAAGTTGGGGATCAAATCTTAGGCTTGATCATTTCTATCAATATCCACGGAAAGTCGTAAAGATACTGGTTATAGAGTAGCTGAACTATTAAAATGAATGTTTTTAACCAGTAACGTCCACAGAGTTCGGGTATAGTCCCTTTCCTGGCAACGCACCTTAAGGGGCGATTCTTTGTATTTTTCACAGTAGATTTTTTCCTTTTTCTAGCCCCTGCTCTAACCCTGCGGGGCAAGTACCTAACCCAATTTAACCTAACATAACCTAAATTAGCCTATAAAAAGCCATTTTAAAAATACAACGAATCGCCCCTTAGAGTTCTTGATTGCGCACGCTTATGCTTCAAACCCTTATCCCCCCATAATTTCCTATTGTAGTTAGACATAAGTAAAATAAGGTTTATAACATTACAAACACCAAAGCACATAAATAACAAGGATGACAACATCCATAAGTAGCGAAGCACAAAAAATCGTGGATGGAAATACGTAAAAGTAGATTTAAAGTGGATTTATCCCAAAAAAGTTTGAATATTGGACCAAAAATACCAAATATATGGGGAAATATGTAAAACATATAAAAATAGCCAAAAACCTGATAAAAGGGAGTCTGACCGCCATGGTTGTTTTCTTTAAACGACGGGAAATTTAATTTTGATATCTATAACTGAAAAAATTTTGAAAATCGGACCATAAACACTGAAGATAATGTGAAAAATACAAAAATAGCCTAAAACCTGCAAAAAGGCAGTCTGGCCGTCATGGATGTTTTCTGTAAACGACGGGAAATTTAATTCTTATATCTATAACTGAAAAAATTTTGAAAATTGGATCATAAACACTGAAGATATGGTGGAAATGTGAAAAATACAAAAATAACCTAAAACCTGCAAAATGGCAGTGTGGCCGTCATGGTTGTTTTCTGTAAACGAGAGGAAATTTAATTTTGATTTCAATAACTGAAAAAATTTTGAAATTCGGACCATAAACACTGAAGATATGGAGAAAAATGTGTAAAATACAAAAATAGCCTAAAACCTGCTAAAAAGCGGTCCAACCGCCCTAGATGTTTTATAGTTAATTGTGCTCCTTTATAAAGGGAATGTTGTCAAAAAATTTCAGCTGTCTATCTTTAATAGGAGCCGAGAAAATCACGTTTCCCCTATTCTGTCTTACACGGACAGACGGACGGACAGACGGACGGACAGACGGACGGACAGACGGACGGACGGACGGACATTTCGAATTATAGAGTAGCTTCGCTACTAACAAGGATGACACTTCAATAAAAGCAAAGCTTAACATATCAAGTGGTCAGACAATGATTATTGATAAATAAAACTACGCATTTAATATAAATGTTCGGACGAAATTCCGTATAAATATATTCAAATGATATAGGGTTACTTCGATTGATTATATCATAATGATAGAAATGTTATTGAATATAGGAATCAATGATCAGCCAACAAAAGATTTAACACACGCAGAAGCTCAAAATATTTTCAAGTAAGTAAGATTACCAGGGGCGTCCAAGCTTTTTATTTTTGGGGTAAAATTTGCCTGGGGGGGGGGTAATTACCGCCTCTGAAATCTGTTGGCAGGGGTAAATTTAGTTTACCCTCCTCAAAAAATTTACCCCCGGGGTAAAATTTTTGGGGGGGTGATTTTAATTTTATTAAATATATAGTATTAAAAATGCGCGCGAAGCGCGCAAAAATTTTTTTTATTAGAGATTTTTTATTTTTGGGGGGGTATTTACCCCCCAAAAATTATTTGGGGGGGTATTTACCCCCCAAAAATTATTTGGGGGGGTAAATACCCCCTCCTAAATAGTTGGCCGTGCCTACGGCACCCCCAGGGTAGGGGTAAATCTTAAATGGGG
The DNA here is from genome assembly GCF_053477335.1 of Acartia tonsa. Classification (NCBI taxonomy): domain Eukaryota; kingdom Metazoa; phylum Arthropoda; class Copepoda; order Calanoida; family Acartiidae; genus Acartia; species Acartia tonsa. The sequence goes on along the minus strand of NC_137266.1, from coordinate 14,746,753 downwards.
GGTAATCGCCCCATTACCCCCCCCCCCTTGGACGTCTATGAAGATTACCATCGTTATATAAAAGTAACAGTATGATTCTCATTTACAGTGTAACTGATTATAGGTCCTGGAAAAGTTTATCTAAGGGAACACACTGTAGTAAGAAAAAAATATCCCCCAAATTTTCTGTCTTTATATTTGAGAGATAGGGATGGTAGACCCTAACACCCTTCCAATCTAGATGCCTCTAGAGGCGTATCCGCAAGTACTAAATATTAAGTATTTATTAAATATAAGTATAAAGTTTTAAAGTGTTAACAATGAAAATATTATCATTCTGTTTTTACTTTTTAAAGACAATATAAAGGAATTACGATATTCTTTGCTACCACATATTGACACAAAGACAGAGAGACATCATGTTACTTTAAAAAAGATCTAGACAAGTAATATAAATGATAAAACTCTAGTATGCAAAAAATAATACCTGGAATGTTTTTCTAATTTCCCTCAGAATTTAAAATTATAGTTCCAAGAAAAGGGAGCATTATTCTGAAAAATAAAATTTTGAGCAATAAAATTATATACAGTGTTTTTTTTTATGAGAACTTTTTTAAAAGTAAATTTATTCCACTTATAGTTATGAAAAACGAAGAAATTTCTGATAACTATTGCGTTCAAAAATTTTCTCATAAAAAACATTCAGAAATTTTTAAGTTTTACAGAAATTAGTCAAATAAATTCACAGCTCTTTAAACATTTAATTTTGACATAAATTCAAACCAAAAAAATTGAGGGGGTGTAATACAAACAACAAAAGGTGTTATCATATTGTCTTATGAGAGACGTAGGTCAGGTTATTTACCTCCCCATATATTCCTTCGGACAACAACTTTTTTCTCTGACTTTATTTCAGAGGATTTGTGTCCTTGTCTATTCTATGATGGCAAACTAAATTCTTAAAATTCTGACAAAGAAAGATTTAGATGACGTTTTGCTTCACAAATTTGAATAAAATATATTTTTTTTTGTTTCAAAATTTACATTAAAATAAAAGGTTCTTGATGAGAAAAAGACAAGTTTATAAAATATTTAAAACGACAGAAATATTTATAATGGAAAAAGAGTAAACTTAACATTTTTCAAACATAAAAGCTGTAATTTAACGTAAATGATAAAAAATCCTTATACTAAAGTAACAGGATGTCTGTATGTTTGCGTGTCTGTGTGTTTGTACCGAAGGATCTCGCTAACCGCTGAACCGATCTGGTTCTCCTTAATAGGGTAGCTCCTAATAGGTTCCGGGAAGGTTTATAACTATTTTTGGGGAGGGTATCACCACCCTCCCAAGAGAAATCGCCCCTAGAAAAAATTACCCCCCCCCCAAAAAAAAAGTTTATTTTTTACTTTTTCTTTTAAAATCTAAAATAATAAATTCGACTCTCCCCTCCTCAAGTGCCCCTAGAGGCCTCTAGGGGCGTAGCCGCTAGTGTAAAATAAAGTAAGTAATAGTCTTTAAAAAACTAAAAATTTATATGATTGACCTTATTTAATGTGTTTTAATTTTAGATCCTCGGGTACGAGTGCAACCCTTGATATTTCCAGATTAGGTCCTGCTCCTTCTCAGTCAGGTATCCTGCTGCACATGCATAGGGTCATTTCCCTCTAAGTGCCTAGGGAGTACAGATAAACCCCTTGGTTTTGAAAAAAAATGTAAAAAGTGAAGGTGGGGTTTTAACCTTGCAGAGCCTGTACCAGCAGTGCCTTAACCCTGCGGGGTACCCTGTACCCTAATTTAACCTTACATAACCTGACAAAAACAAATCCCTCTTATTTACATTTTTAAAAATAAGTTGGGAGAAGGGGGGGGGCGACTGTTCTCGTTTAGGCACATTGAGGGAAACAGCTGTTTGTAAGGAACAAGCTGTATGCCCAATCAAAAGTAGCAAAGCATATATAGAAAAGCAAGGAGGACAACATCCATAAAAGTAAAGCTTAGCACATAACAGACGGTCAGACGCATTTAATATACAAAATATTTGTTTTCTTGGACAATAATTATGAATAAACGCATTCCAATGATAGAGAGATGCTTCGATTAAAACATTATGATAAATAGTTTTTGGAATCACTGTTCTAAGAATCAAATGAATAGATGTACATATTCAAAACAATTTATAAGTTTGTCTGCAACATTGACGTTTTGAATACATATATTAGCTGCGCTACTTAAAGTTCACATATTCAATTTAGTTTACATGTTTGTATGAATGTTTGATATGAAATATGGTTTCTCATTATAATAATGGTAGCCTCATAATTCTCTTAACAAACAAGCTTCAGCTTAACCACATTTAATCATATAGACTTATTTCATATAGTTTGTTTCTATTAGATGCTACGCCCCTAGAGGCCTATAGAGGTACTTTTGTTGGGTGGGGAATGGAGAAATTTGACCCGCCCTATATTTGATTTTAGTTTTAAAACGAAAAACTATAATTTATTGGTGGTTTATGTTTTTAGGGGCGATTTATTTTAAGGAGGGCGGTGGTTCCATCCCCCAAAATAGTTATGAAGCTTCCCAGGACATCCGAGAAGTTACATTTTATAGGAGCTTTTCTCCCCACCAATTGATAAAAAATGTCCTTGTAATCAGCATTCTTTCTTTTCGTTTTAAGTAGCGTTGAGAAGCGATGTCTGTCCGTCCGTCAGTCTGTACATTAGTCCGTAATACTATGGAGGAAATATTATTTTCCCATTGTTCTGAGCATCCAGTATGTAATTTACTTTGACTGTTTTTCATTGATGATACAAAATAAAATAATTTTTATGTTTATTTTCTCCAATAATCTATTCTTGAATTTAACAAATACTTTTTAAATCTACTTGTATGTATCTACGATTTTTTGTGCTTCGCTACTTATGGATGTTGTCATCCTTGTCTACATATGTATAATCATATACATACATATATCTGATGTATCCTAGCTTCCTAGAGGTTTAAATTACAATCAATATTAATTAAAATACCTGGTGGGTAAGTAACCTAAACATTGAAATGTCTATGTGAGGGGTGAGGACATGTGAACTAGGGGAGCTAACTTTCTAAGTTTAATAGTAGAAATATGTATAAATTAATTTTTAAGCTCTAAAAGCCACCGCTAAACTAATAATAACGAAAAACTTGACAATTAAACAATGCTTAAATAACAATTAGAAATATCGGTTACCGACGCGTAATGGATGGACTAATCGATCGAAACTGTAGAAAAGCTTTGCTTTTTAAAATTGTCTGTTAGACGTACACTTGGGGGAAGGAGGGGAGAGTCGACCCTCAACTTTTAATTCTATTTTTAAGAAGAAAAGATTTAAAAATTTAATTTGTGTGAGGGTAATTTATACTTTTGGGAGGGAGATGGTAAACTTCCCCTAAAATTTTTACATAACTTTCACGGACCTATGAGAAGCTTCACTGTAAAGGATAACCATATCGGTTTAGAGGTTTGTTAGATACATAGCTACATACACACAGAAAGACCTACAGACATTCTGTTAATTTAACATAACGATATATTTAGGAATGAACATGAATGGGGAAAGCGAACAAGCCCAGGTAATTATGTCTTCCAAACAGATATATATCTGCGGGATTAGAACCGGTTCTGGCTGACCCATTCTAAAAAATCATTTATATTATCGTATTATAGACACCTTTTTTACGAATAGTTAATATAAATACATTTTCTAAAGTTTTTAATATTCATGAATAGGTGTCCATAATATGGTGCTATTAATATTGATATACGTAGACTTTAACAAAACATTTGATAGAATCATACACTGATTATTTTAAATATTTTATAACCTGAAAACGAAGCTTTTTATATCTAGTGATTTGTGTAGATATAGAAAAAGATTATAGATTTAGAATCACTGTTTACTGTAAAATTGCAGTTTTTGTTTAAATGTAATTGGGGGAAAGTAGGATTCATACCAGGACCATTTACTCAGGGTTATTGTTGGGGGGGGGGGGGGGGGGAAGGAACAATTTTGCACTTTTCACTTTCATTTCCCCCAGCGTTGCGGAGCCGTTTGATTTTGGTGCGGCTCCGGCTCCGACCTAAAATCAAGAAAAAATCGACAAATATTTTTTCCCCACGTCTATTTTTGACTTTTGAAGGTTTTAAAAGTTTAATTTTTGATAAAAGGGGCATTTGCACATGACAAAATAGAGTTACCAAATTATAATTTATAAAATATCTTTTTGTTTATCTAGTCCGGAGCCGGAGCCGTTTTTTAACGAACATTACGGCTCCGGCTCAGGCTCCAGCAAAATATGGCGGCTCCACGGTTCCCGGCTCCGCAACACTGATTTCACCCATCAGACAAAATATGTGTACAACCTTGTTTTTACTAAAATTTTTAATATTATTGATGATATACTTTAGGCTAAAAATGTGCTAACCACCCATTTGAAATCGCTTATAGACAGCGACCCAACAGCTAACATCTTACACTTGAAACAACAGCCATCACAGGTCATACATAATACAGTGTGTCTTGTTTTATTAAATAAAAACTATTGGTAATTTTAATCCACTTATCTCTATCAGAAATCAATCATTATTATATTATTTTCTTCATTGGATTGGGGAATTTTGAATGTTTTTATGAAAACCGTTAAATATTTTCTGATATAAAACTCTCCAAACCAATAAAGAAAATAAGATATTAACGATTAATTTCTGACAGGGGAAAGGAGGTTGAATTAGCTAATACTTTTTTTTATAAAAAAAGACACACTGTACCTATCTAGACAGGGAAAGGTCAGCGGTAGATAAGTCAAAACATAACAAAACATTGAACACACAATAAATGTTGAAATATTAAATACTCGACTACAAAAGCGTTCCTGTATAGCTACAAATAAACCTTAAACTTCTTTTAAATTAAATATCTGAAGCTGACTTTTCACCTGGTAAAACTAGCATTAGACATTAGACTACTGGCGGAAAATAGGAAACAGATATCCTTCTTTTAATAAAATATTTCTACCTAAAATATTTGACCTTGTTTTTCACAACCATCCTTTTAAAACCATTGAACCATAAAGGAAGATAACATTAATAAATATGTTGTTAAAACTCATATAAATCTCTGGTTCTTTGTTTCTAAATTTTATCTTTACTGTGCTAAATTTTAGAAATTTCATAAAAGCTTATCCTAATGTTGAATTACTTTATAAGGTACCAGAACAAACGCAGGAGTCCTAAACGTCGGAGTAGACAAATGTAGGAGTGTTAAAATATTAATGTAATTAAGTATTTCTATACAGATTAGGTTAGGTTAAGATATGAATGTACAAATAAGCCCCCCCGAAGGGGTTAGGCACTTAAAAAATAATAAGATGGTCCAAAAAAGGTTAGGTTAGGTTAAGTGTCCACTCCGACGATTGGGATTCCTGCATTTGTCCTAGGACCCTTTATTATCATTTTTATTATGATGCAAATACTAAAAAAAAGCTTTACTATTCATGGACGGAAAACTTTACTTTTACAGAAAACAATATTTATTAAATACTTTTGTTTATTTAGAATTTTTCTTTTCTAAAGCCACTTTCAAAACTAAATATAATACATAGGTTCCATACTATGCGAGGCCATTACCCCAAGCTAAACCGGTCCAGAACCCGGGATTGTTGACAACCAATCAGAAACTTGCCAGTCTAAAATCAGCCAATGGCAGTGGAGGACAACCAATGTATTGTCCAATAATATTGGATAATCAACCAGCTAGCCCTAGGAACAGAAATACACAATAAGAAACCCAACACTCTAACATGATACTTCAGATGTTTGAAATTTTATCTAATAAAAAAGATATACGGTATACGGCCATAGATGCTTGAATGTTTAAAATACAACTTATCCTTAACATTTTTGTACATGCAAACACATAGGTTAACATAAAAATTATAAGGATATCTCAAAGCTGTAAGATTAGATAAGTTTTTAAAAAGTAAAAGTGTTTGTTGGAGATTAAAACATCCTATGAGAAATTTATTTTAAAATGCTTTATGGTTATTCTGTTTATAAAAACTAGAGGTAGAGATGCCTACAATACTGTTCCTATCGAAAATCAGGTTTTTAATTAAAAAAATAAGTTTTAACTTTTTAACTTTGTTGGCACTTCAACGTAGTAAAGTTTTTAAAGTTTTTAAATAATCGAAAACAAATGTTTCTTGTTAATTAATAGTTAAAAAATTGTTTTGTTTTTTTAAATAGTTTATGTTATAAGGTGTTTTTTTTTTTATAAATTTTCTGGGAATATTTTTGAGTCACCAATAATACTTTATCCTAGCCCTACAGGACGTTGCCTCTGGTGTTGCCTAACCCCAAAACAATCCATGACACGGGGGAAATCGACAGAAAGTATGTCAATCCTAACCTTCATGAGACTAAGGAACAGGTGCGATTATACAATGTGTGATAACGAAGCAACTCTTTAGTTTTCTGGTGTTTACTTAAAATTTCTATTATGTTTCGATATAATACTAAATATACGATGCAATAAAAATTGATTTATCTGTAATACATAGTAGAATGATGTCTTAATAAGTTCTGTGAATTTAGGTATTGGGGTACTTTTCTATCTTGGAACTACCAACCCCCCTCTCCGAAAAAACCTATGTATATAAATCATCCGATGGAAAAAACCTATTCATTTTTTATCATTATTAAACTTACAGCCAGGGATCTACAGGAATAAGACAATGGCTGTTAAAATTAATGTATATCCCCAATAATTATTCACAAAACTACACCTTCTGTAGATTAAAATTAGCGGTTGAAACTAAACTTAATGAACCATCCAATAAAAATTTACTATAAGTCCATAAAGCTGTTGAGACAACAAATAAGAAATCATTATTATAAAACTTTGGAACTAGTGTAATAAAAATCCCATTGCCCCCCCCCCCCCTTCCCTGGTCAAAGGGATTCCCCTAACGAAGGCATTAACATTTTATTATTTTCAGCCTTACAGATCTGCAAGTGTTTTGCTACCAGGACCCAGAACTATCAATGAGGAAATATATTACTTTTACGTACCCATAATAAAACCTTTTTAAAAGCGAAGCTTTTCTATAATTAGGGTCGGTCCGTCCGTCCGTACGTCCGCCCGTAACGGATAGCTTTTTTTTGTTATTTGAAGCATGTTAGAATTGTCCTATCGATTTCAAACTTTGCATGGTGATTCCTTTAGTAGTTAGGTACAATTTAGAAAGCGTAACAACTCTATAATCATTACCAAAATGTCCGTACGTCCATTTTAAACATGTTGATTTTTTTACTTTTTTAACAACAAATTTTTATGTGATCTAATTACCCGATTGATATGAATTTTGGTATATTGATTCCAGGGACAACAAAGTATAATGTTATAAGCGAAGCAACTCTATAATTAAGTCCTAAAAATGTAAGCATGTCCATAAACATTATCCTGTATCAAGCAGTTTTTCAACAAATTTACTTACAATTTTTCTTTAACTCTTATACATTTTTATTCTGATTATTCAGTTCTGACACTATACAAGTGTTAATGTCCGTTTTTACTACCTTTTCAGTGTTTTGCTTTTATGGATGTTGTCATCCTTGTTTCAAAAACAACACTGAAGTATTAACTTAGTATTCTATAATATGAAGAAGTAAGGTTTACGTATTTCTCTTGCTGGCTTTATTTTTGTTCCTAAATTAAGACTTCTGGTGGTTTAAGGCTATTTTTCTCCCCTTTCCCTCTCCCTTCGAACACAAGCCCAAACATTAAAGCTGCTAGTATTATAATTTATTGCTTCATGAAATAATTTTGATGTTTTTGTCTAAAGTTGAAGTAATATAAACATTAGGTGGGTATCGGAGCCCCAATGTATCAGCCAATGAGGTAAAGTATTTCAGTAATTACTAATTAGTATATATTTACTTTTTTAAGCAAAGCTTTGTCTTTAAGGTGCGAGACAGCGCAAAATGGCACCAAAAAATGACGTCATACAATAAAGTTGTCCAATGAGAGGCCAGTGTACATTGTAATTGACCAATGGTAAAATATATACTCGCCTCTCATTGGTTATTTTATCGTATGACGTCATTTTTTGATGCCTTTTTGCGCTGTCTCATAAGGTGCTTACAAAGATAGGAGTCTGAATATTACTGTACAATGTACAGACTTCTCTCACGATATAAAAATGATTTGATTTCCTAAAAGAAAATATACCTTTAGTGGCTGCTAACTTAAATTGGTTTTGAGATATCTTCTTAAACTTGAGCATCTTCTTTTTAACATACTTTTTAGTTCATCTGTTCAGCTTTTCTAACTATCTAATCAATGTCTCTATAATTTAGGGGACCACAGTATGATACACACATTACAAAACAGGTGAAAATTAATTTGAACATGTTCTACAAGACTTAGTTTCATCTGATTGATTTTTAAAAGCGAAGCTTTTCTATAATTAGGGTCCGTAACGGATAGCTTTTTTCGTTAATTTATGCATGTTAGAATTGTCCTATCGATTTCAAATTTTGCATGGTGATTCCTTTAGTAGTTAGGTACGATTTAGAAAGCATAGCAATGACGTATGAGGGGATGTACAGACAGACTGGAATACGAGTATAGAGTAGCTCCGATACAATTAAATATCAATAATATAACAAGGTATTTCTAAAAAATACAACATTTATTAAGTAATTAAAACTGGTTAGAATAGGCAGATTAATGGGATTATTATTATAGGATATATTTAATATGATATCAATTAAAGGCTTGGACGTCCTGTTTCTTAGTTAGGTAAGAAACGACGTACTTAAACACGTGGGAAATATAGATACCGCCAGCCTAGACTTATAGGCTTGTATCTAACCGAATGCAGACGGGAGGAAGCGTATTCACTCTTTGGCCTGCAACAATCAACTAGCTCTCAACACAGCAGGATGGAGTATAGTGGCGGTTACAAGTGGAGGTCTGACTCAGCCAGAGAAGTATAGGAATGTGAACAGGGATGGGGATACATAAACTTGGATGGTGAATACCACACTTGCCCCCTCTGAGGGAATATGAAATATTCCCTCACAGTTGACCTGCACGCCTGCTTCTGCGGGTTGATGTTGTACTCGCAGGTTCTTCGATTGCGGCCATAGCCCTCTCTACGATATCAACAGGATTGGGTTCTGAGGAAGTAGGATCTTCTGGAGCTGCTGGAGGCTCTGGAGCAACAGCATTCTGGAGGGCCAACATGCCCTCACAGGGAGCCGTGGCTACTGGATCTTCAGAGGCAGCGCCAGCCTGCGGATTAACAGGTAGATCAATTCCAGATGGAAAGAGCTCACTGATTTGAGCATCGAGCTCTGTGTCACTGTTTTCCTCTGCAGGATCCAGGACCTCTGGATTGCCTTCTCTATCGGTGGGCCTGTACTCATCAGAGCACTCAGAACCGCCATAATGAGAAATCAGCTCAACTCCATCATCATCTGGCCGGGGTACGTCCCCAGCGGGAAGAGATGCCTCTATGGTCGCCACATTCTGCCCAGGTACATTCATTATATTACAACGAGTATTAATATATTTAATTACCCTGTCAGAGTTTTGGTCCAACAGTCGACTAGTGGCCTCAATGACCGTGGTCATTCGTGATTTTAACTCAACGGTCGAGTCCTCAGAGACAGTGCGAATTTTTTCGCGCAAAGTTTTGCGGTTCCGCAGTAATTCTGCGGAAATTTCAATAAGGCGCTTGCCATGTTGTATATATGCTTTCTCAACAAATGAAGCATTGCTAGCAATTTTAGATTCCAGACTTCTCTGGAAGGGGAGAAGAGCTTCCTCCATTGCTTCTTTTACAGTGGAGGATAGGACTTTTTTCCATTCCTCAGCAGTCACCCAAAAAGCCTTAGGCTCAATTTTGCTTTCTGCTAATGTCTCTTTCTTTTTAGGGGGTAATGGAGGCGGTTGAATTTCCACCTTAGCCTTCTTGGCTACTGGGCCGCCGCTGCCTGTTGGTGTTGGCGGACGTTTTTCTACCGCTTTTGGGGCAGATTTTACGGCGACTACCTCCAATTCAGGTGAGGCACTACGTTTTGGTGGCGATTCCACCCGATTTTTTTGCGGTTCCCCTCCCCTATTTTGTTCCATTAGAGGCCTGGCCCTAGGCCTGGCTTTATCGGAATATTCGTTGGCCTCTAAGTTTTTAGCCTGCCGCAATTTTTCTTGCAAGTCAAGGAGTTCCTTTGGAACATCTTTTCTCGCGGTGCGGTAAACGTGGATCGATCGTGAGACACATTGAAGTTCACTGAGGTTTTCAGGGTTGCGCGGCGGTTTTACACGCGGCTGATACCTGTTCTCATCAGGTTCGTAGTAGGCTTCCTCAGGGCCGCCCTGGGGATAGCCATGATTGCTGTCATAATAATAGTCCTCTTCATTGTAAAAGGGTGCCTCTTCATATTCTCGACGGTATGAAGAGTGACCGGCCCCATGGGAGTGGTGAAAACCCCTTGAAAAATTCCGCCTGGGATATCCTAAAACAAAAATAATAAACTTAAAATTAAGGGTCATTAATTCCTTATACCGAATAAGGAAATATTTTTACAAAGACGACCTTTAGGGACGACAATCTTATAGGTATATATGTTTGATACAGGTCGTCCTTTTTTGGGGATTAGTTTTCCCCATTATTTGTAAAATCCCGCAATTCGTGTGTTTCACTCGTACCTCCTTCTTTGTACGCGTGAATTTTGGTGCAGGCTAATATGTAAATGATAAAAGCGACGCATAATAACGACCCTATTCCTGTAAGGATGGCTGCTACTACAAGCACTATATGATACCAAGTACTGGATAGAAAATCAACCACCTTATGATACGTTTGAATAAACCAGGAGTCAGTTATTTTTACTTCAAAATTATTGGAGTCTGCGGCAAGTTGGCTGAGGTATAATTCCTCGGCACTTTCTGAGAAATTAGTTTTTTCTAGGCTTTGCCAAGAATGATATAGAAATAGGCTAATCGGTTTATCCATAAGATATTGGTTTACATTTAGTATTTGCATACCCTGCCCTTGATTCCCAAGGAATTTTCCTTGGTACAAATGTAAGAAAATTGGATTTTCGGAACATTTAGTCGGGGTTAAATGGGTGGTGTTAACCAATCTGCGTGAAAATGGTGATATTCCCATAGTCTTATTATTGATTGAAACCGAGAAATGATCCACAAAACAGGGTAAATTTTCTCCCAAAGAAACATTGATTTTAAGACTATCGCACTGTATTACTAAATCCAGCTCACCGAGCGCCCTAACTAGTTTTTTACGATGAGTCTGAATACTGCTTTTAGACAGAAAATGGTTCTGTAAACAGCGAGTTTCGGGGACAATTAATTTATTATATTGTTGGTAGGAATAGAAAATTTCTAGTGGTAACATGTCATCTTTTTCTTTAGCGTTTAAGAGTGGGAAATATGGTTTTATAGAATTTGTGAACCATACCATTAAGTTATCAATATTAGTTTTGTAATAAAATAATTCGGGAATTAGACTTTCAAAATGTTTTTTATCTTTAAGTTCTAGCGCTAGAGTAATTTGGGGATCGATCACTAGATATTTTTGGGCACCCTGTTCTCCTTCAAATGTAAACAATGAAATATTAAAGATGTCTACCGTTCGCCAAGGAGAAGTGAATTTTTGTGCGCTATCAGTTTTATCATCTGAGATAATTCTATCGTAGCCTATTCTCAGATTGTGATCTAAACAATTGTTTCCCACCCAGTGACTGCCCAGGTAACAGCCCGCTTTTGTTTGTAATAATTCAACAGGCTCAGCCTGGACCCCTATTTGTTTTTCCTCAAATGTCCCAGGGATAAAAATGCCGTTAATGTTTACGCCGTTTCCCTCGCAGGCGGGGTCGATGCCGTTAAGGAGGTCGTTGGGGTAAGTAAGTGTCCCGTTTACCAGGAAACGCGTGTATGACATCTGGTGTTCATACACTGAGACTGATTTCCCTTCAAAGTTAAATATTTTAGTTTTGGACATGGTGTAACAGTCTTCATAAGTTACGAGGTTCGGTATCTCCACGAGTGCTGGAGCAGCGAGGTGTATGTGGCTATATCTGCCACAATACCAGTAATGAGTACTGGTTCGGAGGTGGCAACGAATTCCAGGTATAATTTTTCTTTCAACCTTTTGCAGCAGGTGAAATTGTTTTTGTTCAATATTGGTAATATTAAGAAACGCAGCGCATTCAGAGATTTTCAAACGCGGATTTTCGTTTGCTACACATTGAGTCGCATCTATTTGTATTATTTCGGACGCATTTGATTTTGCCAAAATAATAAAAAGCCCCAAGAATCCCAAAATAAATTTACCTCGAGCTCCTGGTGCCTTTGCCAAATGATGCTGCATTTTATTTTTATGCTTCTCGTTTTTCTCTGAAATATGTTAATTAGTTAGTTTTAACATATATTTTTTTTGTTTATTTTCGTTATTATACATACGTAGATTAAGCTATATACATTTGCCACCTTGGTTTTATATAATTATACATTTTATATACATTTTATTTCTTCCTTTTAATTGGGTTATGCAGTCCGATTTGGACATGTATGCGGTTATCCCCCCCTTGTGACCTAGTTTTTCTTTCTTCTTCTAATATATACTTGGGTACTATGCTTTGTTTGTTAACATTAATAACCTTTTCAGGGCTGGATTGTTTGGGTCTTTGTGCGAAGAAAGAAGCCTCGGACGGGACGGTTTCTTCCAAGAAACTATTTTCGACGTGGATGTGAGGACCGGATGACCGATCTGCGCCAGGGGGTTCTTGGTCTTTGGGCTGTGACTCAAATGGTGAGTTTTTTTCCATTATATCCCCTCCCCCATCACAATCCACCTCCCCCTGGGGTAAGTCCTGACCAGTTTCAGGGTTTTTTTCTATAAAATCGTCACCATCGTTATCTAGGTAGGTAAAATCGTCATTTTCCATACCTTTATTATCGTTTATTTCGGTTTGCCCGGTATTATCTATGGTCAAGGTTATTTCCTCAGACGGGACGATTTCCTCAATTGGAAAGACGTTAAAGGAAAGTGTTTCCCCCAATAATTCTATTTTAGAATCTATTTTTCGTATTTTATCTCTACTAACAACTTGGTTAGTTTTTATTGGATTTGATCCAAAGGGACTGAGTTCAAAAAGGGCCTCTGAGAATTTTTTTGTTACAATAAAAGGACCCCCATAGAAAGATTGCAATTTTTTACTGACCCCTATCTTGACTAGGTTAAAAAATGCAAAGACCACGTCGTTAACGAAAAGGGGAGATGAAGCCTTCCTAGATTTATTTTGAAACTCTAAATAGATCTTAGATTTTTTGGAAACCTGTGCAATAATTTCTTCCAAATTTTTTAGGTAGTTTAAGTAAGACCTGCAGTCAATGTCCTGCCTTTTCTGCAAGATTGGAGAAAAGAAATCGAGATTGAGAGTTGGTTGTCTGCCGAACATAAGGTAATATGGCGTATACCCCGTTCTTCTAGACGTACTAGAGTTAATTACAAAAGTGGTCAAAGCTAATTTTCTTGCCCAGTCTTTACTTTCGAATCGGTCATCAGATCTTAGACCTGCATAAATGCTTTGATTATGCCTTTCACATGGGTTACTATTAGGATTTCTTGGGGGAATAAGTTTAGTTTCGATACCTAGTTCATCCATAACTTTTTTGAAAACTTCCCCAGTAAAATTTGTTCCCCTGTCACTCCTCAATGACCGAAATAAGCCGTAGGTGGGTACCACCTGTTCAAGGATGACCTTTACCGTGCTTTCCACGGTGGCGTCCTTGATGGGGTGAGCGATAATGTACCTAGAGAATAGGTCAACTAGGATAAATATGTAACGGACATGTTGTCCTTGGAAATAGTTAGGGGTTAAAGGACCGATAAGGTCTACTGATACCTGGCCAAAAATCTCGTGACTAATGGCTGAATGGGTGATAGGTTGTTTGTGTTTAGGTACCTGCCCTATTTTTCTTAGGCAGGTAATACAATTTTTGATGCGTGATTCAACAAACTTATTAATTCCTATAAGGAAGAATCTTTCATTTATCTTGCGTGTTGTTTCGTTAACCCCCTTGTGACCTATACTATTATTATGTGCCAATTCAAAAACTTTATTATATAATCCAATGGGTACTACGGGTCTTTCAATGAATGTTCCATTGCTAAGAGGTTGTCTAAATATTAGAAGCCCTTCCATAACGTATAAATGTTCTATTAATTTAAAAAGGACCTCTTTCCGGCCGGTTAGTTCAGCTTTTTCAAAACTCGACAACTTCTTTTTTTCGAATATCCACCTACGAATTTCAGATAATACTTGATCTTTTTGTGTTTCAGATTGCCAAACATTGTGCACACCGACTTCCGAAGCCGCATGTAACTCAAAAATCTGGTCTTGGTATGGGCAATCCTGTTCATAAGGATCCAAGGTAAATGAGCTAGTACATTTTTCACAATCGGTTTCCTTATGTTCTTTGCATAAAAATTGCCCTCTAGATAGATTGTCGGCATTGCAATGGTCCCTACCCTTCCGATGAATTACTGTAAAGTCAAAACTTTGGATAAAGAAAATCCATCTCAGAGTTACACCATTTATTGTTCCTTTTTGCCATTTTTTGTAATGAACTAAGGAAATCGAATCTGTGCGCACAATAAAGTTTCTAAATCTTAAATAATGAAGAAAGGTTTTAAGAACAAATACTAGACATGCTAATTCGCCTTTATAACTTGGATAATTTTTCTCTGCTCCGTTACATTTTTTGGAACATATTCCAATAATTCTTTCTTCCCCCCCTTGGTTTTGGCTGAGAATTCCAGCGAAATAACTCGTAGAAAAATCTACGTCTACTATAAAGGGGTTAGGATTATCCCACTGGGGATAGCCTTTACTTATAGAATTTGAGAACATATTTATGAAATTTTCCCAATCTTTTGATAGGGAATTGGTCCATTCGATAATTTTATCGTTTCTGTGTTCGTCTAGGGTACAAGAATTTTTCGCATAGGATGGGAAATAGGCCCTATAATAATTGGAGAAGCCCAGGAAACGCTGGAGTTCCTTGCCTGTCCTGGGCCTGCTCCAATTTTTAATTTGTTCTAAATATGCGGGGTTCATTTTAAGTCCTTGGGAACTGACTATATGACCTAAATATGTACATTCGGATGTGAAGAATTTACATTTGGCTAGATTTAACTTAAGTTTTGCTATTTTTAGGACTCCGAAGAGTTTTCTGAGATGCTTCAGATGTTCCTCAACATTCTTTGAGAATATAATAAGATCATCAAGGTAAGAAATTATAAATTCGTATAAGCCAGGGATAAGGGTTAGGACTCTGTCCATCAAATGGCAGAAAACACTTGGCGCGTTACACAGTCCGAACGGCAGTTTCTTGAAAAGATACTGCCTGTTAAGGGCTGTGAACGCTGTCAAGTGTTTACTTTCCTCCGAAATGGCTAGCGCATGGAATGCGCTAGTCAAGTCGAGGGTGGTAAATACACTGCCAGTGCCTAATTTTTCTAAATTACTAGAAATCAGGGGAAGGGGCCAATTAATTTTTCGTGTTACACTATTAAGCGCACGAAAATCGATAACGAACCTAAGCTTGCCTTCCCCCCCAGCCGTTGGTTTTTTCTTTACCGCAAAGATTGGGGAGGACCACTCGCTGTAGCCCTCCTCAATGACGCCCCCCCTTAGCCAATTTTCAATTTGTTCTTTTAATTTGGCTTCGTATAATGGGTTTAATTGAATGTTTCTAGCCTTAATAGGTTTAGCCCCGGGGATCAAGTCTATTTTATACTGTAAGAGATCGCAGTTACCGATATCGGCATCGTCAACCGAAAATATATCGAAATGATCAAGGCATAGTTTTACTACCTTTTCCTTCATCCCTGGGTTATTTTTGATAAGATCACTATTTTCTAAGTCTAATTTTTCTTTAATGAATTTAATTCTTTTAAGAAGTGTAGTTCCTGATAATTCATTTATTTGATTAATACTTTTATTGCAGGAATTTGGGGAATCTGATTCGAATTCAAAGCAATATCCAACTTTAACGTTATCCAATAAGGTAATATTTTTTCCTGCTAAATTGACAAAATTTACCCAACATTCTCCCTTCTCATTTACATTATAAATACCCTCCATAAGCATTAAGCCGTTATGGCTTGTCATTTTAGAATTATTTGGGGATATATACAGCTTCCTATTTTTCTGATGAATAGGTATTGTTATCACCGTTGTATTCCCCCCCGGCAAGAATGTTGTTTTCTTTGCTAATTTTACGCATGCTTTATTTTGTTTTAATGTCCCAGTCCCCCCCTGGTTACTCCAATTTATTCCTGGGATAAGGGAGTTTTGTTCCGTATGAACATTATTTGTAGGAATTAAGGGTATGTTTTTACTTTCTTCAACTATATTAATTGTTGAATTTTCTATGGGGATTTGCTCGCCAGTGGGGAGCTCAAAGGAGAACTTATCTAGTAACAAATTAATTCGATTAACTTTGAGAAATTCATATCCTAGATTTATAATTTTCGACGTCGTTTCAGGGATGTAAAACGTTTCTTCGAATATTTTATCTGATCCATCAAAGCTGAATTTTAAACTCACGTGTCCTATGATATTTACTGGTTTTAAATCTACAGACAGAGCGCTAAGATTGGCGGGGGTGAATGTGATTTTATTATCATCTAAGATTTCTTTAGAAATAAGGGACCTAAAGTTGTTTCCTGTATCCACTAAAGCGTGTTGCAGGAATTCCCCCCCCACGGGATTAAGAACTTTTAGTTTTGCACAGATAGGCATTATAACATAAATTATATTTTTAGTCGAAGCCTAAGATGCATATTTTCCAAGATCCCCACCTCAGCGGTTAGACGATGGTAATCCTCACACAGAGACTTCCTGTGTTCCAGGTATAGTTGTCTGTCGAAATTTTTTAAATAATGAAATGTTTTAACAATATGGTTAATTGTTAAAATAATTTTATATAGCTTTCTGGGTTTCATTAAGTTTTTTATCAAGCGCTTTTCAGCTCCAGAAATTTCTCAATAAGCATGAGAATGTTGATAGTTCTAAAGAAACTACTTAACTTTAATACGGGTCCTTATTTATATACTTGGATATATGGTAGAAACCTGTCGGAATAAAACTGAACTAAAAAGTTTTCGAAAGATTGAAGGGCTACAAAGTAGCTTAAAAATAAGTGTTCAGCTTGCAACTAACAAGACATTAAAAACAGACTGACTTATTTTTTGACTTATATCTGTATTTATACAAAATATAGTGTCATTAGTTAGTATCTGATTCACGATACAAATAATATAAGGTTAGCGCTAAATTATAGCTCAAAAATTATTAGATATGGCTAATATAATAAAGAGGGTCAATGATGACTGGTTTATTATTCTGATATTGTTAGTATTTATACTTAATTTTTCCACCTATGGGGTAGAACAAGTTTATATATTTACTAGAATATAATTAATGCTGAAATCAGCTTAAAAAAATAGGATGTGGTTTGTAGTAACTGCTTTGATAGTAACTGGCCTTGATTAAAAATGTGCATTCACTTTTATATAGACTTTTTATTCCGCTGGTAATCCTAGCGGAAGCTAATAGAACTAATTTTATTTCATTCTGCTAGTAATCCTAGCGGAAAATAATTCAATCAAAATGTTTTAAGATTTTATTAATCACATCTTAAGTGATTAAAGTTTTTAATTTTTAAATGCTGCTTGATTGCAGCTCAAAAATCAGAGAGTAAATGATAACAACAAAGAACTGAAGAACAACTGAATTAGATTTGGAAATCTGCTCGTATTTATACAGATTTTTCCAGTAGACCCCCCCCCTTCTTAATCTTATCATTTACTTATACGGACCGCGGTAGCATTCTAGGCGACATCTTTCGGATACATAATAAATTAAATATAGTTCTATTATTGTCACTGTACAAAATGCAATAATATTTATCCATATGAATAAGTTATTATACATAATTGCTGAGATATTTCAGCTACAAAAATCAGAGGCTAAGAGTGAGCAACTCTCAGATAAAATTGATACTGAGGGTTCAACTCAAGAATCATTGTTTATATACAGATAATTCGCTTAAGTTCCCCTAGCGGTTAAAAATTGAACTAGAATGTTTTATGTTCTAATATATATACATTCAAAATATACGATATTTACATTTTAGATAGGTCATGCGATATTAAAAATAAATACTACTAAATAGAAAATAGGTATTCACTTGTTAGCTTCTTGATAAAGACTATTAGATTTTAAAAAATGGAAATATTAAGTGCATGTGAAATGCTCCTCAGGTTACTTCCCTATTTCCCTCAATATCCTGTATCAGCTACATTTGGATAGGGAAAGGAGGGGGAGGAGTTTATTTTGTGTTGCTTAGTCAGACTTAATAACAATAATTTGTTTTATTTTTTCGCGCCAAAGCATTGCTTGGCAAGGGATATTTGATATTAAGGAATTTGCAAGCTTAGCTTGGCATGGGATATTTTGTTTATCTTTCATATCAAAATATGAAATTCATTCAGCAAATTTTTATTTTCTGGGATAGGGACAATTAATATCGCATAAATCCACTTTTACATCTAGTGGACGTGATTTTTAACAATCGCTTGTACATATTTATTTATTTCAGATTCTTCGCTGGCTTCCTGATCCATTTGGTTGATAGTTTTACGCGCATACTGCTCAGGTATTTTATTACTATTACTTGGAGCTTTTCTAGGCGTGAATTTACTCCGTGTTTTACCAAAGCGGGACTCAGGATTTGGGGGCTCCCCAGCTTTCTTTTTGTTGCAATTCTGCACTACATGGCCAGGGATATTACAATGCCAGCATTTAATATTTTTACTCCTCCCATTAAAGGCTCCTATAACGCCCTCGATTTGATCCCAAGCAATAGGATCATCCTCATGATCTACCCAAGAGGGAACCTCGTCAGGTTCCTCGGTTAAGTTTTCCTTATACATTGCCGTGTTAGTGGGGATATTATCTTCGATAATGCTGATTATGGGTTGTTTTTTCGTTTCCGCAGAATTTTTAGGTAGGAACATTTCCATGGCTTGAGAATAGCAAGCCGAAAGGTTTTCCTTACTAATATGGCCAGACCCATCCCAGTTAACGTATCTTTGTCCGAGATTAATAAGTTTATTTAAGTAAGCGTTGTAATCGTCCAAAAATTGCATACTCTCAACGTAATTGGCCATGTCCATGGCAAGGTTGGTATACAGCAGATTTTTGCTAACGTTAAGATAGAATTCTTTCCACTTCTTTTTAGGTATGAGGCCAGGATTCATGAGTTTGAACACCCTAAGTTTGTTTTCAAAATAGGTGTCAAGGGGTTGATTAGTCTCCTGTTTTAGGTTGTAGAAGTACTGCGAGGCTACTTCTGGATCCGAGAAAGGAGTGACCAGCCTCCTAATCATCAGGTAATAACTTAAAGCAGATAAGGCCTGATTTCTTTCAGGCGTAATTAAGTCTCCTAATCGTTCCCCTCTAGAGTCATAAATTCGCTGGTATAAAATATCCTTAAAAAGAATTGGGTCACAGATTCTGTATGTCTTTGCAACCCTCCACATATTAGAAAAGAAATTATCAAAGTCGGCCCTACCGTCCCACCTAGGGGCATCCCTCGCAAAATCGGAATCCCATTTTTGTCCCTTAATAAAGCATTCTTTAATAAAGTCATCGTCGGCGGCGCTAGTTGTTGCCGTTGCGGCTGTGCCTGTGTTTGGCGTATTTCTTGTAGAGGGTCTTGTTGCTACATTGGGTGCAGACCTTGTAGGTCTACGGAGGGGTTCTAACGACTTAATCCTATCAGGGATAAAGGGAATCCTTTCTAATAAGGTTTTTTCATATTCCGTTAGAGAAGTTTCTCTTACATTCATCCAATTGTCATTATCCGCCGGACCTATAAAGCCTACAATTGAATAGGCCATACAACCTGGGGCTGTCATCCTATCCTTGGCGACCCATTCGACCACGTTTATCTTTTGCTGAACCGATATCCGGTCATAAAAAGTGGCATTAATTGAATCATCACCTATGGTGTTAAAATGAGTCATGTTAAGACTTTCGTTTAACGTTTTTTCCGCAAACAATGGGCCAAGATTTCCGTCCGCTGGGAGTTTTGATACTCTACGTTTTAGATCTAAGATGTCGGTGTCGGCTAATAATCTGCGATGTGATTCCGTGTCCTTAAACCCTGCCCATTTTGTTTCTATTTCGAGCTGCATAATCTCGGATTCTTGTTTTATTAAATCTCTATAATGTGACGAGTATTCGTTTAACTTAACATTTAACGCTTCCGATATGAGTTCTTTGATTTTTTCAGGGGAAAGCGGGTCAGCCTGCTGCTGCTGCGAGGTACCAGGGACGGCCGGAGCCGGCGGAGGCGGCGGATTTTTGGTTTTATCATCTTTCTTGACATTATCGGTCATGGTGCTGGAGTGTAGTGTTCGTTAACACTGCTTTGTCTACCACGAAACTTTTTTTAAGAACTTGGGAATATCCCTTTCTTCCTGTTTTTTAAGGAGAAAATATGGAAATGTGTGAAATTAAATACTAGTGTGAAAATAAAAGGCGGGTTCCTTTTTATCTTTATTTGGCAGTTTGCCACGAAATAATTATTAGAAATATTCTGTAACAAATTGTTACTGTAAACTGTTTCCGTGAATAAACTTAGTTATCAGGAAAATATTAATTTCACTTTGCAATCGAAGCTACTTTACAATTTAATTTTGTCTGTACGCTAATTATCTATACCTTCCCCCCTCAAAAATTGAGTGGTAGACAAGACTGCGCCAAAATGACGTATGAGGGGATGTACAGACAGACTGGAATACGAGTATAGAGTAGCTCCGATACAATTAAATATCAATAATATAACAAGGTATTTCTAAAAAATACAACATTTATTAAGTAATTAAAACTGGTTAGAATAGGCAGATTAATGGGATTATTATTATAGGATATATTTAATATGATATCAATTAAAGGCTTGGACGTCCTGTTTCTTAGTTAGGTAAGAAACGACGTACTTAAACACGTGGGAAATATAGATACCGCCAGCCTAGACTTATAGGCTTGTATCTAACCGAATGCAGACGGGAGGAAGCGTATTCACTCTTTGGCCTGCAACAATCAACTAGCTCTCAACACAGCAGGATGGAGTATAGTGGCGGTTACAAGTGGAGGTCTGACTCAGCCAGAGAAGTATAGGAATGTGAACAGGGATGGGGATACATAAACTTGGATGGTGAATACCACAGCAACTCTATAATCATTACCAAAATGTCTGCACGTTCATTTTAAACATGTTGATTTTTTTACTTTTTTATCAACAAATTTTTATGTGATCTAATCATTGCATTGATCTGATTTTGGTATATTGATTCCTGGGACAACAAAGTATAATGTAAAAAGCGAAGCAACTCTATAATCAAGTCCTAAAAATGTAAGTATGTCCATAAACATTATCCTGTATCAAGCAGTTTTTCAACAAATTTACTTACAATTTTGCTTTGACTCTTATACATTTACATTATGATTATTCAGTTCTGACACTATACAAGTGTCAATGTCCGTTTTCCCTACCGTTTCAGTGCTTCGCTTTTATAGATTTTGTCATCCTTGTTTGATTAAAGTTTAATCTTGCTGCATTTTACTTTTTAGATGACTGATAAAATTTCTTAATTAACCCTATTTTGTATTGGTTTTTGTTTGTTTGTGTATAACTTCAGATCGTATAAGGATAGGTTACATTTGATACTGATTAGCCCCGCAGGGTTTGCGAACGGCAGGTATACCCCCTGAGGTATGTGTAGGGGGGGGGGGAGTTAATTGAGTGCTCGATAGAACTGAGGGAAATCACCGATTTTTGGGGTATAGTCCCTTTCGTGGCAACGCCTCTTAAGGGAAATTTCTTCGTATTTTCATAGTAGCTTTTCTCCTATTTCTAGCCCCTGCGGGGGGCTATATCCATGCGGGGCCAATTGCCTAACCCTGCTGGGCAAACACCTAACCCAAGATAACCTATCAAAAGCCATTTTGAAAATATGACGAATTGCCCCTTAAGTGGCGTTGCCACGAAAGGGACTATATCCGAATTTTGTTGTAATTTTAAAGTAGAATTGTGTGTAAATTTTCTTAACTCTTTGTTTGTTTGAAAATCTAACAAAATAGAAAATAATAATTTAAGGATATATATTTATCGTATTCATTCGAAACCGATCAATATCCGGTGGAATAGAACCTGTTCTCATCCATACGAAAAAGCTATGTCTAGCATCATATTATATCCGGTTTTTTTAGCCCTTGCCTTCGGCATCTCGGGGCTAAAAAACTGGTTTTAATCTCATAATTGTACATTTTATATCCGCGGAAAGCTGTTTATAATACGATGCAAAATAACTATTCTCATTTCCTGGTTAAAACTAATAATTTTTCATTAGTGAAAATAAATGGAAACAAGCATGGGATTTGGATTCTGTGAAATTGGATATTGGTGCCAGGGCTAGGGATAAACATAGTAAAACATTTCCTAAACTTCCTATTGAGGCGTTCCTATACCTAATCCTTGCCTAGGGGTGCTAATCCTACGAGGTTTCTGAGTGCAGAATAAAATCTAAGTTAACCTGACCTAAATAACCGTTGTTTAAAAATAAACAACTTTTCTTTTTAGTGTGACTTGATATCTCTTACAGAAGGGGGGGGGGGGATTTACATGAAATAGAAATTATTTTAGGTCCCCGCCGAAATAGGCCTAATAAAAGAAAAAGTTTAAACTTCAATTCGGTTGGTTGAATTACATTATAATGTTAAAATTGAAAATATGAATTTATAAAAATTAATCAAAGAACACAGAATAGCCATTTTATTTTCCATAGTCAAATAAAAAAAATTAAAAATTACCATTTCTTAAATGTTTCAAGGAAATTTTAGTATATTCATATTTTGTTTGTAATAATCTTATTTTAGTGTTATTTATAAGTACACGTTTTATTGTTTGTGTAATTGTTTGCATTATATTTAGTGTAAATGTGTGTGAGTGTGTGTGTGTGTAATGGTGTGCGTGTGTGTATTTTGTGGTGTTATAGGTAAACTGTTTGTCCCAGGTATATTTAGGGATAAGACAATGGATGATAAATCACTGATTATTCTGGATAAAAATACAACATCGATAGATAAAAATTTGTAGTTGAAAATTTGTTCATTACCCAATCAAAATTTTATAACAGTACCCAAAGTATTTAAGCAAAGAAATAAAAATCTTGGATAGAAAACTTGGACACCGGTGTAATTTACAATCGACTGTCCCCTCCCTCCCTGGTTTTGTCCGCATATAGAAAACCTATAATGGAGAAGGAATATATTTGTGGCTGCCACCACCCCACCCCCCCACCCCCCACCACCTTCTTTACACAAAACATAATTTTTCTTTTCACTGTTACATACAATTTATCAGGGATTGACAGACACCATGAATTATTCTATTATAAAAAGAAATAAGGTAATTTTGTCTGAAGCTGAAGATCTCAGAAATTCTTGGTTGATTCTTTAGGAAAGTTTTATAAATGTCATGGAGTGGTTTTAGGCTATTTTCCTATCATCTCCCTCGATTTCCCCTATGGGCTATAGACAAACCTATTAAAATACAAAGCACTTAGATGCTAGTGACACATCAGCTAGTCCATGATGCTTTAAAATTTTCCAGTTTAGATTCTATTAAATTCATCATGCTGATTGTTAAAGTTTTTAAACGTTATCTTTATGGCGGATTTCCGGCGGCTGGCTAGCAGCTGCAGAGCCCTGCTATTCCTGTTAAGGCTTCTATATTGCTATACTCTTGTATTCTGCTATCTGTAACTTCAACAAAGGAGTTCATTTACTAGAGAGTCAAAATATGCTGAGATCTAAAGGGATAAGACAATGGATGATAAATAGTTCTTGTGTAGATAAAGGGGGGGGGGGGGTTAATGCAACCATCTCGTTATCAGTGATTAAATGGCACTTAGAATTCGAATTTTGATCTGAAATTTTGCATGAATCATCCTTGGTAGGTCTATTTTCCCTAAAGCCGTTTTGCCAATTTTTGCCAATCTTAAGAGCATATTAGTAACAAAACCTATCGCCAGCCGTTACATTTCCAACTTTTTGTTCGATTTAGGGAAAATAGACCTACCAAGGATTACTTATGAAAATTTTCAGATCTAAATTCGAATTCTAAGTGCCATTTAATCATTAATTACGAGATGGTTGCATTAAACCCCCCCCCCCCTTATTGGTAAAAAAGTTTGTATAAACAACCAAGATTTGTTTTTTCAGCAAACGAATGCCAACAACCTCTAATTTATAGAGATGTCAAGTGTCTTAAGGGATAAGACAATGAAAAATACAAGTTGATCCACATTGATGATTCACAAAACTTCCCCATTCTGTAGATAATTGAACCGTTTTGACACTAAACTTAATGATCCAACCTGTGAAAATTCAATTGAAATATCCATAGTTAGACAGACATAAATAGAATTATTGGTCAAAAGTACTGTACAATTTAGAAAGTAAAATGGATTAAAATGATGATATATTAAACATCATGTTAAAGTCCAACTTACATAAAATAACCTCTGTTTTTATTATATCTAATGTGCATATTGATAAACAATAAAATACAGAGTGTTATGCTTAAACCATTCTTGCGGCAATGACATTAAGGATACAATACAACAATATTGTTTTATTTTAATTAATTCTACAGTTAAAGATAATAGAGTATCTGTTTTTTTTTTTAAAAACATAACAGTAACAGTAACAAGCCGTTTTCACTCCACAGGGCCGGGGAGCATATGCCACTGACAATTTGTCAGTGTTTCTGTAACAATGAGGCTTTTTTTTATGTATATTGAATAGGGTTGTCAGCCCTAAGCCCTATGGTTGCGGTGTAAAGCGTCCAGTTGCCGATCAGACAACCAACCCTTTGATTACTTGACCTTTATCTGAGAAGTCCTAACTGTGCATGGTAGGGAAATGCGCCTGTTTTTGGGCCAATGGATTCCCTCTACTCTAACTATTTATGTCGCGCACCTGATATAGCAGCAGTAGGAACCATTTTTAACGACGCGATGTCGGACCGAGATTCGAACCTATCACCTACCCGACGACGAGCAAATGCGGTACGTGATAAGCCACGGTCGTGGGTTATTTTTTTAAACATAGCTTTCCTATAATTAGAGTTTGGCCGTATGTCCATCTGTCTGTGGTTGACGCTGACTGGGAAATATGTTTCAATTGCTATGTAAGATAGACGTCTAATATTTTTATGTCGATTCCCAGCAAAAAAAAGAAAGAGTTTATACTTTACTTGGTCCGTCGGTCTATTTGTGATGCTTCAGAAACACAGATGCGAAACAGCGTAAAGTGCCTAAAAAAATGAACAATAAATGACCAATGATATGCCAGTATACATTGAAATTGACCAATGCAATGGTAAAATTTATACTGGCCTCTAATTGGTCATTTTATCGTAAGACGTTATTTTTTGGCAGCACTTTACGCTGTCTCCATAGATGCTTATTATTTATAAAGGTTTCGTGAATTTCTATTTATTTTTGCAAATTCTTTCTGTCTTTTTCATTTGACAATAACAGAACTTCTGATCCTTTTTCGTTTGTCCATTCATGTTTTTTTTTTGCTTAGCTACTGATAAAGGGTGAGCAAAAAAAAATGCGTAGATTTTTAAAATTCAAATTGCGCGACTTGTGTTAATAGTAGAAAAATGTTACGCATACCATTAGAACCGTTAAGAAGTCTATTTTTTGGAAATATAAGAACGATACCTCTGCTAGGTATAGGTAGGGAGCTACATGTTAAAATGTCCCAACTGACTTAAAACTTGACTTGCGAGTAAATTTTGGGTCATTTTACCACCTAGCTCCTAGATTATTTGTAGCACAGGAACCGTTCTTATATTTCCAAAAAATACAGTTCATAGCGGTTCTAACGGTATGCGTAACATTTTTCTACCATTAACACAAGCCGCGCAATTTGAATTTTAAAAATATTCGCACGTCTTTTTGCATGAATTATTGTCTAATATTTACTAATATACTCGCAAGTCAAGTTTTAAGCCAGTTGGGACATTTTAACATGTAGGTCCCAAACTATACGTAGCAGAGGAATCGTTCTTATATTTCCAAAAAATAGACTTCTTATCGGTTCTAATGGTATGCGTAACATTTTTCTACTATAAACACAAGCCGCGCAATTTGAATTTTAAAAATCTACGCATTTTTTTTTGCTCACCCTTTAAGTTCATTTAATACTTTTATTAGTTTGTCTGAGTTTGTCTGTTCCACCCCTCAATATATTTGTGCAATTTTACCCCGTCTGTGAGGCCTCTAGGGGCGAAGCCGCTAGTCACATATATTTGTAATTTGATATTTCCAAGCCCATAAAAGTTTTTCTTACTTTAAACTTTTTTTTAACAATTAATCATTAACTTTTTTAACAATTTAAAAATAATTTTCTAACGTTCATGTATCGAGCATAGTTTTATCTTTGTATTGTAATTAATGTTGAACTCAAACTAAAAATACAAAGTAAGGCAGATAAAAATTATTTCTTTGCCTTGATTTTTATCTTCTTTTTTTTTAACTTTTGATATGTGCATTAAAGTTAATCCTGAGTAAGAACATTAATCTATACAAAATTTAATATTGAAGCCACTATTACAAATAATCGTAATAAGTAATGTCAATGATCTTTTATTACAATAATGATAAAATTTCAAGTAGATTGTCGACTTCCCCTTTTTACCCAGAGATCTCCAGGGACGTTGGCCATTGTTTTAGGATAAGTTGATTATTATCATTTACCCAACCAATACATTGGTTCAAGCAACTGCATTCATCCAATCTCAAAATTACAAGTTAACGGGTTTTCACGGGTTTCATTCTCCATCTGCATAAAAACTGTACATGGACATGTATACTAGGGCGGGTTGATTTCCAACTTTTTTGGAATTTCACATTTTTTCACATTGGCAAGGGTTACTGGGCCAATATAAAACCCTGTGAAATTTGAAAGAGGTTTTTTAATCCAAAAACAACGGGCGCGCGGGGGTTATAAAATGTGCCCGCCCCCTTATAAAACCAAAAATTGAAATTCCTTCAAACACAGGCATGTTGCATATCAAAATGACCGCATTGAAATTCTGATTACAGATTTGAAAACCGTTTTGAAAAATATTGATTCAGTCTAAAATGATTTTCAAATAACCTACCAAAATGAACAATTTTGACTAAATCAGCCTTTTTAGGTACTTAATAACCTCTTACTCGAACTAGGAGCAATATTTTTCAAAACGGTTTTCAGATTCATAATCAGCATTTCAATGCGGTCATTTCAAGTTTCACAGGGTTTTATATAGGCCCAGTAACCCTTGCCAATGTGAAAAAATTCCAAAAAAGTTGGAAATCAACCCGCCCTAATGTATACAGGGATCCTAAGGGATAGGACCATTGAGGATAAATCAATATACACACACAATGGAAAATTAATCCTACATTATATCAAAATTATTGGTTAAAAAGTTTGAACATTAATTGTTTGAAATCGATGAATCAAATTCTTTGAAATATCCAACGTTTTTAAGCCAGCGAATGTAGTAAATTTTGAAACCAGTGTAATTTGCAGTCCAATGTTCCTTTGCATGTAAAACTGTATAGGAACATCAATGCAAATATAGAAGATCATTTATATGTTTTCTATACGAAATAAATGGTGCTTTCCCCCAAAACGATAGCGAGTACAGAACTCCCCCCCCCCCTCCACTGTCTAATAATTAAATCAAGGATGTGTATTTTCCAAACTTAGCGGGTTACAATGTACCCAATGTAATTTAGATCAAGGTAAAACAATAGCACAATAAAAAGTATCCTCTGTTATAATCAATTTACTTACAAGACTCGGTCCCTAAAATCATTAGAATTATTTCCATTGTGTTAAAAAAATTAAGTTTATTAAGCACTGAAAAGTCAGGGATCAAAAGGGATAAGACAATGGCCGATAAATCAATGTGCACCTTCAATGATGATAAATAAAATTATCTCTTCTGTAGATTACAATTAGTGGTTGAGACGGTTTAACACTAAATGTATTGAACTAAACAATTAAAACCAAAGTTGTTGATCCAGCGAATAAAAAAACGTTATTGCAAATCATTGGGAACTAGTGTAATAAACATACCTTCCTCGTTCAAAAGTTGAATTTAACCTAGTTAATAAAAATATGATTTTTAATATAAATTAATAAAAAATACACATATTGATTTGATTTGTTGTATAATACAGTATACGTTACGAAAAATGACCGGTCTTTAAAATGTTCTAGCCTCCCTGTAATGAAGTTGTAACCCTAGTTTTTGTATGTGTGATCTTAAATACATGTATAATGGTGTTTATTGGGGTCAGTTAGATCAAAGAACATTTTCCGCCATTTAGCAGGCTATGAAAGAAAAAATTAAAAATGAAATTTTAAGTGAATTTTGGTTAAGCCGAAAAATCATAGATTTTGAGGTCTTGATGCATACTTTTTGGGCTCAAATGACTTGTATGAAAGCTAGTAATTCAGGTAAGGTGTCTATGGAAGCAAAATTTTATGCTTAAGATAAAACTTGAAACAACCCCTATGCTTAATTCAATTTTACTATGTGATTTTTCGGATTAAGTAAAATTTACTTTAAAAAATAAGGGTCGGAATTTTTTCATTTTTCATTTCTTCTTTTATAGCCTGCTGAATGTCGGAAAATGTTCTTTGATCTAACTGATCGCAATAAACACCATTATACATGTATATAAAGATCACACATACAAAAAAATAGGGTTACAACTTCATTACAGGGGGGCTAGACCATTTAAAAGACCGGTCATTTTTCGTAACGTATACTGTAAAATATGTGTTTAGATGCCTGGACAGATGTATAACAATCCCCGTCCTCTGTACAGCGAGGATAACCTGGCCGATATTCCAGCAAACGCTGGTTTTGTTCAGGTAAAACATAACCATTAGAATCTCAAAAACGGCAATTTTTTTTATAGAATAATCCTATTATATAAGTAGCAAGCGTTTTTTGTCTGTCCCGAAGGATCTTGCTAACCGCTGAACTGATATTCTTCTCCTTTACAGTGAAGCTTCTTATAGGTAATGGGAAGGTTTTAAACTATTTTTGGGGAAGTGTCTATAAACCCCTCCCCCCACAATTTTTTTTTACATTTTTGAAACTCAAATTTAAAATGGGAGGAGGTGCCCCTTAAGTGCCCCTAGAGGCTTCTAGGGGCGTAGCCGCTAGTATATAGATAAAGGGATAAGATTTTATTGCCTTTGATCAATAAAACAAGTGTCTTTAACTCAAATTTATTTTGAGGGGGGGGGGGTTGAGTGGGATGTCCAGAGAGTTTAAACCAGAGTTCAAAAGGGATAAGACAATGGTGGATAAATTGATTTACATGCCCAATGTGGATACACAAAATCTTTATATTACAATTAGTGGTTAAAACGTTTTGACACTCAACTTAGTGAAACAACCAATCAAAATTCAATAAAAGTTCCCAAAGATGTTAAGCCAACGAATAAGAAAACATTGTTATATAATATGGGGACATGTAATAAACAGCCCAATGACCCCTTCCTTCCTTGGTTAAGCCATCAATAGATCTGGTATATTCCTTGAAAAGCACAACCAAAGTGGTAAAAGTGGA
Organism: Acartia tonsa; assembly: GCF_053477335.1. Lineage (NCBI taxonomy): Eukaryota > Metazoa > Arthropoda > Copepoda > Calanoida > Acartiidae > Acartia > Acartia tonsa. The sequence continues at coordinate 14,716,911 of NC_137266.1, read as the reverse complement.
CAAATAAACGAAATGTCTTCTCCCTAAATTGTTTGAACATTACATTAAACAGAAATTTCAAATATACTTCTACCTTTTTTTTCTGTACTACAATTTACTGTTCTCTATTAAGAATACAAAGCTTCACCTTCCTTCTGGCCATAATGGAACTCAGTCTCACCCACATGAATCTGAAACTTTTAAGGTAAACATTTATTGATAGTACCTGTCATTATTTTCAGGGTTAAAATCGCAACTTTGACAGTAAAAATTATGATTAAAAGTACTTGCAGCTACGCCCATAGCCTCTACGCGCATCCTAAACATTTTTGGTCAAACCTTCAACCTACCTAGGACTTATGAAAAGCCTCCTTTATAATAGATTCAGTTGTTAGCGAATCCTACCTGTTTTATTTTAAATGTATTATTGATTGCTAAAACCACTAGCGGCTTCGCCCCTAGCCTCTAAAAAAAATTTGTTCCACGGGTAAAACAACCAAACGTAAAAAAATATGGGGGAGATTTTTAAATTTTTTTTTTGGGTGGTTGGGTGTGCCCCATCCGCCAAGAAAATAGCCTGAAATTACCACAAAACCAGTAGGTATATTCCCTGAAGAGTAGAATCCAATCGATTCAGTGGTAACCGAAATCTTAAGGGACAGACGGACGGACGGACAGACAGACAGACGGGTGGACAGACATCTACTTTGTATTATAGATAAGAGATACAGATAAAAAAACAAGTTAAATAAATATTTTTATCGGCGACAAAATTATAATAAATTTTAAGTGAAAATCAATAAACAAATATATAAATTATTAAGAGCATTTAAAGAAAATACCATTTAGAATTTCTAATATAGAGTAGATGTGTTACTTAGAAAAATATACAGAAAGCACATTTTCCTAAAAATAAATCTACATATTTTTTTATATTCTCTTAATTCTAACACATACAAGAATTTACGGATTTTATAGTCAATATACTTAAGTTGTTAATTAGTTTAAAATCCAAAAATCATGAAAACATCAAAAGTGGCAATCGCTGTTATAAAATCGACTTGCCGTTGACAAACTCTGAATTCAGACAAAAGATAGTACATACAAGAAGAGTGAGGGTTTTTGGTAATGGGGTCAAGGCCCTTTTTATAACTAACAATCCCTCTAAAAATTGTATCGTTATTATATCAATTTAAGTATGTAGTGAATAAACGAATTACCATTTTTTTTATTAAATAGGCATAAAGCCGACGTAAATATTAACAAAAATATATTTAAAATATCATGTCTATATTATGATAGCCATGAACACATTGAAGCCATATTGCATATTACATTTTTTTAAAGCTTGAATTCCTGTACACAAAGCTATGCAATTTTGTCTCATTATCGTTATGAGACAAAATTATGTATTCCTTTATTCCTGACTACAATCTGACCACTTCTGCTGGCCTATGTGTATTTATGGTTCAAACAAGGATAATAATTTCCAATGGCAAATAAAATTCATAATTAAATTTCATAATTAAATAGTTGCCATAAAATAAATTTGGATAAATTAAAATGTCAACATACATGAGTAGCGAAGCAACAAAAATAACAGATGGACAAACGGATAATGTGAGTTTTAGAGCAGCTATATTGGGGTCATAAAAAAGTAAAAGAAACCTTTAATTATTAACGATTCTTTTTTGTAACTTGACAGACAGACTGCCGGACGTAGTAAGTTGTATACTAGATGGTCTTTGGTAATGGGTATTTTATAAATATATGCTGTCCTTCTTTAATAGCAGCCGAGAAATTTACTTTTATTCCATAGCGTTATTGGCTGACTGACGTACAGACAGACAAAGTAAACTATACAAATCAATGATTTTTTATAGCAGCTCTACACCATCTTCTAAATAAAATGACACAAAAGTAGTGAATAATATTACTGACACACAGTCAAACAGATTGAAGGAAAGCCTCGCTATTAAATCGAAAGGACACATTAAGTAGAGTGAGAGAGGGTGAGAGTTTTTACTGACATTGTGCCCATTCAGAACTAAAATATGTGTGGAAAATTGAGTATAAATCTTGGAGAAAATACACCCATTCAACCATTTTCTCTTTCTCTCTCTCTAGATCTAACTATATAATCATATTTATTAATCTTTTAACATTTTAATTTTGGTACTCTACTCTTTTCAAAAGAGAAGTTTTTCAACATTTACGCTCTAAAAGTTGGCCTGTACTTCCTATTAGGATAGATCTAATCGAGTAGTAATTCGGGCTTATTATATTATTCGATGGAATTTAATCCTTAATAACTTTAACTATGTAAAAAACTGGAAAATATAAAATATTGTATTTTTTTCTATTATGATGAGATTTATTATTTAAAATAATTTTTTCTAGATTGTTCTCGAGTCAGAAATGGATACAGCCACCAATCAATCGGGAATAAGTAAGTGTAAAACATTAAATCAAACCCCATCCCTATTCTCTCCTACTGCATGAACGAACTGACCAATAAATGATGTTGAAAAAAATAAGGGGGGATTATTTTTGTTTGTTTGTTTACTATTCTAAGTCAGGTTAGGTTAAGCTATATAAGATACTGGTTTGGCATAGAACCTCCTTTCCCTTATTTTTAAATTGGTTTCAAATAAAGAAGGTGGGATGATTCAGTGCTAAAGAGGCACTTAGAGGTAAATCACCAATGAATATTTATTTTCTATTGTAGCTGGCAAGAGTTTTGAGAAGAATGTTGGACCAACTGTTGGGAGCAGCAGACCTGCCAGTCAACTTTCTGATAGATCTAATAAACAATATGAGGTAGGTTTTAGGCTGTTTTAGGCTTGAAAGAGAAGTCGATCCCTACATCCGTCTCTTTTGTAGAAATGTAGGCGTGTTAGAATTGCCATCTAGATTAAAACTTTTTTTTACAGCTAGTAGGCAGGGATCTAAAGGGATAAGACGATAACCGATAAATTAATGTAAATCCCAAATGATAATACGGAAACTTACCCCTTCAAGAACCAACCAATCAAAATTGAAAAAAGTCCCCTTTGTTATTAAGCCAACAAATAAGAAAACGTTATTAGAAAATTTCGGGGACTAGTGTAATAAACATCCCAATGTCTCTCCCTCCCTGGCTAGTTGGTAGGCCCAATAGAGATAGTTTTATACATGTAATGAATAACTTGTTTTTTTTAAAATTAATAATTTAATAATTTTTCCTGTAACAATTTTGACAGTCAAATTAGTCATATTTATGTAATAAGATGTTTTGGTATTAAACATGTTATTACAGCTTATACCTATAACGAAATTAATTCGAAAAAAATACCAAACCTATACGTGGTTTTCAGCTGTCGTTGGAGGGCAACATATATATATATATATATTTATAGTAAAATTGGCGACCTATCCATTTGCCCCCAAATATTATTTGAGATTTATTTCACTTGTTTGTTATACCTTATACCTGATGTTATTATTACAACAATACCGATTCTAAAAAACCCTATTATTTTTAATTGTGTTTTTAGGTTGGAGGAAAAAACAATAATATCAGTCAAAGTGCTTCATTCAAAAAGGTAATTATTTTTTATGATTGCTAAAATGTAGGTGTTTATGTATAGGTTCATCTATCTCTAAATTTGTAGGTAAATCAAGTTCCAAAAATAGCGTTAACTAAGAGCTGTAAAATGGCCTTAACAAAAATTCAATTCACTTGATTAAATTTATTTTATTTGTTTTTGTATTTTCAGTTGATGTATTCAGTTCTTGGAGAAACAGAGTTCTAAAATTTAATCACTATATTCTATATATTTTAAAGGTATGGTTTTAAGTGAAGCTACTCTCTAACTAAATATGTCCGTTTGTCCCTTCGTCCCTAAAATAAAAACAAATAGTCAGCAATATTATAATTCGGAATAAAAATGTATATAGAATATGTGGAAATTGCAGGGACTAATGGAGGGGACAATGGATCGAATATTCAATTTTTAGGAGTCTCAGACTTGTGGTACTGGCTTAAAGGGAATGTGTAAGAATTTAGCAGTTTCTGACTGACCTTGGGTACTAGCGCACAAAATGCCGCTAACTCGTTTGTTAGTTTTGAATATTGCAGACAAGTATCAATAAACTTAATTTGTTATGATGTGTCTGGTTTTAACAATTTTTTTCTCTCCAGAAAATATCATTTCATAGATAAAAACTTTATTGTAATATTTGTTTAATAAACAATCTAAGAATCCAATTAAATTTTGGGTTATGGGGCTATGGGTTGAATGGTTTCCAGGGAGATTTTTCTAGTTATTAATTACAGAATGGTTACGTCAATCTGATGTGCTGGTGATATAAATTTCAAATGAATGCTTTTTTCTTGGAACTTTCTTCTTATTTTATAGTTTTCTGTATTGTATTAACTCTCCCTTTACAATTTCCTCCATATTTTCTGGATTAATCTGGATTTCAAGGTCTTTCAGCAAATACTCTTAAATTGAATTAATTGCCCATTGTCCCCTCCCTTACTCCCTGGGAAATTGTGACAGGGTAATTTTTGTTGTCAATTTAGGTTGCTTATATAGTCCTCAGATATTGACCAATGCGGTCCTCCATTTTCAGAAGATGGGATTTGGTAAAATCAAGAGGGATGGGGGTATTGTTATCTTAGCCAGATTGGAGGAGCATTTTATCTGGATATGCGAAAATTGGAATAAGCGATTGTGTCTGTCTGTCGGTAATTAAATAATTATCTGATTTTTATTAAACGAATTGAAATATAGGTTTATAATTTCTATAATAACACGCTCAATAACATATTATGCTTATAAAATCAAAACAGCTTCGCTTCTATTAATTGTAATCGTTCTTTTCCAATGTTATTGTAATTCTCACAATAACATAAAAGAATGTTAAGTAAAAGAAAATAGTTGGAACTATATTGTATTGTCTTACAATCCAAAAAGTTATAAGTTAGAGAAAAAGTAAATTTGATTTTATATAGTACATTCTACAGACGTCACAATGCTTTATTTGTTAGTAGCGCAGCTACTCTATCAGTACCTATAATCAGTGCTTTAGTAACAATGACCAAATAAGCTTAAAAAATGGCTATTTATCCTTGTTTATTGGCCGATCTTTTCTGAGATTTATAGGCGCTATTAAACATAATACCTTTAGGTCAGGTTAGGTTAGATTAAACTAGGTACTTGGTAGCCTTGCAGGGTTAGACATTAGACATAGGAACAAAAAACTAACTCCATTTATTATGTATTTCAAAGTTGAGGGGAGCGGGATTATTAGTGATCCACAGACAGTAGTAATACATTAAATAATTTTAAAAATTGTAAAACTTTTTCGTCTAAAGCTTGTTATTGTTGCGCTTGTTATTGACATGTTTGACATTGTTAGAGTATATCAGTCTTACATTACACAGGAATATTATGGTATAAGACAACAGCCGATAAATTGATGTACATTTCTAATAAGGATAGACAAAATAACCCGTCTGTAGATTTAAACCAAATATTTGGATAATACTAGTTTTCACCGACCTGTTGAATTTGATAAATGAGATGAGGTCGACTTTCCCCCCAACTACCTTAAGTGTCCCTAGAGGCTTCTAGGGGCTTAGCCGCTAGTTTAATATAAGTCCTGAAGCTATTATTTCATTATAAGTTCAGCTTTATATCCCCTTTCTACCCTGAAAACTTTAAGTACCAGTATAATTTACAATCCAATGTCTCCTCCCTCCCTGACAATACAAAGCATCCAATACACTTGTAGAATTATAAACAACTAATCCCCTGTTGATTATGAACCATTTTGTTGACAATTATAATGGTTTCTGTCGACTACAATGATATTTTAAGGGATCATAACTAACATAATCATGCTGTTATTTCATAATATTTTTTTGGAAAATAGATGTAAGAAAAATGCTTATAAATAATGTCATAAAACTAACAATCAGGGAGTAAGGGAGGGGACAATGGATCGAATATTCATTTTTTAGGGTTCTCAGACTTTGGGTACTGGCTTAAAGGGAATGTGCAAGAATTTAGCAGTTTCTGACTGAGTTTGGGTACTTGCGCATGAAATGCCGCTACTCGTTGTGTATGTTTTGAATATTGCAGACGGGGAGAAGGGATAAGGGAAGTGGGGGCAAGGGAAATAACTACTCGTTGTGTTAGTTTGGAATGTAGCAGACGGGGAGAAGGGAGAAGGGAGGTGGGGGCAAGGGGCAAGGGAAATAAACAGAGTAAAAAGGGGCAGTCATATTCTTGCTAGCAGCTGGCCGGGTCCAATAATCTTGTAATATAAAAATCACACCATTAAACCTTAATATATTTCATCAAAAACAAGTTGTTTTTCACTTTACATGACGCTATGGAAATCTATTATTCAATTAACAATCCCTTTATAATTTCCTATAAATTTATTGAAATAAAATGGATTTCATGCCCTTTCTTTGATATATTATTCTTATATTGAATTAATTGCCATTATCCCCTCCCTTACTCCCTGACTAACAATAGTTTTAAAAAAAATATATTCTGCAGTGTAATTCTATTTCAATAGAGAAATTAAAATGATGATCGAAGTAAATACAGTGACAACGCTAAAGTTTAACAGGATGATGCTAGTTCTAAGGTCTTACTGTTACAGTTTAATACTGTATAAGTTTCAGTTCGACTTATATAGTTTCATTATATAAGGTGGTTTTAAAATAAACTGAAATTCTTTAAAACTTAACCTTAACTTAACCTTTAACGGTCGGGGTGAGAGGGCGTTGAATGCCCCCCCCTCCGGTTTTTTCTATCTCATTTTCTGTGTGTAAATGATAAAGAGCCCAAACTGCGTGACTTTTTAAGTATGGGTATGACATATAACTAAGAGTTGGAAATTCTTTGAATATTTTCATCCTGGCGGGCACAGGATTCCAGCAAACCTGGTAGGGTCATCCAGGTAAAGAGCAAAAATATTTTTTGACTTAAACAAAGCACTTTATCTTACCAAAATACTAAAATATCCTCTAGTAGTATATCCTTATATTAAATATAGGTGTTCACGTCAATTTCAGATTCCAGGTATGATCCTGCAGGTCCTGATCCTCCAGGTCTCCAGAAATCTTTAAAAGGCTCCTGTGGCCACAATTTTTGACTTAGAGACTTCAAATTTTAATCTTAAGCTTTTCTTTCATGTCTACATAACGTATTGAAAGTTCATAAAGATCCGCCGCCTTTTTCACGCTTTCCGCCGTCTGCGGCGGCTGGCAGCTGCCAATTACAGCTGCGGCCGCTGGGGCAAGGGGCCCGACTGTTAAGGGTTAAAAAATATAAATCATTTTACATGTGTCACATATTGCAGTCTTAGTATTAACTATCAAGATAATTAAGTGCTCTATCACCGCAGGGATCTTATAACCCCTAAAAATAAGCATAGAAGCATATTTTTTTAAAAGTCAGTCTATCAGCTAATAATTCCACGCAGATTGTTGTATCCCTGATACCTGTTTACTTCAGGTATCTAAAGGGATAAGTCAATTGCCGATAAATTGATGTACATCTCCAATGATGATACACAAAATTCTCCCTTTTATAGATTACAATTAGTGGTTGAAACGTTCGGAAACTCAACTTAATAAACTAACGAATCAATATCAATAAAGTCCCCTAAGTTGCTGAGCCTGCGAATAAAAAACGTTATTACAAATCTTAGAGAACTAGTGTAATTAACAGACCAATGTCCCATTCCTCCCTGTCTTTACTTACTTGCGAAAATCAAGTTTCCAAAAGAAAAAAAACTTAAGTTAAGGTGTTTCTAAAGTGTTTTTACACACAAGTGAAATTTTGTCCAATAGTAGCGCAGCAATATTTATATCCAATGTTTTTGATAAGATAAAAACTCAGATGCTCTCTTATCTGCAGTATGAGAATTTTTCTTGAGTACAATGAACATAATGTGTATGTTATTACGATGTTTATAGACAACAATTTCCCTGAAATGAAAAAAAACCTGAGAATTTTAGCTGGTTTATTTTCACACCTAAAAGTTAAGACACAGTACCAAAGTGTTTAGAACATAGAAAAAGAAAAGAGGAGATCACATTTTCATCACCAGGAAGGACGAGGATATGGACTGTAAATTATACTGGTACTATTTCGTTAATTCCTTGGCTTATGATAAATTTTGCGTACTTGTACTATTTTTGATTGGTCTGTTTAAACTAGAAGAGAAACCCTCTTTAGCCAATACCTACAGATCCTGCAGTAGGGGTAGTTTTGTTTATCATTATGAGAGATATACATCAATGTATCGTTCATTGTCTGATCCATTAAGGTCCCATGCATTTCAAAAGAGATAAAGCGATGTATGTACTTTTAAAAAAATCTTTTTTTTCAGGTTGTTTCTCAGTTAAAGAACATTAAAAGTAAAAGATTTGAAAGAAAATTGTAGATATGCTATCATCAATGTTTTAATTTATATTTTTAAGGCATCTTATAAAACACATTTCATGTCTATTTAAAGAGCCTATATTCTAAAGTAATGAAATAAAATGTAAAAATACAAAATGAGTGATACTTTAAAAAAATGAGATGTAAATTGTTAATACTGTTAAAAAGTTTATATTTAAATATTATTTTGTGATTATAATTGTAATTATAACTTGGTGTAAAATATGTATGTTGTTTAGTTAAAAATATATATAAAAATTCTTACATTTTAATTTATTTTTAAGAACCAAACCTTTATTGGAACCCAGGTTGTTAACGTCCTAAGATGTTAACCAATCATGAAAAAATCGTAGCCGATTTATTTAGCTAAATGTTACAACGAAATATAGCAAGAAATTGTGGTAAAATAATAGAAAAGGCATGAGCTATTTTGAACTCTACCTACAAGGCGAGATCACTGTATTTTGTATTGGGTCTTTAAAATCAGCTAATAGCGTCGGAAACACAGCCAAATTCCTACAAAAGAAAAAAATAATTTGCTTTTGTTAGCAGACAAAAAGGGTCTCCACCACATGGGGCAGGTAGTTGTCTGGATTATACATCTAAATTTTGACATTTATTCACAACACAACCAATAATTTATATTTTATTTTCAAAGGATTCAATTATTGTAGTGTTTGTTGTATACTATAAACGATTCAGTGACTGCTAATCAGACAATTAATTCCATTTAAAAAAGTAGAAAATTAAATATTTTCATGGTGTAGAATTTGCTTAAAACTTATTTTATTTCCCTTTTTCCTGAAATGATTTCAAAAATCAAAAACATAAAATAAAGGATATGACTGTTAAATTAAAGGAGCCTTTCTAAAATAAAATTTTTAAAGTGCAAAGTCAATAGATAATATCAAAAAGGATCAGACAAAAAACAATAGGAGCTTCTCATAATGCAAGCAGACTGACAAGCAGGACATACAGAGTAGCTTGGCAACAAAAAAAAAATTTTAAAAAAACACGCCGACAATTATTTATATTTATTTTGATTAAGAATGATAAATTCCCTTATCAGTTTATACATTATTATTCAAACTATAGTTCACTCCATCCAGAAACTTCACAGTTGCAAACGAGATTCATTTTTTGTCTCAAGAACGTCCAAGGGGGAGGGGGGGAGGTGGTAAATTGGTACCATTCTGTTTTTGTTTTGAAGACGACCTTCTTTCTTAATTTAAACTTTGTAAATGACTCTATAAGCTCTGACAACTTAGTCATCATAGAGAAGAATAAGCGAATAGTCTTTTGAAGATTCAATGTTACTCAATAAGGAAAATAAGGAAGAGATTTACAGCTCCAAAAGGGTAAAAAAGGAACTAAAATCAAACACCCCCCTTGGACGTTCTTGCATTTTTACATCCTGACTTATTTCATTCTTGGCGCGTAGATTTACACGTAATTTAACATTTTCATTTATAATTAATAATAGCATGCATGTTGTTGTAATTTACATTATAAATATAATCATTATCAGAGTACTCGTAAACTAAATGTTTTTCGTTTTTAATTATAAAAAAACTGATGAATAAATAATTATACACACATAATTAATGAATAGAATAATAAACATTATTGAGTCTCCATAAGTTTTGATTAAATTGAGCAATTCAATTAACAACAAATAATTAGAAAAACTAAAGGAAGCCTTTTTCGTTAAGAAAAGAAAAAAAAGATTTTCCGTGCTCATTTTAACCAAAAACCTGGCAACCCTGGAAGAACGTGAACATTTTATGCTAAACATTAAAGTCTATTTTCTCTGCACTGCCGCTACTTTGTCAGGCCCGTGACATAGCCTGCTCAGCAAAGCTTTTATTGGTATGTTTTTTATGTATTGCATTATGCCCTAGGATTTTTATTCTCAAAATAACAGAAACATAAGTTTTCTTGCACAAAAGTTTAACAGAAAAGTATTTCTAAAAATTTCTCGAAATAAATTTTACAAATGAAAAGGGTTAGAAATTAGCAGGAGATAAGATTTTGTCAATTTGATAATCTTAGAAATTAAATTTATTATTACTTCTTTTTAGATCCTATCGTTTTCTAAGGTTTTATTATTTATAAATTCAAGTTTCAGATAATCAAATTGACATAATAACAGTCAGGTACAAAGTTAAACTAAATTTTGAAACAAAACAAGTCATTAAAACAACTTAAATCTTAATCTAATATTGCACATTTTTTTATATGGTTTGCTTATCAAAATATAGCTTTATTTTTATTGAATTTAAGAATAGATTTTATTTTTTACAAAATTAGCATTTTTTTAAATTCATTTTAAAATACTTTTAAACTTTGCCAAAGATTTTAATTGAGCAACTTAATATCTTTGGTAAAATTTGATGTACATTTTATAATTACTTGATAAAGGTAAGCTCAAACAATTAAAAACAAAAATTTAAACAAAAATTATTTTCATAATTCAATCTTTAACATTAAATACAAAAGAGATCAGTAAAAGGATTAATTTCTAAACAACATGAATATCAAAAACCTCTAAAAGGGTCTTAACTAGAGTCGAAAGATAAGTTGAACAAATTGAAAATAAATATCCAATTCAAAGCAGTTTGACTTTAGCAACACTTTTAATAATACAAAATTCAATAGTTAAATAAGCCCTATTTTTCCACTGGGATTCGAAATGGGTCAGATTTAGAGATATATATATTTTTAAATGGATAATTTACTTTTTAAAATTAAATAATATTAAAACAAATCTTTTAGTAAATAAATTAACGAATAAATCTTCCAAATACTATCCATTTAAAAAGTATAACTTAATCTGACCGAACTAGAAAGTTAAAAACATGACTTTTTAATTCAACACACAAGTAGACTTTCAAGAAATAAAATTGAAAATATATACTTTGTAGATTTACACATTGCTTATAATTATTTTTCACATAAAAAAACAATTTTCATATATAATTACTTTGGTTTTAACTTGCAACGATTATTTAAAAAAATTTCTACTACATTATTAGACTTTACCAAAAACAGAAAATTATTAAAAAATTAAAAACTTGGCTTTCTATAAACTTAAATTCTAACTTTCTTGGTAAAATCTTGTCATTAATTTAAATTATTAAGGGGTTACCAACTGACTTGAACACTTTAATAAACAAATTTTGATTAAAACTACTAACATTCAGCTTTATGTAAAAGCTATTAACACTTTGTCTTTTAAAATCATAATGACGGCAGTAATCCTATTTCTTCAATTCAAGAGATTCCATACATCTTTATTAGATCAAAATAATTATTACTCTTTAATTTGGTTTTCACTTTTTTTGGCAGCTTCTTCATTAACAATGATATTTAGTAACATTATTATGTTATCATTTGAAATTACATAATCTTATTTAAAAATGATGCCCCTTATTTTTTATTAAATTGATTTGATCAAATAAAATTTTCTTTCAAATTAAACCACAATTTAGAAGAAAATAATTTGACTTTAAAGAGTTTCAATCTCTGTAGTAAATCAAGATTTTCATTAAATTTAATGTTTCTACTTTAATTTTAGATATGGTTATTTTTTCTCTAAATCTACACATTATCACTTTGTAATTTTAAGGGGCTATATTTAAAGGGTAACTAAATTTTCAAATATAATTATAGTGAATTATTACAGAGATTGTTAAAACTTCTTCATATAATTATGCATTTTTTCTTTGAATTGCCTTTTTGAGATTCTGTTAAATTTTGATATTTATGATATTGTTAATAAGCACATTTAAAATCAACTGCTATTTTATGCTTTTTGTTTTAACAATAGCTGCTTATTCCAACAATACTACCCTCATCAAAGAATTGATCTTTAAAGTCTTCTTTCTGTTGTCCCCCGGCTGATGGCAGCTGCCAATTTATTTGCTGTTGCTGCTGCTGTGTTGGTGGCGGCGGCAGCGGTTTATTGAGAAGCTGCAGCTGCCATTCTGGCGGTGGTTTTGGCAGCTGTTGTTGCGGATAATCCTGCTGCCAATTCTGCTGTGGCTGTTGAGAGTCGCAGGTTTCAAGATACCATTCATCTAGGTGATGCTGTTGCTTGTGTTGTTGTGGGATATGGTTTCCCTGCTGTTGCCAACCACCAACATCTGGTTTTGACGACATGTGCGATTGTTGTTGTTTATTTAGAGCATGTGCATTTTCCTGAGATTGTTTGCCCGCCGAACCGTTGCCCGGCATTTCCCATTCCTGCGACAGCTGTTTGCCGGTCAAGCGCCAGCCCTGTGACAGCTTGGGACCGGTGACTAGACCGGACACCTTGCCCGCTACCTGGCCGGTCACCAGCTGTGCCCACTCGTGGTCTTGTTGCTGTTGTTGCTGCACCTGCATGGTTGTGGCGGGTTTGTGTTGAGTGTATTCATCTGAGTCAAGTTGTTCTAAATATCTTCGTAAAGCCTCCGGATTTCTATCTGCAAGAAAATAAATATTTTAGAAAAATTCCAAAATCGTTTTTATACTTAAATTTTTAATTACAAGTACCCTTATAGAACCCCTTTTAAAGGTCTACTAATAAATCAAAACTTGTTTGCATTTCTCTAATTACCATTTTTGTCAATATTGGCAATCTAAATAAATTTCAACACTTACACTATACCCACAAGTGTTAAATACATATATTATAAATAACTAGACGGTGCCCCATAGCATCTAGAGACTTTGTTTTTAAAGGGAGAAAAAGGCATGCAAATTTCCTAAAATCATCCTTGGACCGATTTGAGTGTTCCTTAAATAGGTACAGTGAAATCTTAAGATATGGATAAAAAACCTTAATACTTTATATAATTGGATTTGAACAATAATACATGGGACAATGGCAGGTACTTTTTGGTGGTTGGTTTTTCTTCGCCAAATTTCAAATCAATTCAAAGCCAAATTTATTTACCTTTTAGATAGATGTTAGAGTGTCAGTAAACCCAAGAAATTGGGACCCACTGGGGTGTTGTGTTAATCTTCTCCAGAGCACGCTCTAGGATTCTAAAAGCAAAACAATTAAGTTATAAAAGAAAATTTGGATCATGGAAAGAAAACGAAGTAGTGGGTTTGTATCGTACTTTCACAGTAGCTTTGATAAGAAGGCCAGGTAAATGTTAACGATTTCTTAACAGGGTTAGGAAATTGGCTCTGCAGGGTTACAGCCCCCCACAGGGGCTAGATATAGGAGAAAATCAACTGTGAAAATACGACAAAACCCGCTACTTCATTTTCTTTTCGTAATCCGAAAATTTTATATGTTTTATTGTATATTAAACAATAACATATTAATAAGTAACCGAAATATTAACGTTCGAAAATGCAAATAACATTAATTTTTTTGATAACCTTTATTAAAATAAATAGTTCTATAGCCGCTTTATTTTCTTTGTTTATTATAACATAAACATTATAAAAATATAATATTTGTTTAAAGAAAACAGAACAAATATCTAACTGGGAAATGATTCTATTATATCTCATAAATCTTTATCTAATTCCAGATATTTAGAAATAATATATTTCCCTTCCTTTTGTGCTTTCGTGGTCAACTGAATTTGAGTTGCCGATTGTGTACATAGTTTCCTCGGTGTTTTCTCATCCTATCTCAATATTTACCTACTACTAGCTAAAAAAGCTTCAAACTTCCCAAAAAATCTAAATTTGAAAAAGTAAAATTTTGATTGTATAAACACTTTATACATTATACATTTTTTTTGGAAGTTTTTCAGCTTGTTGTAAATATTGAGATAGGATGAGGAACCACCTAGGAAACTGTGTACACAATCGAACACTCAAATTCAGCTAACCGCTTTTGTGTGGAATGTGGGTTTTGTTACAATTTTATTATTTTTCTTCCCAGTATGGCTTCGAAACCGAATAATATCCGCTAAATTTAAACCAGTTATCAGCAATAATTAAATCATGTATTGCAGACAATTTTGATATCCAAGGTTAGCTGTCTATAATACGATGGGATAAATAACTATTTTACACTTTTCCGTTTAAAGAGTTGGCCAGTATTTCCGTCTGTGATTCCTAGTACGACAAGACACGTAAAGCATTTCTATAATTAGATCTTTCCCACTGTCTTATCATCAAAGCATCAGTACTTGCAAGTTTCAATGGCGCTACAAATACATTATAAACTGGATAATCTCTTAAAGACTTAATATACCATTAGGTCTTATTTTGATAAGTCTCTAAATCAAATCTTGCTACAGACAACAAACCCTGATTGTACGACCTTTGTCTGTGAGGTGTAAATGTGCATAGTAATGCGTTGTGCCTGTTTTAGGATAAAGCATTTTTTCTCCCTCTACTTTAAACAGTATTGTAGAGCATCTGACATAGGAGCAGGGGAATTTACAGTAGAGCATCTGACATAGGAGCAGGGGAATTTACAGTAGAGCATCTGACATAGGAGCAGGGGAATTTGATTATGACGCAATACTATGTGTTATGCCACAGTCAAGGGGTAGCTATTCTAGCAATTAATTCTACAAAAAATCACGAAACCTCTTAAAGAAAGGTGGAAGTATATTTTGTTTTTTTTCATGTAATTGAAGAGGTGTGGGCAAGATGGGGAGAAAAAGGGGAAGGAGGTTGTCAGAATCACATTCCCTTTTCCCTTGGTGTGCCTACCTTATAGTTTCATCAATATCATTATTAACAATGGTGAGGTCAAAATAATGGCCGAAAGCTTGTTTTAAACTGTCACTCTCCTTTGACAACCGCTCCAAAGAACCGTCAAAATCCTAAAATAAGATATATATTTTGCAAAGTCCAAACTAAAAATCAAGGACTCTACATTTTTTTAATAAAATAATTATAATTCTTAATTTTATAACCCATTCCCTAACCCCAAAAAATGAGGATAATCCACTTGCGTGGAAAAAAATCCATGTAAAAATTTCAAAAAATCACGCAACCTAAACATTAAATTTTTTTAACAACAAAATAACATGAAGTCGTTTGTCTCTCCTTTCCTCTCTATATTTTCCTCCCTCACACACACTCCAACTCTCTTTCTCTTAATCTCTCTCTATTATATTTCCTCTTCTTGAAATAAATATAAGGATAATATTAACTAAAAAGCTTATAAAGATATAGAAATTTATAAGTAACATATTCAGATAGAAATATAGTCAGATACTCAGATAGGTAGACAGATAGATATGTATGAAGCTAAATAGATAGATACCTGAATAGTTTGAAGACAAGGGGAAGCAATGAAGACGACATAAGGAGCATATTCCGCACTCCGCAAGATTTTCAGGGCCTAAAATAAAATAAGTAAATTAATAGTTATTTATCGCATCGTATTATAGACAGCTTTCCGCGGATATCAAAATGAAAAATTATAAAATTTGAACCAGTTTTGTTAGATTCAAGAGGGCCAAAGTCAAAACTGATATTAATTTTATGTCTTTTTATATTCTAACATTGTTAGTGGAAACTTGTCTGTAAAACTGTGCTATAGATGATTTTTCAGTTTAGCTGAAAACCGGTTCTAATCCTGCGGAATTTAATCGGTTCCGACGACTTACTGGAATATAACATAACCTTTTCTAGTACATATATACATCCTAATAGCAATTTAATTATGATTTATTTATCTAGAGTTTAGTTTTCTATGTAAAGTTTCATTCTTGTTTGATAAGGTCACACCTTCATGATACTGTAACTATAACTTATATATACTCATGTTGTGCAATGACAATCACGCAAAAAAAGCAGTTAAATAAAACCGCAAAATTCAACCATAAATATTAAGGATAATAGCAAGGAGAGAAGGAGGGGACAATGAACAGAAAATTTTACTAATTCTTCGAATTTGGGGACCTTTTTAGATTTTGACTTGATTGTGCATACTTGCAGGTTCAGAACTGTTCTACAAATATTTTAATTTTTAGAAGTTTTAATTTCGTTTATCAATTACTCGTTCATTGTCTTATCCTTTAAGATCCCTGGATAATAGTAGTTTTTAATACATTTAAGGCTTGTTTTAGAATATTTGTACAGATATAATCAATCATAAAAGATTTTTATCTATAATACAAAGTAGAATGATGTATGACTGTTTGTCCGTACGTCCCTTAAGATCTCGGTAAACACAAAACCGATTGGATTCTTCTCTTCAGGGAATATACCTACTGTTCCTCTGGTGGTTTTAGGATATTTTCTTGGGGGTGGGACAACCCCTCTTAAAAAAAAA
This sequence comes from Acartia tonsa, assembly GCF_053477335.1. Lineage (NCBI taxonomy): Eukaryota > Metazoa > Arthropoda > Copepoda > Calanoida > Acartiidae > Acartia > Acartia tonsa. The sequence continues at coordinate 14,700,234 of NC_137266.1, read as the reverse complement.
CAACAACAAAAATACGTCCCAATATTTTTACAGAATTTTTTTTGCATATATTTTGCGAATTCGCCATTTATTCGCGAAAATTGGCGACTCATTCACAATTTTTTCAGCTAGAATTGGCGATTCATTCGTTTTTTTCGGCTAGGCAGGTAATAGAAAATGTAATGATTCCCATGCTCACATCATTTTTAAAAAAATTCCTCTTGGGGCGAAGCCGCTAGTGGGAATATAAAATTGAGCTTTTGATATTTATGTGAAGATAATAGGACACCTTATAAATCGATATATTATTACTTGGATGTTGCACAATTTTCACGTATTCTGATAAAGTAATACTCGCTGCTGGCTAAAACAACGATACCTCCATCCCCTGTACCCCATACCCTCCCCTTCTACTAGACGAACAAACTGACCTATAATTGACGTCCATATTAGCAGGGTAAATTTACGAAAAATTTTCCCCTGTCAATATATCCACGCACATACTATATCCATTACCCAGTAAGAGGAAGTTAGGTTAATAAGTAATTTATAGCTACTGCATTATATTTTAAACGTATGGGCTACCAGAGAGAAAATGTACACCACGCTTCTGGGAAGATTATTATGAAATATGGATTCACATTTTGTAAAGGATCTTAAGGGATAAGACAATGGTCAATAAACTGATGTACTTCCCCAATGATGTTAAAAAATATTCGTTCTGTAAATTAAAATTATTGGTTCAAAAGTTTAGACGCTACTAGTTTGGAACAAACCAATAAAATTTCGATTTGTTAGCCAACGAATAAGATAAAGTGATTATAAAACTTTGTGTACAAGTACAATGACACCTCCCACTATGATAAAACATAGTCTAATATTTAAACTAATTCTTTTCACGCCTAGCGCGTTCTACAAAACCTAATTTTATTTCACTGAACGGAAAATCCTTAAACTTTTGTCTTTTCTATTTTGTATTCCCTTCTAGCAAGGCTATATCCTATCTTTTTTTGCCTTATCTATCTATCTAGCACGGCTACACTATATATATCTTTACCTGTGGTTCAACATCAAGTATTGCCATACGTCCTTCAGAATGAATATTACGAATAGTTTCTAGTTTTGTCCCGTACATGGAATCTTCGTGGGTACCTAAAAATAAGAATATTAAATATTTCTAGTGTTGATTCGCTTTAGTATTCGATAAAACAAGGACAATCATAAGTACAGGCAACGCTAATAATAATAAACTTGTATTTTTATCCTTATAATGAAAAAACAGAATCTGTGTGTGCTTGTCTGTCTGTTTGTATTTGCCGAAGAATCTAGCTAAAAGCTGAACCGATATGGTTCTCCCCATGACAAAGTAGCTTCTCAAAGGTTCTGAGGATGTTTGTAACTATTAGGGGGGAGGTTACGACCACCGTCCCACGAGAAATTGTCCATAGATAAAATTTCTACCCCCAAGGAAAAAAAGTTTGTCAGGGGGTTACGGACAGACTGACAGACCAGAAAACAGTAAAAGTGTCTGACTATGACGTACGAAAAAATTAACAACTAACCAATGAGAGGCCGCTATATATTTTAGCATTGTGAATACTGGCTTCTCATTGGTTAATTGTTATTTTTTTCTAACGGCATAGTCAGACACTTTTACTGTGGCCACAGACCAAGTAAATTATATACTTGATGCTTAATTGTATAGTGGACTTTTACAAAAATATCTTTCAGCTGCCCTCTATCTTGTATGAAAGCCGAGAAAATCACATTTCAGACAGACAATCATTAGGAAACATAAACTAATTAAAAATAGTATACTCACCATACTCTAAATACTCGTTAGCTGCAATATCAGCCATCATCTCGTCTTGAGAAACAAAGTAGTAGTTTTTACCATTCTCTTCGTCTCGCCGAGGTGCTCTGAAAATAAATTAATAACATAAATTATTAGTAAGATTTTTTTTATAGAAGTAAAGGGTTCTTTCCCTAACACTCCCCTCTAAGGGGGTACTTTCTGCTGGGGGACTTAACCATGTGTGGCCTAAACCTTCGATGCTTGTGGGGCTACCAGTACCAAATATAACCTACCAAAAACGAAAAACTACCCCTCCTCCCTATTTATTCTATTTTCAAAATAAGGGGTTGTGTGCCTATATGCTCGACTAAGCACTTGGAAGGTCAGTTGAATTTGAATTGCTGAATGTAAACACAGTTTCCTCGGTGTTTCCTCATCCTATCTCAATATTTACTACTAGCTAAAAAACCTTCAAACATTTAAATTTAAATTTTGAATGTATTATGTTAAATCGTTTATACATTCAAATTTAGATTTTTTTGAAGTTTGAGATAGGATGAGTAAACATCGAGGAAACTGTGTACACATTCGGCAATTCAAATTCAACTGACCACTTTGAAAGAACCTGCCTATTAAAGAAGCAAGGCTACTCTACTGCTAACTCAATTTTCTTCATCTTGTAAATATATTTTGTTTTATTCTTAAAATTTTATATATATTTTTCTTGATAATGGATACTTTTATGATGTTTTATCTTTTTTAGTGTAAGTGATTTGAATTTCTAAATTTTATTTCTAAATTCACCAAAGTGGCACCAAAGAAATGACGTCATACGATAAAATACCAACTAAGAGGGCATTATAAATTTTACCACTGGTCAATTACAGTGTACACTGGCCCTCTCATTGGTCAACTTTATTGTATGACCTCATTTTTTTGGTGCCACTTTACGCTATCTTCACCATTTTATTTTCATTCTATTTCAACAGGGATTCTATTAAAAATACTTCATTGTTAAAGATACATATAATTCAAATCATACTTTTCCTAATGTTATTACTTATTAGTTTTAATGTTTAAATAATAATTATTGTATATTGGTCTTACCTATCTATAATTAACCCTATAAACCACCCTATTTTTATAACCTAACCTTTTAAATAGCCATTTAATGAAATAGGTGCAACTCTAAAATATGATTAATACGTTAATTTGATGATGTACTATCTATGATGAAAAAATCCAACTTATTCATTAACCTACATTTATTATTACTACGGGGAATATATTTTGTATGAAAAGTACAAAAAAGAAGCACAAAAGAAGAGAGAATAATTGAGTGATTGATAGATGGTCAATTTTTTTTGTACTAGACAATTTCTAAAAGTGTATCAGTATATAATCTTTGCTACTGAAAGATTCTTATGATAGGAAGAAGTTTTGAATATTTTAGGTTTACAATTTAATTTAAAAAGCAATATTTGTACTGTACAGTACTATTTGTAATAATATACCAATTTACCATCACCCAATGTGAGCAAATAAAATTTCTATGTTTGCATTTTGAAAAACGAAAAAGTAATTTTTATACTGTACAATTTGTAATAATCTACCAATTCACCATCACCCAAAATGACCAAAGAAAGTTTGAAAAGTAAAGATTTACGTTTGTACACTACAGTACAATATCTAATAATATACCAATTTACAATCACCCAAAGTGACCATATACCATATGGTTTGTCATTGTATTACTACAAACACACACACACACACACACACACTCTCACACACACACACCTACACACACGCACACACAAACACACACACACACATACACACAGAAAACTTAATTAATAAATAAAAGAATGTTTCCCTCCCCGCATCCTAATAAATAAATCTCTACATATGCCAAAGTTATTGTAACTACTAGATCTCTCATTTGAAAAGTAATATTTGGTTTAATGATTAACAAATAACATCCTGAGTATATTGGTGCTTTCTCTCAAATTGCCTGTCAAACAATGAAAACATATTCCCTTAGTTTCATATAAATTAAAAATATGGGGGATTTTTACCTAGGCCTAACAGCAGGGGGGGAAATTTAACCTTATTTGAAATAAACCCCCAAGAATTAAAAAAACAATTTCAGAATTCTATCTTTTATAGGATCTGAGTAAATCCCATTTCCCCCATAGCGTTACAGACGGACTGACGGACTGACAGACGGACGGACAAAGTGAATTATATAGTAGCTTCGCTACCAATTATTTTAAAATACGGGTGATGGGGGTGTGGGGGGGGAGATTCTGTACTACCCATTACCCAGGCCTAGCTATTCTAACAATCAATTCTACCAAAAATCACGAAACCATTGGAAGTAAGGTGGGGGTATATCTTTTTTTTATGTAACTGAAGAGGGGTGGGTAAGAAGGGAAGGAAAAGGGTAAGGGGGTTGTGGGGAAATTCTTCCTTAAAATTGTTTGTCAGAATCGCATTACCTTTTCCTTGCCCATTACCCAGAATAAAATAAATTAACTTGACCTAAAGTAATAAACTATACATCTCCCCAAGAAAAATTAGTTTTAATTTTTCAAAATAAAGAAAAGAGGGTTTAGTTGCTCGACTAGGGACTGTGAGGAAACCGTCTGTGATCCATGATTCCTGGTAGGATTTGCAAGATGAAGAGAGAGTAGAACTTTGATTTGCAATACTTGAGTTTACTTGAAAGTGAGAGAGAGAGAGAGAGAGAGAGAGAGAGAGAGAGAGAGAGAGAGAGAGCTACGTGTTACACAGAGTTTCATACAATTACAGGCACATAGAAGGAGGTAAAACAGCATGAAATTACTTCAATAACAGGGACATACTTAGGAACAGGGATAAGAGAAGCTAGGCTGAAAAGGAGATTCATATCGGTTCAGCGGTTTGTAACATCTTTCAGTACAAACTGAGAGACAGATAGGCTCAAAGACATCCTGTTACTTTTATGTAAGGATTATATTTGTTAGGTCTGATATAGCATCTTTCAAAATCTACTGTATTTGTAGCTTTCTTTACCCCTGACAAAATAAGAAAGAGAGAAAGAGTTAAAGTTTAGTGAGTGAGTTTGTGTATTTTACCAGGCATTTAAGAATAGATAAATAATTCTACAATAATTATGATAAAAAACTTGATCCTAGGATTTATTTTATGCTATGTTGTTAGAATTGTTTTTAAAACACCACTCTTTATTTCATATCAGTTAAAGACAAACGTAAATATTCTTGTAGAAAAATCCGTTTCTAAATATCAGTTTTGTTATTACCTATTTATTTGTCAAATTCTACAATAAAATTTTAAGAATTCTTATAAATGGCTTTACTCCTGACTTTATTTAGTGCATGAAAGCCTGGAAATTGAGATAGTAGAGTTGTGCATGACAATTCTGTACTAGTGTATGTACTGTCCAGTATTTTTGAAACCATAATCTTTTTATTTCATTACCTCTGTATCATCTCATGTAAAATGGCTTTTAAAATAATTTTTGTCAGATAAGAATTTGATTTTTTTAGCTGATTAGATTAAATTGTCTTTTAAAATAAATAGCAGTAGCTGTGTTTAATGCCCTAGGAAAATGGGGGTAAATGTCACAGATGTTGGCCTACCTAATCTATTGACGGATAGAAAAAGGGATGGGGGAAAGAAACCATCTAAAAAAGAGATGGGGTATAGGGTATTTTCTGACGTCAATAGAATAGGTAGGCCAAAAGCAATGACAGCTACTAATCAGCAAGTTAAAGCTTATTATTTTGATTGGGGGGTTGGGTTTCAATTGATGGATTAATCCTACTTTGAGTGGGGTTGGGGATTTGTAAAACGTCTCAAAATAATTTTTGGATAAAAGAACCAACATTTTAGCTCTACAAGCTGATAAATTCATCTGATTTGCAAAAACTAAGGGTTTGAACCATAGCGCGAAGCACCCCAAGAAATGATTTATGAGTGTCAGAGGTATTTTAGGTATTACTCCTTTACAGTTCCTCTTGGACGATGTGAACATATCTAACAAGCTTTTCATACTACATTTTCATCCTGAAGATATGTCTAAGTCGAAAATTGGACTGTAGAGCTCTTTAGTTATATTTTGAAAATAATATAAATATTTTATATCAAACTAGCGGCTTCGCCCCTAGCCTCTAGGGGCATTGCCCTAAGGGGTTTGATCAACCTATTTTTGTGTTATTAACTTGAAAAAGAAAATGAAAAAAAAAATTGGGGGGGGAATTTTTTTTTTGAGGGGGGAGATTAGTCGACCCCCCGTTTTAATTTTATTTTAAAAAGAAAAACAAATTTAATTTTTTTTATGGAGGGATTTTTAATTTTTTGGGGGTTGTGGGTGCCCCACTCCCCAAGAAAATAGCTTAAAACCATCACAGGACCAGTATGTATATTCCCTGAAAGGTAAAGCCCAATCGGTTCAGTGGTTACTGAGATCCTAAGCTTCATACAGACAGACGGACAGACAGAAAGACATCGTACTACTTTGTATTATAGATAAAACGTTGTTGATTATAATAATTCTGTGATTTTTTTTCTAAAATAAGTATAAAAATATGAAAGCTATAATTCTACTTTTATACAAGTTACAAAGAAGAACTGACATATATAGTCTACATACTATTACTTAACTTTGTTATATAGTGTGCAAATATTCATAAAACAAAATATTTATTTTATTCTAGATATTACTAATACCCAGCTTTTTCTTATTCCTTAATTTTATTCCGATTTGTTTAAGGGATCTAAAGGGAAAATAAGACAATGGCTAATAAATTGATGTACAATGTAACTACCCAATACAAAAACACTGTGGGGGACAGCCCATTGTCCCCTTCTTTCCTGGATTTTTTTGTTATTTTTGTCACCCTGGTTTTTCGATTACTTACCTGTCCTAAGCCCAGCAGATTTTATTCTCACATTAAGATCCAATTTTTAATAGCTCTGGTGGGCCTTTTTGGTAATATTTTCAGGGGTTGTTTTAAATCTAAAATGTGATTTGTTTAGCTATGGTGTCCAAAAAAGCATCCAAAATGAACATTATAAAAATGGGATCGAAATATTGAGATAAAATGAGCTGAGTTAGCCTGCAAATCATGCATTTTACCACGTAAAAATCATGCAGCCTAAGCATAAAGGGGGGTAAAAAGAGTTGCGAGATCTTTAAAGAGAAAAAATGTGTAAACAGGGGCATTTCTTTAAAAAAAAACCTTAAATTTTTTTTTATCTTCTTGTGTTTTTCTTTTTTTTGTGTATATTAGAGTGTTATAATATGTACATGTTCATGCTAACTAATAAGCTTACTGCTTATTTGTTTCATAAAGGGTCGTAGATTTAAAATTAAATAACAAACAATAAGTGCCTATGTTAAACAGAGACTATGTACTCAATTTACTTGTTTTCTTTTAGTAGCGAAACTACTCTACAATCTTAATAATAGGTCTATAGATAATTTATAGGTCATTTTTGAAGAAATATAAATTAACCAGCATTGAAAGCTTGACAGCCTTTGGAAGTAATTGTTATTGTTGTATTCTAGATGCCTAAATTTCTAATAAAACAAGGATGACAACATCCATAAAAGCGAAGCTCTGAAATTGAAGGACAAAGGAACATTAACACTTGTAGAGTGTTAGAACTAAATAAGCAGATTATTATTGCATAAGTATAAACAAAATTGTAAATAAATTTGTTGCAAAAATGCATAAATACATAATACTATTTAAGGACATACTTATATTTTAGGACTTAATCAATAGAGATGCTTCGCTTATAACATTGTACCTTGTTGTAATAGGAATCAGATGAATCGGATAATTCTAACATACAAAAATTTGATGTAAAAAAAGTAAAAAACCAACAAGTTTAAAATGGACATACGGACATTTTGGTAATGACTATAGAGTTGCTACGCTTTCTAAATAGACCTATTTGATAAAGGAATCACCATGCAAAGTTTGAAATCGATAGGATAATTCGAAAAGAGCTAACCGTAACGAACTAACAAACGGACCGACCCTAATTATAGAAAAGCTTCGCATTTAAAAACCTCATTTGATATCTATTATTAATCTAACTCAAAATTGTCTACTTTTGTATGATTTCATAAAGAATTTAATGTACTCTAACAACCTAACTTATTTTAATGTTTAAAATCTTTTTAAATCTATCCTAGAGACAAGTTAATAATCTTAAAATCTTACTTTTGAAAAAGTCCTCTTTAATAAAAATATAAAGAGAAATTAATAAGGTTCAAAGTATGTCTTGCTAATTATTCTTTGAATAAACCATTATACATTTGTAAAAGAAAAATGAAAATAATTTAAAGAATTTAAAATTTAAAACCTATACATAATTATAATATACAGAGCGCTTTTAAACAGTATTTTTATAATATTAGTCATAAATGTACATTATTAAGTTATTTACTATGATTCGCTTATTTTGATAAGTTCAAAATGTCGTATATCTTTTTACAAATTAAGTTTTAAAGTTTGTACCTTGTAGTATGTGGAATAGGGTAGGCGAATCTATCTGGGTGTGATGCAATCAAACTGTTCTTGATATGTCTTCTCCCTACTCCGTGAGCACCTTAATAGATAGATAGATATAATTCAAAATATTCCTGATATAACTTCTCCGACTCCGTGAGCACTAAGAGATATAAGTTTTCCGGAATTTTAATGTAGGGAGTAGATTTGAAATCTGCATCAAATTTTAAGGATTTTTTATAAAATTCGTTTTTTGTAAAATTCTTTATCTAAAAGCGAAAATACATTTTAAGTTAATTAATTTTGACCAATAGGATAGGTGGATTTTAAACTACCTGCGCTCTAATTGGTTGAATGATGTACGACATCCAATCAGAGCGCAGATTTTTTAAATCCACCAATCACAGATGCCAAAATTAATTAACTTAATTTGTATTTCCGCTTTTAGATAAAGAATTATACAAAAAACGAATTTTATAAAAAATCCTTAAAATGTGATGCAGATTTCAAATCTACTCCCTACATTACAATTCCGGAAAACTTATATCTCTTAGTGAGCACCTTAATAGATAGATAGATATAAATCAAACTATTCTTGATATAACTTCTCCCTACTCCGTGAGAATCTTAATAGATAGATATATATATAAATGAAACTATTCTTGATATTACTTCTCCCTACTCCATGAGCATCTTAATAGATAGATAGATATAATTCAAACTATTCTTGATATAACTTCTCCCTGCTCCGTGAGAATCTTAATAGATAGATAGATATAATTCAAACTATTCTTAATATAACTTCTCCCTACTCCGCGAGAATCTTAATAGATAGATAGATATAAATCAAACTATTCTTGATATAACTTCTCCCTACTCCGTGAGAATCTTAATAGATAGATAGATATAATTCAAACTATTCTTGATATAACTTCTCCCTACTCCGTGAGAATCTTAATAGATAGATAGATATAATTCAAACTATTCTTAATATAACTTCTCCCTACTCCGCGAGAATCTTAATAGATAGATAGATATAAATCAAACTATTATTGATATAACTTCTCCCTACTCCATGAGAATCTTAATAGATAGATATATATATAAATGAAACTATTCTTGATATTACTTCTCCCTACTCCATGAGCATCTTAATAGATAGATAGATATAATTCAAACTATTCTTGATATCACTTCTCCCTACTCCATGAGAATCTTAATAGATAGATAGATATAAATCAATCTATTCTTATGCTTTTCCCTATTATTCAAACGGCGTTATCCTCTTAGAATTTTTTTTTCAATTTTTTTCAATTTTGTACCCCTCCCCCGACTACCGACGAACAACTATTTTAGGTTAGGTTAGGTTTAGGCTAGGGAGCCGAGCGCTGCGGCTAGGCAGGCAAGGGGGCCGAGCGCTGCGGCTAGGCAGGCAAGGGGGCCGAGCGCTGCGGCTAGGCAGGCTAGGGAGCCGAGCGCTGCGGCCAGAGTTCATAGTTCGCTGTCGAGGGGGGGGGGGGGTACTCAAATTTTCAATATTGAAAAAAAAAATTCTAAGAGGATAATACCATTCAAACTTCTTAAATCAATCAATAAACAAGGTTAAATTTAAATTAAACTTTTTCTTATTTTTAATGATATTAAAAAATTCAACTTACCTAATAGCACCAAAGTTTTTCTCTTAAAAGCAGGCAACTTTACCACCTAAATTAAGCATAAGTTATTAATCATTTCCTTTGTTTTCATTAATTTTAACTAAAGTCTTTCAAATTAAGAAATAATTACGTGGTCTCTATTTTCTGGGGGTTTTTTTTGGTAGAAAAGGATCTAATTATTCATATTCATCAAAAGAAACTTTACAGCAAAATTCAGCCGTCTATCTTTAATAGAAGCCGAGTAAATATAATTTTGCCTTAAATAACTGACCGACGGACAGAAAAATTGAGTGCTAGAGTAGCTTGACTACTAAAATATGAAAGTTTTTGGAATATAAAAAAAACTATCTATAATACAAAGTAGCTTGATGGACGTCCATCCGTCCGTCTGAAGCTTAAGATCTTGGTAACCACTGAATCGGTTGAACTCTACTCTTCAGGGAATATACCTACTGGTCCCATGGTGGTTTTAAGTTATTTCATTGGTGTGTAAGACACCCCTAACCCCCAAAAAATGCAAAGCCCCTAGAGGCTAGGGGCGAAGCCGCTAGAATTTACGTAAAAGAATAAAGATATAATTATCCAATAATGATTTAGTTAACTTGATTATTATTAGTTATTTACATATTTCCTCTTTATTGCACATTAATATCAATATTATTGTTGTTATAGAATTATTATTACATCTCAGATTGGCCTTAATTATAATCAGAGGTCATGCAAGAGAAGTACAATTTACTTATATAATTTTAAAATGTTAACTCTATCATAGATTCATAGCTAATTTTAAACGTAGTTGAAAACATCTAAAATAGCTAAGCTCAGCAAATTAGACAGTCAGACGAACAACCTATTATATAAAGTAGTAAGCTTTTTTTGTCTGTAACGAAGGGTCTCGCGAACCCCAGACCCAATATGGTTATCTTTAAAGTGAAGCTTCTTATATGTATAGGGAAGTTTTTAGAATATTTCAATTTTAGATTTGATCTGTCAGATTGTTTTAGGCTATTTTCTACCCCATGTATATTCCTTTAAATAAAAAGCCCCATATATGCTAGCGGCAAAGTCGCTAGTGACAAAGGATTTAGTAGATAATAAATTAAATAAATATTTCAGCAATTTTACGGACATTAAAGTAACAATCAATTTTGTTTTAATGAAAAATAAAAAAAAGTTTACCTCTTCATAAGTAACAAGATCAAGTTGATCAAATACAGCGTTGTGTTTTGACAGATATTTCTCCTGAAAATTAAAATAATTTGAGTTTTGAATTTAGAAAAACCACTATGAAATATTCGAAGCTTTTCTATAACTAGGGTCAGTCCGTCCGTATAGGATAGCTTTTTTCGTTAATTCAGGCATGTTAGAATTGTCATATCGATTCCAAACTTTGCATGGTGATTCCTGTAGTAGTTAGGTACCATTTAGAAAACTCTATAATCATTAACAGAATGTCCGTAAATTTCAAATATGTTGATTTTTTTTACTTTTTTAACAACAAATTTTATGTGATCTAATTATCCGATTGATCTGATTTTTGGTATACTGATTCTGGGACAAAAAATATTATAAGCGAAGAAACTCTACAATCAAGTCCTAAAATATAAGTATGTCCATAAACATTATGCTGTATCCAGCAGTGTTTCAACAAATTTACTTACAATATTGCTTCGACTATTTATATTCTGATTATTCAGACACTAAACAAGTGTTAATGTCCGTTTGTCCTACCGTTTCTACCTTTGCTTTTATGGATGTTGTCATAATTGTTCCAAAATTTTTTAACCCTTCATTAAATTCAGAATTAACAAACACTTTGCTTAAGTCTAAGTAACATTAATTAGGTTTTTTTTATATAAAACCTAAAACTTTTTAAAGTAAGGTGGGTGACTCTGCCTCCTCCCAAGTGCCCCTAGAGACCTCGATGGGTATAGCTGCTAGTTCTTAATGAAAGGATAGAATATACAATATGAAATTTACTGTATAAAACATTAGCTATATAGTATGCCAAGACCATTAATAAAGAATAAAGGATTATGATGGTATTTTATATTATTACATTTGGTATGTGTATGTGTGTGTGTGTGTGTGTGTGCGTGGGTGGGTATAGGGTGTGGGGTTTATTATTATTCAGACACTAGAGCATATTTTACTCCGTATTCCATCTTATTCAGGGTTATCAAGTCGTAGCTGTGTTTAGTGCCCTAGAAAAAATGGTGATAGATGTCACCACTTTTGGCCTACCTATTCTATCGACGTCAGAGTAGAGGGAAAGAGAAAGAAACCCCTAGAAGGTAGATGGGGTGTAGGGTATTTCCTGACGTCAATAGAAAAGGTAGGCTAAAAGCAGTGACATCTAAATACATATATGTATACTAAATAAAGCTAGCTTTTAAAAATAACTCGTATAAAAGAAAAGCAGTGTACAGTTGTCTAAGACTGGGAACTCTTGTCTTGTTGATGGAGCATTCCAGCTATCAAGTTATGCATTATCATTCATACTAATAATTTATACAGGGATTTAGGTATAGGATAATATTTAATATTCCAGCTATCAAGTTATATATATTATTATTTATACTAATAATTTATACAGGGATATAGGTATAGGATAATATTTAATATTCCAGCTATCAAGTTATATATATTATTATTCATACTAATAATTTATACAGGGATATAAAGGGTGTTTAAAAAAAAACCAATCGCTTCACTCATTTCAATATAAACCCTACAGTTTTAGTCAAAAACTAACAAAAAATGACCCAAATCATTTCTAAGCAATGACAATGAGAAAGCACTATTGAATTTTGATTTCTACTCACATCTCCTGGGCACTACAGCTCGAGTCCTAGCCCATGTGGAGAATTTTTCCTTACATGGAGATTAGAATACAACAAATCGTCTTAAGTACTTAAAATCTTGTAGATAGACCCCATAATGTTTAGAATCTTTGATGGAGCATGTAAAGACCTTTCTATAGACACCTTAACCAGGTTTCTAACTCAATCCTAGCCAATTTGGCATAAAAAAGACAGACCCATCAAACATTTAGACATGACAAGTCTCTCTAGTTCTTGATGTTTGACAGATCTTTCATTTTGATGTCAAAATGGCTCAGATTGTGTTAGAAACCTGATTAAGGTATCTATAGAAAGATATTTACATGTCCCATCAAAAATTCTAAACATTATGGGTTCTATTTACAAGATTTTAAGTACTTAAGTATGTTTGTTCTTTTTTTTAAAAGACAGAGCAGTCATGTCTCAATGTTTGATTGGTCTGTCTTTTTGATGCCAAATTGGCAAGGATTGAGTCAGAAATCTGGCTAAGGCGTCTATAGAAAGGTCTTTATGTGCCCCATCAAAAACTCTAGATATTATGGGGTCTATCTACAAGATTTCAAGTACTTTAGACAGTTTATTCTTTATAAAAAAAGACAAAGCTGTCTTAATTTGTAATAAAATATGCACTCTCCACGTAGGGAAAAATTTCCACAAGGGCTAGAACTCGAGCTGTAGTGCTCAGGAGAGGTGAGTAGAAACCAAAATTCAATAATGTTTTCTCATTGTCATTGCTTGGACATAATTTGGGTCATTTTTTATTAGTTTTTGACCAAAACTGTAGGGTTTATATTAAAAAGAGTGAAGCGATTGGTTTTTTTTTAAACACCCTTTAGGTATAGGATAATATTTAATATTCCAGCTATCAAGTTATGCATTATCATTCATACTAATAATTTATACAGGGATATAGGTATAGGATAATATTTAATATTCCAGCTATCAAGTTATATATATTATTATTTATACTAATAATTTATACAGGGATATAGGTATAGGATAATATTTAATATTCCAGCTATCAAGTTATATATATTATTATTCATACTAATAATTTATACAGGGATATAGGTATAGGATAATATTTAATATTCCAGCTATCAAGTTATGGATTGTATATCTAGACCCTAGATTCTACGGACGGTTGATAACACGATCATTGTTTGGAAGTCCTAACTTTGCTTAATATTAAGTTGTGCCTGTTTCTAGCCAAGGTATTTCCCCAACTCTTACTATTAACGTGCGGCGCTTGTCATAGCAGGAGAAGGTATAACTTTGAACACCTTTGACGAAGTTACGGCAGAAATTCGAACCCATTGCCTACGACGTGTTACGCTACATTTGTGGGATATAGGGGTAGGGCAATAGCTGCTATTTTATATACATTTAAATACAAATTGCCCTATCAATGTTTCCCTGTAGACATATTACATTTTTGTTTTGTTTTACATAAAATCATAATATGTATATTCTGATATTCTTCCACCCAATAATCTAATATTTATTCAAATAAAAATATCTAATATTATTTTCTTAAAAATAATAAAATCTTCCAAAGAAAGTAATTGCAGTTTTCCCTAGAATAATGAATAAGTGGATGAATGGGAGTGGATGGAATAAGTATCGTTATTCTATCCAGCTGCGAATATTACTCTAACAGATTACATCAAAATGAGGTGCAACATCCAAGTAATAATATATCCATTTCTGGAATATGGTTGGTTAGTTGATATAAAACAATTTATCATATTTATTTCTATTAACCTAATTGATAATTCTACTCAAGCTACAAAAAGGTATACAGCATATATTTATAAATCTTTATAAAAAAAAGTAACAGGGTGTCTGTCTGTAGCATACGATCTTGCTAACCTCTCTACAGACATACTTGGAAGGTTCCTAGAGGTTCCTAGAGGTTCCCCGCTCCAAGATAAATCGACCAAGGAAAAAACCCACCCTCGATTGAAACTTAAATGGAAAGGAATTGTTTGACTTAATCGTTTCCCCCACTCTCCTTTATGTGACCTATAGACGCTTCTAGAGGCGTAGCAGCTAATATACAATATTCAAAACTCATCAATTTAATAATGATTCTGTCGCGTTCTAAACTAAATAGAAGTATGTTAATGTTAATGTCGTGTGAATGAGTTGCACCTGGACTGAACAGTCGACTTGTCAACTCAGTATATTACAGACAACCAACCCTTTGATTGCACTCGATCTTTGTCTGGAGATCCTAACTGTGCATGGTAATGAGTTGCGCCTGTTTGGGGCCAAGGCATTCCCACTACTCTACTTTTTTATGTCCTGTGCCGGACAATGCAGTAAGTACCATTATTAACGTCTTTGGTCAAAATAGAAGTATAATAATACCTTTAAAATTTTCTTTTTCTTTCCAAAAATGGAGCAGTTTATTTGTTCTTTCTTTGGGTTATTCTCCATACTCTGGTAAGTTACTCTCCATTCCTAGATAGGTTGATGATTAGATAGATAGATAGGATGTACAGATTGATAGATAGATAGATGGATAGATAGATAAAATTTACTAATTGATGGATAGATAGATGGATAGATAAGATGTACAGATTGATAGATAGATAGATGGATAGATGATTAGATATATGGATGGTAGGAAGGTAGGGAGGGGATATTGGACTGTTTATTACACTAGTCCCCAAAGTTTTATAAAATAATTTTCTTATTTGTTAGCTGAACAATTTTAGAGACTTTTATTTAATTTTAATTGGTTGGTTCATTAAGTTGAGTGTCCAAGCGTTTCAGCCTCTAATTTTAATCTAAAGAAATCTAAATCTGGAAATTAATAGAAAAATAGAAAGATAGAAACTGGATACCCTTTGGATAGATAATGATAGATATATAACAAAAGGATATCTAGCACTGTACCTGTAGCTCAGGACTGGGAATAAGACCCGCGGCACTGTGGGCGGCCACCTTCCTTGCCTGCCACCAGTTGTGGTCGTCTTTGCTGATTATTTGCAGAATATCCCCAATATTGAAGGGTATGCCGGCCTAGAATATAATATTCATTTATATTTACTTATAGCGGTTGCACATCTAGCATCTAAAACCTCTGTATTTAAAGTAGAAAGTAAGAATTGTAGGAAATTGTAGCTTTAAACCAAATTTTAAAAAATGAAATAGACTACAACTATCCCATGAGAAGATTACCTAAAAAGGAAAAAAAATATTAAGTTCAGCAGTTATTTGAATCATGACTTCAGACAAAAAAATATTTTGCCTTCTTTTAGAACTGCGTTTTGTCAAAGTCTAAGCTAAAGAAGCAGTCAGCAGTCTAGCAGCCAAACAAGATATTATTAGCCTAAACCTGAGTTGCCAAATTTTATGCAATCAGCATCCGAAGTCGCAGGCAGGACTGAAAAAAAACCTCTTTTAGTCATGGGCCAATTTATAAAACCTTTCTAAACAACCTTCCGCTGATATGAAAGTAAAATGTTATACGTTCAATTCCTTTTTTTGTTGTCCATGTTTTTAAGAATATTTGTACAAGATCTAACACTGATTGTAGCCAGAGAGAGAGAGAGAGGGGATAATGGGCTGTTTATTACACTAGTACCCAAAGTTTTATAATAATAATCGTTGGCTTAACAACAACTTTGGGACTTTTGGTTAATTTGATTGGATGGTTTATTAAGTTGAGTGTTCAAGCGTTTTAACCACTAATTTGATCCACAGAAGGGATATTTTGTATATCATCATTTGGGGATGTATATTAATTTATCAGCCATTGTCCTATCCCTTTATATCTCTGTATTGTAACTCGACAAGACAAATAGAAAACTATTCAAATTAGAATAATTTCTCAACTGGAAATTGTGAATTTTTAATTAAATTTTGAAACATTTTCTACTATGTTCTAGAATGTTTGTTAGTAAACAAGAATAACACAACATCCATAACAGCGAAACTCAACAAGCAGACGGTCAGACAAACAAAAAACGAAAATGGTAACATACATCCATTTTAAGACTTATTTATATAGATGCTTCGCTTATAACATTAAGTCTTTTCGTCCTAGGAATTAAAATTCCAAAAATCAAGCAAATAAGATAACTATTAGGGCGGGTTCATATTGGAATTAGACAAAGAGGGGATGTGCAACAGATAAAATTAACTTAAATAAAATTTCTGACTGAAAAAGGATTTAAAAAAATTGCTTTTTGGAATGCGACAACTTAAAAATCTATTTCATTAATAAAAAATATGCAAAGACGACATTCAAGTCCTTTTCACTTATTATCTCAGTTCCTGTCTGTGTTAGAGGGCTAAATATTTTTGTGCATTTCCCCAGTTTGATAATGAATATCCGACTTTAAATCAGTCAATGTCCTATTTCGCTTCCTTACTCTTTATTTACCAACCTTTTACCAACGACCAGACATAAAATTGTATAGCTATTTGTAAATGAGGGTAAAAAATTTATTGAATCAGATTATGGCTTCACGGTGCTCCTAGGAAAGGCCTTAAAAAGTAGAATCAGGAACTTTTGTCCGTTTCAAAATATTTCGTTCCTAGCCTTAGAAATGACTAAAAACAACCATTTTTTAAAGTTTATTGGGAATTTTCTGATTTGTACAGTTTTTTTTCAGATTTTCTCAGGCTAGGAATGAGATTTTTTGAAACGGTCAAAAGTTCCTGATTCTACTCCTCAATGCCTTTCCTGGGAGCACCATGAAGACATAGTTCTGATTTAATAAATGTTTGACACCCATTTACAATTGGTCGTCAGTGGTTTTAAGACTTGGGATAAATTTTAAATCATCTAGTGATGTATTATACTCATAAAAATTATTTGAAGATCCCAGCTTTAGTCTCAGAAAAAAAATGTCCAAAATCGACCCACCCTAATAACTATATCATAAATACTATGTAATAAAACATAAAAAGTAAATTTACAAAAGTCAGATTTCAGAAGTTTGAGAGAAGTTTTAATTTTCAACTCTCCTATCCCTGAGACGTAACTTTAAACCCGTAGCGCCTCGTTATCGGGGAGGTGATAGGTTCGAATCTTGACCCGACACGACGTCATAACTAAAGACGTTAAAAATGGTTCCCACTGCTGTTATATCAGGTGCACGACGTTAAAAGTTCAAGTAGAGAAAATTCCTTGGAACCTATATACAGGCGCAACTAATTACAATGCAGTTAGGATTTCTCAGACAAAGGTTGTGCAATCAAAGGATTGGTTGTCTGTTGGATGTTTTACTTAACTTAATATCCTTGGCAGTATTGCATCCCATTACAAGCGGATGTTGCTTGGGATTCTCTAAATGATTAATTAAAAATGGAAGGAGAATCCCGTCCTTACAAGCTATGGTAATCACTGTATCCCTGTATAGCAGAGGAGCAACATTTTTGCTAATTACCCAGGGAGGGAGGGATCAGTGCTGATTGCAGTAATTTACAATCCTGCTTTCCCCCCAGGAGGCTACCTGCTACCAAAGATGGAATTTCACACATTAGAGTTTGAGGGGAAATATTTATTTATTGTCCATTGTCTTATAATTACCACAAAAAAAATGGTAAGTAGTTTGAAGGTTAAGATAAATGCAACAAAAATAGACATACTATATATATATATATATATATATATATATATATATCCTTTATTTGAAGCTTTCTCATTTATGACGAAATTTTTGAGCAATTAAGTTTGATTCAGTAAAGCTTTGTACTAAGAAATGATATTGTTTACAGTTATCTATGTAGTAGATGACAAAAAAAACATGCATTCGTAATGAAATGTGTACACAATTTGAACCAATGAGATTTAATGTAGGTTCCGCTGGGATTCTCCTATTGGCTCAATCAGACATTACCTCTCTTGTCTTACTACCTTTAATGCAACAAATGATTACAACAACCAGAGATCTAAAGGGATAAATGACCCTTTATGTAGATTAAGATTATCGGTGGGTATAGTCCCTTTCGTGACAACTCCTTTTAAGGGGCGTATCTTTGTATTTTCACAGTAGCATTTCTCCTGTTATCAGACCCTGCGGGGGGCTCTAACCCTGATGGGCCAATTGCCTAACCCTGCGAGGCAATCACCTAACCTAACTTAATCTAACCAAACCTAAAATAAAATTAAAAAGCTACTGTAAAACATATGACGAAATGCCCCTTAAGAGGCGTCGTTACGAAAGGGACTATACCCGACTATTTTATATTTCATTGTACTTTCCCCCCTGACACCCATCACATAATTTTAAGTACAAGCAAGGAGGACTAACATGCAAAGCAAGTCTAATAATTTTGAATTTATTTTCCAGTACACCTCTTCAAGGCCTTAAAAGGTAATGAAATATTGATAGAATGTAGGATAAAAAAAGAAAAAATGTTTGTGTTTTCTAGATTTGATGCATTTGAAAAAAATAGATAAATAGATAGTTGAATAAGTTGATATCTTCTTATAGACCCTAGGCAAGTTCTTATCTATTTTAGAGAACTGTAAATTTTTCCATAAAATATCATCTGTAACTATCTCATAATTGGCTGAACCGATATGGTTCTTCGTTACAGTAAAGCCTAAAATAGACATAAGGAAGAATAATAACTTTTTTTTTTTTTTGGGGGGGGGAAGTGGGGCCTGATCCTTCTAAAAAACAGGAAAAAAATACCTATTACCCTCCCCCCTTAAAAAAAATAGTTTTTTTTTCTTCTAAAACTAAAAAGTGCCCCTACTGGCCTTTAGAGGCATAACCTTTTAGTAGATAGTAAGAGAAATAAGTACATAGATAAATATATTGTCAAGTATCATTGTAGGCTAGCTCTAGATATAGGTGTTCTTTCACCTCCGAATAAGAAAAACATTTTCAAATTATTATTTTCATTACAGCACATTATTACTACAGCACAACCTGACTCTCCCCTTTGCTTCACCTTTACAATTAAATATCATATGGTATCTATGTACTAGCTAATTATTCTTATTTGTGAATTTAAAACACCAAGCGGATATAATTATATGTTGCTGTAAACGCACACCCTAAATGTGAGGGTTTGAAATGTGAACATTTTACACAAAACTTTGGCACCCCAAATCAAAGTATTTCTACAACTGTCAAACAATTTTAGCCGAGTTGGGTATTTTATTAATTCAATTTCATCAGATTTAAATCTATTAATATATATACTAGCGGCTTTGCACCTAGAGGCCTCTAGGGCCACTTGAGGAGGGGTGAGTTGAATACCAAAACCATTTCTTTAATTTAGAGTTTTTAAAAATTTTAGGGGGAAGGGTGGTGATCGCCCTCCTCCCCCAACAACATTTTTTATTATTTTCCCCTAAAATAGGTATAAACCATCCCGGGACCTGTAAAATAAACAACCGATCGGTTCAGCCGTTAGTGAGATCCTTCGGTACAAACAAACAAAATTACTGTGTATAATTCATTTTATTTCACGTAGTTTTTAATATGATTGCCCAAAAAATTCAACAAATTTTTAAAACGCGCATAGAAAATAATTATATACTTTTAAAATTCTTTGACTTGATTTTATCAGGTCATAAGCAAAGTAAGATATAGCTGAAATATCGATAGTTAGTAACTGACCATAACCTTCTTAATTTTTCTATAATTATGGTCGGTCCGTTCGTCCGTCCGTAACTGATAGCCTTTTTCGTTAATTTAGGCATGTTAGAATTGTCCTATCGACTTCAAACTATGCATGATGATTCCTGTATTAGTTAGGTAGGATTTAGAAAGCGTAGCAACTCTAAAATCGTTACCATAGTTTCAGTACGCCCATTTTAAACATGTTGATTTTTTAAAAACTTTATTAACAATTTTTTTAATGGGATATAATCATCCGATTAATCTGATTTTTGGAGAACTGATTCCTATTACAATAAGGTACAATATTATGAGTGAAGCATCTCTATATTCAATTCCTAAAAATGTCAGTATGTCCTTAAACAGAATTCGGCGGTTTAAGTATTTTCGCAACAAACTTACGTATAATTTTGTCAAAACATATGTATTTATATTTTGTATATTCAGTTCTAACACTTCACAAGAGTTAATGTTCGTCTATCATACCGTTTCAGAGCTTCGCTTTTATGAATGCTGTCATCCTTGTTTTAGTGTATCTTGGAATCAAATGTTGCTACCGCAGTGCATGATTACACGGCCAAACGTCCTGCAGACAACCAACCCTTTGATTGCACCTTTGTCTGACAAGTCGTAACTGTGCATGGTAATGAGTTGAACCTGTTTTAGGGCAAAGTATTAAATTAACCTTAAATAATTAAAACTGTGATAGGTCTCTCCCATTAACCAGTAATCCAATCATGTACCTAACTGGTTGTAGTAGTAACCATTTGTGAATGAATTTGGCACAAAGTTGAATGAAAACTTGGCTAAAATAAGAATGAAAGGGAAGGTCATAACTGCACTACAAATATATTTACAATCTTTTAATGGGGTGGAGGGGGGGGGGTATGTAGGGTGTTTAAAAATCGCTGCTACTCTAAAAGTAAATTATCTCTGTACATGTTAATAAAGAGGTTATCAAGCTTTGTTCCCGTAGGATGCCGAAGGCACGGGCTAAAAGACTGGTTTTAATCTTATGATTATACATTTTTATATTCGTAGAAAGCTGGATATAATACGTTGCTAGACATAGTTTTTCGTATGGATGAGAACCGGTTCCTATCCACCGGATTCGAATGAATACGAGAAAATATTTAATATTTTCAATCCTATCTTTTTTTTACATATGATTTACTGTGTCATACTAGCTCACTCATTGAATGTTGGCTACTTTATCTGTATGTCACAGGTTTGAGCCCAACCCTGCCTCCTTCAAGTGCCCCTAGAGGCCTCTAGAGGCTTAGCCGCCAGTACATATAAATGTATTACCTGGGCACAAGGTATGAGATCATCCTCCAGAGGATCATATTCAAATTGAGCACGCACAAAAATATCGCAGGTAGGGGGAGCTGATCTATAACTGGGAACAATCTAAATTGAAATAAGAACAAGATTAGTTTTAATGAAAACTTACGCCTTTAAAATTCATAAAGGCTACAGTCAATTTTACTCAAGGTGCTTTGTCGAGCACTGTATCCCCCCATCCCTTTATTTTATAAACATATTTTTTTTGTGGGGGGGGGGGGGGGAAAGGGGGTAATTTTGTCGCTTGTTTGTTTCTTTATTTCAGGTTAAGTTAGGTTACTGGGTATCCCTTCATGGTTAGGTAAAGCCCTCGCAGTGTTCGGGCACTTTGCAGGAGTTAGGACTAGGAAAAAAACCTGACCTACCCATTATTTCAATTTATTTTCATAAAAAAGGGGGGGAGGGAGAGTTTAGTGCTTTAAAAAAAACACCAGTCTACCTGCCCAGTCTACAAAAAGACTAGATATTAGAATACTTTGGTCAACAAATCTAAAATCAGATTAAAAAGCCAAAAAGCAAGATCATTCTATGGATACGTGATATTTTTGACAAGAAAAAAAATATTTTGTGCAGTCTCATGTAGAAATGATTATGCAAAATGGAAAAAAAATTTGATTGCACATCAAAGACTCTGTAAGTGACTGAGACTAACTAAAAGTCGTTGGGCGATTTTTTTTCACATTCTGTATGAAAAGTTTTTTTATTGATCAAAAAAATATTCATCAAAGTCATTGATTTTCTAATTTTTCTTATCTTTACTTAAGTAGATATTTTTCAAACAATTTATTTGGTAAAAAAAAAGAAAATAAAAGATAATTAATTAGTTGTCTATAGTCGAAATCACTTTGAAACACATTATTTTATATACACTAATCAAAACTCAAAAAAATCAAGGATTTGCCCCCCTCATACATATAAAAACCCTTATTTTAACCCACTCAAAAATAAAAGCTTGAACGTTCTCGGTTTCGACCCTTGCATGTCCTAACATCCGAAATAATGATATAAAATAATTGTTTGATTCATATGTATGCTATTTAAATGCATGTTATCCTTATACTAAAGGAACAGGATGTCTGTTTGTTTGTATGTGTGTTTGTACCGAAGGATCTCGCTAACCGCTGAATCGAACGGGTTCTCCTGACACCCCCAACCCCCCAAAAAAATGAAAAATACCCCCCCCCCCCTAAATTTTTTTTAACTAAAATTAAAAATAAGGTAGGGACACCCCCCCAACATTTAAAAAAAATCTAATATAAGAAATTGGGTTATCAAATTCGTGCCCCTAGAGGCCTCTAGGAGCGTAGCCACAAGTAGTAAATAAACTGTTATCTCTAAAACTATTTATAAGGTAATATTTCTGAGAAAACAAATCATATATAAAATGCATAATTTTATTTAAAAATCAAAAATATCATAATTTAATAAAATAAAATGAAAAAAAATTAAAAAAAATAAAGTCACAAAATTAAAATATTCTCATGATCCACACTATCTTCATATTTTTCACTCTGGTTTCATCTGCCATTCTTCCTTCCTCTATTCCTCCCAGGTTGGATGTGCTGGTCTCAATGTTGGCTGATTCAGTAGATAATTGGGAGTAACCTATTGGAGTTTTCCCTTGTGATTGTATACCAATTGGCGTATGACAATCACCTCTGCAATCCATTTCAGTTGAACTAACTTTAGAATATAATATAAACCGCAGTTCATCGGCAAAGTCATGTGAATGACCCTGGTCCTTGTGTGTGTGACCAAGATCTGAGTGGCTGTGACCTTCATCCATGTGTATGTGGTCTTGTATGGCATCTTCCTCGAACTCACCAGATTGACCATCTGCACCACCACGCAGGAACCTACCAGAATTCAGATTAGGAGTATGTTTACCAGCCAAAGGTCCCATTTCAATCAAAGATCCATCACATCGTTGCCAACCTACAGGTATTGATTTTTCAATAAAAAATGCCGCATGCCAGGCAAGGATTGTTCCAACTGGGGGAATACTAAAACCCTGTTGAATCACGTCTACTCTCAACTCAATGATATCTTCAGCATTCTGTTTCACATCATCTTCAATGGAACCCAAATCAGACTTGACTGTGTTAGGATGAAGTTGCTCCACCATGTGCCTCATCTGTTCCATTTCTTCCGTGAGCTTGTTGATCTGAGCTTTCAGATGATCAATATCATCTTTATAATTTATATTAACTTCTCCCTGGATACAAGAAGAAGTCAAGAAAAGAAGTATTGTCCACCCTACTCTCCACATTTTGTGATAGAAACTAATTGAAACTAGTAATTTATCTCCATTTTATTGAACATTTTGAAGACAAAAGATAAGACAATAGTTGAATTTAACTTTTTAAAAATGTCTTAACCCTAATGATGTGGGTTGAAAACGCCTAGCCCTTTAATCTTGACTCTTTCTATAGCTAGAGGTCTAAAAATAGCTGCGATATTTTCTACTAGCGGCTACGCCCCC
This sequence comes from Acartia tonsa, assembly GCF_053477335.1. Lineage (NCBI taxonomy): Eukaryota > Metazoa > Arthropoda > Copepoda > Calanoida > Acartiidae > Acartia > Acartia tonsa. Next base: position 14,676,014 of record NC_137266.1, on the reverse strand, counting down.
AAGAGGCCTCTAGGGGCACTTGAGGAGGGGGGAGTCGAATTTGATAACCCAATTACTTATTTTAGATTTTAAGTGAAAAAGTAAAAAAAATATTTGGGGGGATGGATTTTTTTTTTTGGGGGGGGGGTTGCCCCCCCTCCATCATTTTTAATTTTAGTTAAAAAAATTTTAAAAATTTTTTTTGGGAGGGTGGGGTAGTTTTCATTTGGGGGGGGGGGTTGGGGGTGTCCCACCCCCCAAGAAAATAGTTATAAACCTTCCCGGGACCTATGAGAAGCTACCCTGTTAAGGAGAACCTGATCGTTTCAGCGGTTAGCGAGGTCCTGCGGTACAGACACACAGATACACGGATATACAAACATGCTTTTACTTTAATATAAGGATTATTAAATTGACATAAAAAAAAATAACCATTCTAATTTTCAACTTTAAGTTTTAGTTCTTAAAACCTTAAAACGACAATAAAAGTGGTATTTTTGGTACCAAATAATGAAAGTATTAATTTTCAGCCAAAAAGACAATTCAAGGCAGCCACTGATTATGGCCACCACAGATGCTATGCGACTTATCTTCATAAAAGATTTATAAATTGCAGACACATGTACCGTTCAAAGTTTTTGGAGTCCTGGAATATCAAAAACATGATATTAAAGCTTTAAAATTTAAACAGAAAAAAAAACTTCAAGAGTTGGAAGCACTCCCCCCCCCCCCCATTTTAGGTTTAAGAATATGTTGCCATGATTATTTTTTTTTAAAGGGATAGTTCTACGAAGTGTATTTAAAGAGTTAAGGTACTTAGAGTAGTGAACTTTTTTATGTCTTAGTAGAATATGTTAGGCATTGGATAGATATGATTATATGTTAAAGAATTTTTAACATTGACCAGACCAAACTTTTTTTATTTGACAATATCTAAAAAAGTTAAAGTGATTTGCCACATAAATTACATGAGAATGGTCTATTTTTTCCAAATATGTATAGCCAAAACACCAATATCAGAGAATCTTTTTCCACATATTTCACAAGAGTTATAAAAAAAATTGAACAGTTACTTAAAAAACATAAAAAATAACGTCCAGTTCATGATAGGACAGGTTTTCTATAGATTCTTTTTAAAAAAATAAAGAAAACCGTCCGGTTTACTTACAATATACACATAATCTCACGCGGAAATACCAACTAACCATACAACATATATATATATAAAAGACCATTCTCATGTAATTTATGTTGCAAATCACTAATTTTTTGAGATATTGTCAAATAAAAAAAGTTCGGTCAGGTCAATGTTAAAATTCTTTATCGCAATCATATCTATCCAATGCCTAATATATTCCACTAAGACATATAAAAAGATCACTACTCTAAGTACTATACTAAATATTTTATTGGTCATTCTTTGTTGTTATTTGTATTTTGTTGTATAAAAAGTTTGAAGTTCTATTAACTAGTAAATGCTAACTAAAGTTGTATTTATGACAAAAAAGTTTTTGCCATATATAACATGCAACGAAGTTGAAAATAAAAAAAAATGAAAAATTCATTTTTTAAGGAAAATCCCTGGTCAAATCTTTTAATTTTAATCAATAACTTTATATTATGCACTACTACGTTATTTAAAATAGAAAAAACTTACAGTTCACTATTTTTTTTTAAATGCACTTCGTGAAACTATCCCTTTTAAGTTCTAACTGAAACAGGGGCGTCCAAGCTTTTTTTTTGGGGGGGGGGAGGAGGTAAAATTTTTTTACTCCCCCCCCCCCCAAGATTTTTACCCCGGGGGTAAAATTTATTAAATATTTAGTATTAAAAATGCGCGCAAAGCGAGCAAAAATTCTTTTTGTTCGAGATTTTTTATTTTGGGGGGGCATTTACCCCCTCAAAATTGTTTGGGGGGGGGGGGGGAAATAGGGTAGGGGTAAATTTCAAATGGGGGGGGAGAGGTAATCTCCAATTTACCAGCCCCCTTGGACGTCTATGAACTGAAATTGTATAATTGTTTGTTTTTGAAGATAAGAAATATAAATATGTAAACATTAAATGTTAAAACGACAAAAAAATGCACATTAAAATTTTAAAGTTTTTATTTTTTATTCTGCATTAATAATCTATAATTCCCATAATTTTAAGCAAGCTATCTAACTTCATCCTTTACTGTGGAACTTATTATGTACAGGGAAGGGTTTCTATATATTTTTGAATGTTATCCCCAACCCTCCCCCCCCAAAAAATGCCCAAGCTCCCCCCCCCCCTCTTAAAAAGTAGTTGTTTTTACTTTTTCAGTTTTCTTTTCAAAACTCAAATTGAAAATCGGGAGAAGGTCGACTTTAACCCCCCACCCCCTCATTCTTAAGTGTCTCGAGAGGCCTCTAGGGGCATAGACGCTAGTAGTACATATATACAGGGGTATAATAATGGTGCCTTAAGATTTAATTAACTGGAAAGAAAATCGCCTGACTAAAAAATCTTTGTATTGATATTTTATAGTAAAAATATAATTGAATTGTGTCCAACTAATCAATGCTTATGATAAAGTAACAGGATCTGTGTCTGTCTGTGTGTGTGTGACTGTGTATCTAAGGATCTCACTAACTACTGAACCGATATGGTTGTCTTTACAGGGTGGCTTCTCATAGATCCTGGGAAGGTTTATAACTAATTTTGGGGAGGGTACTACCATCCTCCCAAGAAATATCACCCAAAAACCCATGTTCTGCGAAAAGAGCGCCGCCTAACAGCTGATCTTAACCTAAATTTAAAAGAAAATATTTTACGTCGGTAGAGGCCTCAAATGGCGTATCCGCAAATTTAGCATATTCTTGATACCTCACCTTGAAAGTAACACTGCCCCGCGCCTCCCTCAGAAGTTTTTGTAATGATTCTATGGATTGATTTTGAACACTGACTCCGTTTATCTCCCGTATTTCATCTCCAACATGAAGTGTTGCCTGAACAAATAGTTGATATTAATAACAAGGATGACAACATTCATAAGTAGCGAAGCTAATTAATAAAGAAAAAACAAACAGATGGATAGATAAATCGGGATTAGTCCATTTCGTGGCAACGACCCTTAAGGTGCGATTCGTCGTATTTTCAAAACAGCTTTTGATAGGTTATCTTAGGTTAGGTTAGGATATATTGGGTCAGTTGATTGTCCCGCAGGGTTAGAGCCCCCGCAGGGGATAGAAATAGGAGAAAAGCTACTGTGAAAAAACGAAAAAACGCACCTTAAGGGGCGTTGCCACGAAAGGGACTATACCCGATAAATCTATTAGGTACTACTGGGAATCTTCAAGAAGAAAATTTTTTTCATTTATTTTTGATTGTAGCATAATTTTTCTCATAAAATTTGAATTTAGAAGGAACGACGCTCAAAGTGAGTAAACGAAAAGATGTTCAATAGTAAAAAGAAACTTCTTTAAAAGTCTGCTATTTATCCAGATATATATACAAACGGACATAGTAAGTTAAGGAGTAACATTTCTACAACAGATCTATAGTATAGATGTATATACAGACAACTACCTCCCTTATTTTTTTAAAGACCTCTTTCGTCTGCTTCTAAATTATTTTATGCTACTTGGCTGTGTTAATATAAGCGACACATTGGTTGATTTTCAATTACCCAATATAAGGGTTGCACCGGCTGGTTGCGATGGGGAGATACAGTTTTTTAACCCTTTCTCCCTCTAGTGTTTTACTCTAATATTTCTACTTCAATAGTTTGCTAAAATTACTTTTGATTCTAATAAAAATGTTCACTCTTTATAGGACTTTATAAATAAGTCCTTCAGCAATTTAAGTGATAGCAGAGAGACTCAAAGACATCATACTACTTAATAATTATAGAATGAATAATAGTTATTTCTCGCATCGTATTATAAACAGCTTTCCGCGGATAAATAATGTACAATTATAAGATTAAAACCAGTTTTTTTTAGCCCCGGTTTTAATCTTATGATTGTACATTTTTTATTCGTAGAAAGCTGGATATAATACGATGCTAGACAATTTTTTAGTATGGATGAGAACCGGTTTCTATCCACCGGATTCGAATAAATACGAGAAAATAATTAACCCACCTGTCTATGGATCATTCCACCGTGCATTATTCTGCCGACAATACATTTACCTTAAAATATTATCAATATTAATTCTTATTTGTATTATGTATATTATTGTGTCCCCTATAGAAGAATGAAAATCCTTTTTTATGTAACTTATAGTGGATAAAAGACCTATAGGGACACTATAAAGTCACTTCACACCTTTAATTCTTGATTTTAGATAAAAAAAAACAAAAAAAAATAGAAGGGGTATTTTTCGGGGTGATTTCTTTCTACTTTGAAAATTTTTAAAAGCGAAGCTTCTCTATAATTAGAGTCGGTCCGTCCGTACATCCGTCCGAGACAGATAGCTTTTATTTGTTAATATAGGCATGTTAGAATTGTCCTATCAATTTCAAACTTTGCATGGTGATTCCTGTAGTAGTTACGTACGATTTAGAAAGCGTAGTAACTCAGTAGTATCAAACAGATTTTCAACAAATTTACTTAAATTTTTCTTCGACACTTATACCTTTACATCAGTGTTAATATCCGTTTTTCCTACCGTTTCAGTGCTTCGCTTTATTGGATGTTGTCATCCTTGTTGATTTAGTAGTTCTTTGAATCATATAAAAAACAAATCTAGAATGTCTAAGATAGAATAGTACATTATCTCTACCAATACACACTATTTCATTCGTGTATCTAACGGATAATTTGGTGCCTTCCATGAAATGTCTAGCGAGCACAACATCCATTCCCTTCTTTAATTTTTAAATAAATTGAAAATAAGCTTGTAGGGTTACTTTTGCCTAATCCCTGCAGGGGACTCAACTCCACATAACCTAACCTAACCTAATAACCCCTTATTTTCAATTTATTTCAAAATTAGAGGGGGAAGTGGTTTTGAGCTCGACTAATTACTTTGAGGAAAACCACCGTTAATTTTACAGTATTTCATGCATTTTTGCAGGTATAATGTTTATGTGTAAAATGCATCAAAAGTTGCAGCCACTCTTAGTTTCATTTTACAGTTTTTTTGTTCATGAATTAGAGATATTTTTTTTTATTTGCCCTAAGATATTATATTCTACCTTTAAGAATAAGACGCTAAAATCCTAAAATTGAATTTTAAATAATCTAATCTTATCCAAGCTGTAGATTATTATGAATTGTTATTTAATGTTTAAGATAAGGATTTTTAAAAAATAATTTTTAGTAGCGATGCTACTCTATAATTCACTACCCCATCCATTCGTCCGTCACTGAGACAGTCCATAACGCTAGGGGGAAATGTAATGTAATCTATAGCGTGATTGTCCGTCTGTATGTCGTTCATGCTTTTTTGTTTTCATTTTTGGTGATTTCTTTTGTAAACATTAAAAGCAGGGCTCGGCTGTAATACATTAAGCATCTGCGGATGCCGAGCACTGCTCAGAAGTATGATTAAAGGTGAAATTGGTTTGGTTGGAGCTAAAATCAGAATTCTATCCATTTATTATCCAGCAGAGGAAATAGAATCATTTATGCACAAGTATTCTCAACTCTTAAACACACTCACACACATACCCACACACACACACACACACACACACACTCCCACAATTACCCACACACACACCCTTCTGTGTGACGTTTCCTCATAACCCAAACAACAACGCAATAAAGATATTTATATTTGTAAATGTAAATATAGAAGGATGGCAATAGGCACGAGATCAAAGCATTGTGAGGAGGGGGGGGGGGGGGGGGTGTAATTTAAAGACATTCTTGGGCCACTGATTAAAAATTAAATTAATTTTTTAAAAACAGTTCTTTTTTATTTTCCAAAACTTGGAATAATCTATTATTTAATGATTAGTTGTTGTAATTTGAGCAAAATATAAATGTCATCATTTCTTACAACAGCTGCTGACAAACAATAAGTTCAACATGCGAAGATACTTGTATAGAATCATCGCTGCCAAAAATTTGGCATATGATTGTGAAACCTAAAACTAGTGACTATGCACCCGGCCCAATATATGCCGGAATGCAGGGATAGGTTAATACACGTTAAAATTATGTTCTACATCCAGGGGCGTCCAAGCTTTTTTATTTGGGGGGTAAATTTTTTTTTTGTTAGGGATTTTTTTATTTTTTTTTTTGGGGGGGGGGGGGTATTGATAATGTATAAGATAAGATAAGATAAGATTTATTTTCCTCATAAAGGTACAACATATTTTTAATTTAAATAATTTATACTGGTTACTATGTAGTTTGATGCATTGGTGTCTTGATATGCTTTGGTTTGTGTTTTTTACATAGTCGCAGGTTGATATAGTACCTTGCACGGGACTGAACACGTCACCACCTAGTTCATTTAATAGCAATACAAATATATGTTTTATTTTATTATTGAATCCCATGCGACATTGCACCAGTTGGATGGCGTAACCCTCTCAGGGTTGTTGAGCCTCTGGTAAACTTTGGCGCTTGCCAAGCCAGTGCAATGTCTGATAGACATAATGACATAATAAGGAATATAAATATAAATGACAAATTATATTCTACTGTGTGCAGCTATCCTCCTACCATTGGTCGCGACTTCTCCAAGTGTAAGTTTGGAACAATTAAGGGAACCAAAGCCTTCCTAAGAAGTCACTATTCCCGTCGTGATCCTTGGCAACCCTACTAGACACTTTTCCTTTTTAAACAACTGTTTTAAAATCTAGTGTGAAAAACTCCCACTGTGAGTGGGGTGTATTCACACCTGACCCCAAGATAACGGCGCGTATTTCGGATAACCAGCCAAAAACTCAGGAGCCATAGTATAAAAACAAGGTATATTGTTGGAAAAATCGCAAAAAATCGCAAAAAATCGCAAAAAATCGCAAAAAATCGCAAAAAATCGCAAAGAGTCGCAAAAAATCGCAGAAAATCGCAAAAAATCGCAAAGTAAATGGTGTGTATGATGTGAGCGATATATAAAATGGGGGTATGAACAAGGAGTTGATGTATAGGTTCGATTCCTACGGAATCTGATTTTAGTTTTTTGAGTATGGGTATAATTCCCAGTATGTATGGGTTCGATTCCTCCGGAATCTGATTTTGTTTTTTGAGGCTGGGATATAGTCCCAGTTTGTATATATATATGGGTTCGATTCCTCCGGAATCTGATTTTAGTGTTTTGAGTACTTTTCGTTGCAATCTTATTGCATACGTAGTTACAGACATGCAGTTTTTTCAATGTGCAGTGGAGAGACAATCATTGATTGCGTACGGAAAATAAGTAGAATAAATAGAATATTAAGTAATTATTAATTGAGAAAGTTTAATGTAGGGGGCTGCACTGACAAGGTTAAGTTTGAGAGACGTTTTCAAAATAGAAGGTAAAAAGAGGGAAAAAGGAAAAGGAGGGGGAGGAAAGTTGGATTTAGAGGATTTGACATATTTGACTTATTTGATGCGATAGGATAATATATGACTTTTAATTATTGTAAAGGTTTTGAAATATTTAATTAAGTAAATTTTAATATAAGTTAAATTTATAAGGTAGACAACTGCTTAAATGAAGAAACAAAACAATAGTAATAAATAGTAATAAACGGTAAGGGGTTAAAATACTAATTTAGTTTCTTACATAATTCTTTGATTCTTTAATTAGGCGCTAATTTGTGCTTTGGGGAGAATGGGAGCGGGGGAGAGGGGGGAGACGGAGGAACTGGGGGAGATAGGGGAAATCGTCTGTTGATGCTTTAGGAATTTCGCGCGTTTCCGTTGCGGAAGGATTTAACAAGTGGGTAAAGAATAAAGAGGGGGGGGGTTGTTTTGATGCACGGTCAAGGGGGATGGTTTGATTTCTTAGGTCATATGAGAGATGTGATTGGGGGATTAATTATTAATCTTAAAATGGTTTATAAAACACTTGAATATGACACAATTGGGGTATAAATAGGGGGTTATTTGACTTGAAATTCAATTGTTTTAAAATGTCCGACCAAGAAGAAATTCAGATTATACAAGTTGAAGCGCCGGCAGTTCCAGCGGAAGAGGTGGAGGGAGTCCAAGGAGGCGGAGGTGCTGGTGTCCCAGAACCTCCTGTTATAGATTTATTTTCCAGCAGCGACGAGAACGAGAACGAGGGCGACGAGAACGACGACGACGAGAACGACGACCCCGTCATGCCCGCCGTCCAGGCCGCTTTAAATCGCGCCGCCATTCCCGACTTAGTCCCTCACCCGAGCGTAGATTTACGCGTTGTGGACCTCTGGTTCGCCCAGAGGCGCCGGGTGATGGACTTGCTTCACGATGGGGACCTCATCATGTTTCGGAGAATCCGCCATGCTGTGTGCGACGAGGAAGTGCTTAGGAACGTTCGTCGCAACTATGAAATTGTTGCTGCCCTGATTAGAGCGCTTCCTGTTATTACCAGGTCCTTTCAGAGGAATATGGACATCCTGGCGCGGGTCAACCAACAGGTCATAGCCCAGAGGGAGATCATCGACGAGCTCCAGGCACGAGAACCAATTTATGGACAATATGGGGTCTGGAGCGCTGATGAAATGGATTAAAAAGGTTGAGATTTTGGAAATTACAGAGCTGTCCAGTTGTCAATTAGTCATTTTATTATTTTGATGCAGATAAATAATAATAATAAATGTTGTCCTCAGAAATAAGATGTTTTTTTAATATGTTAGATAGTTCTTTAAAATATTATGTAAATTTATGATCAAATATAAAAACATGTTGGTTGAAAGGAAAGATTAGATTCTAGGTTATTCGTGCGTTAAAATATTAAAAGATATAAAATAAAAATAAAATACATGAAGAGTAAGGGAAAAAATTTGATTTTAAACTGTTCGTGCGTTAAAACAATTATGGGCGGGGGGTGGGGGGGTGGGGGGGGGGGGTGAAATACATTGTTTGGTTAGTTATAAGTGCAGGTCCTACTTAGACTATCATTGAGACAGAGTTCACAAAAGTTAAAGGTTAATGTTAAGGCTAAGGTTAAAGCTACTCTACACTTTGGTTTGTGAATGCGGTTCCTACGGAACCTATGCCTGTAGATATGAAAATAGGGGGGGGGGGGGGGGAAGTCAGCTGTGTGAAATAAATATTTAGTAGTACACCCAAATTCGTTTTTTTTTTTTTTGGGGGGGGGGGGGGGTAATCACCCCATTACCCCCCCCCCTGGACGTCTATGCCTACACCTACCTTCCTTTCCAATTGTTATTTGAAAATATTTTAACAATATTGTTCTACAAATGTTAGAAGTGAAAGTAGGATTATACAAATTTAACTACAATTTTCCTTTCCCTCCATGGCATAGCCCGATATATGATATTATGCATTCTGTTCTATATTTAGACACAGAACTGAGTTGTAATTAAATAATCAAGATTAAATATCAAAATGACATCTGATATAAAAAGACAAATTTAAGTTCTAAATTGCATATAGATATAATCATGACCGACCAAGCAAGGCCTATAAATAATCTGAAACAACCAGAGAGCGTGGTTTAAGAAAATCAAGTTCCCCTTGTATAACAAAATGTCATGAAAAATCAGAAAATTATATTAGTCCAGAAAACAGCGTAAAGTGGCACCAAAAAATGACGTCATACGATAAAATAACCAATGAGAGGCAAGTATAAATTTTACCATTGGTTAATGTCAGTGTATACTGGCCTCTTATTGGTCAACTTTATTGTATGACGTCATTTTTTAGTGCCATTTTACGCTGATTCTTAGTTTATATTACTTAGAGCTATATGTTACTCTTTGCTTTACTACATAGATATCTAGCTATAGTTAACAAGGGCACACTTTTTTATAGCAACGCGAAAACAAAATAAAACGCAATCACACACCATCAAAATAAAAAAAAATATAAAGAACAATTGAATGGGGGATAAGGGTTAAACTAGGAGTTGAAAGTATTTAAAGCATAGATCTATGATAAAAATTATGACCTAAAATTAGCAAAAGGTTATTTGGATAAAAGCGTCTAAAAAGCAGTAAAACAGAAATTTGGCTGCCAATATCATGTAATTCTATTAAGGGGAATATACACACAAAAAATCAGACATCTATCTTTGACAGTGACCAAGAATATCAAATTTTATTGGCTCGGGCGAAAATATGGACATACGGACAGACCCTAAAAATTTGTTTGAGAAGCTATGTAAACAATAATATATTCTTCTTACTCTAGATCAAATAAAACATGAAAGAAAAGTATAAAGTAATACATACAACTGGGACAATTTGGTCCACAGCGCAGCCATAACAAGCTAACATTATTTTGGATGCCACCCCCCCCCCCCCCAGAAAGAATAGGAGTAAATATTTATCAAAAGTGTAAAAATGATATATTCTATGTTTTTAATTATATTAAGAAAATCCGCCAATAAAAAGAAAGTTACTGTCATTTAATTTGACTAACAGACAAACGGACAAACCATAATTAGCTGCTCTTCTAACAACTACAATACATTGTACAATATTTTGAAAATTGCAAATAGAAATTTGTGACAATAAAATAAGTTTTTACAATTTTGAAACATTGCTTTGCAAAAGGAAAACTCCATAACATGGGATTCAATATGGCTCAGTAAATATAGAAAACATTTGTATGCTTTTTATTACAACACAACTACTCTATATACAATTGCTATCAGCCTATAGGAGTTGATGGGGAAGTTGACCCTATACTTTCGATTTTAGGTTTAAATAGAAAAATTAAGCAGACGATTAAGGGGAGTCATTTTTCCAGATAAATTTCTTTTGAAAGGTATCCTTCACAAAGCCCTCCGTAGTTATAAACCTATAAGATGTTTCACTGTAAAGGAGAACCATATAAATTTAGGGGTTGGTGAGATTATTTACTACACATCACACATACAAACATCCAGACATCTTGTTACTTTTATATGATTATTTCTTTCAAATTTCCAATACAATTAAAGATAAAAGCTAAAAAACATACAAAACTCATCAATATGAAAAATTACATCTTTAGGTCAAACAGCCAAAAAGTGTTTAGTCAGTAACCCCTTTGGGTAATAATTTGTTTTTCAATGCTTTTGGCATTATTTTAGTTAAAATCATCAACCAAGTAATAATTTATCAAACCACCAAAACATGTTTATTGGTGCATTTTTGCAACAAAAAAATGAATAAACAACTCTTTTAATCTTGAAACAATTTAATTGGATTTTTACGCAATATTTAGGTCCAATAAAACTAATATTAATCTTTTAAGTAGCACTGCTACTTTATACTTTTGGTTCGATGTCGTTAGCACTCAAATGTTTATAGACGTCTATAAATGGTGTTATTTTTTGTCCAAACTTGCAGCTGGACTCCTATCTTCTAGGAGAATTAATTGAATTGAATAGGCTTAAAGTATCCCGTAAGCTATGAGAAGCTTCCATTAAACGAGTTACTCCATCGGTTCAATGGTTGGTGAGGACAAAAAAGGACAAAAAGTGGACAAACAAACAAAAAATAGTTTTAACATATCATCAACTGCTAATGTAATTGAAATGTTATTTTTTTCAACAACTCTTACAACGCAAATTTATCCTTGTTTATTGGATTTAAAAATCATAATAGTTATTTCTTTCATTATTATTATAAACTGCTTTTCGCGGATATAGAATGTATAATTATAAGATTAAAACCAGTTTTTTTACCCCCGAGGTGCCGAGGCACGGGCTAACAAAACTGTTTTTAATCTTATAATTGTACACTTTTATATTAGTAGAAAGCTGGATATAATACGATGCTAGAATTGTTTTTTTCGTATGGATGAGAACGGGTTCCTATCCACCGGATTCGAATGAATACGAGAAAATAATTTATAATTAATCTAAAAAATAAAAACCTGGTTGACATAATAAGTAAGTACAAATTACATAACAAACTCGCTTTTCTTATTATTCCTTTTAACTTCAAACAACTTTTTCTAGTCCTGAATTATTCTCTAAACACAAGATAGAGGGATAGTTGAATGAAAGAAAATAAATGTGAAAATTTTTAATAGCGAAGCTACTCTAGAGTTTCTTGTCTGTCTGTTTTTTATTTTCTCAGTTGCTTTTTATTATAAATATATTATTTTTTGTACCCCATAACAAAGAGCATCATCTATTATACAACTTTCTTTGTCCGTCGGTCTGTCAATATACTAAATACATTTATATATATCAAATGGTTTTGTGATTTTCAGTTATTTATTTATCTTTTAATCATTTGTGGAAAAAATTTAGTAGCGTGACAAAGTGTCTCAAAAATCAGCCATGTGACATCATAAAAATGAGGGATTATCCATATCTTTTTAAGGGATTTTCTTTCCCACTTCTCCTCTCATCTCCTTCATTTTTATGACGTCGAATGGCTTATTTTTGGGACACTTTGTACCGCTACAAATTTAATAATCAATAAAAAGTACATTATTTCGGTCAAGGCCTTTTCCCCTGAAGCTACTAGATGTTGAAAAATGTGTTATGCTGGTGTGTTAATGTGTCTGACAGTTCCATAGTTTATATCATTGAGAACAGGGAAACTTTTTATCCAAAGGACCGCAGGCAATATTAGAAAAAAAACTGATTTGAAATTGAGTTATATATGGCCGTATGGACTATGTAAGTCAATTTTAAGTACAAATTTTTATGTTCATTTAATTATGTTTCGATTTTATAAAAATTTTGTCAATAAACGAAACTTATGCTTATTGCAAAGTGCCTTATTTAAAGTTTACATAAATAGAAAATACCCTACTTAAATAGCTGTTATGCTCCATAGAAAATAGAAAAGACAGCTCAAATACAAATTTATTTCTAAGTTCATATCTTCAACATAAATATTAAGAGTTAACACATATTTACTTAGTTCAATCTCACATTCTAATAGAAATTTTTACTAGATTTTTTTGTCCAACAAAAATATGATACAATTGTCGAATAATTTTTAAATAAATGAATGATATTTAATTTAAAAAGTTGTGTAAAGATATTATATGCGCTGAAAAAAAACTGCATATTTATACCTATCTTTGTCTGGCAATCAGATACACAATAAAGTTATATAGTAGCTGCTCTACTATAAATGAAGAAAAAAATCAAATGCTAGTTCTAAGTCAAACTACACTTAATTGTTGTAGGAAAAAAATTCAAATCCTAATTTTATCTGTATAAACCAAGAAAAAATTATAAAAAGACAATTACAAACAAATATTGTATGTTTGTGTAAGATCCTACAAAATTTATGCTGATACATTTCTACACATACAAGAACTTGCAGGGCTCGGCAACCGCCATCAAACCACAACGAAACTTTAAAAGACATGGAATAAATCTAAAAAATGGCTTAAGGTTTCACGCTTTATTAATGGCTAAATCTAGCCCATCTGTAGTAATTCTTTTGCAGCCAAACGGCATTCAAATTTGCGGATGAGATGCAGCTGCCGAGCCCAGGATAAGATAAAGTTGCAGAAGTAAAGAGAGATGGAGTCACTCATCCATGCAAACAATTTAAACTTAGCCATGCAAATCAGGGAGATGGGAGTGGCAGGCTAAAATTGAGAAAATGTGTTGAATATTTCGAAGTAAATGCTTTAATTTAACATTAAGTCCATATTCTTATGCTCCTGATGTTTTAATAACAGTACAAAATATAAAGTATCTGGCGTGTAAAATTGGTTCTGTTGATTTAAATTTTTAAAAAGTGTTTGGGTTAAATTACTATCTATAATACATAGTATAACGATGTCTGTTTGTCTGTTTATTTGTTTGTTTATACCAAAGGATCTCGTTAACCGCTGAACCGATAGGGTTCTCCCTAACAGAGTATCTTCTCTTAGGTCCCGTGAAGGTTTATAACTATTTTCGGGTAACACCCTCCCAAGAGAAATCATCCCCAGAAAAAAATTATCCCCTCAAAAAAAAAACAATATTTTTTTAAATTTAAATTAAAAATGGGTTTTAGGATTCAATTCCTCAAGTGCCCCTAGAGTCCGCTAGCTATATACAAAGTAAAAAGATTCTTAAAACATAATATTTGATAGACTTTTAGGAGCAATGTTTTAGTGGTTATTTTCCCTTGTACTTTTTAAACTTGCGTACTTTTGGGGTCTCCTAGGTATCTAAATTTTTCAACATTTAAGATGGAAATATAGGATAAGACACCCCTGATTTAAAATCCAGGATACAAACAGGATTTTCCAGCTAATTTCTCAACCAAATTGAGGTTGGCATTATTTAATATTTGGAAAGACTTTTTTCTGTCTGGGTTCTGGAGGACAAAGACAAATGTTCCAAACAAATTAAGAAAAAAATAAATATAAAAAAAGTCCTTAAAGATGTATATTTACTTGCTTTTAAATTGCAAGAGGGGGACAAACAACCTAAAACTTTGAATTTAAGCTAAAAGCAATGTTTATTTAAGTTTAAGAATAAATCTTCTTTTCTCTTTGGGGATTGCAAACAATGATTTTAATTGGGACAAAACTTTATCAAACGATATGTTTTAGTCAAGCTGTCATTAATCGTCTCAAATAAGACATATATAATAGGCTATATAGTCTGACTTTAATAATCTTAAAGTAATCACAGAGCAAATTATAACTCACTTTTAGAATCAATTAATGCAAAAATATTTTTTTTATAATTTTCTTAAATAATAGAAAGAAAACAAAATTTGAACCATTGGTCTAGTATTGGTAAGCAGAGATCTAAGGGGATAAGACAATGGTTGATAAATTGATGTTGTACAACTCCAATGATGATACACAAATTACCCCAATTGTAGATTAAAATTGATGGTTGAAACATTTCAACACTCAACTTAATAAACCATCCAATCAAAATTCGCTAAAGTCCCCTAAGTTACTAAGCCAACGAATAAGAAAACGTTGTTATAAACAGCCCAATGTCCCCTACCTCCTTGATTATTAAGTATAAGGTTTATTTATCATCCAAGTTTAAAAATAGCATTTCTAGAAATTGGGAAAGATAGATATAGAATGAGAAACAGAGCGATAGATAAATAGATGAATAGAGAGAGAGAGAGAGAGAGAGAGAGAGAGAGAGAGAGAGAGAGAGAGAGAGAGAGAGAGAGAGAGAGAGAGAGAGAGAGAGAGAGAGAGAGAGAGAGAGCGAGAGAGAGAGAGAAAGAGAAAGAGAGAGAGAGAGAGAGAGAGAGAGAGAGAGAGAGAGAGAGAGAGAAAGTGTAAAAAATAAATACAAAATTTCTTATTTAGAAGAAACATTGCTTGTCTGTAATTTACATTACTCTCTATCGTTTTCCATATACTTCTATTTCTAATTTAATACTTTTTTCAAAACAAACAGCATACTGAAATTGCTTCTTACACACTCAAAACGATTGTTAGTAATAGTGCTTACTCTCAAAGTTCCAATTGAACACTGAAACTAAAATTTTTTTAGAAATACATCGAAAATTGAGGGCTTTATTACTATGCCTATCGACGAAGCCCAAATTGTGTTAAAATGTTGTCAAAAATAATCCATGTGCAGTAATAAAATGAGGGAGATGAGTAGTGAAGTGGGACAGAAAACCCTTAAAAAAGAGATGGTTAATCCCTCATTTTTATTACGTCACATGGATCATTTTTGACATTATTTTAACACAATTTAGGCTTCGTCGATAGGCATAGTAGTAAAGCCTACGAGTTGACATTACATTTGGCTATCCAGTACCCAATGTAACCTGACCTGACCTAGCCAAAAATAAAACGATTAACATAAATTGCCGTTCTTCCAATTTAGACACCCCTAAAAAATATACATTTATTTGCTAATAAATGAAATGTACTCTAAGTATAGAACATATGTACACTAAATATAATATACATATCTTTCTTGTCAAAAGTTCAAGATTCAAATTTTCGGGAAGCATTGGTATTCAGTATACTGTCCAGAAAACACGGGCATGCATATACATTTTAAAATTAGAACTATTACTTTTTAATTATCAAAATAAATGTTTAATGAACAGTTTGAAGATATGTGTGGCAATTAACGTTATTTGAATTTCAATTCCAAAGGAAGTCTTGTATTTTTATTGTGGGGGGGGGGGGGGGGGGGGAGAAATAAAAGATATCATATTATTATTATTGTTTTTAGGCTTAAAACAATGCTATAACCATTAGGTGGTATATGTTCAAAAAAATAAAACCTTAACGGGGTTCAGCGCCTTGGTGAATTAAATTGCAATTTAAATAAGTTAGACTTACATATGAGTATGAGTTTTTGCATGAAACAGCAAATAGTGCTTTATAAAAAAGGACGACATACAATACAAATGACCAATGATAGGCCAGTATACATTTATATTGACCAATGGTAAAATATATGCTGGCATGTCATTGGTCATTTGTATTGCATTACGTCATTTTTAATTAGTCACTATTTGCTGCTTTTTTTGCATACTTATGGTACTTAATATCCCTAAAACTTCTAGAGCGTTGGTAGACACGCCTTTTGTGTTATTAAAATGATATTTGTCCTTGATTCCTGGGTAAAACCCTTCAACAGTCATAAAATAAATTGGATTTGTCCTTCTCGCCCCCCGCCCCCCTACCCCAGCGCATATTCTTTTCTCTCAGTTCTTCTATTCATAATTTCCCTTTACTACATGTAACCCCACTTCCTCACCCCATTTTACTCAACCCGTTCCTATTTAACATTTTTAGTGTTTATATTTTTTGCTCATAATTTGCGAAACTTCATAGTAAAAAAATAAGAAAATTGATTGTATGTATAAAAACTCCATAAATTCAAAAAAAACCGCTAAGATAATTAAAACAAAAAAATTTAAATCAGACGAAACATAGATCGTAGAGAAGATTAGTTCAATTATCAAAACCTATCTTCAATAAGATCTTTTTCACCAACAGAAAGGTAAGAGGCAAAAAATATCTTGTTTTCTAACCTATCCAAAATATAAAATACTAATTTTTACATAAACATCCTTTTTATATATTTTATTATTCATTCAGATGTGCCAACTATAATTTGTATTCTATCCGTCAACCTTTATGCTAAAAATACACAGAAAATGAGATACTTTAAACATCAACATTTAGCCTAATATGTATTATAATTTTACACAACAAAACGGGGTGTAAAGTACATTTTTGTAGCACAACTACACTAAAACTGTTGAATTCAGTACGGCCGTCTGTAAGTACTAGTGAGAAATTATTGCTTTTCAGCGGCTATGTGAAATTAAACAACACTAGCGGTCAGAGTGTTCTTAGACTACTTTCAACTGTTTTTAAAAGGGAAGCTATTTTATAATTAGGGTCGATCCATCTGTTCGTCAGTCCGTAACGGTTAGCTCTTTTCGTTAATTTAGGCATGTTAGGATTGTCCTATCGATTTCAAACTTGGTAAATTTCTGTAGTAGTCCGTACGTCCATTTTAAACATGTTGATATTAAACTTTTTTAATGACAAATTATCCGATTTATCTAATTTTTGGAATACTGATTCCTAGGACAACAAAATACAATGTTATAATCGAAGAATCTCTATAATCAAGTACGAAAAATGTAAGTATGTCCTTAAACATTATCCCGCACCAAGCAATTTTTTGAACAAATTTACATACAATTTTGCTTTGACTCTTATACATTTATATTCTGATTATTCAGATCTGACACTATAAAAGTGTTAATGCCCTTTTGTCCAACCATTTCAGAGCTTTGCTTTTATGGATGTTGTCATCCTTGTTTACAAAAACGTTCATATATTTTTCAATTAAAAGGTTTTTTTTTAAATAAAAACAATTCTTAATGAAATGAGATAGTTGTAAATGAATCCAACTCATAAATTTATTAGAACTGTTTTACCAAAGGTGTGGTTTTGGCAGCTTAAATTAGTGATAAATAAGTTCGTTAAGCAAAACTTATAGAATTTTATATGCTCAAAAAGAAAATATTATGTATTTATTTTAAAAGATTAATTATAAATATTTCTTTTTTAAAAGACTAAGGGAATTTAAGTAAGATTCCCAGTCAAATGCGCTTATTATGGCAAACTGATTTTAAATATGCATTTAATTATACTATGTGTTTGTTCAACATTAAGAACAGTTAGACTTAATAAGCACATTTGACTGGAAGCTTGCTCACAATTTTACTTACCATTGTGAAAACTTCTATTGACTTTATCCAATATTGCTTACAATTGAAGATTATTTCAGGTATTTGATGTTATGTACCTTTGGCTTAGAGTTAAGGCACTACGAATATGGGTTTGACAGCAAAGCTGTTCTATAATTAGTGTCGTTCAGTCCGTACGTCTGGTAAGGTTAGCTATTTTCGTTAATTTTCGACTTTTACATTTATATTTATTTTGTTTATTCAGTTCTGACACTCCACAAGTGTTAAAGTTTGTCCTACCGTTTTAGAGCTTTGCTTTTGTGGATGTTGTCATCCTTGTTTCAGAATGTTTTTGTTGATAATTGGTCTATAATATTATTTTAGATATATGTCGACAGGAAAGTAAAAGACATGTAGAGGAATAACATTAAAAATAAGATAAGTTTAATTCAAATGAATATTGTAATTATTGTTTTAAATTGAATGTAATGAAAGGAATACAAGATGCAAGCTAGCACAGTGTAATATTTTTAAAAAGTGCTAAAAAATATTTGTAAATTTAACTTCCTATTTAAAAGATACTACAAGATAAAAATAATATGAAGGCTATCTTTTTAATTTAGAAAACTTGATTAATTTTAATTGTTTGTTATGAGGTTCAAAATCTAGATTGTAAAAAGGATTCTTTGAAAATTAGAAATTTGGAAATAGACTTTGGGGTCTAAAAATGTTGTTATATTCAATGGGACAAAAAAAGTCCATTCAAAGTTAATAAAATGGCATAATTGAAAATAATCTAAACATTCTATTTGTTATTATTTTTGTCTGCCATGCAACACACATATATAATGCACATTGTATATATCTAATTAAGACACTCCTAACTGAAACCCTAATTACAAAAATGAAAATAAACTTGGATAAAAAAAGTTTCAACTAATATATGGAACAATATGCATGGAAAATGAAATAATTTTTAACATAATTTAGCGGCGAATTAAAAAAAATATAAATTACTTATGACTGAAAAACATTGATCTTCTTGATATTTCCCAAATTAATTCTATTGATCGTTTTTAAAAAGTCTTACATATTTTGACTTAACCCTTTACAGTCGGGCCCCTTGCCGCACCTTAATCAGTCGGGGGGGGGGGGGGGGGGGCGTTCAACGCCCCCCCTTATTATCTCAGTTCCAATTAGAGCTAGAGGGCTAAATTTTTTTGTGCAAGTCCCCTGTTTGATAATAAATTTCCGACCTTTTATAAGTCTAAGTAAATTTTCGCTTCCTTCACCCTTTTATTTAACAACCTTTGTTTTCAGGTCTTTTTTTACTTAAAAATTTCAAACGGCTGTAATTTTCTTATTTTTGAAGCTAGAAGAAAATTTTTTTTCCAGAAAATGTTTATTTTTGTGTAAATTATACATTAGAAATATCAAAATATAATTTTCAGCGGCCGCAGCTGTACTTGGCAGTGCCAGCCGCCGCAGTCGGCGGTCAGCGGGAAAACGGCGGCGGATCTTCATGAAATTTTAATACGTTATGTAGACATGTAAGAAAAGCTTAAGTTTAAAATTTGAAGTCAAAAATTGCGGCCACAGGAGCCTTTTAAAGATTTCTGGAGACCTGGAGGATCAGGACCTGCAGGATCATACCTGGAACCTGAAAGTGACATGAACACCTGTATTTCATATAAGGATGTACTACTAGAGGATTTTTTAGTATTTTGGTATGATAAAATGCTTTGTTTTAGTCAAAAAAATATTTTTGCTCTTTACCTGGATGACCCTGCCAGGTTTGCTGGCATCCTGTGCCCGCCAGGATGGAGATATTAAAAAAAATTCAACTCTCAGTTATGTGTCATACCCATACTTAAAAAGTCAAGCAGTTTGGGCTCTTTATCTTTCACACACAGAAAATGAGATAGAAAAAACCGGATTGGGGGGCGTTCAAAGCCCCCCCCCCCCCCACCCGACCGTTAAGGGTTAAGGGATGAGACAATGGATAATGAATCAATGTACATACTCATTGATGATTAGCCTAATTACTACTAATGCAAATCAAGATTTTTGGTTGAAAAGTTTCAACACTGCTATTTGAACCTACAAACCAAGATAAAATAAATCCCACAAATGTTTTAGGCCAACATATGATTTATCGTGGTTATAAAACTTTGGATACCAGTGTAAGTTACAATCCAATGTCCCGTCCCTAACTAATTTTAACAAAATTTAAAAAGTCTCAACACAGGTTTTTTCACACTTTTCATATAAGGGTTCCAGGTAAGAGTGAGCAATCCGTGTATAATAATCTACTACTAAATCTAAAGTTATGCCATTTGAAAAACTTTGATGTATAATAAATAAATTGATACACGTACCCATCCTACCTTCCTCATTTAGTTTGAGGGTAATGCCCATAGGTTCGTCTGTGTTGCGCTGAAATTGTACCAGTCGTACCCGCGTTACGTTCTCCATCTAAAAGTGTAAATTTTTGATTATATTTTTTGGCTTTCCTTTGAAACTGCGTATAATAGTGTCCAATAATAAATGACGTAATATAATCTAATGATTGACCAGTATACATTGTAATAGACCAATGTAAAATTGTATAATGGCCTATCATTGGTCATTTGTATTGCATGACGTATTTTTTTATGGGACACTATACGCAGTTTCTATCCTTGTTCTATAATTTATTTTGATGTTTCATTTGAAGAAAATTTGCTTGTGAACAACTAAATTTTTCGGTACACCGACAACCGTCCTAATGCGACAAACATCCTAATCCGACAAACCTCCTAAACGACAAACGTCCTAAGCGACAAACCTCCTAAACGACAAACCTCCTAATGCGACATCTTTTAAGTAAAACCCCCTAAAAACTTTTCAAGTGATATCACATTTATTAAGTGTGAGGTAAGGGTCGATATTTTTAATGCAAGGTTGTATCGGGTTCGAAACCATGCCGTTGGGTAGCCAACACAGACTTTGGGATAACTGTCGGACGGATTTTTAAATTTCACCCTGTGGACAAAGTTATTCAAGAAAGAAATTTCGGTTTTGAATTTCGTCCCTGTGTGTTTTATCGCCATATTGGATTTTATTGTTCAACTTTTTTAACAGCAGTGGTGGATTTTGTCCTCAAATTTTGGAAGATTTTTTTTATTTTTTAACTTTTGAAAAATTTTAGGACGTTTTACTTAAGAAATGTCGCATTAGGATGTTTGTCCCTTTAGGTGGTTTGTCGCATTAGGGGGTATGTCGCTTAGGAGGTTTGTCGCATTAGGATGTATGTCGCATTATGAGGTTTAGGACGTTTGTCGCATTAGGACGTTTGTCCCTTTAGGAGGTTGGTCGGTGTACCAATTTTTCAGATTGTTTTTTGCTTGATGTTACTTTTAATGTTAACCCTGAAAAGTGCAGTCAGTTAATTTAAGAACTTTCACCTTAATTTTTACTTTATATAGAAATGTCACTTCTTTTTCAGAAAATAAAAAACTTAAAACTGTAACTTTAAAGTGAAAAATTCTGTACAAAATAAATAATTTGCATATAAATATAAAACATAAGGAAATAAGTATAAACATAAATATTCTACATTATACATTATAAATCGATATATTATTACTTGGATGTTACATCAGATTTTCATATACTCTGTTACTAAGATGCTCGCAGCTGGCAAAAATAACCCCCTTTATCCTATCCCCTCCCCTATTACTGGAGAAATAAACTGGCCAATAAATGAGTGGTATATTAGCAAGCTAAATTGACGACAAACTTTCCCCTGTCAAAATATCCACATATATCCTATATCCATTACATTACACAATGGTTATCTTAAGACAAGAAAAATTAAATATTAATGTTTGGTTTTCCTACTGGAATAAACCATCCCTTTTTATAGGTTACATAATTCAGCCATAAATGTGTTTCACGCCACTCCCAAAATGCAAACAAGACTTTTTTACATGCCTACAAAAAGTATTTATAAATTTATGATTTCCTTTCAAGTATTATTTTAATCTCAAGAGAGTTAAAATTTGCCCTAAAATAAGTATCTAATTTTTAATGAAAAAAAAGTGTATTAGGGGGTTTGGATTTGGTTTTGATTGTTAAAATGTTTTAAAGTTTGATTGCAATGATGTATAAATGTTCGTCTAGCATAAAATGAAGAGAAAAACAATTTAATAAAAGTGTCAAGTAAATCTTATACAGGGAAAATTTATTCATAATTATAGAAACAATGCCTGAGGCTGCTCAAGTAACTTTCAAAGGCGGGAAAGGTATCCTCCAACAAAATGGAAATAATAGTTTCTTTGTAATGGGTTAACCTACTCTCAACCTAAATGCATAAACCACAACAGGAGTTCAGGAGGACATTATCTGTTTAGCCGTTTACAAGAAAATAAAAGACAGCACATAAAAAGGCAAGATGTGAAGAAGAAACCATTTTTTGTAATTTAATCTTTTAACTTTTTTTGCATTTTACATATTTCAATATCTATAAATCACTAGAAACCTAAGTTTGACAACATGAGGACCAAAATATGTTGTTGAAAAATAATTGCAAACAATAGAGAGGAATGCAGATTGCAAAAATTTGACAAATTTGCAATGTTGAAATGTTAAAGAAATGTTTACAAGTACCTAGCATGAGTTTCCAAGAAATAGTTTGGAATTTTAGAAATAAAATGAATGTGCGAAAATATATTATTCAAAATAAGTACATTTTAGTAAAAACATAGCAATTTAAATCCAACTTTAAATAACCAAATTATAGTTAAATGATGGAAAGCTAAACGAGGAATCAAGATAGAATTAGAAATAAGCACCAATAAGTTAAATTGATAAACACAGTTTAAATGAGGTTACTGATACCATTGTCAAATGATTTAACTTATATTGTCTCTAATCTTAAATAATGTAATATAATCTCATTTCGTGAGTTTATAATATTTTTAATTCATATTAGAAAATTAATTTTAATCATAGTCAAATGCTTTGGCAAAATCTGATTTTTAAAAAATATTTCAATAATATAAAATAATTTGTTTCCTACATTAATTATTTTCCATCGACAAATTAAAAATTTAAAATGTAAAACGTTAGTAATGCACGAGAATGGATTCAATCTTCTTTGTAAAGACTGTTACCAAATATTAAACAACTTTTATTAACGCTTACCTCTGGACACTCGCCATTAGGCCCTTCAACATCATCAGTGGCAGCATTACAACTTGTTACTGAGTGAGGAGGAGTCACTCTCACAGCCTCTTCTCCATATACTTCATGAGCTACTACATCATGAGCCTAAACATATAATTATTAGGAATTATTCTGACTATATCTTCTTCATATACTTCATGAGCTACTACATCATGAGCCTAAACATAAAATTATTAAGAGTTACTCTGACTATATTTTCTCCATATACTTCATGAGCTACTACATCATGAGCCTAAACATATAATTATTAAGAGTTACTCTGACTATATTTTCTCCATATACTTCATGAGCTACTACATCATGAGCCTAAACATATAATTATTAAGAGTTACTCTGACTATATCTTCTCCATATACTTCATGAGCCTAAACATATAATTATTAAGAGTTACTCTGACTATATCTTTTCCATATACTTCATGAGCTACTACATCATGAGCCTAAACATATAATTTTTAAGAGTTACTCTGACTATATCTTCTCCATATACTTTATGAGCTACTACATCACAAGACTAAAAAAATAGCAGGTGTCCTACTTTAATCCATCTTTTTGTAAATCTTAATTCAAAATATTTAATTGATAATAATTTCCATTGATAATAAATCATTGAAAATAATTATGTTAATTAAAATGTAAGGAAAGTGTATGAAAATAAAAAGAAACAATAAGGAAGGAAATAGTTGAAGGTTTTAAAGTGTAAAACACACATACATTTGCAAAATATATTACTCTCAAATTTAAACTTTTCTCAAACAATACATTTCAGCTAGGTGGATTGGGGTTGGGTTGCTTGGATGTGTTGAGAATTTAGTGTGTGAGTGTGTGTGTGTAAGTGAGTGTGTGTGTGTGTTTGTCAGGTGTATGTGAAGGTACAGGGAGTTTCTAATGTGAAATAAAATATTTCAGTGGTATAACAAACAAATAAATTTGAGATTATTAATTAAATCATTGTTTTATACAAATTAAGAAGGATGTGCTATGAAAGATAGATCTACCTACCTATTAGGAAGGCTTAACCTATGACTTAGATTATCATAGCTATTGTGGAGAATGGATAGATAGAAATATCCTCTTATAAAACTAGTTACTTGTATAGCATATGCTTGTTTATATGTTTTGTTTTCTATTTTTTTTCATACATATTTTCTAAATAAAAGTTATTTACGAAAAAATGAAAAAATAAAGAAAGAAAAAATATAACTAATAATAACAAGGATGATAATTACTTGCTAGCAATGACCCTGTTTTATTAAGCATACCATAGCTCTATGTATTGGATATGTAAGAGTGAATGTGTATGTACATATATATTATCATATGCTTAGGTGTAATTGCAAGTTTCAGGGTAGCTAAGTACTTCCTATTCATAATTGGTAAGAGGAACATGTATGTGTGTATGTGTGCATGTATGGATGTGTGTGTATATTCATATTTACATGTAAATTTAATCTCATGTTCAGGAAAACCTCCAAAAACTTTGAGCTGCATGTTTGTAGTTTTTATTCAAGCTAAATATAATTATCATTTCCTGTTTTACTTATGTAGATTTATTTGTTATTAGAACTAAACAAATGTGGAAATATTTCCACTTTTTATAAATTAAAATCTTTAAAAATAGGATAAAATAAATAAAAGCAATCAATCTTTTTGTATTATCTTTAAAACTAAATAACTTTCTAGGAAAGATGCACTTTGTTAATTACTATCAATATTTTACAAGTTATCCCCCCTCCTATACACATTAAAGCTCAATCTGTATCAATTAACAAGAAAGGATTATCTTAGCACACTCTTTTATATACAATATATATTCTTATTTATATAAAATAATAAAAAAAGATTTAAATAGAAAACTGTGTATATTTGAATTATTAAAAGTTAAAATAATTCTTTAAAAACAAGGATAACAACCTTCATAAAAGCGAAACTCTAAAATCAAATCACTTGTAAAGTGTCATTACCTAATAAGCAGAATATATGTAGATTAATAAGTTTAAACCAAAATATATATATAAGTTTACTGCAAAAAATTTTAATTAATCATATTAATCATTAAATTGTACCGCCTATAGAATTGCTTCGTTTTCTAAATCGTATCTATCTGTTATAGGAATCATTATGGTAATATTGAAATTGATTGGGTAAATACAGAATGCGACGAAGCCCAACCTGTCCTACTTTTGGTTAATGTGACGTCATAAAACTGAGGGAGATGAAAGGAGAAGTGGGAAAGAAAACCCCTAAAAATGAGATGGATAATCCCTCATTTTTATGACGTCACAGGAATCAAAAGTAGGACAGATTTGGCATCGTCCAGAATGCCTAAATTAAAGGGACTGTGAACGTAAATTTTTCTCATCTTAATATCAAATCTTAACATTATCTCATTCATAATATCTCACAGATAGAGCAAAACGCGCTTTTGTTTGCTTAAAAAACGGCTTTTTCCGACAATTTTTATAAGGTACGGGGAAAGGAAGAAATTTTCCGTATTATATAAAATGTGCATTAAATTGCTTTTTTCTTCCATTATAGCTAAAATTAAACTTTTTCACATAGTTCTAGATTTTTCCTAACAGTTAAGCTGACTTTTAACATAATCCTTGCTTTAATCCAATGTATAGTTACTTAGAAATTGATAAAATAAGCAATATTTTTTTATTGAAAACCAAATACAATAACAAAGCCAGAAACAGGTTTTTTATTAGTATCCAATTAACTTTAAATGGCCCATCTCTCGCCCACCTTTAATTACAAATTTGTAAATAATAAAGACGCAATATTTCTTTATAAACAGTCTGATAAAAGTGTAAACTAATTCTCCAAAGTGGGTTATTTATTGTTCAACACAATAAAAAAGGATATTATTATTTTATATAACCTATGAGATTCAACCCTTTGTAGACAGTGAGGTATTTTTTTGTCAATAATACAAATTTAAAATATGTCTTTATTACCTAATTACTACGTTATAAAAAAACGAATTGGCAATTTTATAGCATAAAATAAATCCTTAACAGTAAGTAAACTGTTTCAACTATATATGACAAGTTAAATATCCCTACAAACATTATAAGAAACAAAAACGTTCAGATTTTCCCTGTTTTTTCCTTTTTCCCTCTCAAAATACCATAAAATCAAGGCATTATTTCTGGATATTTTTGTGAATAGGACATTTTTGGTTGATCAGTGTAGTGCATGAAATGTGCTTAGTAAATGTTAAGATTTGATAATCAGATGAGAAATTTTTACGTTCACACTCCCTTTAACGTTAAGAGCTATCTGTTACGGACAGACGGAGAGACCATATTTAGATGTAGAAAAGCTTCGCTTTTTACAAGAATCATGTTCATCAGATTAGATGTTGGAATTACCTGAAGAAGAGCTCTGACTCCAGGACAGCAAAGGATCTCTCTAAGCTCCTCAATATCCTCCAGATCATCAGCAATCTATTAAAGATAAATACGTAAGATCTAAGAAAATATACAGATCTTGATGTAAAATAGATCTAGACATTGAAAAATTAAGAAATATAGGAAGATGATGATCTTTCCAGATACTTTTAATCTCTTTGTAAGTTAAATAGTTTATGCTAGACTATATATAAAATTTACACCAATCCAATAAGTAGTCCCATAAGATAAATCTATTAATATTACTTTTTGAAGACCATTATTTTTGAAGTCCATAAAGTCATACAAATGACAAGAAAACAGCTTCAAAAATTTGGATAGGTGGAAAAAGGAAAAACTATATGCCTTTTATTCAAAATGGCAAAAAATGTATAACACAATCTAGGAAAAATACTATAAAAAAAAAACATAGTAAACCTGGAAATAATTTAAAGCAGTGAGACCATCCTTAAGTTTTTCACAAGCATCTGAAGGAGGAAACCTGAAAATGAAAAGAAATATGTATACAATACAATTAATTTATAGCTTCCACAGAAGCTTTGCATAGACCTCAGAATTAAACATACATTTTTTTTTAAATTATCATATAAATTCAAATTTGTAGGCATTGTGTCATGGTAATATAATGTCTATAATAAATCAGCCAAAAACAATGTCAATATATAACTCATTAATTAAATTTCAAAATGATTAAAATGCTTTAATTGGAGCAATTATCTTTTTACAATTGTTTGTTATTAAGACGATTTTAAAAAGTTTCTTAAAATAAACAAAAATGAGAGGGGTTAATATTTCTACACCCATTGTATATGTTGTGGATAATAGAATTAATTTTACAAGTCTACAATAGGAAATCTTAGCTACAAGAAAATTGTAAAGGATACATTTACATGTCTGAAAAGAAAATACAAATATGTAAGCAATTTACTTTTTTGATTCTTTTCATAGAGTACAGAAGCAAAACTATTTTGAGAAAAAATGTACAATAAGTCATTTCGCAGTATTTTCAAACAATGTCTGTACTTCCTTTCAACTTAATTGTAATTCATCTAAATTAATTGTTTGTTTTTGTAAATTTTGTCTCAAGTTACTTATAGGAATCTTAATGGATAAGTTTAATTATGTTAGACCAAATTAACCCTTCTGAAAATTAAGGACATTCCTAGTTTGTAACAACCAATCAATATCTTTGGAGAATAGTATAATTAACATTATACTGTCCCTCTCTCTCTCTCTTTACAAGTTACTACTCCTTGTGACATTTTTTATGTCACTTTTTATAAACCTTAAAACTTTTTATAAACCTATCTTTCTTTACTGTTTACTATTATTAATTTTTAGTTAGGTATTAAATATATTTTAGAAGATAGCATGTAGAATTCTAATAAGTTACAGATGAACAAATTTACTTTTAGAGAAGCTTCGTTGCTTAGAAGTACCTTAAAGTTAGAGTAAAATTATATCCTACATGACTTTTAATTCCCCGGGTTGATTTAAAGCATTAAATGTAAATTATGCAAAATTTAATTGTCACTAAACTGGCAGAAATACTGTGGAGTGGAGCCTGCAGTAAAAGGTTACAAATA
Organism: Acartia tonsa; assembly: GCF_053477335.1. Classification (NCBI taxonomy): domain Eukaryota; kingdom Metazoa; phylum Arthropoda; class Copepoda; order Calanoida; family Acartiidae; genus Acartia; species Acartia tonsa. The sequence goes on along the minus strand of NC_137266.1, from coordinate 14,647,624 downwards.
AATGGCTTATACATGCATATACATCTTCATGTCAGGATTCTAAAGGGATAAGACAATGACCGATAAATTGATGTACACTCTTAATGATAATTAAAATTAAATTTCCCCTTGTGTAGATTAAAATAAATGGTTAAAGCGTTTAAACACTCAACCTAATGAATCATTCAATCAATCCCCAAAGTTGATAAGCCAATGAATAAGAAAACGTTAAAATAAAACTTTGAAGACTGTTGTAATAAACAGTCCATTGTCCCCTCTTTCTCTGTATTCTATGTATATTATATTATGCATGTTTCATCAAATATGTATTTAGTAGCAAACTATTTTACAGTTTCCTTATTTCAAATGTTTAATAATTTGTTTGAATGTTGCCATTTAAAGAATAAATTTATACTATAAATGTACAGAGAGTAAGGGAGGGGACAATGAATCGAATATTCAATCTTTAGTAGTCTCAGACTTTGGGGACTGGCTTAAAGGGAATGTGCAAAAATTTAGCAGTTTCTGACTGAGTTTGGGTACTTGCGCAAGAAATGCCGCTACTCGCTGTGTTAGTTTTGAATATATATAGTTTTGCAGACAGAGAGTAGTTTAAATAAAAATACACGCCCCCCCCCCCCCTCCCATACTCTATTTCACTCACTTCTTCCCCACCTCCTTTTTTAAAGTGGACGAGAAAGGGAAATGGAGAAGGGAGGTGGGGGAAATAAACAGGATAAAAAGGGGCAGGAAGGCGTGTGGGTCATATTCTTGCCAAGACAGCTAGCAGTTACCCTACACGCCTGCCTGCCCCTTTTTTCCGTGTTCACATCACTTGCCCCCAAATCTCTTTTCTTTTTCCCTGTCATCTGGAGAGCTCCAGGGAGATTTTTTTAGTAATTAATTACAGAATGGTCTTATCAGTCTGTAATACTGGTAATCTAATTTTCAAATGATTGCTTTTTTTCTTGGAACTTTTTTCTTAGTTTATGGTTTTCTAGATTTAATTAACAATCACTTTACAATTTCTACCAAATTTTCTGGATTATTCTGGATTTCATGGCCTTTCTTCAATAACTCCTAAACTGAATTAATTGCCCATTGTCCCCTCCCTTACTCCCTGAGTATAAATGTATAACTATTTGGATCTCCCTTTTAAGGACCTTTTTTGCCTGATAACGCAAATTGTTTTGTGCTCCTTTGTAGCGTTTTGGCTGTTTTAATATTCCCGACGTTTCTGATTGATTTTCAAAGACTCAACTAAAAGTTGGCACAAGGTCCTTGAAAAGGGGATATACAATTTTTCAACCCCTTCCCCCTCTAGTGTTTTACTCTAATATTTAACGACTAAAAACTTAAACTAAGTAATAGTTGAATAGGACAGCCTTAGGTTTAAATAAATTAATTTTAACATTCAAAGCAAACATTTCGTTTACTTAATATGTCATTAGATTTAAACTTAAAATATGTTGCATTGATAGACAAATTAGGTCTTGAAAAATTGAATATGCTTATAATCTAACAAACCAATGGTTAAAGTCATTCTTGTTCTATGTAAATTTGAATCAAATGAAACAGCATAAAGTGCCACCAAATAAGAGGTCATACAATAAAATAACCAATGAAAGGCAAGTATACATTGTGATTGACTAATGGTAAAATTGATACTGGCCTCACATTGGTCATTTTATTGCATGGCGTCATTATTTTGGAGGCATTTTACGCGCGCAGTTTCGAATCAAATTGACAAGACATAAATCCATACAAGAACATAATGCATTTAGCGAGTATTGTCTTCAATTTCAAACAATTTAGTAATATATGTCAAATTAAATTGAATATATTAACACGAGTTTTTCAATATATTTATATGGAACTGTAAATGGTTTAGTAATGATCCGCTAATAAAATAAAACAAATATGTATCCGAAGCCCGAAACGTTTTTAATAAACAAAGCAGCACATAAGCCACCCATTTATTCAACAATTATTATCATAAGTTACATACAATTTTTTAGGTATTTTATAATAAAACTTTATGACTCAGACTTCGGCTGTAAAAATACACGAAATAGTGAAAATAACAAAAAAAAGTAATTCTTTAGCAACATTTGATTTTTTAACTTGCTCTTTTTCTATTTATTATTATATGATAAATGAAATAAAAAATATCTAACTCTCATCGAAATATAAAAGGAAATTACAGAAATTGTCTACATAAATACATTTCAGCCAACACACCCACACACGGTTTCATGGCTATAGGGGTAGGTAAATCTCATATCTATTCTAAGCTTCGATAATTGTTGAGCTTCTGTTCATTTAGGTTCCTTGCTTTAACAAATTCATTATTAAAGTATTCAAAAAAATCTATGAAGACGGAGCAAAATTGCCCTTAAAATGTACGTCCTTATGTTTTTTGTCTACTATGATTTCATCAACGGTAGAACCTGTCATTTCAAAAAGTTTTTAATTGATGAAGGAAAGGTTTTGGGGCTATTTAGGGGGTACGGTAACCCACTAGTCCTTGCCACCAACCCTGGCCCACTAAATTCCACCCCTAGAGGCTAGTTACTAAAATAGAATTTGAACTCTAAAGATTTTTTCATATGTTTATAGATAATATGTAGGACACCTGCCATGTTTGGAGGAAATACAACTAATAGGGAGACTTTGACCCTTAATAAAACTTTTCCTTGTCTTTTTAAAAGCGAAGCTTTTCTATAATTAGGGTCGGTCCGTCCGTCCGAGATAGATAGCTTTTTTCGTTAATTTAGGCATGTTAGAATTGTCCTATCAATTTCAAACTTTGCATGATGATTTCTCTAGTAGTTAGGTACGATTTAGAAAGCGTAGCAACTCTATAATCATTACCAGAATGTCCGTACGTCCATTTTAAACATGTTGATTTTTCTACTTTTTTAGCAACAAATTTTTAAGTGATCTAAATATCCGTTTGATCTGATTTTTGGTATATTGATTCCTGGGACAACAAAGAACAATATTATAAGCGAAGCAACTCTATAATCAAGTCCTAAGAATGTGAGTATGTCCATAAACATTATCCTGTATCAAGCAGTTTTTCAACAAATTTACTTACAATTTTGCTTCGACTATTATACTTTTATTTTCTGATTATTCAGTTCAGACACTATACAAGTGTTAATGTCCGTTTGTCCTACCGTTTCAGTCCTTCGCTTTTATGAATGTTGTCATCCTTGTTATTTTGCATCTACCTATTTAAACAAAATAGCCAACATAACTAATCCAAGGCCCCTGTTGACATCAGATGGAAAATATGAAAATATCCAAAAATTTTCTTTTTATTATTCTTTCATCATTCCCTCGTTGTTGGATGTTATAAATGTGAGAGGCTTTGTCAAAGGATGGGAATAAGTATTCCAAGAACATAACATATGCCATGGAATCTAAAAGCATGGTTTTCTTATAGAATTACAATGGTTAATATTAAGTATTTGACATCTAGAGGATAACATATTATTGTCATTAACGTCTCCATTATTTCCAAGTAATAGAAACTCCTATGTACCATCTACTTGTTGGTTTAATAATGTATTATGATGCACTATCGGCTTCGCCCCTAGCCTATAGGGGCTTTGCCCCAAGAGGTAATTTAAAAAAAAAATTGGAGCTGCCCCAGTATCAAATTCAAATTTTCGGGGGGAAAAATTGCAGCTGCCCCAGTATCAATTTCAAAATTTTCAGGAAAAAAAATTTGGATCTGCCCCAGTATCAAATTCAAAATAAAAAATTGAAGGGGGGGGGGGGTCGGAGTGTCCCACCCCCCAAGAAAATAGCTTAAAACCACCACAGGACCAATATGTATATGCCCTGAAGACTAGAATCCGATCGGTTCAGCAGTTAATCTTAAGGGACGGACGGACAGACTGACGGACGGATGGACAGACATCAAGCTACTTTGTATTATAGATATATCCTTGCTAATATTCGCACATAAGCTAACTACTTTTAAAAAGACGTAATCCAGGTTAAGGCTTATATCATTAATTGTGTCTAATAAAATAGTAATTTTCTGTTCACTTATTTACAAATTCTTACTGAAACATACGTACTTACATCCTAATACTTTTATATATAATTTTTTAGAACAATAATTCCTTTACAGTGGCTGTATATTGAGCTATTAAAGTTAGCAAATTCTTTAGTATTTTTACAACAAATATTATTCTTTATTATAAGTGTGTGAGTAAGTTTAGCAAGATCTTTAAAACAGCTAAAACGAATCCATCCATAATCTTAGTAAATCTTTGTTCTGACCCTAATTAAATTCTATTTCTAAAATGCCTTAGAAGATAGGGGCAGGGCAGCTAGTGCTATATAAAAAAATACATAAAAAGTATTAAACATTTAAATGTGCTCAAAAGGAATTATGTAAAATATGAAAAATTATTCTAAAACATATAACATTTAAAATACAGTATTTATTCTATTGTCAAAAAGTTTTTTAAGTTATGAGTATAAAAACGTTTTGCCTTAAAAGTAGCCAAAAACCTTGATAGATTTGATCTTAAGGTCTAAAATAATAAATAACATAATCACAACTAAAAAGTTTGTACATAGAAAAAACCATGAATAAAACAAAGAAAATGAAAGCAATCTCTTATAAAAATATGATTCCTTGGCTTAAGTGTGAATCCTATAGTTATCTTTTATTTCTACTCTCTTAGATTTGCAACCATTTATTATTTCTATTTTTCTTTTACTACAGCAAAGCTACTCTATAATCTAATAAATGGTGTATGATATCAAATAGAATCACCTCAGATAATTTTTACAAATTTTAAATTGAAAATACTTCAACAAAGTCTTTTTTTGGTGAAAATTTAAAATCATATTTACAATCACCAGAAGTTTTAAAGAAAAAAAATATGTTCTTATTTGTGGATTCTTATCAAGTTTGAATTTTGGAGATATCTTCTAAAGTAACTCCAAAAGAGGTTTCTGATCTTGCCATTTCTGTCAAATGCTTTGCTAATATCAAATACTCAGCATTCAATTCTAATTAGAGTAATTTAAGCCTTTCACTTTCTTAAAAATATATGTAAAAATATCAATGTTATATTTTCTTGCCATGCTTGTGCTTCAACTCTAAATGGAAATAAATCGAATTCAAATTATAACAAAATTTTCTCAAAAAGAGCCTGTAAAAAATTCTAATTAGTGTCGAATTTGACTAAATTATGCCCTTTTTTGTTGATAACACTCAATTTTAGCTTGATCCACTTTTAAATAGACGTGAAATCAGATTATCTAATTATCCTAATTGAATTCTGCTACGCTACAAATTAACATATTTTGTCCTTGTTCACTTTTCTGGTTTGTGTAGCCCAGATAATTTGATACAAGATGCCATTCCTTTTGACTTTTTCTTTCATACTTTAACATTACATTAGATTACTAACTAAGGCTTTAAATTTGCTGTGACAATACTGTTAAACAACACAGGGGAACCGGATAAGGTTACAAACTTTACCAAAAACAGACAATGAAAAATTGGAACAATTTTTTATATTTGTTTCACTTAAAGTTGTTGTTTGTATTTTGCAGAATGTGTTACTTGGATAAGAAAATGTTGTAGTGAGAAACATTGGGAAATTGGCTGTAATGGGTACCATTTTGTAACTATACATTTTCTTTTTGTTTTTGTCATCATTTTTATTATTAACCAGCGGCTGCACCCGTAGAGGCTTCTTTGGGCACTTGAGGTAAAAGGACAAAGTGTCTCAAAAATCAGCCATGTGACGTCATAAAAATGAGGGATTATCCATCTCTTTTTAGGTTTTTTCCCACTTCTCCTCTTATCTCCCTCATTTTATGACGTCACAGGCTGATTTTTGAGACATTTGGTTCTACTACGAGACAGACCATTTTTTAGGGTGGAGAGGGGCTGGAGTGTTTTATCTTGGGAGGGTGTTGCCCCCCCCTCTCAAGAGAACGAGAACAATATCGGTCCAGCGGTTATCGGGATCTTAAGCTACAGACACACAGTTTCACAAAGACTGAAATTCTGTTACATTAGGAATAGAACCTCCTTTGACAATCCCTTCGCTCCGTCCTTTTTTAATACACAGAATATCTATCCCTATTTTTTTTAAATATGGGGCCCCAGAATTGACCAGTTTTCACCATAATAATAAAATTATCACAAGTTGCATTTGCAAATTTTTTTTTTAAGTTTTGTTTTTTTTCTGTTATTATATTAATGTCTGTATGTTGGGCAAATTTGATTATCCTTTTCAAGGAAGCATGATGATAATCAATAATTAAATAGAAGGAGTTATGCACATTCTGTATAGGCAAAGCGACAAATGTCTAAGAAGTAAAGTGATAAATTTTTGTGGTTCTAAAAATGAATGAATAAGTATAGATGTATAACCCAGACAACTACTTTGCCCTAGTGGTGAGCTTTCTGCTCTTGTGTAGCAACTTTGCTGTGTTTATATTTCTAACGCTCTTGTCTGATATTCAAATTCCCAATTGAAAGTCGGCCCAGGGTACCCAACTAGTGGGTAGAGATATACATAGCTCACGTCCCCTATATTGATTAAATTTAATGTTCTAATACAATTAAATTAACCAAGTGTCCACCTCCGGCGAAGTGTGATCTATTATATTTCTGGTGAGATAAATGAGTGATATATATCTCTAGTATAGTTGGGTACGTGATTGAATTACTGTGTTTTAGTACAGATAATTTACTTGTAATATTGTGTAGATCTTTTTTTAAATTGTTGGGACTGCTATTAGAATATCTATCAAAAGTAAGTAGACTTATTTTCGGCAGCATTTTTTAAAATGTATTTTCATGGAAAATTGAATTTTAGCTTTATAATTTATAATAAATGCTTTCAAACATACTTCTAATGCTTGTACCCAGGGAAATAGGGAGGAGACAATGGATTAAATATTCAATTTTGTGGAGTCTCAGACTTTGGGTACTGGCTTAAAGGGAATGTGCAAGAATTTAGCAGTTTCTGACTGAGTTTGGGTACTAGCGCATGAAATGCCGCTACTCGCTGTGTTAGTTTTAAATATATCGCAGACAGAGAGTAGTTTAAATATAAAAGTTAAGAATACACTATACTATAAAAGTTAAGAATACTCTATTTCACTCCCCTCTCCCCCACCTCCCTTTTTTAAAGCATATTATAGGGAAAGGGAGGTTGGGGCAAGGGGAATAAACAGGATAAAAAGGAGATTTTCCTAGTAATTAATTACAGAATGGTTACGTCTGTCTGATATACTGGTAATCTAGATTTCAAATGATTGCTTTTTTTCTTGGAACTTTTTTTTTAGTTTATAGTTTATTTAATTTAATTAACAAACCCTTTACAATTTCCTCCACATTTTCTGGATTAATCTGGATTTCATAGCCTTTCTTTGAAAACTCTTAAATTGAATTAATTGCCCATTGTCCCCTCCCTTACTCCATGGCTTGTACCTCTAGAAAAAGAGCAACTACCCAAATTTAAACTATATTAAAAACAAGATATTCAAATATTTTTGTTATTTACTATAGCATGGAAAAAACTTGTAAGGGTTTTCAAAAGAATTATTTACATTTGAATAGCAAGGAGATTAGGTATTTACATTGATTACAAAACAATGACCTATCTTAATTAAGAATAAATAAACGTTCCCACTACACAGTAATCGAATCGAGTACCTAACTAAATAAGATGTATTCGAGCCTTTCAGCCTTATTAATCCATTCATATCATAAATATGATATTCTATGTACTCACATAAAAAATACTCCAATAATAAAAATGTAAGTAAGCATGCATTTCAGATATTTATCAATGTTGGTTTTTTCAACTTTAACGCATATTATTGTAACTTTAATTAACCCTTAAAGATCGGGTCCCTAGCAAACCCCTATTAAAGGAGAAAAAAGGCTTCCTTAACCCCCAAAAATTTTGAAACCCCTTTTCATATACTTTTATATTTAATTTTAGACTAAATGATACGATTGCTAGAATCACATAAATTCAATGGATACAATTCCAATAATTCCTATCGACTAAAAGTTAAAACGGCTGACTTGTCATTAGACAAGCTGTTATTAAAATGAAATATATGATAATTTTGCTATTAAGTAAAAGTGTTAAAGTCTGTCAAAATAGCGACATAACATAATTTATGACATAAAAGATACTTATTTATGTTAATCAACGAACTACAGATAATTTTAAATGGTCAGGCTTTTTAAAATGAATGATAGAAGCATTTGAAATTAGGTGGGAAGGGGAAAAACCAACCAAACGTGGAAATCTAAACACTAACCTGAATGGTCTGTATGAATTTGTGCTGATTTGATCATAGAGATTTAATAAGGTCTGTAATTGTTCATCTTCTAGTATACCAGCTAGAATGTCCTGAAATAATTACAAATTAAGACTTAAATTAGGCATTTTTACCACTTTAAACTGCTTAATGTTTTTTTTTATAGTTTTATTTCATGTTTCTTAAGGGGTTAAATAACTGTATATCCCCACCCTGTGGACCATGTGCCGACTTTCAATTGGGTATCTGAATATCGGCCAATAGAGTTGGAAAAATTAACACAGCCAATTTGCTAAAAAAAAACAGAAAGCAATTTGCAGCAGACGAAAAAAGGTCCCGAACGCTGGATCCAGGTAGTTTAAAATGGATATCATCTAGACTATCAAGAATAATAATTACTAACCTGATCTTTATGTTAGTAATACAGTGGATATCATCTAGACTATCAAGAATAATAATTACTAACCTGATCTTTATGTTTAGACTCAGTAATACAGTGGATATTATCTAGACTATCAAGAATAATAATTACTAACCTGACCTTTATGTTTAGACTCAGTAATACAGTGAATACATCTAAACTATCAAGAATAATAATTACTAACCTGATCTTTATGTTTAGACTCAGTAATACAGTGGATATTATCTAGACTATCAAGAATAATAATTACTAACCTGACCTTTATGTTTAGACTCAGTAATACAGTGAATACATCTAAACTATCAAGAATAATAATTACTAACCTGATCTTTATGTTTAGACTCAGTAATACAGTGGATACATCTAGACTATCAAGAATAATAATTACTAACCTGATCTTTATGTTTAGACTCAGTAATACAGTGGATACATCTAGACTATCAATAATAATAATTACTAACCTGATTTTTATGTTTAGACTCAGTAATACAGTGGATACATCTAGACTATCAAGAATAATAATTACTAACCTGATCTTTATGTTTAGACTCAGTAATACAGTGAATACATCTAGACTATCAAGAATAATAATTACTAACCTGATCTTTATGTTTAGACTCAGTAATACAGTGGATATCATCTAGACTATCAAGAACAAGGCCGACAGTGGCTGAAGTAATTTCATCCTCCGTATTCTCGAGACCATCACAGCTAAAAACAAGAAAATGTTTAACATTTCCACAATTTTTTGGTCAACATTTTTAAATGATGAATTAGTGATGCTGTAAACTTTTCACTCAATTATTTTTTTTACACTTCTAAGGTCAAAATGATAATGTGTTTTTATGTATGAATTTGCAGGGAGGTAGGGGCCATTGGGCTGTTGATTATACTAGTCCCCAAAGTTTTACAATAACCTGTTCTTATACGTTGCCTTAACAACTTTGGTGACTTTCTTGAATTTTTATTGGTTGGTTTCAACCACTAATTGCAATCTACAGAAAGGGTAATTTTTGTTTCATCATTGGGTATGTACATTAAATTATCCATTTAGAGCTCTGATGGATTTGTATTGTGTGAGTAAGTAGGACGTGTTGAACCATAATTTGTGCTACAATTTGGAGCCCTGTTAATGAATTTCAAGGAAAAAGGATGAAAATTGTTAAAGAAGAGAAAAGTTGAAAAGTTTTGCCTTGATATTTCAACAAAGTGCATTTTTAACATGTTTTCACAAAACAGGAAATTTAAATCTAATCACCATTTATTAACAAAATATCAGAGGTTGCTGTAAAAATGAATCTTAACTTTATATATGTTAAAGTAACAGGATATCTATCTCTCTGTATGTCTGTAAATCTCGCAAGCCGCTGGACTTATTTAGGTCAAATGAAGGTTTATAACTATTTTGGGATAAGGGTACCTACACCCTGCCAAGAGAAACAGCCCTTGGAAAAAAATACCACCCCAAAGAAATTTTCCTTAAAAATCTAAGTGGAAAGTGGTGTGTTGACATAACCGCCCACCCTCACATCAAGTGCTCCTAGAGGCCTTTAGGTGCACAGCTACTAATAAAATGGAAGTGTATAGTTCAATACTAATTTTGAGAAGCCAAGCTATTATATTACTCACTTTGTCAGTCTGTATGTCTATAACGCTAATAACGCTATAAAAGAAAGGCGGCTATTTTTGAAGATTATCTCTTAAATGAAGGAGTATCAAGAATATACTTTGTCCGTTGGTTTGTCGGTCAGGCTCAGGGAGACAAAATGCAACTTCTTTGACTATCATTAGGGAAAGAATGACAAAAAAATATTTTTTAAAAAGATTTTTTAACCAATAAACATCTACACTGTAACTTATAAGAAATCTTTTAAATGGACGTGAAGCCCTTAAAAAAGATTAAATATATTTTATTTACCCAATACCATGCTACCATTCTTTTTTTTTAATTTAAAACTGCACAATTTTGTATGATATATCATTTTTTCAATGTATTTCTGCTTTTAGAAGGAGAGTAAATTTGATTTACTGATGAAGATAAAATAAATTTATTTTAAAATGAGATAAGGATTTTTATTAAAGAGAATCTAATAAATTATCTCAGAATCAAATTGATACCAACGTACTTAGTTCAACTTAATGTTAGTGCATCAGTTAACTTTTAGGTTAAACTATTTAAGTAAGATATTTTTTCTCGAATGTTTATTTATAAACCTTACATGTAAGAGAAACTCATTTTAATAATCATATTCATGATAATAACTTCTTTTTATAAAATATAAAAATTATCAAAAGTCTTTAATATTTTGATAAATATATAAAAATTTACCAAAATATGACTTTTCATTAAGTAAAAAACATTTCATTTTTCACTTAAAATATGCTTTGCCCAGAGAAGAGAGGATCGACGTTCTATTACATTTTACTAGTCCCCAAAGATTATCATTTTTAAGCTTCAAAATAATTGTTAAAAATTAGCAGTGTCTAAACTTTTCCTGTAATAATTTTAAACTTGAAAACAAGTAGTAATATTGTTTTCGTATTCATTCGAATCCGGTGGATAGGAACCGGTTCTCATCCATACGAAAAAACTATGTCTAGCATCGTATTATATCCAGTTTTCTACGAATATAGAAATGTACAATCACAAGATTAAAACTAGTTTTTTTTAGCCGGTGCCTTCGGCACCACGGGGCTAAAAAAACTTTAATCTCATAATTGTACATTCTATATCCGCGGAACGCTGTTTATAATACGATACGAGAAATAACTATTATCAGTTTATTTATCTTATCCCTTAAGATCCGTGATTTTGGTGCATTATTGTTGGTAATCATTCAATAGACAAATATGGTGAGTTTAGCAAAGAATTCATTGTGACTTAGTAACCTAATTATAGAAAAGATTGGCGTTTCCCCTCAAACTGCTGTGTTGAGCACAGAATCCCCTTCGTAACTCAAGACAGGGAAGGGGGCTAACCCTACAAAGCCATTTCCTGTGATGCCTTAATCCTACCCTGTACCTTTATAACCTAACCTAACCTGACCTAACTTATTTCAAGGGGGTGAATTTCTGTGCCCACCAGGTAAAGTGTTAAAAGCTAAAATACATTAAAAGAATAGAGAGGCCAACAGCTTTATATAAATTATAGACAGCTATAAATGATATTGATATTAGGACTGGGTTAATGCATTGTAATAATACTAGCGGCTGCTCTCCTAGCATTTAGGATCTATTCGAAGTGTAGGGAGAGTAGAAAAATAGCCTAAAACCATAAACAATTATTTGATGTACTGACCTTATAGGATCTGCATTGAAAAGTGTCCACTTTGGTGAGCTTACAGCAGATAAGACAGACCCCTTCAATTTCCTCCTTAACAAAACATAATTTATAACTATAAATTTATTTTATAAGGATGACAACATCCATAAAAGCGAAGCTCAGCATTCAAGATGGTTATACTGACTACTTTGTTATGATTAAAGAGAGACTGCGCTTTCTAAATTGTACCTTGCTGTTACTGGAATCATCATGTCTAACCCTGAGGGGCTACTAGTGCCTAGTAAACAATATAACCTAACCTAATATGATGTAAACTGTACAGTTTAAAGTAACATACTTACAAACGAAAACTACCTCCCCTCCTTTTTTACTTTTAATTTATTTAAAAATAAGGGTAAAGGGTTTCTGTGATTAACAAGGTACTTTAAGGGTAAAGGCCTATTTATCTTGAGAATAAAGTCCCTGACCTCTCTCTTTTAAGCTGCGCTTCAGTGAATGCAACACTTTAATTTTTCTATTGTGTGCAGGGTTATGGCATCTGTAGAAAGAAAATAGTACTTTTTGGTATGTTAGAATATTTCTACCGATTTCAAACTTGGCATTATTCCTCTAACAGCTTTTTTTATAATTTAGAAAGCGTAGCATTTCTATAACCATTACACAACATATTTTATAGGAATACTAATTCTTGGGATGATTAGACTTAATGTTATCAATCGAAGGACCTCTATGATTAAGCTTAAAATTGTTTAAGCATCCTTTATAATGTAGTGGCCAGGCAGGATTTAGGCTAGTTGTGCTGCTTTGTAATTGTGTTATTCTTGTTTATTCAATTAATATGTTGTATCAATCATGAAATTGATTAATAAGATTCCTCGTAATGATCATTTAGTGCTTTTAAACAATAAAATTATACTTTCTATCAATGAACTTATGTTGTGAATCGGTAGCGTAGCAACTATATAAATTGCTATTGTGAAGTGAAAGTTATTCTTAATTTACTTTAGCTAACCGTCACTACAATCAAAGTAAATCTTGGATAGATATGGATAAAAATTATTTTCATACCTATATATACTATTAAATATATATATGCGTTGTTACTACATAATGAAGCAATCAATTTAGACCAACATTTTCCGAGCTCTTTAGCTACAGACAAGAAAACCTTACTGCTTTATATAGGATTGGTTGAAAGTGTTTTTAAAAAATTCTCCATTCCTTTAATCCCTGATTTCCCATTGCACAAATTTTAACATTTTAACAACAATCGACCATACAGAATTTTAATATTGAGCCAGGGATATAGTAATAGGATGATAGAATATAAATAATTCTACCATACAGAATTTTAATATTGAGCCAGGGATATAGTAATGGGATAATAGAATATAAATAATTCTACCATACAGAATTTTAATATTGAGCCAGGGATATAGTAATAGAATAATAGAATATAAATAATTCTACCATACAGAATTTTAATATTGAACCAGGGATATAGTAATAGGATAATAGAATATAAATAATTCTACCATATAGAATTTTAATATTAAAACAGGGATATGAGTAATAGGATAATAGAATATAAATAATTCTACCATACAGAATTTTAATATTGAGCCAGGGATATAGTAATAGGATAATAGAATATAAATAATTCTACCATACAGAATTTTAATATTGAGCCAGGGATATAGTAATAGGATAATAGAATATAAATAATTCTACCATATAGAATTTTAATATTAAAACAGGGATATAGTAATAGGATAATAGAATATAAATAATTCTACCATACAGAATTTTAATATTGAGCCAGGGATATAGTAATAGGATAATAGAATATAAATAATTCTACCATACAGAATTTTAATATTGAGCCAGGGATATAGTAATAGGATAATAGAATATAAATAATTCTACCATACAGAATTTTAATATTAAGCCAGGAATATAGTAATAGGATAATAGAATATAAATAATTCTACCATACAGAATTTTAATATTAAGCCAGGAATATAGTAATAGGATAATAGAATATAAATAATTCTACCATACAGAATTTTAATATTAAGCCAGGGATATAGTAATAGGATAATAGAATATAAATAATTCTACCATACAGAATTTTAATATTAAGCCAGGAATATAGTAATAGGATAATAGAATATAAATAATTCCACCATACAGAATTTTAATATTGAGCCAGGGATATAGTAATAGGATAATAGAATATAAATAATTCTACCATACAGAATTTTAATATTAAGCCAGGAATATAGTAATAGGATAATAGAATATAAATAATTCCACCATACAGAATTTTAATATTGAGCCAGGGATATAGTAATAGGATAATAGAATATAAATAATTCTACCATACAGAATTTTAATATTAAGCCAGGAATATAGTAATAGGATAATAGAATATAAATAATTCTACCATACAGAATTTTAATATTAAGCCAGGAATATAGTAATAGGATAATAGAATATAAATAATTCTACCATACAGAATTTTAATATTAAGCCAGGGATATAGTAATAGGATAATAGAATATAAATAATTCTACCATACAGAATTTTAATATTAAGCCAGGAATATAGTAATAGGATAATAGAATATAAATAATTCCACCATACAGAATTTTAATATTGAGCCAGGGATATAGTAATAGGATAATAGAATATAAATAATTCTACCATACAGAATTTTAATATTAAGCCAGGAATATAGTAATAGGATAATAGAATATAAATAATTCCACCATACAGAATTTTAATATTGAGCCAGGGATATAGTAATAGGATAATAGATATAATTCTACCATACAGAATTTTAATATTGAGCCAGGGATATAGTAATAGGATAATAGAATATAAATAATTCTACCATATAGAATTTTAATATTAAAACAGGGATATAGTAATAGGATAATAGAATATAAATAATTCTACCATACAGAATTTTAATATTGAGCCAGGGATATAGTAATAGAATAATAGAATATAAATAATTCCACCATACAGAATTTTAATATTGAGCCAGGGATATAGTAATAGGATAATAGAATATAAATAATTCTACCATACAGAATATTAATATTAAACCAGGGATATAGTAATAGGATAATAGAATATAAATAATTCTACCATACAGAATTTTAATATTGAACCAGGGATATAGTAATAGGATAATAGAATATAAATAATTCTACCATACAGAATTTTAATATTAAGCCAGGGATATAGTAATAGGATAATAGAATATAAATAATTCTACCATACAGAATTTTAATATTAAGCCAGGAATATAGTAATAGGATAATAGAATATAAATAATTCTACCATACAGAATTTTAATATTAAGCCAGGGATATAGTAATAGGATAATAGAATATAAATAATTCTACCATACAGAATTTTAATATTAAGCCAGGAATATAGTAATAGGATAATAGAATATAAATAATTCCACCATACAGAATTTTAATATTGAGCCAGGGATATAGTAATAGGATAATAGAATATAAATAATTCTACCATACAGAATTTTAATATTAAAACAGGGATATAGTAATAGGATAATAGAATATAAATAATTCCACCATACAGAATTTTAATATTGAGCCAGGGATATAGTAATAGGATAATAGAATATAAATAATTCTACCATACAGAATTTTAATATTGAGCCAGGGATATAGTAATAGGATAATAGAATATAAATAATTCTACCATATAGAATTTTAATATTAAAACAGGGATATAGTAATAGGATAATAGAATATAAATAATTCTACCATACAGAATTTTAATATTAAGCCAGGAATATAGTAATAGGATAATAGAATATAAATAATTCTACCATACAGAATTTTAATATTAAGCCAGGGATATAGTAATAGGATAATAGAATATAAATAATTCTACCATACAGAATTTTAATATTAAGCCAGGAATATAGTAATAGGATAATAGAATATAAATAATTCCACCATACAGAATTTTAATATTGAGCCAGGGATATAGTAATAGGATAATAGAATATAAATAATTCTACCATACAGAATTTTAATATTAAGCCAGGAATATAGTAATAGGATAATAGAATATAAATAATTCCACCATACAGAATTTTAATATTGAGCCAGGGATATAGTAATAGGATAATAGAATATAAATAATTCTACCATACAGAATTTTAATATTAAGCCAGGAATATAGTAATAGGATAATAGAATATAAATAATTCTACCATACAGAATTTTAATATTAAGCCAGGAATATAGTAATAGGATAATAGAATATAAATAATTCTACCATACAGAATTTTAATATTAAGCCAGGGATATAGTAATAGGATAATAGAATATAAATAATTCTACCATACAGAATTTTAATATTAAGCCAGGAATATAGTAATAGGATAATAGAATATAAATAATTCCACCATACAGAATTTTAATATTGAGCCAGGGATATAGTAATAGGATAATAGAATATAAATAATTCTACCATACAGAATTTTAATATTAAGCCAGGAATATAGTAATAGGATAATAGAATATAAATAATTCCACCATACAGAATTTTAATATTGAGCCAGGGATATAGTAATAGGATAATAGATATAATTCTACCATACAGAATTTTAATATTGAGCCAGGGATATAGTAATAGGATAATAGAATATAAATAATTCTACCATATAGAATTTTAATATTAAAACAGGGATATAGTAATAGGATAATAGAATATAAATAATTCTACCATACAGAATTTTAATATTGAGCCAGGGATATAGTAATAGAATAATAGAATATAAATAATTCCACCATACAGAATTTTAATATTGAGCCAGGGATATAGTAATAGGATAATAGAATATAAATAATTCTACCATACAGAATATTAATATTAAACCAGGGATATAGTAATAGGATAATAGAATATAAATAATTCTACCATACAGAATTTTAATATTGAACCAGGGATATAGTAATAGGATAATAGAATATAAATAATTCTACCATACAGAATTTTAATATTAAGCCAGGGATATAGTAATAGGATAATAGAATATAAATAATTCTACCATACAGAATTTTAATATTAAGCCAGGAATATAGTAATAGGATAATAGAATATAAATAATTCTACCATACAGAATTTTAATATTAAGCCAGGGATATAGTAATAGGATAATAGAATATAAATAATTCTACCATACAGAATTTTAATATTAAGCCAGGAATATAGTAATAGGATAATAGAATATAAATAATTCCACCATACAGAATTTTAATATTGAGCCAGGGATATAGTAATAGGATAATAGAATATAAATAATTCTACCATACAGAATTTTAATATTAAGCCAGGAATATAGTAATAGGATAATAGAATATAAATAATTCCACCATACAGAATTTTAATATTGAGCCAGGGATATAGTAATAGGATAATAGATATAATTCTACCATACAGAATTTTAATATTGAGCCAGGGATATAGTAATAGGATAATAGAATATAAATAATTCTACCATATAGAATTTTAATATTAAAACAGGGATATAGTAATAGGATAATAGAATATAAATAATTCTACCATACAGAATTTTAATATTGAGCCAGGGATATAGTAATAGAATAATAGAATATAAATAATTCCACCATACAGAATTTTAATATTGAGCCAGGGATATAGTAATAGGATAATAGAATATAAATAATTCTACCATACAGAATATTAATATTAAACCAGGGATATAGTAATAGGATAATAGAATATAAATAATTCTACCATACAGAATTTTAATATTGAACCAGGGATATAGTAATAGGATAATAGAATATAAATAATTCTACCATACAGAATTTTAATATTAAGCCAGGGATATAGTAATAGGATAATAGAACATAAATAATTCTACCATACAGAATTTTAATATTAAGCCAGGAATATAGTAATAGGATAATAGAATATAAATAATTCTACCATACAGAATTTTAATATTAAGCCAGGGATATAGTAATAGGATAATAGAATATAAATAATTCTACCATACAGAATTTTAATATTAAGCCAGGAATATAGTAATAGGATAATAGAATATAAATAATTCCACCATACAGAATTTTAATATTGAGCCAGGGATATAGTAATAGGATAATAGAATATAAATAATTCTACCATACAGAATTTTAATATTAAAACAGGGATATAGTAATAGGATAATAGAATATAAATAATTCCACCATACAGAATTTTAATATTGAGCCAGGGATATAGTAATAGGATAATAGAATATAAATAATTCTACCATACAGAATTTTAATATTGAGCCAGGGATATAGTAATAGGATAATAGAATATAAATAATTCTACCATATAGAATTTTAATATTAAAACAGGGATATAGTAATAGGATAATAGAATATAAATAATTCTACCATACAGAATTTTAATATTAAGCCAGGGATATAGTAATAGGATAATAGAATATAAATAATTCTACCATACAGAATTTTAATATTAAGCCAGGAATATAGTAATAGGATAATAGAATATAAATAATTCTACCATACAGAATTTTAATATTAAAACAGGGATATAGTAATAGGATAATAGAATATAAATAATTCCACCATACAGAATTTTAATATTGAGCCAGGGATATAGTAATAGGATAATAGAATATAAATAATTCTACCATACAGAATTTTAATATTGAGCCAGGGATATAGTAATAGGATAATAGAATATAAATAATTCTACCATATAGAATTTTAATATTAAAACAGGGATATAGTAATAGGATAATAGAATATAAATAATTCTACCATACAGAATTTTAATATTGAGCCAGGGATATAGTAATAGGATAATAGAATATAAATAATTCTACCATACAGAATTTTAATATTGAGCCAGGGATATAGTAATAGGATAATAGAATATAAATAATTCTACCATACAGAATTTTAATATTAAGCCAGGAATATAGTAATAGGATAATAGAATATAAATAATTCTACCATACAGAATTTTAATATTAAGCCAGGAATATAGTAATAGGATAATAGAATATAAATAATTCTACCATACAGAATTTTAATATTAAGCCAGGAATATAGTAATAGGATAATAGAATATAAATAATTCTACCATACAGAATTTTAATATTAAGCCAGGGATATAGTAATAGGATAATAGAATATAAATAATTCTACCATACAGAATTTTAATATTAAGCCAGGAATATAGTAATAGGATAATAGAATATAAATAATTCTACCATACAGAATTTTAATATTGAACCAGGGATATAGTAATAGGATAATAGAATATAAATAATTCCACCATACAGAATTTTAATATTAAGCCAGGGATATAGTAATAGAATAATAGAATATAAATAATTCTACCATACAGAATTTTAATATTAAGCCAGGGATATAGTAATAGAATAATAGAATATAAATAATTCTACCATACAGAATTTTAATATTGAACCAGGGATATAGTAATAGAATAATAGAATATAAATAATTCCACCATACAGAATTTTAATATTAAAACAGGGATATAGTAATAGAATAATAGAATATAAATAATTCCACCATACAGAATTTTAATATTGAGCCAGGGATATAGTAATAGGATAATAGAATATAAATAATTCTACCATACAGAATATTAATATTAAACCAGGGATATAGTAATAGGATAATAGAATATAAATAATTCTATCATACAGATTTTAATATTGAGCCAGGGATATAGTAATAAAATATAAATAATTCTACCATACAGAATTTTAATATTGAGCCAGGGATATAGTAATAGGATAATAGAATATAAATAATTCTACCATATAGAATTTTAATATTAAGCCAGGGATATAGTAATAGGATAATAGAATATAAATAATTCCACCATACAGAATTTTAATATTGAACCAGGGATATAGTAATAGGATAATAGAATATAAATAATTCTACCATACAGAATTTTAATATTAAGCCAGGGATATAGTAATAGGATAATAGAATATAAATAATTCCACCATACAGAATTTTAATATTGAGCCAGGGATATAGTAATAGGATAATAGAATATAAATAATTCTACCATACAGAATTTTAATATTGAACCAGGGATATAGTAATAGGATAATAGAATATAAATAATTCTACCATACAGAATTTTAATATTGAACCAGGGATATAGTAATAGGATAATAGAATATAAATAATTCTACCATACAGAATTTTAATATTAAGCCAGGAATATAGTAATAGGATAATAGAATATAAATAATTCCACCATACAGAATTTTAATATTGAACCAGGGATATAGTAATAGGATAATAGAATATAAATAATTCCACCATACAGAATTTTAATATTGAGCCAGGGATATAGTAATAGGATAATAGAATATAAATAATTCTACCATACAGAATTTTAATATTGAACCAGGGATATAGTAATAGGATAATAGAATATAAATAATTCTACCATACAGAATTTTAATATTGAACCAGGGATATAGTAATAGGATAATAGAATATAAATAATTCTACCATATAGAATTTTAATATTAAAACAGGGATATAGTAATAGGATGATAGAATATAAATAATTCTACCATACAGAATTTTAATATTAAGCCAGGAATATAGTAATAGGATAATAGAATATAAATAATTCCACCATACAGAATTTTAATATTAAGCCAGGAATATAGTAATAGGATAATAGAATATAAATAATTCCACCATACAGAATTTTAATATTGAGCCAGGGATATAGTAATAGGATAATAGAATATAAATAATTCTACCATACAGAATTTTAATATTAAGCCAGGGATATAGTAATAGGATAATAGAATATAAATAATTCTACCATACAGAATTTTAATATTAAGCCAGGAATATAGTAATAGGATAATAGAATATAAATAATTCCACCATACAGAATTTTAATATTGAGCCAGGGATATAGTAATAGGATAATAGAATATAAATAATTCTACCATACAGAATTTTAATATTAAAACAGGGATATAGTAATAGGATAATAGAATATAAATAATTCCACCATACAGAATTTTAATATTGAGCCAGGGATATAGTAATAGAATAATAGAATATAAATAATTCTACCATACAGAATTTTAATATTGAGCCAGGGATATAGTAATAGGATAATAGAATATAAATAATTCTACCATATAGAATTTTAATATTAAAACAGGGATATAGTAATAGGATAATAGAATATAAATAATTCTACCATACAGAATTTTAATATTAAGCCAGGGATATAGTAATAGGATAATAGAATATAAATAATTCTACCATACAGAATTTTAATATTAAGCCAGGAATATAGTAATAGGATAATAGAATATAAATAATTCTACCATACAGAATTTTAATATTAAGCCAGGGATATAGTAATAGGATAATAGAATATAAATAATTCTACCATACAGAATTTTAATATTAAGCCAGGAATATAGTAATAGGATAATAGAATATAAATAATTCCACCATACAGAATTTTAATATTGAGCCAGGGATATAGTAATAGGATAATAGAATATAAATAATTCTACCATACAGAATTTTAATATTAAAACAGGGATATAGTAATAGGATAATAGAATATAAATAATTCCACCATACAGAATTTTAATATTGAGCCAGGGATATAGTAATAGGATAATAGAATATAAATAATTCTACCATACAGAATTTTAATATTGAGCCAGGGATATAGTAATAGGATAATAGAATATAAATAATTCTACCATATAGAATTTTAATATTAAAACAGGGATATAGTAATAGGATAATAGAATATAAATAATTCTACCATACAGAATTTTAATATTGAGCCAGGGATATAGTAATAGGATAATAGAATATAAATAATTCTACCATACAGAATTTTAATATTGAGCCAGGGATATAGTAATAGGATAATAGAATATAAATAATTCTACCATACAGAATTTTAATATTAAGCCAGGAATATAGTAATAGGATAATAGAATATAAATAATTCTACCATACAGAATTTTAATATTAAGCCAGGAATATAGTAATAGGATAATAGAATATAAATAATTCTACCATACAGAATTTTAATATTAAGCCAGGAATATAGTAATAGGATAATAGAATATAAATAATTCTACCATACAGAATTTTAATATTAAGCCAGGGATATAGTAATAGGATAATAGAATATAAATAATTCTACCATACAGAATTTTAATATTAAGCCAGGAATATAGTAATAGGATAATAGAATATAAATAATTCTACCATACAGAATTTTAATATTGAACCAGGGATATAGTAATAGGATAATAGAATATAAATAATTCCACCATACAGAATTTTAATATTAAGCCAGGGATATAGTAATAGAATAATAGAATATAAATAATTCTACCATACAGAATTTTAATATTAAGCCAGGGATATAGTAATAGAATAATAGAATATAAATAATTCTACCATACAGAATTTTAATATTGAACCAGGGATATAGTAATAGAATAATAGAATATAAATAATTCCACCATACAGAATTTTAATATTAAAACAGGGATATAGTAATAGAATAATAGAATATAAATAATTCCACCATACAGAATTTTAATATTGAGCCAGGGATATAGTAATAGGATAATAGAATATAAATAATTCTACCATACAGAATATTAATATTAAACCAGGGATATAGTAATAGGATAATAGAATATAAATAATTCTATCATACAGATTTTAATATTGAGCCAGGGATATAGTAATAAAATATAAATAATTCTACCATACAGAATTTTAATATTGAGCCAGGGATATAGTAATAGGATAATAGAATATAAATAATTCTACCATATAGAATTTTAATATTAAGCCAGGGATATAGTAATAGGATAATAGAATATAAATAATTCCACCATACAGAATTTTAATATTGAACCAGGGATATAGTAATAGGATAATAGAATATAAATAATTCTACCATACAGAATTTTAATATTAAGCCAGGGATATAGTAATAGGATAATAGAATATAAATAATTCCACCATACAGAATTTTAATATTGAGCCAGGGATATAGTAATAGGATAATAGAATATAAATAATTCTACCATACAGAATTTTAATATTGAACCAGGGATATAGTAATAGGATAATAGAATATAAATAATTCTACCATACAGAATTTTAATATTGAGCCAGGGATATAGTAATAGGATAATAGAATATAAATAATTCTACCATACAGAATTTTAATATTAAGCCAGGAATATAGTAATAGGATAATAGAATATAAATAATTCCACCATACAGAATTTTAATATTGAACCAGGGATATAGTAATAGGATAATAGAATATAAATAATTCCACCATACAGAATTTTAATATTGAGCCAGGGATATAGTAATAGGATAATAGAATATAAATAATTCTACCATACAGAATTTTAATATTGAACCAGGGATATAGTAATAGGATAATAGAATATAAATAATTCTACCATACAGAATTTTAATATTGAACCAGGGATATAGTAATAGGATAATAGAATATAAATAATTCTACCATATAGAATTTTAATATTAAAACAGGGATATAGTAATAGGATGATAGAATATAAATAATTCTACCATACAGAATTTTAATATTAAGCCAGGAATATAGTAATAGGATAATAGAATATAAATAATTCCACCATACAGAATTTTAATATTAAGCCAGGAATATAGTAATAGGATAATAGAATATAAATAATTCTACCATACAGAATTTTAATATTGAGCCAGGGATATAGTAATAGGATAATAGAATATAAATAATTCTACCATACAGAATTTTAATATTAAGCCAGGGATATAGTAATAGGATAATAGAATATAAATAATTCTACCATACAGAATTTTAATATTGAACCAGGGATATAGTAATAGGATAATAGAATATAAATAATTCCACCATACAGAATTTTAATATTAAGCCAGGGATATAGTAATAGAATAATAGAATATAAATAATTCTACCATACAGAATTTTAATATTAAGCCAGGGATATAGTAATAGAATAATAGAATATAAATAATTCTACCATACAGAATTTTAATATTGAACCAGGGATATAGTAATAGAATAATAGAATATAAATAATTCCACCATACAGAATTTTAATATTGAACCAGGGATATAGTAATAGAATAATAGAATATAAATAATTCTACCATACAGAATTTTAATATTGAACCAGGGATATAGTAATAGGATAATAGAATATAAATAATTCTACCATACAGAATTTTAATATTGAACCAGGGATATAGTAATAGGATAATAGAATATAAATAATTCCACCATACAGAATTTTAATATTAAAACAGGGATATAGTAATAGAATAATAGAATATAAATAATTCCACCATACAGAATTTTAATATTGAGCCAGGGATATAGTAATAGGATAATAGAATATAAATAATTCTACCATACAGAATATTAATATTAAACCAGGGATATAGTAATAGGGTAATAGAATATAAATAATTCTATCATACAGATTTTAATATTGAGCCAGGGATATAGTAATAAAATATAAATAATTCTACCATACAGAATTTTAATATTGAGCCAGGGATATAGTAATAGGATAATAGAATATAAATAATTCCACCATACAGAATTTTAATATTAAGCCAGGAATATAGTAATAGGATAATAGAATATAAATAATTCCACCATACAGAATTTTAATATTAAGCCAGGAATATAGTAATAGGATAATAGAATATAAATAATTCCACCATACAGAATTTTAATATTGAGCCAGGGAGATAGTAATAGGATATAAATAATACTACCATACAGAATTTTAATATTGGGGTATAAGGCAATAAAAAATAAAATAATACTCTATAAATAATTTTGATGTGGATATTCAAAATTCAAATTGTGAAAGCCTGACCCCACACACTCTCACAATCACACACTCTCAAAAACTCTGTGTTTTTAAGATCTTGATTGACTTACAAGATACTTACAGATCTAAAACGTTATTTTTATTGCTTTTTATCTGAAAGAAAAAGCAACAAATAAATCGTTGCATTTTATTATTGGGACATTTTTGTTGATATAATGATACAGTCATAAAATATATCATAAAGCATAAAAGATACACAAATAAGCATTCTTTTTTATTCAGATATTCAGGACAAGTATTTAGAAAAACAAGAATCAAAAAAAAGAGATAGAGATATAGGGTCAAATTATGTAAAATTTAATTAGAAGTTAAAGTTTCCTAAGGCCTACATAAACCTTTAATTTATACAGATGTACATTATTAATTATATTTGGCCTAACGAATCAAAATTAAGTGGTTAGCCTTAAATTTACAAAAACAAATTAGTCTGCAGTGTTTTTGCATATCTGTAGAAGGCTATGATTTATCAACAAAAAAAGATCAATTATACGATTAGGGGTAATGACTTTGACCATAAACAGGCAGAACTCAACGCTATACTTTTCGTTTGTTCGACTGTTAGTCCTCTATCGAAAATATGAAAAAAATGTAAAAATAAGTTTGCCATGTTTTACTATTTGTTTATCAGACTACTTGGCCCCATTATTGTATAGGAGAATATGACAATATGAATAACTATGTATCATAGGCGAGTATTTAGGGAGTAGGTAGTTTTCCACCTCCCCCCCCCCCCCTTGCCTCCGGAATATCACCCTATATATCTTTTTAATATTTCGAGGGGTTCCTCAACTCAATTCACAGGGCGTTATTAATGGGGAATAGCCAATTAGAAATACAAATATTTTAAACCAGCTAAGTTTTTAGAAATGTATTTGTTGCTTTTTCCCTCTACGGCACCGCCAAATTCGTTAGGGGGCGGTAAACACTCCTTTCTCCTTTAGACTTCCCAGCCTAAATCCTGTGCACGCCCTTCCAATGTATGATAAACATCAATAAGTCTCTGTGAATCATTATAGTACTATTGCTACCTGGTATGAATTCATTTTCGCATATTATCACATGTTCATTCTCGTTCTTATTCTCAATATAATATAATAGCAAATAAATAGTAGGGTTGGCAATCCGTCCAAACATCTAACGGATTAATCCGTGGTTTCTGGATTCTTATTTTTCACGGATTCCGGATTCCAGCAATTTTTTAGAAGGCCTTTTTTAATATGAATTAAGGGATTGAATTTTACGGGGTAATGGGAAGAATCTAAAGCTGCGTTATTTCATATTTTCACAGTAGCTTTCTCCTATTTCTAGACGGCCAAAATGACTTTGTTAAAAATTAGAATATATATTCGGACCAAAAAAAACTTGGTCTAAGCCTAACATTTAACCATCCGAATCCGCTATTAAAATAACTTATTCCAGATTCGGATTCTAGATTACAAAGTTGTCCAAAAATTGGACAGATTCCGGATTTGGATTGCCAACCTTAATAAATAGTAAGGGGTGGATAATGATAAGATTAAAGCAAATGGAATGAGGTAATTTTACTGTTAAAAAAATATGCGTTTGCGATGATGCGATTATGCGGATGTGAAAGCTCAGTTTATTGTTCTCCTATGCTAGAATAGTTATTTCTCGTATCGTATTAAAAACGGCTTTCCGCGGATATAGAATGTACAATTATAAGATTAAAACTAGTTTTTTTAGCCCCGTGGTGCCGAAGGCACCGGCTAAAAAAAACTAGTTTTAATCTTATGATTGTACATTTCTATATTCGTAGAAAACTGGATATAATACGATGCTAGACATAGTTTTTTCGCATTCATGAGAACCGGTTCCTATCCACCGGATTCAAATGAATACGAGAAAGATATTTATATTACATTCATATACAGTAGGGTAATTAAATTGATTGAAGTCTGATAGGTCAGATAATCACACGAAAGGATGGGACATTTGACTGTAAATTGTACTGGTGCCAAAAGTTATATAAACACGTTCTCTTTTTGGTTAGCTTTTATATTATCTTGATTGGTTGGTACATACTAGCTGTGCCTAATCTTTGAAACCAATAATTTTAATCTATAGAAAGGATAATTTAGGTTTTCACTTTTGGGGGAAGGGTAAGTACAACCTCTTTAAGAGAAATGGTCCCTTAAAAAAGTTACCCCCCATTTAGGAGGTTAAGATTTTTTTTCAAAACAATAATTAACTATTATTATTTCATGGCCCTCACTAAAAATAATAATAATAATAATATGTGTTGTATAATAATACATATTCTACTTATGTTCTATATAAACAAGAATGATTTATTCCTTAAGTAGCGAAGATCAAGAATCAGAGTGTGGGACAAACTTACATTATCAAAAGGACAAACTAACATTATCAAAGGGACAAACTAACATTATCAAAGCTACAAACTAACATTATCAAAGGGACAAACTAACATTATCAAAGGGACAAACTAACATTATCAAAGCTACAAACTAACATTATCAAAGGGACAAACTAACATTATCAAAGGGACAAACTAACATTATCAAAGCGACAAACTAACATTATCAAAGCGACAAACTAACATTATCAAAGGGACAAACTAACATTATCAAAGGGACAAACTAACATTATCAAAGGGACAAACTAACATTATCAAAGCTACAAACTAACATTATCAATGGGACAAACTAACATTATCAAAGGGACAAACTAGCATTATCAAAGGGACAAACTAACATTATCAAAGGGACAAACTAGCATTATCAAAGAGACAAACTAACATTATCAAAGGGACAAACTAACATTATCAAAGGGACAAACTAGCATTATCAAAGAGACAAACTAGCATTATCAAAGGGACAAACTAACATTATCAAAGGGACAAACTAACGTTATCAAAGGGACAAACTAACATTATCAAAGGGACAAACTAACATTATCAAAGGGACAAACTAACATTATCAAATAGTTATAGAGTGGCAAAGCTTTGATAATCATGAAGCATAATATTATATAAAAACCTAAATAAAGATCATTGTATTATTATAGAGATGCTTTACTAATAACATTATGCCTATTAGTTCTAGAATTCACCTTTTTAAAACATGATAAAAATTCTAATATGCTTATTTAAATGATACTATTTGTTAAACATATATGACCAATATGTAGAAAATCTTATCTTTAAAAAGACACACTAGTATTCTTACATCTACATACATTAAATTGTTGCTCTTATTTAAAAAGTGATCTTAAACGCGATAATAACAGATCATTAGTAAAATAATTTCATTCGATCTATCAATGATGAAAATAATGACTAAGTAAAAATTAACATATTACTAAATAACTTCCGATTGAGAATAAAGTTTAAAATCACGACAGAAACAAGCAGGGCTTGGAAGTCGCGTCTCAGCCGCGTATAAGCCTAAAATTGAAACTCGCTTGTGTGCAAAAAAAATAATTTCCGAAAAGATGGATTGTCTGTTTGGATATAGGTTTAGATATCCAGCTGAATTTTAAAGTTATAATATGAAGATTTTACTAAGGTTTACACGCGAGTGGTGCACGGCTGCCGAGCCCTAAAAACAAGACTAATAAATAGTTTTAAAATTAAGAAGGCATTACCTGCCATTAAACTGTCTGAGTTCTTCAACTGTTTCATGGAGATGAATTTTTGGCGCAAATCTTTCTCTTTCTCTTATCCATCTAAATATCAACATCAATTAGTTTCAGCAAATAGAGAATCAAATATAGTCTATGTTAAAAATTCAACTAAATTAATGGACGACTTTTTTTTTAAATTTATATTTTGATGCATATTTTAAGTTAGGTAGAGTCTGGTAAGCCCCTCAAGGACGGGGACTACAATGGTAAAGCAACCAAAGATATTGTTAACCTTTCTCAAATGTATTATCAATCATTTAGTCTACTACAGAACTTATCATTTTCATCCTTGTTTTTTTATCAATCTTATTTTGCATATTCATGCTATCTTTATAAACCTATGAACTGAGAAACTATGAATAATGATACAAAATTCTGAGAAAAATAAAGAAGACAGCTTCCAGGAACCTTTCTCCTCCGAACTTCCAAGAAAAAAATCCACATTGATGGCAAATTTTCTATTGATGAGATTTTTAATGCATAAATTTATTTTTCATATGTTTTAAATTTTCTTTTAAATGCAGGGAGGGAGGGGAATTAGAAGAGTATATTAGGCTGGTCTTCAAAGTTTTTATAAAATTGTTCTCGCATTTGATGGCTTAAATACTATGCTGACATTTATTATATAAACTAGCAGTGTTCTAACTTTTCCACCTATGAATTTGATTTGCAGAATTGATAATTTTATCAATGATAATTAGGGGTATGCATCAATTTATCGTATATTGTCTTATCCCTTAAGATCCCTTAATAAATGTAAAGTAAAATTGAATGAAATTTATGTGTAGTTTTATTATGAAATAAGTAATAAGAAGCAGCTAGACTATAGCAAAGTGTTTAATTACAAATTAAACACATATTCAACATTAGAGTTTGTCTGCTGTGACGACGCAATTATCTAAACCCTTTTGGATGCATTAAATATTCTTTTGAAATATTTGGGTCAGGTTTAGATTTCCTACTGATTTTTGAAATTGTAAAAAGTTTATTTCTTTAAGCTTATAGGTGGCTGATGTCCATGTAATATTACTTGTAGCAAATCACAATAGATTTACAAGTAAATAATTTGCATGAGCATAACCATATCTTGACGGTGTTTTCATCTTTATTGCATCTGGACCACAACAAACTTTTTATGAAAAAAAGGTATTTTTATTACTTATTTTAGGTTAGGTTAGATTGAGCAACAGTTAGTAAAGTCCCGAAGGGCTAGGGTTCGCTGGGTTGGAGCCTCCCGAAGGGGCTAGAAATACTAAAATTGGATGAAAAGCAGATATGATACAAAATACATACATTGCAGATTCTTATCTATCCTTTAGCCTTACAGACAAAGCATCTTTTTTGCAATATCGTAATATTTTGTGCAAAAGAAAAAAAATATTTTGTATCCATCTGTCTGTAGAAATTTTACATGCAAATAAATCTAAAATTCGCATATAAGGTTTTTTGTGTTGATGCGAGTAACTGGAGGAACAAAAAGTGATTTATAGTCTTTTCATGTTGCAAAAGAATTATTTGCCCCCATCTTATTTGTGTACTGTAAAAAAAATATCGGGTATAGTCCCTTTCGTGACAACGCCTCTTAAGGGGCGTTTCGTAGTAGATTCTCTCCTGTGTCTAGCCAAATGTTTAATATTACGTTTTTCAAATTGAAAAGTGGCTGCGCAACTAGCTCTTAAAAGCCCTGTTCACACACCCAAAAACTATCCCAAGTTCTATTTGATGGAGTTAAAATAAAGAACTCAATCATTTCTGTAGTTGTCGAAATTCTACAGACAAAGTAAAATTCATTAGTTTCTATAATAGGTTTGTTGATTGAACAACAGTGTGACCTTAATATTTAAAACTACGTTTTTTACAGTATGTAAATGCTAAACCCTAAATAAATCTTGCTATTACAAAATTGTTTTCCCTTATTCTACATAATGTTATCTTTTTAGATATTTATGCTTAATTAACAACAAATATACAACAATATTCTAAACATTTTTAATAGAAGTTGCCCCTCAAAAAAGTTGAAATCTTGTGAATGGTAAAAAAAAAACTTTAGTATATCACTTTCAAGAAAACCAAATCCTTTCTTTTAAAAATAACAAATAATTAGAAAGGAAAGTTTTAGAACTATTTTAAGATGTATAAGCTTTTAACAAACTTTAGGACATAAGTATGAGGATTAATATTAAAATCGAATAGGCTTGCCTTTCCCTTTTCTTCATACCCTAAAGATTCAAACGCGCCTGGCAAAACCCTGTGCAAGTATATATTGATATATTTATCTTATTGTTCCATAGAGAAACGTTAATGTTCCGCAGATAGGAACATGAAAAAATTAACACGCAAAAATTTTCTTAAAAACTTGAAGTCCCCCACTGTTATTATTGATGCAAATTACAGATCTAATACTAGGGCTTCTTCCACAGTTACCTTGTCCTCACTAGATTAACACTAGATACACACTAGATACACACTAGATACACAATAGATACACAATAGATACACAATAGATACACACTAGATATACACCATTTACACACTAGATACACACTAGATACACATTAGATACTCACTAGATACACACTAGATACACAACAGATACACAATAGATACACGCTAGATACTCACTAGATACACACTAGATACACACTAGATACACACTAGATAAACACTAGATACACACTCTATAAACGATAGATACACACTAGATACCACTAGATACACACTAAATACA
The DNA here is from genome assembly GCF_053477335.1 of Acartia tonsa. NCBI lineage: Eukaryota > Metazoa > Arthropoda > Copepoda > Calanoida > Acartiidae > Acartia > Acartia tonsa. The sequence continues at coordinate 14,616,177 of NC_137266.1, read as the reverse complement.
CACTATATACACACTATATACACACTATATACACACTAGATACACACTAGATACACACTAGATACACACTAGATACACACTAGATACACACTAGATACACACTAAATACACACTCAATAAACGCTAGATACACACTAGATACATACCTGTGATTTAGGGCTTCCTCCACAGTTACTCTGTCCTCACTAGATACACTCAACATTAATCGAACTAAATCCTAAACAAAACAAAATAAATTATTATTTAATAAATAATATTCAATGTTTTTTTGTCTGTCTGTCCGTCCAAATGATGCTTATCTATCTGTCGATCAATATCAGTGTTTCTTTCGATAATTCTTCGTCACTAGCCTCAAGGGGAGGGCGAGGAAGGTTCTCTAAAAAATGCAAACCCATTTCAACCAACAACTTCCGAGATTTTTAGCTTCAGACAATCAACTTTACTACTTTATATTATAGAAAAGGGTGAAGCTACTCTATAAAAAGTATGTTCACCTTAGCATGATCACTGATATACTGCCATCTTGAAGAATTTAGGTAGAGCTTCCCCTCGCAGATTATCTAAATTAGAATAAGTTTATTTCAAGACTTAAAATAAAATGAATTCAGTTAACATTTCGATCAAAAATATATTAAAAGAATTTTTAAAGGTCTAGCACATTTCAACTTGATACATATAATATTTTTATATAAATTGATGGATCTTGCATATTTTTATTTGAAAGACCATCGAAAAGAATTATCCTTCAAATTGCATTCATTGTCAATAAAACTCTGGGTAAAAAATGTGACACTTCTTGAATTCTAGTCTTCAATCAAAGATCATTGGCTCAAAGCATCCAACACAGTGCGTATGAAGGAGCTTTGACTTTTGTGTCAGAACCTAAATTGGAACATAGTGCATTTCATTACCCTAGGTTAGGTAACTTCATTTCGACTTTCAATAAAATCTAAAATGCAGCCGTTTTTGAGAAAATTAGATTTGAAAATTTCAAGTTCAATTTTCACCCACTAGGAGTTACCGCATAATCATGACAAGAAAAGCAAAGATTATTTATTTTAAATTTTGAACAACTTTGTTTTTATAAAGTCTGTCATAAAACCTCTCTATATATGATTTATTTAAGGCTGAATTTCCGTGACCTTAGCAAAGCAACTGATAAAAATGGCCATGAATCAACTCACCTAAGGAGTGGTTTTATTAAGAACTTTTAAATAAATAATCTTTGCTTTTCTTGTCATGATAATGCGGTATAGGTATTGAAAAATCAGTGCTTTACTTTTAATAGTCTTCCAATAAAAGTTTTTTAGTTAGAAGATTAATCAACCATTTCTTGCTGTTTATTTTGATAAATGTAAATCCCAGATTTCTGGCCTTAATTACTTGGAGAAGGAAACAAGGATGACAACACCAATAAGTAGTAAAGCAAAATCACTCAAGACCAGCCAAATTATTTAAAAAGAAAACCACAAGAAATTTCTATTACAGCCATCTTAATTTTTAGAAGTCTTTCTCTAGCAGCAGAGTAAATAAAACTGTCTCAATAACCACTCCGTGTCCAAAATAACATTCCAAATGGGTTTATTAGTCACAAAAATCAGCAATCTAACTTTATTAGTAGTTAAGTAATGATACTTTCTTCCCTTATAAATAAATCATTACCAACGCAACGATGAAAAAATTCTCATTAGTGACAAAAATTAGTAATCTATATTTAATAGCATTCGATTAAATGATGAACAGACTATAATGTACGTAAATTACATCCCCCCTTGGGACGGACAAACGACAAAGTAAACTATAGAGTAGCACCATAGCTAAAATAAAGTAAATGCATTAGTGCAATAATAAGGGTTAGTACAAAGAATATTTATTTCTCGCATCGTATTATAAACAGCTTTCCGCGGATATAGAAAGTACAATTATGAGATTAAAACCAGTTTTTTAGCCTCTAGGTGCCTTATGCACGGGCTAAAATATGGTTTTAATCCTATGATTGTACATTTCTATATTCGTAGAAATCTGGATATTATACGATGCTAGACATAGTTTTTCTCGTATGGATGAGAACCGGTTCCTATCCACTGGATTCGAATGAATACGAGAAAATAATTTTCTTACCTCATATAAACGGTCCTTTGTGCCAAGAAACGGGAGAGTACCAGATAACAGGATGTGCAGCAGTACACCTGATAATATATCAATAACTAGCGGCTACGCTAAATGTTTTTTTTTAAATAACATGTCTTGTCTATGTTGCGTTCAAGTCTCTAAGTAAAAAAAATTTCTTTTTTGTGATTTTTCTTGGGAAGGTGGTGGTACCCTCACCCAAAATAGTTATAAACCTTCCCGGGAACTATGAGAAGCTACCCTGTTATGGAGAACCCGCTCGTTTCAGCGGTTAGCGAGATCCTTTGCTACAGACAAAAAAAATCTTACTACTTTTTAACAAAGAATACAAATTCTTTTTAGAACGTATAAAAATGAAATAACGCAAATTTTTCATAATATAAAAAAGAGAGGGATAGAAAAAATAGGTGATAAATGTTCTAAAAAGATCTTGAAAAGACAACAATGTTGTTGGATAACAATACTGCTTCTTGCCAAAAAAGCACTTCTGGAAAAAAAACTATGAGAGAAAACAAGGACGTCCAAGGGGGGGGGGGGGGGGAAGTTGGGATTACCCCTCCTTTGACGAATTTGCACCCCCAAAATTTATTTCATTATAAACCCCCCCCCCCTCCATTTAAAATTTACCCCAACCATTTAGGAGGAGTATTTACCCCCCCCCCCCCCCAAACAATTTTGGGGGGTAAACACCCCCCACTAAAATAAATAATCCCTAAAAAAAAAATTTGCGCGCGCTTCGCGCACATTTTTAATACTAATTATTTAATAGTATTTCAAATAGGGTCAAAAAAATTTACCCCTGCCAACAGATTTCAGAAGGGTAATTACCCCCCCCCCCCTGAGGAAATTTTACCCCCGGGTTAAAAAAAATTTCGGCGCGCTTCGTACGCCATTTTACCACCCTAGAAACATATTACCCCCCCCCCCGCCCTTCAAAAAATTTTACCCCCCCCCCAAATTATAAAGCTTGGACGCCCCTGGGAGAAGATCTTTATTTAATTTTTTTCATTTATATATATTTCAATAAAACTTAATAGTATATATGATTTTTTAAGCAAATTAATAATATTCATCCCCCTGTAACACTTAGATAAGAGTAAAAATAACAATCAGAGGATCTTAAATCCACAGTAATAAAGACAAAGATTCAAAAATCCTATTATATAAAGAAATAAGTTTTTTTGTCTGTAGCGAAGAATCTCACTAACCGCTGAACCGATATGGTTCTTCCTTTAAGTGAAAACAGTAAAAGTGTCTGACTATGACGTCAAGAAAAAATTAACAATTAACCAATGAGAGGCTGCTATATATTTTACCATTGTGAATACTGGCTTCTCATTGGTTAATTGTTAATTTTTTCAGACACTTTTACTGTTTTCCTTTAAGTGTAGCTTCTTATAGGTCCAGGAAAGGTTTAAAAATAATTTATTTGGATAAGTGAGGATTAGATAAGGGATGAGACAATAGAAGATAAAATAATATAGAACCCAAAATAACTACCACATCCCTTTCTCTCACACACTCAACTTTTCTGGATTATGCAAATAATTTTACCAAAATTAATTGAAAGTAATTTGCATTGTGAAAATGCACACACACACTCACACACACACACACACACAAACCCGCACACACCCACACACACAAACCATCAAACACACACACACACACAATTTGAAATTTCATTCCTTAGATGGTAGATGTTGGTTGGGTGAGAAAAGTTGAATAAAAAGAAATTTATTTTTCTTTTACCCACTTTCAAGAAATCTATTAATTCATTAGCTTGGCTTCTCTACAAGTACTAATGTTGGTTGGTCTGTCTTCTTAAGGATTTAGGGAAACATAAATCTAAAAATCACACTGGTACCCAAAGTTTATAAACATACTCTCATGGGTACTTTAATCAAATATCCATAAGTTGGTACAAACAAGGGGTGACGCCCCTTAAGTGGCGATTCCTAGTATTTTTAAAATGGCTTTTTATAGGTTATTTTAGGTTAGGTTAGGTTATATTGGGTTAGGTGATTGTCACGCATGGTTAGACAATTGGCAACGCAGGGGCTATAAATACCCCAAACAAACAGTTTCAACTAATAATTTGATCTAAAAAAGGTATAATTTTGTTTTTCATCCTTTGGGATATAAATCAAATTAACGTCCATTGTCCTACCCCAAAGACCAAAAATTTTTCGACGGTGTAACCTTCTCTTTCTCCCATTTTTAGAAGCGTTGCATCTCTATAAGTTTGGCTCCTTAAAAGAGTAAGTTTGTCACCTGTGGACCAAACATCAACAGGCTTGCCATAAGGTTTTCTCAGCACGACCTCCGGACTCATAAAGTGGGGAGTGCCAATCCTTCCCCCGTTGACACACTGGTCACTCTGCTCTGACCGGCTAGGCAGCTGGATAGCCACTCCAAAACCACCTAAAAAAAACATTATGTTATAACAAGAACAATTTTGAGCAAAACAAAATTCTGAAATAGAGTTTAAATTTTATCAAGAACAACAAACTCATGAAATAATTCAATTGTATGGAGTAGCCAGGTTTTTTAATTGCATTGGTCAGTGCTGGACATAATATTAATATTAATAACAGACAAATTAATGCAATGATGATAATACGATGATATAATTAATATACTTTAAAATTTACTATCGACTGGGCCCCTAGTATCTAGAGGCCCCTCGTTCAAAGCGATGGGCAGAAAATTAAAATAAAATCATCCCTGGGCTTAAATAATCTAATAAAAATTCAATAGCACAAAACCTTCTCAGGGCCTATTTGGAGCTTCCATAACAGAGAACTCAATCAGTTCAATAACTATTGAAATCTTAAGCTTTAACAAAACAAAAAAACTGCTTATATAATAGGTTAAGTGTCTAAAAATTACTTTTACTACTTTGATAATATGTATTATTGTATATTGTATAATGCATATGTAGATATGTAGTATTCGCTTTAAATAATAAATTGAATCCATTAGAACTTAGAAGTTTGGAATTAAAATTATGTAAAATCATATTTTACATTATAAATTAATCTTATATCATAATCAAAGGCGTGCACATAATTTAGACGGGGGGGGGGGAGGACTAACAAAAGATAACTTGATCCCTTTTCTTTGAGGTTGAATTTGAAAATTTGAAATTACAAAAAAATGTGCATCGACTAACATCAATCTTGTAGCACCATTAGGGTGTACAACACCTCCTCTGAATTTTTGTGAGTTGATAGGGGGCTTATTGGGGAATATAACACTCCTAAATTCTCCATGTCCTCGCCTATCATTTTGGATTTTATTAAAATGTAGAATATTTAATAATCAGTAAAATCATGAGAGAGATTAAGGAATTACAATTAAGTAATCTATAATACAAAGTAAAATGAAGTCTGTCTGTAAGTCTGTCCGTCCGTCCGTCTGTCCCTTAAGATCTCGGTAATCACTGAACCGATCGGATTCTACTCTTTAGGGAATATACCTCCTGGTCCTGTGGTGGTTTTATGCTATTTTCTTGGGGAGAGGGAAACCCTCAACCCCCCCCAAAAAAAAAACAAAAAAATCCCCCCAATTTAAAAAAAAAATATGTCCGAAATTAGTGGTTGCATCTCCAATTTTTTTTAAATATGTTCGAAATCAGTGGTTGCATTCTAATTTTTTTTCATATTTACCTCTTGGGGCAGAGCCCCTAGAGGCTAGTCAATATATAAAGAATAATTTCATATATAATTTTAAACAAAAAAAAAACAATTTCTTAAGTAATAAAGCTCATTTATATATTTTTGATAGCAGACAAGTTACAATTTTTCAAATTTTCAAAAAAAATTCTGGATTTTTTTTTGCTTTTTAGTAAATACTAACGAGCAAAAATACATAAATCCGCCTTATATACCAAACTACCTTTCCCCTGTCAGTCAATCTTCTCCCTACCATTACCTTTTTTAAAGCGAAGCTACTCTATAGTAAGTTGTATGTTGGTCTTCTAGTCTGTCTGACAGTCTTGTTTGTATTCATGTGCTTTATTTGCTCTCCTTAAGGGAGGGAGGATAATTGAATTTGAAATTATTCTAATACTCAAAGTTTTATAACCTCGTTATCTCATACGATTGCTAAAAAATTTGGGTATTTTTAATAAATTTCGATTTATTTGAAAAGTACTTTTTTGCCAATAATTTTAATTAGGATAAAGGGGTAATTTAGTTTATCAACATTGGGAAGATATATCAATTCATTGTCCATTGTCTTATCTCTGAAGAACCCTGGCTACTATTGGACATAATTGTCCTTGTAACCTAGCTTTACCTATCTATAATACAAAGTAGAACGATGTCTGTCTGTCTGTCTGTTTGTCTGTTTGTCTGTTTGTTTGTCTGTATGTTTGTAGCGAAGGATCTCGCTAACCGCTGAACCGATCGGGTTCTCCTTTATAGGGTAGCTTCTCATAGATCCCGTAAAGGTTTATAATTATTTTCTTGGGGGGGTGGGACACCCCTAACCCCCCCCAAAAATGAAAAATACCCCTCCCCCCCAACCCCCCCCCCCCAAATTTTTTTTTTTTAATTTTCTTTAAAATCTAAAACACGAAAAATTAGTTTGATCAAACCTCTTGGGGCAAAACCCCTAGGGGCTAGGGGCGAAGCCGCTTTTATACTCATAGAGTATGTATTTTTTTGTGAAGCTAGAATTACTTTTAATGAGTTAATGTAAGTTTCATGTTGCAGTGCTTTTTTCTTTCTCCCCACCTTTTTCTAGATATTTTTTTGCAATTATCAATCTTATCATAAACTTAATATGAGTTGTGGGGTAGGGGGGGGGGGGGGGCGTGGAGGTGAAAGTTTTGGAGATTATAGTGATATTAACTTTTTAACCTAGTTCCTATCAAATGAAAGAAATAGAGCGAAAATGTGTTCTTTAGGAATAAATATATTAAAATTGTTGGGTAATTTATACAGTTTCATACAATACAAAGTATAACGATATCTGTCCGTCTGTCTGTATTTGCGGAAAGCTAATGAACTCGCTTAACCACTTGACCGATTGGGCTCTGTCTATCAAGAATATTCCTACTGTTAAAACGAAGATTTTCAGTTAATTTACCAAGGTTTTACAAAATAGGATAAAATATACAGAATAACCCACCACCCAAAGGGCGAAGCACCTTACCCCCATGTTTAGTTATTGTTAAAAAATGTATATTATGTTTGATAAATTAGGGTGAAGGGTTATTCTATTTAACATTTTTCGAAAGGGGAAAGCACCAATATATTATAATATAGGAAAATTTGTGTTTGAAAATATTGGAGAAATTTTGTTGTTGGTTCAAGACCATAATACATATTTTGGGTCATAACTACTCTACGCACTCTTAGCCTATAATTGGCATCACTATATAGGAAGGGAGAAAATGGTAGGGGAATCCGTTGGTCCAAAACAGGCGCAACTCATTATTATGTCTAATTAAGAGTTATAAACAAATTTCCTGCAACTTAAAGGTTGTGTGGATGAATAATGCTCTAAGATTAGGCTTAAAGGTCTTGTTCTAAATCACTAAATTAGAGCCTTGAAGGGTAGGAGGTAGGGATATTATTATGGAAATACATAATGAGGGGTAGTTTAAACGCTCAAAAAAGAAGCTGTTCTAAAATTAAATGATTTCCTTTTTTGAAATATAATTTTAAATTATTTAGGAACCCAGTTATAAATCTCAAAATGTATATATGAAATATGTACCTAGTATCTATCTATTATCTATGTACTATCTATCTAGTATCTACATATTATTACATGCTATGATATATTTGCTCAATCTATTTTAAAAAGAGAGACAATTCATTTTCTGTTTTAATAATATTCTTTAAAATTTTCAATAGTGTAGCTGATATCCCCCCTACCAACCACCTTAATTTGAAATAAATTGGGAATTAGGGGGAAGGGGCTAGTTTATTGTTTCTTCCTTTCTTTCTTTTAGTCAGGTTAGATTATATTGTTTATGTGCTAGGTAGCTACGATGGGTTAGGACTACGCAGGTATGGCTTACGGCTATAGGTAAGGGCTCCGCAGGTACGGCTTACTGCTATAGGTTAGGGCTCCGTGCAGGGGATAGGCATAGGATAAAATCTCCTTCCCCCCTTCCTCTTATTATATATTTTTTTAATAATGGGGGTATATAAGTGCACTTTCAGTGAAAGATCCTATGATATAAGTATATTGTATATTTTTTGTTTTAAAATACTTAACATTTAATTAAAGATTCACTAAAGCACTATTGTTTCAAAATCTTACCTAATTTAACAGGAGCACTATTTTCTTTGCTGGCGAGTAGAACACAGTGAGGTTTTATATCTCGGTGGATTATATCGTTATCGTGGCAGTACTTCAAAGCCTAAAAACAATCAAAATTATATACTATAGTATAAAGTAGTTAGGTTATTTTCGTATTAAGCTAAAGATCTCAGAAAACGCTTATCCGAATTGGCGGTACTCTAAGGGACGCTTCATAAATGTCTTTTTTTCTGACCTCCCCTGCCCTCAGATAGATGGCAAAGCAAATTGTGTTTATGTATGGTAATATTTTCAACCCCCAAAATAAAATATTTGGGAATACAAGAGTAAGTAAAATAGAGTGTGTACAATACATTGTATAAGGAAATTGTACTTTTTTCCTTATTTGTTGTTTATATTATTATTATTATTTACTTTACCCATACTTGTATATTTTTCATCCTAATCTACACCATTTTGCCCGCAAAGTAATTGAACGGAAAAACGTTACTAAAGAATGAAGTACGGACAAGACAAGTAGAAGAGTAGTTGGTTCTTTCATACAAAGTGATGTTTGAGCACAGATAACCCCCCCCCCCCCAATTATTTTTAAAATAAAGGGGAGTGGGTAGTTTTTCCTTTGACTAAACAAATACCCAATTCTTGGCCTATACTTTTGTGCCCTAACCCTGCCGAACCTTATTATATAACCTAACCTAATCAGACCTAGAGTAATAAAATAAATAAATGAAAAACTACCTCCTCCCCCCCCCCCCTCTTAAACTTATTTTCAATTCATTTTATAATACTTTCTGTGTATTTTATATTCTGGTGTAAAAAGAAAATTAAATTAAAAACAAACAGACGGGAGATCGTATCGAAACAAACATAAATATATATAAAAGCTTTGCCTTTACAAAAAAAACTAAACAAGTGTATGCAAAGTGAATGAATGTATGTAGTAGTAATACATATTAATGATAAATAAATCCACACACACTATATAGTGAGAAGAAAACACACATATATATTAGGGAACCATGCGATTGGTTCACATTTGTGTGCAAAAACCTGACCCAAAATATATAAGTAATATATAAATAACTTTACAAGAATTTTAATTCCCATTGGTAAGTAAGCTCTTCCTAAGTAACTTTATTTTGTAGAAAGCATAATACTTTTCCTAAAGGACTTTTAATTTCTTGATAATTATTATTTCATAAACATTGACAAGTTTCTATACTTGAACTTGGACCAATTCTTGGGTCCTCTAACATCTATATTAAAAACAGAGCAACCCAATGTCCAATCTTTTCTAGATACAAAGACTGTAATTATTAAAAAACCAATGAAGATTTGTTAATAGTAGGGTAAAAAGTTACCTCAATAATATGAAAAATAGACCAATACTAATAACTTTTTGACGTTCTTAATTTATTATTATTTTAAAATTTTTTTTTTGTAATTGCATATGAATATCCTAGTTACTATACATACATATTCTTTTATTAATATAGCAATAAGATTGTATAAATTGGTCTCTGTTGATTACACTGTGTCAACACATTAAAACCAACAAATATTTATAAAGTCAAGTTTTTAATCAGACTAAAAAAATACTGGATAATTAGAATGAATAAATGCGAAGAGGTTTTTTTTATTATATACTAGCGGCTACGCCCCTAGAGGCCTCTTGGGGCACTTGAGGAGGGGAGGGTCTAATTTATTATTTTAGATTTTAAAAGAAAAAGCAAAAAATTTTAATGAGGAGGGATTTTTTTTTGGGGGGGGGAAGGAAGGGGTGCCCCCCCCCCCCCCCATTTTTAATTTTAGTTAAAATAATTTTTAGAACTTTTTTTTTGGGGGGGGGGAATCTTTTTCCAGGGGCGATTTCTCTGGGGGAGTAGAGGTACCCTTCCCCAATATACCTTCCCAGGACCTATGAGAAGCTACCCTGTTAAGGAGAGCCCGATCGGTTCAGTGGTTAGCGAGATCCTTCGGTAAACAAAGACAAACAGACAGACAGACAAACAAGCAGGCACCCTGTTACTTTATTATAATGATTTTAACATTGACTCATATAGTAGCTAAAATCTCAAAAAAATATGCATATATGTGTAATTGTATATACTTAAATTCACATAGGTTTACTCTTAAATCATATACATTGATATCTTTCACTTTATTAGAAAGATATTCATAAAATTTGAATTCCAAATCATTTTGCTGTGAAACAATACTAAAATTTGCAAACTGAAGAATTCATTTTCTCGTATTCATTTGAATCCGGTGGATAGGAACCGGTTCTCATGAATACGAAAAAACTATGTCTAACATCGTATTATATCCAGTTTTCTACGAATATAGAAATGTACAACAATAAGATTAAAACTAGTTTTTTTAGCCGGTGCCTCTGGCACCACGGGGCTAAAAAAACTAGTTTTAATCTTATAATTGTACATTCTATATCCGCGGAAAGCCGTTTATAATACGATACGAGAAATAACTATTCTTAAACTCCCACAAAAACTTAGACTTAAATTTGCTGACAACCAATTATTTATGAGGAAATGAGCAGTATTTTTTTAATATCTAAGCTAAACTAACTCTATGTAAATATATACAAACTCTTACTTACTACACCAGGGATTTTAAGAGATAGGACAATGGCCGATAATTTGATGTACATCCTCAATGATGATACACCAAATTACCCCTTCTGTAGATTACTAACAGTGCAGTGGTTGAAACAGTTGAACACTGAGCTAAATAAACCAACCAATCAAAATTCAATACAAAAATCAAATATTTTGTTGGAGTAAAGTTGAAGTAAAACTTGTTTTTTTTTTGGTGTAACTGAAAGGGAAGTGGATAAGAAGGGGCTGAGGGGAAATTTTCACTTAGAATTGTTTGTCAGAATCTAAGTCCCTTTTCCCTGAATACAAGTTATTAAGCCAATGAATTAGAAAACGTCATTATAAAACTTGGGGGACTAGTGTAAAAACAGCTCAATGTCCCCTCCCTCCCTGCTTACTTACTCACACATAAACACTCCATAATGAGATTAGAGGGCAACAAATAAAAACAAAATTGTATTTACTTTTTTATTTCTATATTACATGTTTTTGCCATACAGGTAAAAGGGAATAACCTATGTATTATGTAAAGTAGAATGATGGCTGTCTTTTTCTATGTCTTGTTGCATTAAAAGATCTCTGCAACCACTAGATTCTGCTTTTCATGGAAATAAAAAATGTTTCTGAGACTTTACGTGTTAAGATTTCAGTTTTAAGAAAGATTGAAAGGTCGTCAGAACAAATTTTTATAAGCTTAATATCTTATTTTTAGAAAATTTTACGTTGAAAAAATGTATCCAAAGACTCATTTTTAATAATTTAAATGATTTAGATTAAATATGGGAAGAAAAAAAAGAAAAGTTCTTTTCTCTTGCAGAAATTATACAAGTCAACATTTTCTGAATCTATTTAACAATTTTGCATTCTTTTAGCCTTCAACTTTAACTCAAATATTGTAAATGGTAAATGACAGGTTGTGTAAGGAAATTTTTAAATAATCTTAATATTGGCTATTCCAAGATGTTGCTAAAGAAATATATTTTTGGCGTTGCTACAAAAGACCAACTCTACAAAAGACCAACTAGTCGGTTCTACAAAAGACCAACGCCTAAAAAAGACCAACCCTACAAAAGACCAACGCCTACAAAAGACCAACGACTACAAAAAATCGTAGAGCTGGAAGGTCTATAGCTGCAACTGGTGTAGCATCATATTTGTATTTATCAAATTAATAAATATAATGAATATAATGTATGCTTTAAATAGATTTTAAGCGACACAATTACAAGAAAAAATTTTAATTATTTTTTTGTATCAATGTAATCAAATAATGGCTTTAAAATCTTCTAAATTTTAAAGAAAAAATCTTCCAATTTTAATGATATCCAATATGGCGATTAAAACACAAGGACAAAATTCAAAACCGAAATTTCTTTCTTGAATAACTTTGTCCACAGGCTGAATTTTAAAATTCCGTCCGACAGTTTGTCCAAAGCCTGTGTTTGCTACGTAACGGAATAGTTTCGAACCCGATACAACCTTGCTTTTAAAAAATTGACTCTTTTGTAGTTGTTGGTCTTATGTAGGCGTTGGTCTTTTGTAGGCGTTGGTCTTTTGTAGGCGTTGGTCTTTTGTAAGCGTTGGTCTTTTGTAGAGTTGGTCTTTTGTAGGCGTTGGTCTTTTGTAGAGCTGGTCTTTTGTAGGCGTTGGTCTTTTGTAGAGTTGGTCTTTTGTAGCAACGCCTTATTTTTAAGTATTATTAGTGATAATGAATAGCTTTAATTCAAGTTATCATATGGTTTGTATAGGTTACAAAAAAATAAATAATTGAGACCAAATTAATTGTTTTTTAAGTATTAATAGTTATTTCTCGCATCGTATTATAAATGGCTTTCCGCGGATATAGAATGTACAATTATGAGATAAAAACAAGTTTTTTTAGCCCCCGGTGCCGAAGGCACCGGCTAAAAAAACTGGTTTTAATCTTATGATTGTACATTTTTATATTCGTAGAAAGCTGGATATAATACGGGCGTTGCTACAAAAGACCAACTCTACAAAAGACCAACGCCTACAAAAGACCAACTCTACAAAAGACCAACGCCTACAAAAGACCAACTCTACAAAAGACCAACGCCTACAAAAGACCAACGCCTACAAAAGACCAACGCCTACAAAAGACCAACACCTACATAAGACCAACAACTACAAAAGGGTCAATTTTTTTAAAGCAAGGTTGTATCAGGTTCGAAACTATTCCGTTATGTAGCAAACACAGACTTTGGACAAACTGTCGGACGGAATTTTAAAATTCAGCCTGTGGACAAAGTTATTCAAGAAGGAAATTTCGGTTTTGAATTTTGCCCTTGTGTTTTAATCGCCATATTGGATATCATTAAAATTGGAAGATTTTTTCTTTAAAATTTAGAAGATTTTCAAGCCACTATTTGATTACATTGATACAAAAAAATAATTACAATTTTTTTCTTGTAATTGTGTCGCTTAAAATCTATTTAAAGCATACATTATATTCATTAATTTGATAAATACAAATATGATGCTACACCAGTTGCAGCTATAGACCTTCCAGCTCTACGATTTTTTGTAGTCGTTGGTCTTTTGTAGAGTTGGTCTTTTGTAGGCGTTGGTCTTTTGTAGAACCGACTAGTTGGTCTTTTGTAGGCGTTGGTCTTTTGTAGAGTTGGTCTTTTGTAGCAACGCCATAATACGATGCTAGACATAGTTTTTTCGTATGGATGAAAACCGGTTCCTATCCACCGGATTCGAATGAATACGATAAAACAACATTAATACTTTCAAATAAAGGAATTAATTAAAGACTGTTAAAAGTTGCAAAAAATCAAAATCTAATAATGCACTAAAATATTTAATCTGTAGTCTTTACAAATTGAATTCATTTTCTGTTAAATGTTACTTGATAAAAAGCCTTGTTGTCACTAAATTCAATATATTTTGACATCATTAAATTCATATAAAAGTAGAAGAAGTGTAAAACTTATCCTAAAGATTAAATTACCCAAAAGTGAAATTATTGACAAGCCATAAAACTATCCAATGTTCTAATAATATTGGGAAAGAGTATAAATATATTTGAACAAAAATATATTTTCTCTATTTTTATGGTTCTATTGGAACTGCATCTTAAAGAGAAAAGAAAGGAAATAAAGTTTTCCTTTACATGAGTTGAGGAAAGGACAACCTTACACTTATGCACCAAATACACACACACACACTCACGCACACAAAAATACACCTTTAATACACAGAAAAAGATTAATGTATTTATGGTTCATACGCATTAAAGGGATGAAGTTCAAAAAATATCAAAGGAAAAATTATTCCTAACAATTCTAATTTAAATATGAGAAAAAATCTATTCCTCCTGTCAGAACATTATAAGGCTCCTATCAACTAATTTCAATAAAAATATCTATGAAAGATAATACTCTAAAATAATAATTAGCTTCCAAATAGTTTATCAAATGCTTTGTAAAAGTCAAAGTGTCTGAAAATTACTGTTCTTTATATATTTCACCCTGAATCTAAACACACACACAAATATAGAATGCATTTTTATTTGCAAGTGGTGGCGGGATGACATGAGCAATCATATTTGTCCATTGTCCACACCTGTCCAGTGTGTGTGTGTGTGTGTGTGTGTGTGTGTGTGTGTGTGTGTGTGTGTGTGTGTGTGTGTGTGTGTGTGTGTACAAGATAAAGCTGTAATTCATCACAACTATACCATACAAATAAACATATGAAAATACTAGTGGTTCTCTTTCAAGGAGTAATTCAGTCTTTGAAATTATAATATTTAAGCAATTTCTTGAATAATTAAACATGAGATTAACAATTTAAGAATTAACAAATACTTTCTTGTTGTCAAAACCTTTAATTTTTACTATCCTTAGAATTTTATTCTAATAAATTTTCAGTAGAAATGCAACTCTATAACTTGCAAATTTTTATAACTGTCTGTCTGTCCTTAGTAGGAAATGTCTGTTAAAGCTTTGTGGGTTAATATTATCTTAATTAGAAGTGTAAATGTTGTTTACTCTTTGAAACAAAAGACATAATTCTGAAATTCTTATACAGATATTACAAAGCCTGAGTATCATTTTGTTAGACGGTTAAATCTTTGCTTCACTTCATATATATATTGTCATCTTAGTTTTATTAAGTTTAATAGTTTCTATCAGATATTAGAATTTACATAAAACTATTTGCTTTCTCATAAATTGTTAAATTTACACAATAAGATAAATCTAAGATAGAACAATTAGTGAAATGATACTTGTATGAAGTATATTCACCAATTCTCCACACATCATACTACTTAGCACTAGAGCTAAAGTGCAGCTATGTACACCACCAGGAGTAGAGATGCACTTTCCCACAAGTAATGATCTTCAAACACATCCTATAGATAAAAGGGTATAAAAGATTTGTCTTACTCACTCTGTACATCAACAAGAGAGAGGTTTAGAGAAGGTGTGTGCATTAAATTTATATTTTTAGAATGTACACATGGATATAGATGGATTTAAATGTATCTAAGCTTTTTGAAATATGATGGAGGATAAAACATTCATATCATATACAATTTCATTGCAACTTGATATGTATAAATATATAATTTCAGAAAAAAGCTGCTTTTGAATGAATAAACTGAGTAGTAAAACATATTTTATGATTTCTTAAAAATTATCAGACATAATCAAATCATTATGATTACCTTATTAAGGGTTATGATAAGATTCTATTTTTTATGTTGAATTTAACTAGTAGAATAATGCCATTTTGTAAACTTATCAAATAGATGCTTATTTAAGAAATCTCTCTAACAAGAAATGGAATTATTAATTGCTCAACTTTTTACCAAATGTCATATTTGTTATAATAAGCAATCTGTACCTACACACTCACATGCCAAGTTAATGTGTGACTATTGCTATAATAAAGGTTAAATTTTTTTTTACAGATTTTGTTCTTAATCAGACTCAAACCTGCTAACCCCAAATAACTTAGCAATTTATCAAATAACATGATTTAAGTTTTTGAACTTCTAGTTAAACAGTTCTTAAACCATATAATAGCAGTATTAATATTCAATGTTTAGTTTAGAGATTTTCCTTGAGAATATTTGATCAGACAAGGACAAATTTGACAATAGAATGTATTACTGTCAAGGTGCACTTCAGTTTGGATCTTGGTTCAAGAATATTATATGTATAATTTCACTCACTTGAAAACTTAAATATCAGTTTTATAGAAGTTTATTTAGTTCATTTAATACTTATTTTTAATGAAAGTATTAAACTATGGTAATATGAAAAAATTTAAACTAATTCTAAATAATAATCAAATGATGCATATACAGTATAAGTTTACATTTAATTTGAAAACACAGTTCTATTTCTGTCCAACAGTTAAGTCCACAAATCCACTTAAAATATGTGACAGAAGAAATGCAATTATGTCAGAAAAATAGTCCCAGCTCTGGAGAAAGGGCATGGTGTATATCATTTATATTGCAACTAAGAAACTTTTTTTTCTACATACTGAAAACTATTTTTGGTTAGGCTTAAGCTCATTTTATACTTTGGTTTAAGGAATACAAACAATATCCACATAAGAAACTTGTGATAGAAAGAAGAAATGCAGTTTTGTCAGATAACTTAGAAAGGGGAAAACGTTTAGTTCTGTAAAGAATTAAGAGTTGAGAAGGCTGCATTAAAGAAAACAAGAATGAAAATGATCACAAAAGCTAAAACAAGTAAACTCCAAAAATAAAAAATAAATAAACAATTACAATAGCAACATTTAGTCTTAGATCGAACATGATAATCATTTGTTGATTTCAGAGGGAAGAAATATCAAGTAGAGATGCAGCTCATCAAAGAGAAAGAAAGCATAAAAAAGGATAGAAAAGTGCATTCAGAGTTTTGCTCTTTGCAATTACTTTTCCTTTCTGTGATCAGTTGGTATTCAATTCTGTATAGATATTGAGAACCTCCTCCTCTCTATTACACCCCCAGCTAATTACTATTTTACTTTCAACTCCACCACAAATGTTCACTAAATAATTGCAGTTTTGATGTAGAAGATTTGCAACAATATTAGATATCTATGAACAATAACAAATATTACTTACTTTGTTAAAATGGTTATTTTTTAATTCTAAAATTATTTAAATTGTGGGCTTTTAAGTTTTCAGTTGAGAAAAAAAGTTGCATATTATAACTCAAGCCCAATCTGTACCACTTCCTGTGACGTAATAAAAATGAGGGATTCTCCATCTCTTTTTAGGGATTTTTTCCCACTTTTCCTCTCATATTCCTCTCTATATGACGTCACAGGAATCAAAAGTGGTACAGAATAGGCTTCGTCTCAAGTTTATGTCTAAACTATGATTATACTCTGCAAACAAGTAAAACCCAAATTTAATTGACAATTTACTTAATAATTTATTTTCTTTATAGATCAAACTAGTCACAAAATAATGTTAAATAGGCTTTGTGACATGTTAAAAAACAGCTTGCATTAAAATTTTAATTGCTCCTGTTTGGCACACTTACATATTTTAATATTATGCAAAAGTAATAATTTTGTAATGTAGCAACTTTAACCTTGATTTTTGGCCAAGAATATTTTGCATTCAAAACTTTTTTGCACCCTGTTTTGGCAGTTTTCACCTTGTATGCAGGTGAGAAATGATCTGTCAGTAGTTCACGGTGAAGAAACCTACTACCCAAGTTAATCAAAACAGGTTGAACATTTTTAATGTAAATATTTAGTAAAAAGTGTGTCTTCACGACGAAATTAAGAATTTATAGCATCTCTCTTTGAAAACATCATATTTATATATTAGTATTCCCAACAATTACACAATTTATATTTCACAGTAAGGTGATTATTTTTCTTACCAAAATTTACTTTTGTTTCTTATTGTCAAAAAAAAATACTTGTTTCTTGAGCAACTTCTTTTAAGTCATAATATTTTAAAAGAAAATAATCTTATGAAGAAATTTTTTTTGTAATTTTACTCAATATTGTAGGAAGTTTTTAAAAATAACAGTGGTATGTCAAAGGCCTTAAATTAAATTACCAACCTGTATTAATTGCCCTGTACCTGACAGAAGGAAGAAAAGCCGAGTGAGCAGAGATTAGAAAGGAAAACAGAAACAGAGAGTGCAAAAATTACAAAGATTTATTTTATTTTTCTTCAATCTCATCCTATACAATTTATTATCGACAGGGTGTGCAGAAAATTGTTCACTTTAACGAAAAAAAATAATATTTTTTGATGCTGCGCAAAATGGTACAAAAAAATGACGTCATACTATAAAGTTGTCCAATGAGAGGCCAGTATACATTGTAATTGACCAATGGTAAAATATATACTCGCCTCTCATTGGTTATTTTATCATATGACGTCAATTTTTTTGTACCATTTTGCGCAGCATCATATTTTTTTAGATTGAAATCTCATAATTTTCTATACAGGGTGACACAAAATTTATTTGTAAACTTGCTTACTGTTCATAAGAAATACATTTTTTATAAATGCAAAAGGAATAATTAATGTAAAACTCCTGCTTTTTCAATTTATTACCTACAGGGTGGCTCAAATGTTTAATGATATAATGAATTCAAATATGAAAAAATATATATATACTCTGCATACAATTTATGATTTTAGACACAAAGTATCATTGTACACTGTACACAATGTATCAGTGTACACTGTACACAATGTATCAGTGTACACTGTACACAAAATATCACAGTACACTATACACAAAGTATCACCGTACACAATGTATAAGTATACAATGTACACAAAATATCAAGGTACACTATATACAAAGTATCACTGTACACTATACACAAAGTATCACTGTACACTGTACACAAAGTATAACTATACAATGTACACAAAGTATTACTGTACACAAAGTATCACTGTACACTGTACAAAAAGTATCAATTGTTACCTGTAATATTTGTCTAATATAATGGCTAGCAACAGCTTCACTGTACACAAAGCCGGCGGTCGCTCTCTGTACGAATCAATTGTCATTTATTTTAAAATTTAGCAATCTTTTTATATTACAAAAAAAAACTGCGCTCTTGACTCATATGGGCAAGGATCATTCAGCCTTTTTGCGAGATCCCACTGCTGCAAATATAAAATTCCTAACCATTTTAACATGATTTTAATAATAATGACAATTTCCTTGACTATTTCAAAGCATAGATCTGATCCAGACATATACTCAAACACCATATACAACATCCCCTCGCTGAAAAAAAAATTTTGGTTAATAAATTTTATGGAGTTCCTTTTAAATCAGTCCGTCTGTCAAAGTTAATTACATCCTTTTAATAGCTATCTAACAATATCAATAATATGTACATATATAACTGTAGTACTGTATTACCGTATACTGTTCTCTTTTCATATGAAATATGATTCTTGCTGCTCTATTATGTACCTAGTTTTTTACTTAATAATTTTCAAAAGTTTGCGGTAAATGAATAATTAGAATATAAGGCTTACTATGATGACTTATTACTATACTTTTTCTTTGAAATCAAAGTCAGGTACATAATGTAAAGGTATCTAAATTGATTCTCTTTAATTATATCAAAAAATTATGAAAATTATTCTAAAAATCTTTTTCCTATGTTGTACAGATGTTTGTTAGTGTAAAAATGTTTGTAAAAACAATTATGAGAGTTGACATAGTCCATATTGTTTCTACTACAGACAAGTCTATACAAATACAATTATGCAAATACAGATACACAGGGGTTCAATCATTTCCGCATATTCTCTTTCCCGCATTATTTTTGTTATAATCGCAAAAATTTACAGAAGCAATAAACTAAATGAGGGATAAGACAATGGCCGATAAATTGATGTACATCCCTAATGATAATACCTATAATTATCCCTTATGTAGATTACAATTAGTTTTTGAAACGTTTAGACACTCGAGTGAATGAACCAACCAATTAGAATTTAATAAAAGTCCCCAAAGTTGTAAAGCCAACAAATAAGAAAACAATATTATACAATTTTGGGGACTAGTTTAATTAAGAGCCCAATGTCCCCTCCCTCCCTGACAGGTTATGCTGTTGTAAAAATTTTTAATTAAAAAAATTTGCTAATCTCATTCATGTGCAGAATTGAATACACACCCAAGATACAAACACATATAACATATTCATATATTTTAAAGCCTTGCTTAGCTTTTCTTTACACTCAAATATTCAATATATATATTTTTGAATATTTAATAGAAATTAAAGACTTAGAATTGTAATAGTTATTTATTACTAGAGTTGGCTCGATATAATTATCTCCCTATTGGCTAGTTTTCTATATGCATATCTATTTCTCAATAAATCTATTTTCCTCACCCGGCATTACTATCTAAAAGAAAGTAAATATTTAATAATTTAAATGATTTTTAAAAGATTTTTTTAAATTATATTTTTTTCTTTACATTACCATCACCAAATTTTAGTTTAATATTTGAACACACAAAATGTCGCCACAATCGAATTCTTTTAAAACATAGTTTTCTTAAATTTATCATATTATAAATTTAAATTTTCTTTTTTATGATTAGAAATTAAATACATCAATATAAGGTAAATAGCAACATGAAATGAAAAAAATGAATTTATTTTTAATAAAGTAAAATAATGGGTCTTATCGTTCTGGGCAATGAGAGTTTATTATGGATTATTGGAGCACTATGAGTTTTAATCATATATTCCTTGGAAAACTTGAGCTCGTTTATAGACATTTATTTCCTATATAGATCTGACATGGATCTTGAAGCAATAAAGCAGGCCGTTTTGTACATGTTAAAAATTGGAAGATTTCATTAAATAAAAGTAATCGCAAATATACTTAGTAAATAAACGGCTTTCCGCGGATATAGAATGTACAATTATGAGATTAAAACTAGTTTTTTTAGCCCCGAGGTGACGAATACGAGAAAAAATATTATCTAAATTCTATATCAAATGTTTTATTGAAATCAAGCTGTATAAAAGAAACAACTTATTTCTATCTGAATGTAATTCTTTTAAAAATTTAATTTTACTTGAAGACCAAATCTATTTTAATTATTACTGATTATTTGTATCTTTAAGTAATATCAGTAGTTTATATCCTTAATCTTAACGAAAATGCCTTTTTCAATTTACCTAATAATAAGCCAAAAAATACCAACCTACATATTTGTAGGCCTACATGGAATATGTTTCTAGAAATTCTACTATGTGGGCATATATAACATGTATATATTTGTAAGCCTAGCTGGAATATGTTTCTAGAAGTTCTACTATGTTGGGATGTTTCAACATGTGATATATTTGTAAGCCTACCTGGAATATGTTTCTAGAAGTTTTACTATGTGGGGATATATAACATGTGATATATTTGTAGGCCTACCTAGAATATGTTTCTAGAGGTTCTACTATGTGAGGATGTTTCAACACGTGATATATTTGTAGGCCTACCTGGTATTTGTTTCTAGAAGTTCTACTATGTGGGGATATATAACATGTATATATTTGTAGGCCTACCTGGAATATGTTTCTAGAAGTTCTACTATGTGGGGATATATAACATGTATATATTTTTAAGCCTACCTGAAATATGTTTCTAGAAGTTCTACTATGTGGGGATATATAACATGTATATATTTGTAGGCCTACCTGGTATTTGTTTCTAGAAGTTCTACTATGTGGGGATATGTAACATGTATATATTTGTAGGCCTACCTGGAATATGTTTCTAGAAGTTCTACTATGTGGGGATGTTTCAACATGTGACATATTTGTAGGCCTACCTGGAATATGTTTCTAGAAGTTCTACTATGTGGGGATGTTTCAACATGTGACTTATTTGTAGGCCTACCTGGAATATGTTTCTAGAAGTTCTACTATGTGGCTATGTTTCAACATGTGATATATTTGTAGGCCTACCTGGAATATGTTTCTAGAAGTTCTACTATGTGGGGATGTTTCAACATATGACATATGGTAGCCTCTCTCTGTACACAAATATTTTATTGATTTTCAAAAAAAATTAGAAGATTTTTATGACCATAAATATATTGGAACAGAAAAAATACAGAAATGCATGTGTCAACATATAAAAATTTGAAATAGAGACTTAAAATCCTAATATACACTAACTTCTTTATTAACAATTAACGTCTACAACCCTAGAGGGCTCTAGGTGCCCTTGAGGTTAGAAAATTTGGAGGTAAGTTGAACTTTTACTTAATTTTGAAAAGGGAATATATTTTTGGAGGGAAATATTTACCAAAAGGAATTTATCTTGTCATGGTGGAGATACCCTCCAAAAAAATATTTATAAACCTTTCCTAGATAAATTAAAAGCTTTGCTGCAAAGGTTCAGCAAAACCCTTCAGTGCAGACAGACAAACATCATGTTACATAAGAATAATTGAAATCAATAAAAAAAAAATATTTGGTGCCTCCCTTGAGATCATCTAGAGAGAGGCCGGGACTAGAAGTAAATTTGGCAACATCCACTATCTTCACTGCAAACTCCTATAAAAATTAAATAGTTTTAGTAGCTGTCAATAGTGCTCTAGCAAAATGGGGATAGATGTCACACTACTTTTGGCCTACCTATTCTTTTGACGTCAGGAAATACCCTAAACCCCAACTCTTTTTCTAGGGGGTTTATTTTCCCCTTTCCTTTCTCTTTCCGTATACTATGACGTCATTAGAATAGGTAGGCCAAAAACCGTGACATATATCCCCATTTTTCTAGGGCATTGCAAACTCCTACAAAACTTAAATTGTTTAATAATCATTTATTATTTTAATTAGCGGTTTCCCTCAAATTGCCTAGTCGATCACAGAAACTAGTCTCTCCCCTTATTTGAAATAAATCAAAATAATATGAGTGGGTAGTTATTTTGTGTTTTATTTTACTTGGACTAGGGTAGGTTATATTTGGTAAAGGATAGCCCTGCAGGGGTTGGACATTAAGAAAAAAAGTACACCCCCCACTCCTCATTTTCAATTTCTATTAAAAAAAGAAGGGGTGTGGTTCTGTTCTTGCTGAGAATATTGGAAAATATGTTGTTTTTTCTAATAACAGGGTCCATCATTTCTGTATTACACATTACTTTTATTGTTTACTAATTTTCAATTTTGTACACTTTGCTTTTCTTTTGTAGGCTTATTATTGGCTTGCTAATAATTGGGCATAATCCGAGTTTTTGATAACCTAATTGCTAGAATTCTCCTATTTCAAATAGATTGCAACCCTCAATATATTTCCTTCTCATATTGATGTTAAGATAACAGATCTATAGTATAGATATATAGACAGATAACTACCTCCCTCCCTTTTTCAATGACCTTTTTTGTCTGCTAGCAAATTGTTATATGCTATGTTAATATACCCGTTACCATTGGTTGATTTTCAATGACCCAATTGAGAGTCGACACAAGGTCATTGTGATGGGTAGATGCAGTTATTTAACCCCTTCCCCCTCTAATGTTTTACTCTAATGTTAAGATTAAATAAAGGAAAATAGAAAATACCATTAAGCTCTGGAATTAGTTGAACCTGTGAGTGGGGGAGGGGAAGGGGAGAGGTTCTAATATTTCTAGACATAAACAATAAAAGCAGCAAAATAGAGGGTCTGGAATAAATAATTGATGGATAAACAGAATTTGCAAATTACATCATAAAACAAAACAATATTAGTTTCTTCAAATCTGATGCTTTACTGTCCTTTAGTGTGCTTACCCACAAATTCCAAATGACATTAAGATTTTATTTTCTCGCATCCATTCGAATCGAATCCGGTTCTCATCCATACGAAAAAAAACTAAGTCTAGCATCGTATTATATCCAGCTTTCTACGAATATAAAACTAGTTTTATTCTTTTAATGGTAAATTTTGTCCACGGAAAGCTGTTTATAATACGATGCGAGAAATCACTATCATATTACTTAAATTAAAAATCCGTATAAAATGGTCAAAATAATCAAAATTTCATTTGGACAGGCACACATACACCCTCTTGCTTAAAACTACTGGAAAATCTTTTTTATTCTTCTATCTGAGATAAAAATTAAAGTCCGATGAAACACACACAAAAAAAAGGTAAAAACTGTAGGTATGCCTTTCTTTGCATTAAGAAATGATTTAAGAGTCGGTATTTATATGGTTTTAACTCAGATTAAATTTTGAAACTCAGAAAAAGAAAAAAATACAGTCATTTGGCTTCTAATTTAATATTGACCCTCTAGTCATACTCTGAGCTCTTTTAAATATACAATACAACCATTTTTGTTTGAGAGAGATCCGACAATTTCTTTCATCTTCAGGCGATTTCTATAATTGCAGTATGCCTTAAAATCACAGGGGATTAACTTCGTATAGAAGACTGATAATGAGCTGTGATTGTTAAATAAAAATGCTTTTTTTAGAACCAGCTTTTGTGTTGTGAGTATAAGTATTGGAAAATATCAAATATACCCACAAGTGAGTACCACACTTTGCAGGGATGCAGGGATAACATACAAGCGGAAATTTGTATAAACAGCATTGTAGACAGCTTTCCGCGGATATTATTATGAAATATTATTATCTGTTTTGTTTGTAATACGATGACAAACATTGCTTTTAAACATTATTGCCGAGAACCGGTTCTAATCCTGCAGATACTATTTGGTTTCGAAGCAATACTGGATAAACGAATTCTCGAATATATAAAAGGTTGGCTGGGGGTATCTTGGTGTAGAAAAACAATTTGGCTTATTTTTTTTATGGGAAGAATAACCTACCAAGTATTTTCACACAGAACATACACAAACAAACCCTCACACTAGCTCACGCACACACACACACACACACACAAACCTCAACACACATACAACTTACATGTTGGTCAAATTTGACAATGCGCATTTCTTATTAGGAATGATTGTTAAAAATATTTTAGGTGCACATAAAACATTTGATTAATGCTTAAAAATGTTTTAGAAAAACAAATACTATAATTTTTTTATCTAATTACAAAGTTTCACTTGGACAAAATGACTAATTTTATTTTAATTGCAAGGTTTTAATTCTCTAGCCTCAAAGTAAAATATTTTGGTATAAAAAAACTTGTAGTTGAAAACAAGAATATCTAATTAAAATATGTCTATAAACACCAGAAGCGAATTCTTAGAAAAATTTGCCTCACTAAAATCAGTGAAGCTCACTAAAAATTTAGAGGGGATAATTTTGCCTCACTAAAATTTTAATGAGGCAAACTAGTGAGGCAAAAGTTTTTAAAGAATTCACCTCAGATATTTTAAAAGGTTAAAACTAGAGGTACTGACCGACCGACAGACAGACTGACAGTGATATGAAGAAAGGGGGTGTCAACTCAACACCCCCTTAAAATATGAAAGATCACAGAAAAATACTTAAAAAAACATACACACGACACACAAACACTCAAACAAACACACACAAACACACATACACACACACAAACACACATACACACACACATACACGCACACATACACATACACATACACGCACACACACACACACACAAACACAAACACACACAAACACACACACACACACACACACATACACACACAAACACACAAACACACCCACTCACACACACACACACACACACACACACACACACACACACACACACACACACACACACACACACACACACACACACACACAATATTATAAAGTAATACTCTATTCGTTTTCCATGATCAAAAAAGGAAAATATAGAATCTTTCTCAATTACTTTTCAGTTTTCTCTCCTTTCAGACCAAATATAAAATGGGATTATACTATTTGCCATTTATATATTAAATAAAATATGGAAAAAGATATGGTTTTCAACAAATTGAATCTCTACTTTTTATTTTGTTATCGCACAGTTTTTTAATTTGAACTTTTTTATTTTCGACCTTTTAATTTTTGTATCCGATTTAAACTTTTTTGTAGCGGAGCTACTCTATAATTCAGTCCGTCCGTCAGTAACTCTGTAACACTATGGGGGAAATGTGATTTTCTCAGCATCTATTTAAGATATAATACTAAAATTTCTTTTCAACATTCCAATAATTATGGAGCCTAATTAACTATCAAACATCCATGGTGGTCGGAATGCATTTTTTAAGCAGGTTTTTGGCTATTTTTATATATTAAACTAATATCAGTTATTATAATCATAAATAAAACATTTTTTTGATAAAAATTGTAATTCTTATAAATAATTTCCTTTTTTAGATTATACATTGAGATTGTGCCAATGGATATAGAATACACATGGATATTAAGACAGGGCAAAAATTGTCGTCAATTTAGGTTGCTAACGTGGATAAGTTCGTTCATCAAGTAGGAGGGGCCGCAACGGGATGGTGTAAAAGGGGTGAATTATGGTAATCACTTTATTAGAAACTAGCGGCTACGCCCCTAGAGGCCTCTAGGGGCACTTAAGGAGGAGAGAGTCAAATTTGATAATTCAATTTCTTATTTTAGATTTTAAAAGAAAAAGTTAAAAAAAATTTACGCTTGATGTTTATTTTTTGTTGAACTCTCTTTCTAAAATTGGTAATTTTAAAAAAAAATTAATTTCTCTAGGGAGGGTGGTGGTACCCTCCCCCAAAATAGTTATAAACCTTCCCGGGACATATAAGAATCTACCCTGTTAAGGAGAACCCAATCGGTTCAGCGGTTAGCGAGATCCTTCGGTACACACAGACAGACAGACACACAGACAGACACACAGACAGACACACAGACAGACAAACATCCTGTTACTTTAGTATAAGGATTGTCTTATCCGTTAAGATCCCTTACCATAATCTACCAAACAATTACCAGAAAGACTTTTACTTTAGTTTAATGTATAGATATAGATTTATGATATAATATTCGAATATTTTGAAATAATAATAATAATTTGAATAAAACGTACCGTATTCATCCTGTTTCCAACATATGTATGTGTACAAATCCTAGAGTCTTGTATTAAAGTACATCACAAAAGAATACATATGACTTGAACTTTTAGAACCACCTAAAATAAGCGCGCAACCCAAAAATTCGATGTGCTGAAAATGGATTGTCTATTTCTTCCCTAATTTCCAAAGTTGTACAGCAGATAACCCAATTACTGCAAACGCTATTTTCAGCTACTCCTTTTAAAGGTAAAAGCGATGTAATGTATAATATTTATACACGATTTATACATTATAATTTCAAAATTTAAGTTTTTCAAATTTAGATTTTTTTGGAAGTTTGAAGCTTTTTTAGCTAGTAGTGAATATTAAGATAGGACGCGGAAGCTAGGTACACTTTCGGAAACTAAAATTCAGTACATCAGAAATTCTGTTTTTGTCTGTAGACGGTCTAGACTTTAAATTTAGTCAGTTGAAAGAAAAACGCTTGGTATTTCAGTTGGTTTCGAATAGTTGGATATAGTTTTTTTTATTGTTTTTAAACATTTAGGGTCAGTTTCTTCGTACGTCCGTCCTTAAGTAGCGAATAGTTATTATCATAAATGTATGCATGTTAGAATTATCCTATGATTTTCAACTTGGCATTATGATTTCTGTAACAGTTAGGACAAATGTACAAATCTTAGCAACTCTATAACTTCATTTAAAACAGCTTACAGAATTTTTAACTTTGTTTTGGATGTTGTTAAACATTAGATGTATTTTTTGTCACTGTTCTTTTTTCATCTAATTGTTCCTAATTAAAATTAGTAGTATTGGGAAAAGTAAATTTAATATTTTGGTGTAAAAATGTCAAAAATGTTAAGATTTGTTAAATTTAAAAGCTTTTACCCATTTTTTGGTTCAGAAAGGTTAAATTTGTTATAAAGGGAAGGTGGGGGTAAAAGCAGATCTATTGTATACATTTTCCAAATTGTATATAGGTCAATGAACTTTACTGTGGGCCCCATTTGATAATAATTTTTTTATGTTAACATTTTAGATTTAAAATGGAAAGATTCCAATATTTGGTGAAGGTAATTATGAACGTGGCACTTCCTATAGTAGATATAGGAACAGATATTAACTTTACTTTGGATATGTACTACAAATATGACAATTTTACACGTGTTAAAGAGATAAGAGATTGTTATAATTCCCAGGAAGAAGATATAGGCTGTATTTTTAAATTATCAGGTAAAGATTATTTGTGCATACAGAATGTTTACACAGTGTGTTTTTATTTAACGGAACAAAAGTAATGTTTTAATTCAATCAACTTACTGTTGATAGAAATTAACTAATAACTCTTAACTATTAACTGCTGGAAGACTGCCACAAATAACCCAATACCCAAAATTTGAAGCCCTCAGCTTCAAAAACAAAAAAAAAGTTATAGGCAAATCAAATTGACAATTTAGGTACATGAAAATTAAAAAAATTTTATTGCTCATGTTAGGAATTCTAATTTTAAATAACGTTGTCTAGATATAAAGTTATACGCTTAATTTTGGCAGAAAGTTAGGTTGCCTGTAACTAAATACATTTTTAAATAAAAACACTCCTTTTCATAGTCAAAATTTGTAGCTTATTAAAGGAAGCCTGCAAGAAATACCACGCTTTAACTGCTGAAAGACTGCCACAAGTAGACCCAATACCCCAAATTTGAAGCCTTCAGCTTCTATAACTAAAACGTTCTAGGCATTTTAAAATGACATTTTATGTACAATGGAAATTTTGAAAGAATTGCAGTGCTATTGTTAGAAATTTTGAAATTAAACTATGTGGCCTAGAAACAAAATTATAAGCTTATTTTTGTCATAAATTTAGGCAACCAGTAACTAGTTATATTTTTACAATAAAAATACCCATTTTTTTAGTCAAAATCATTAAAAAAAATTAAGTTTAACTTGCGTTGTACTGAGTGTACTGTAGCCAATCAGAAGGCTGAATCAGCTAAGCAACCAATCACAGCTGAGCTTGTCTTAGTTTCCCCCTTTGTTTCCCTTTGATTTTCGTTTAAAAATGCAATTTAAATCGAATTTTTTTCATGGATTTTGACTATGAGATGTGGTGTTTTTATTGTAAAAATGTAATCAGTTACCAGCAATCTAAGTTTCTGACAAAGATAAAGTCATAATTTTGTGTCTAGGCGACGTAATTTTATATTGTTTTTTCTTTTATAAGCATTGGAACTCTTTCAAAAGTTTCATTGTACATAAAATGCTATTTTGAAATGCCTAGAACTTTTTTGTTATTAAAGCTGAAGGCTTTAAATTTGGGGTATTGGGTCTACTTGTGGCAGTCTTTCAGCAGTTAAAGCGTGGTATTTCTTGCAGGCGTCCTTTAATACATACTAGTGGCTATAACATACAAGAACTTGAGGTGGAGGGGGGGGGGGGACCCTTAACACTGAGCCTTAACAAGTATAACTGTGGTCAGTCATAATTATCAAAATCAAAATTATATAGTTTACATCTACAGACATTATTACATCATTGTCTAAAATGACCAAGCAAATATTGCTTCTTTTACTTCCATAGGAGGTGTGTATTGGTGGTGTCTTCCTGCGTTAGACACTACTATATGAAAGGATCATAGAGCACCTTCTAACATTACAATCAAGATTTAAATACTGATTCTTTATCTTAACAATGAAATGTATGGCATGGAGATATAACTAATATTTAACATTATTTATCAGATTTTGATAGAAATTAAATTATTTTAGTTTTGTCCAACCACTCACTTTGAATTTTACTTTGGTATCATTGTCTTTACTGCGCAAGTGCAACTTTTCTTCAATTTTCCAAGATAAATTTGAGGTTTTCTATTCTATACTTTATCTTCTTTGGTTAAATTAAATATTTCTTTTGTTACTTTAAATTATAACATACTGTAGTTTAATTATGGACATTTTTAACCTCAAAATATTTTAGTTTTGATAATGATGTTTCCAATACTTACAAGTTTATCTGAAGTAATAACAAGTTCAACAAAAAGATGGATTGTCAAAGAACATTTAACAGCAACTTTTAATCAGGCATATTTAATCAAATTTTATAACAATTAATGCAAATTAAATGTAAATAAAAAAAAACAATGATATTGTATTGCATTGCATAGAATTTGATTTGTTTTTCTATGACATAAATTTAAGTACATTTAGAATTAAACAAATCCTGATACTAAAATTTATCATTTTTTGTACAGCTTGAAAGCCAATAAATATCAGCAGGATTACAACCGGTTTTTATTTAAGGCATACTTATAAAATGATGTATTATAAATATTAGTATTTACAATATACTTTGAATATAAGATTAATCTTAGCATCTTTGATAATGCAATAATATTGTAAATTCTAAGCTTATTTTCTATTAGACTTTAAGCACTTTTAAATAACAATAATTTGATTATAAATAATTTGATAAGTTTTGCATTCCCTACCTGGGTTATCTTGTATTAAATAATCAAGATCCTGCTCTTAAAGAAAAATATTGGAAGCTAAAGGTTTTTGTTTTCTTTTTTTATTACTTTTTATAAAAGTGTGTTAATATTATTACCAATCATAGATTTAATAATATTAATCATAAATAATAAACATTCTAAATTATATTTTATTTTAGATTTCAGAACTAATCTGGGGATCATATCATCAACTAATTCTCCAACAAAATGTAGCATTCAATATTTGGAGCCAAAGTACAATTTCAATGGATTTAATCATTCCAATTTTAAGCATTACTGTATCAGCAATATCTGTATCAGTTGGTGTAACCAACTTCAATTTAAGAAATATTTTAGGCAAAGATCCTACATTTTTAGATTTATTCAGATTCTTCCTTAGTGAGCAATTCAGTTATTATCCTATGTTTTTTTTCTTGATGTTTTTATTCAATTTTTTCGTTAAGTATTCATTCTTAAACAAAAATACTTTTTATATTGGCATTTCAATCTATTTATTTTGAAGCATACTTGTCCCCAAACTATTGAACATGATTTGCAAATTTCCAATAAAGTTTGAATCTCATATGCTAATATGTTTTCCAAATTATATTTCTTCCTGCTATAGAAACTGTACTAAAATATCTGAATATCAATTTTACAGGCAAATGCAATTAGTACATTCTTTAATTATGTCTACAGCTGCCATTTATTTAAATAATAACAAGATAAATATTTTCCGAAAGCTACATATAATTTGTAATGATCCAAAAGCTCTTGAGTTAGTGTTTAAAATAAAATATGTCATTGATGCAGTTTTAGGTTTTTCATCTTTACTTCTTATTGTAGAAATAATATGTATACAATTTGGTGTTACATTCATAGATTTTGCCTTTAAGAAGGCTTGTGAAGATAGTTCAACTTCAGTTTCAAGTGAAGTTAATCAAGACTGTAAAAGAGAAGATGCTGAACACATGTGTACCCTTGATATTAAAATAATCAAAAAATCCAAAGAAGACACATTCTAAATATTTTGATGTATTATTTTCTTTTAAATTGTTTCCTCAAATGTCAAAGATGTATTTTTTGTTACAGTACTGATAATTACCTCTAACATAAATACAAAAACTGTCTAAGTCTGAATATAGATTATACAAATTAAAAGTAAATGTGTAGAAATTAAAAATTTTTAAAAAGACTGAATTTAGATAATTTTTATATACGGGTCAATTGAAAGTGTTTTATAATTATTATACTCCTAATAAATTTGATATTAAAATTAAAACTTTTTTAAATAAATAAAATGGAACATGTTTCATGTTTTGTGATCTTCAAACATTGTATTGCCTGTTGTAGACCTAAGAAATTATATCAATTTTACTATAGAAATGTATCTCAAAGATTACAATTTTGAATCAGTTAACATACATGGCGGTGGGACATCTTATTAGCATGTTTTAGGCTATTTTAACATTTTATCCATATCCTTGGTGTTTTTGGTCCAATTTTCAAGGTTTTTGTATAAGGGTATCAAAATAAAATTTCCCATAGTTTTTAAATCTCTATATGAAAGAACAAGTAAAATTTTTTTTTATTTTTCACATATTTCTTCACATCTTTTCAAAAATTTTGTAGATGATAATATCCAAATTAAATTTCCCTTTGTTCTGAGCATCCAGTATGTAATTTACTTTGACTGTATGTCAGTCATCATACAATATAAAAAATAAAAACCATAAAAATATATGAGAGAGGTTTCGTGATTTTATCTCAAAAATTTTAATATTGATATCAATAAATGCTCTTTAAATCTCCTTGTCCGTGTTCTTATCTATAATTTTTTGTGCTTCGCTACTTATTAATGTTGTCATTCTTGTTATACATATTTTACATCTAGGAAAAAACTGATTTTTATTAATAAGCTTGTTCTATAAAAATTTAATATTATATTGAAGCCTTATTTTTAATCCTGTTCAAACAACATTTTTTACATAAATTAAAAATTGTGTTTTCATTTTCATAATTAGAAAATATAACGAATAAAAATTACAATGGATGATGAATTGATGAAATACTAATTTTTAACCAATCAATCAAAATTTAATAAAAGTACCAAAAGGTCATAAGTCAACAACTAAGATAACGTGGTTATAGAACTTTGGACACTAATTAAATTTATTTTCCAATGTCTCATCCCTCCCTGGAATATATAGTTATCTTTAAACAGCAGGTAATTTCATTAAATATCCTTAGTTAAGCACATAACCCCCCCCCCCCCCGTTATTTTTGAAAAAGTTTAATATCAAAGGGTATTGGGTAGTTTTTTGTATCTTATTGTTTTACCATTGGTGATGTTGTATGGGATACAGATTACCCTCACTGAATTATGGCTCCCCGTGGGAGTTAGACATAAAATAAAACAATTCCTCCTCCTTATTTAAATTTTTTCAAAAATAGAATGTGGAGGGGATTCTGTGCTTGATAGCCCCTTTCAGTGAAAACGCTTTCTTTTATAACTTTTTAGTAAATAACCTTTGACTTATTTGTTTAAAGTTTTGTGTAAACTTTACTAATCTATTTTGTAATCAAATGAAAGGACGACAATAAGTTTAGAACAGTTTCTTTACTTCCGACAGGTCTTGCTTAACAGTTGGGAGGTTGAAACTAGTTTCATATAAGTAGAAATATAATCTGGGGGGTTTGTTTGTGGGTTTCCTTTCTTTTTCGAGGGGCCAACAAATAGGCACCTTAGACGTCCGGCCTTAACAATGTTTATATCACTGGAGTTTTCACTCTGAGTTATGTAAATTAGTATTAAGGACACATAACCCCTGGGTAAGAAACATTTAGAATTCTTCTTTTTTTGAAAATTATTTTTTCAAATGTTTTGAACTGATTATGGGCTGAAAACTTCCACCAAAGATTCTAATTCTACTCTTTTAATATTCTTTAAATGGGGTAATTTTGTTTATCAACAACGGGGATGTACATTCATTTATCGTCCGTTGTCTTATCCCTTAAAATCCCAGCATTTATGAGATAGCTGTTCATTATGCTATTAATTGTGCAAAACAATTTGGTTAGAATCGATTAACTCAAGTTATAGAGTAGCATCGCTACTCAATAATTTACCTGGTTTGTATGTCTGTGAACGCATCTTCTGACTACGCTAAAGGGACCCTTCCCTATTATCTCATGTACCTAAAATTAGATGAAAATTATTATAATTGTTTTGTTTTTTTAATACACAAATCATTTTAAATGTTATTTTGTAAAGTAGTCAAGTTTTTTGTTTGTTTGATTAGATACCACTAACTGCATTATCGATCGAGTTCTCTATTCTAAAAAGTTTCAAATTGGCCTCTGGAGATTTTAGGGCAAATTTTTTTCTGAATCACAGCATTTTTTTGTGCTCTTTGTCTTTGTAGCTTTCTATTATCTAATTTAATTGTAATTAGATTATCATTATGCTTACCATATAACACGTTGATAGTTTGTTTTTGCATCGCAACTTATGGACATAATTGTCTTTGCATGCTAGATAGTAGAAACCTCACAACTAACTGTGTAATGAATTATTAATCACCCCCCTTCACAACTTTTTTAAACTTCCTCAACAAACTTTACAGATCATGTTAGCCAGTAGTAGTCTGGGCTACAGGATAGGTAAATTGATTTTTAGTAGCACAGCTACTATACATATTTATATCTTATTTCAGTCCGTTATTTTATCTATCCGGCAGAGAAAGTTGTTAACATTTTTACGCAGTTTAGACTGTATTACACTTTACTGTTCTTAATTTAGACAATAAGCAAGATTGGCTTTATAAAGTGTTATCGTGTATTGAAATGTGTTATAGCCGCATGAAGACCTACATTGTCATTTTGTAAGCTTCTTTTTAGAGAATATGAAAAATTAAAATCAACATATCCTTAACACTTTCCATATAATTTTTAAATCGTCTAAAACCTTTCCTTTTATCTCAGAAAGAACTAGTTATCTTAGCTACTTGTATTTAAAAGGTATTTAAGCTAAATGTTTAAGAAAATCCTTTTTTTACCTCCATTTAGATAAAAACATAGTCAAAGAAATTCAGCAGCTAATTAACTTTTGTTAGGGTCCCATTAAGGGACCCCGTGTAATACATTTTCTTTAAATATCTAAAACAAAGTGAATTTTTATAATTTTATCATATATTAGTAATTTTTTCTATGGATCGCCGTATGCAACCGCTTTCATACCTTTCCTTAGATATTATGTAATATATTATAGAGTATTTAATAATAAAACAGAGTATATAACATACAAGCTCTGCAGTAAAAGAAAAAAAAAACTTTGAGTGATGAAGCATCATAGAACTGTAATATCTTTCTCATTACTTACACCAGAAAACATGAATCTTATTTTAGGCTGCAGCCACTAGAAAAAAAATGCATGGACATTTCAAAATCAGATAATGAGAGGGCCGGGACATTTAACTTAAAATGAATCTTCTCCCCAAAGTTTTCTGCCTTTTGTAGCATATTTTTTGGGGTTGGGGGGGATTATCTTATCATTAATCCATTGGTTTTGGTTTTTTGGAAGTAAAAAAGTTTATTGATTGTTTTCTTTTAAAATATGTCTTAAAGTTTTCTAACGAGTGGTTTTTGTAGTAAATCATTTAGGTATAGTAGATATGTATATAGATTCATTTAAAGTCAAATGACTGAACATTTAAAAATCCTACTTTATGTTATTATTACTAAATGCCTACTTATATAAAAATTCTAATTTACTTTTTGTAAAATTGACAAAAAGTTTATAAATTTTAAAGTATTTTAGTTTATTTAATTGACTTTTTATTGCTTTTGTGGTAATAACATTTGTACAATATGTAATAGACTTTCCTAAGCTCAAAACTTTTTCAATGTTCAACAATTTTCCACTGAACATAGAAACAGTTGGATAAATTAATGCACTATTGTGTATTAGGAGAGCTCTATTAAGAATATATTATATAGATCTTGGTTTATGTACTACTAGTGGCGCCGCACTAATTATTAGGGCTATTGTATTCAAACTTGAAGGGATGAGACAAAAAATAACTTAAAACCATCCCAGGACTAACATTAAGCTGCTATAAATTTGAGAATAGAATCAATTCAGTGGTTAGCTAAATCCTAATGGACAGACAAAAAAACCTTTATTCTTTAACTATAAAAGTGACACGTTGTCTGTCTATATGTATTGCATGTCTGACAGTGTAGCATAGAAACCAGCTAACCGCTAAACTGATATGGATCTCCTTTACAGTGAAGGTTGTAACTTTTTCTTTTACAACTAAAGTTCTTTTTAAAGTGCAGAGTAGATCCCCAGATGCTAAGGCCGCAGCAACTGCTAGCACTTCGGAGTTAGATGATTTTAACTCACAATAAATGAATCTTTAAATTTGTATTTCTATGATATGATTTAAGATTTAACAGATCATCTCCCATTACACATTATTAAATTCAAGTATCTAACTACAGAAAACTAAAGAAACAAGGATGACAACATCCATAAAGCGAAGCACTGAAAAGGTAGGACAAACGGACATTAACACCTATATAGTGTCAGAACTGAATAATCAGAATATAAATGTATAAGAGTCGAAGCAAAATTGTAAGTAAATTTGTTGAAAAACTGCTTTATACAAAATGATGTTTATGGACATACTAACACTTTTAGGACATAATTATAGAGTTGTTTCGCTTAAAACATTATACTTTGTTGTCCCAGGAATCACTATACCAAAAATCAGATCAATGGGATGATTAGATCACATAAAAATTTGTTGTTAAAAAAGTAAAAAAATCAACATGTTTAAAATGGACGTACGGACATTTTGGTAATGATTATAGAGTTGCTACGCTTTATACATCGTCCCTAACTACTAACGGAATCACCATGCAAAATTTGAAATGGATAGGACAATTATAACATGCCTAAATTAACGAAAATAGCTATCCGTGACGGACGGACGGACGGACCGACCCTAATTATAGAAAAGCTTCACTTTTAAAAAACATTGTTGATTATTGTAGTTGATGGTACAAGTTGACCAAGCTAACTATTTCAGTTAACCCGATACTTTACAAACTATTTTAATGTTGGAAAAATTGGAAAAATATGTTTCAGCAATTGTTCTAAAAAACTGAATATATCGACAACATTTTACTAATGCAAAAGTGTACTAAATTTTTAGTTTCTTATTTTAAAAATTTTAATGAGAAGTATAAGAATATTTTCCTATTCGTTAACTTTATAACCTTGGAGACTTTTAATGTATTTTGATTGGTTGATTTGGTTGAGTGTCCAAACAGAAGAGGTAATTTTGCTTATCATCATAGGGGATGTAATGCAATGTAATGTCAATACATCGACCATACCTGAGCACACAAACGCGCGTGCGCGCAATCAAATATAAATATAACTGGATGAAAAAATGTTCCAAAACATCTTTAATGCATTAAAAGCTGCAAACTTTTATAAAAGGGTTAACTAAAATACATTTTTTCTAAAAGGACAAATTAAAAATATATTAAGATAATAACTATTCAACAACAATGATTAAACACCATTTTGAAAAAAAAACTTGGGATGAACCGCCACCGGAATTGGTTTGGACAGACTGGCAAATAAACAAGAGTGTTTATCATTCCATTGCAAGATCAAGTACAAAATATGATGAATTATTTTTTTTTATATATAATTTAGACAAGCAGTTAAACAACTGCTTGCAAAGCCTCTTTCTGCAATTTAATACAAAAAGGCTTGACATCAGTGCTATGAAGTCTTTGCCCACTTTATCTTTGGTGTTTTTTTGTCAGATTTTAAATTTTTTTCAAACTCAGGGAATTGAATCTATTGATTATAGAACAATTACCTTTATTTTTATATTTTTCTCAATTTTCGCACTGATATAGCCCCTCAGCTGAAGTATTTCAATAAATTTTAAAGAAGAACCTCCTCAAATTATGGTCTTGATCCAAATTGCTTTCATAATACCAGAGCGATGAAAATTATGTCAATTGTCTCTTTCAAAGATTTTCAAATAAAGTTGTAAAATAACTGATGAACAGAAGTATAAGTAAAAAAAGAGAAAAAGTTATTATAAATTTGTATATTAACTTAATTTTTTTAAAAATATTAATAGTAGTTTTTAATTCATTTTGATTTTAAGGTCTTGTCCCTATCTTTAGGGATTTCTGTAATAGAAGGGGGACTAAGAAGGTTAAAGATAAACCTAATCAATCAATCCTGGGTGCTAAGTAAAGCTTCTCTGAAATATAGATCTCACTCAGTTTATGGAATTTGGAAATAAACAAACTTTTGTTTATTACATTCGGCCGGGCTAATTTAGGTCATATAGGGTACTTGGTAGCTCCACAGGGTTAGAACACAGCAGGGTCAATGCCCCACATTGAGGAAAATATACCCTTCCACTCCCCTTATTATGATCAATCTATTTGAAAATTAGGGGGAGGGGTTACCAGTTCTCAATATGCACTTTATGTGGAAGCACCTAGATATCTATTTATGTTACTATCTACTTATCTACTGTATTATCTATTTATCTATTTTACAATCTATCTATCTATTTTACCTCGTATATATCATCAAACAAAATTTCCTCGTCTTCCGACATCTCTGACGACAAATCAAACCTACAAATGGAAGAATTATAAAAAAAACTTTGTTTTCAGCATTTATTTATAGTTTTACTACTTTCAAAATATACTAGCATGTACAAAACTATTTCAGGTCTTATAGAGAAAAATCGAATAAAAAAGATATTTTTGGGCGGGGATCATTATTTGTATGGAGGGTGGCTATATCCTCCCCCAAAATAGTTTTCATAAAACCTTATCTGGACCTATAGGAAGCTTTACAGTAAAAGAGAATTAAATTGGTTCAGCGGTTAGCGAGATCCTTCGCTACAGACAAAAAAAGCTTACTACTTTATATAATAGAAAGACACTAACTTAACATGAAAAAGGAAGGGGGGACATTGGACTAGAAATTATTCTGGTACCCAAAGTTCTTAAAAATCCCTTTCTCATTAATTGGATTGAAAACGTTTATTCACTCTTGCTCGGTTAGTTCAAACTAGGTTGTAGATTTTCAACCGATAATTTTAATCTACAAGGGTTTAATTTTGTTTATCATTATTGGGATGTTTGTCCGTTAAAACCTTAAAAACATCTTATTATTTAATTTATGCAGTTAGACTTTAGCATAGCATTTAATATCTATTTTTAAATATATTTCTCAGAATCATTAATATTTAAAAACTAAAGACAAAACTTTTTTGTAGTGAAGTTACTCTGTAAGTGGTCTGTCTGTCTGTTCTTCCTTCTATCTGTCTTATATTATCTCTGTAATGCTACTTTGTACATTTTTCTCCATGATTAGTTTATTTTCTATCTCTTTAACATGTATGCTCATATTTCAAGCATATTCTTTCTAACCACTTCGTTAGTATTGGACATAATCATCCTTGTTATTAAATTAATGTTTTCCATGATTGTACTTGTTAAAATAATTTTCAACTTTTGAATGAAAAACATTTAGACATTTCTTGCTTTGCATAAACAAGAGCAAAAAGGGGGATAGTCCCTTTCGTGACATCGCACTTTAAGGGGCTTTTCTTCGTATGGTTTTCTCCTATTTCTAGCCCCTGCGGGGCCAATTACCTAACCCTGTGGGGCAATCACCTAACCCAATATAACCTAACCCATAAAAAGCCATTTTAAATATACGACAAACCGCCCCTTAAGGGGCGATGTCACGAAAGGGACTATTCCTGCAAAAAGTATAAAAAGTTATTCCAAAACATTTTGAATGAAATCTTTCCCCCATGTTCTTCTAAATTTGTTTAATCTTCTTGCATAACCCAACTTTTTTGACAAAACTTTATTCGCTTTTCAAGGAAAGAAAATGCGCCAAGTTTTAATTGAAGCCCACCAAGTTTTATCTCAGGAATATCTGTTTGAACCCCCCTGGGGGCAACAGTTATCCCCCCCCCCCCAATTCCCCCCAACCCTAAAACCCTATTTAAGTAGCGAAGTTACTTTAAAATTTAAAATTTCCGTCCGCCTCTCTGTAAGATACCATTAGGTCTATTCAAGATAGAGGGCTAGAAATTTTTTGTGAAGATTCCTTAGACCAATTCAGCATCCAGCATATAATTTATATTGGTCCGCTGGTCCGTCGGTCATGCTACAAAAGACCACTACAAATTATATGCAAAAAGGTTTTGTGATTTTGTACTATCTAGGTATATGTTTATTTTTTATGTCTGTATATCTGCTCTATAATTCACTTTCTTCATTATATTATATTTTTTGTGCTATTTTTGGATATTTTCATCCTTGTTTTCCCACATTCAAAGATTCAAATACCAAGGAGATTTAAAGTTGAAATAAGGCCATTTAAGTATATTTGAAATATTCTTTTTTTAAATCATGGATAGGACAATGACCTATGTAAATACAATCTCCAGTTCTTAAATTGAGAATTTTCCATTTTTTTAGCTTTCAAATCGAGGGACAGAAAGGGATGTAAATTACGTAGATTATTTCCTAACAAATTCAGAGATCTTAAGGGATGAGACTATGGACGATAAATGTATGTGCATCCCGAAGGATGGTAGACTAAATTAATCCTTCTGTAGATATAAATTTTTCGTTGAAATGTTTGGACACTACTAGTTTGGGAACAAACTATCAAAATTCAGTGAGATTTTAAAGTTTTTTAGCTAACAAAGTTGATACAGATTTTATAAAACTTTGGTTACCAGTGTAATTAAAAGTCTAAAGTCCCCTCCCAACAACACCCTTAATTGTGTTTTTGCTGATATATAATTACTTAGTGAAATGAATTTTTTAGAACACTCTTTCTCTAACTTGTCTTTGATACAAGAAACAAAATCCTGTTTTTATATTTTTTCTTAGGAAATTATAAAGAAAGTTCGCATATAGTGCTTATCTTATTTCATGGCTTATTGCAACCAGAAAAAGAAACAAATAACAAGGACAATCATTGTCTTAATAAGCGAAGAATAAACTTAGAACTAGAAAAACGTTTATAATAAACTGTTATACGGTAACCGTTAATAAAACACAATTGATTATCCTAGAATAGTATGTTTCAATTATGGGACTAAATGTTGCAAATAGGCAAATATTAATTTGGATATACCCTAATAAAAAAAAGTAGGTGATCATCTCTTTCCCCCAACCATTTTGAAATGCTTAAAAAGTCAGGGCTCGCTCAAAACACGTTCTCTTTCCCTCTCTCTCTCTCTCGTTTAAAAACTAAAACTTGTCTACTCTATTTCACACAAATTTTCTATGTGGATGGTTTTGAAAAGAATTATTTATAAAAAGTTAGATAATAATATTCTCTCCATATCATTCTCAAAACATCTCCCACTCACACACGAAGTACATATTTTGATTTTGAATTAGATTGTCCCTTTGTACCTCCTTGTTACACTAGTCCCCAAAGTTTTAAAAGGTTTTCATTCTTTGGGTACTGCTTTTTAATTTTTTATTTGTTTGTTAATTAAATTGAGTGTTCAAATATAAACCCCTTAATTATCATCTACAGAAGGGGAGTTTTGTGTAGCATCATTGGGGACGTACATCAATTAATCAGCAATTATCTTATCCCTTTAGATCCCTGCAAATTTATCTACCCTAACTTGTCTAACCAGGGAGGTGGAGGACAATGGCAAATAAATTAAGCTACACCCTTACTTTTCCCAAAATATTATCAATTACAAAAGTTAGCCCAGACATAGTAGTAAACAGATCTGTGTCTGTCTGTCTATACCGCGCGAAGGGTCTTGCTACCCGCTGAACCAATATGGTTCTTCTTTACAATGTAGCTTCTCATAGGTCCTGGGAAGGTTTATAACTATTTGAGAAGGTTCAAAACTATTTTGGGGGAGGGTACTAACACCCTCCCAAGAGAAATCGCAAAAACGTGCCGATGTGGTTCTCCTTTATAATGTAGCTTTTCAAGGGTCCTGGAAAGGTTTTTAACTATTTTAGGGGAGGGTACTACTACTCACCCCCAGACATTTTCATTTAAGGGAATTTTTTTTAATCCGCTTGTTCTTAAATATAGGAAGATTAATTCATTGTTAATTGTAATATTCCTGTCAACCTGAATCTAAGCAAAATAAAATATA
This sequence comes from Acartia tonsa, assembly GCF_053477335.1. Lineage (NCBI taxonomy): Eukaryota > Metazoa > Arthropoda > Copepoda > Calanoida > Acartiidae > Acartia > Acartia tonsa. Next base: position 14,574,472 of record NC_137266.1, on the reverse strand, counting down.
ATGAATAGATGATTAAATATTTCTTATACAAATAAAAAACTTTTGGAGGGAAAAAGTTTGATTTACTAAAATAAGTATTGGATATTGGTAAAAAGAATAATAAGCAGATATATTTTTTATCTAAAGAAAAATTATATTGCCATAGACTTGATATTCGTTATAAATATGTATCCTATTATATAAAGTAAGTAAACTTTTTTGTCTGTAGCGAAGGATCTTGCTAACCATTAAACCGATATGGTCCTCCTTTACAATGAAGTTTTTTATAGGTCCTGGTATGTTTTTAGTCTATTTATTTTACAAAAAAAAAGCCTGGATATAAGGTATTCATTTGCCATTCCATATATCTTTGGATAGATGCTAGGGGCGCAGTAGCTAGTTGTTATATATACCGTAAGTGAATGAATAATATTAAAAAGGTTTTTTTGTTTAGAAGATATTTTTGTTAGGGGTTGGCTTGCGGTCTAAGGGGCATATTTCGTAGAGTGCATTGTGATGTATTCCCTTGCAAAATAACTTAAAACCTGCCCTGAATTGATAATAACTTATTTAACAATTGTGTACCGAACGGTCAAGCAGTTTATGAGACATTAACCTAAATAAACAAACAACTTTCTAATAATAATTTCTTTTCATAAAGCTTCTAAACCAATAAAAAAAGGAAAAACTAAAAAAGGACAAATTAAATAAAAAAAAGTAGCAATGCTACTCTATAATAAGCCTACCTCGGTGCCAGCTTGATTGCTTTTTCTTTAGCCACCCTGAAAATAAAAACAAAGATTAGGCAAAATCTAATAAAATTTCCTAGGTTAGATTAGTTGGAAGACTAACCATACATAGATATTCAGAAATGCAGTGTTGCGGAGCCTAAGCCGGAGCCGGAGGCCGTGGAGCCGCCATATTTTGCTGGAGCTGGAGCCGTAGTTTTCGTTAAAAAACGGCTACGGCTCCGGACTAGATAAATAAAGAGATTTTTTATAAATTATAATTTGGTAACTCTGTTTTGTTAAGTTTTTCAAGTCCATTTATCGAGTTTTTCTTGATTTTAGGTCGGAGCCAGAGCCGGAGCCGGAGCCGCACCAAAATCAAATGGCTCCGCAACGCTGCAGAAATTTATAGGATCCCCCCTAACTACTACGGTAGCCTAAGAAAATTTTAAAAAATTGGCCCTTTGTGTTTTAAATTATGCCTCTAGTGAATGTGAATAACAGCGTAAAGATCCCAAGGCACTAACATCCCAAATATTCCAGACAACCAACCCTTTGATTACATTACCTTTGTCTAGAAGTCATAACTGTACATGGTATCTAGTTGCGTCTTACTTTTTCTTTTAACTAGCGGCTTCGCCCCTAGCCTCAAGGGGCTTTGCCCCAAGAGGTTTAATCAAACCAATTTTTCGTATTTTAGATTTAAAAGAAAAATTTTATAAAAAAAATTTTGGGAGGGGGGGATTTTTTTTTGGGGGGGGGGTAGTCGATCCCACTATTTTAATTTTAGTTTTAAGAAGAAGAAAAAAAATTTCTTGGAGGGGAATTTTTAATTTTTTGGGGGTTTGGGGGTGTCCCACCCCCCCCCCCCCCCCCCAAGAAAATAGTAAAAACCTTCCTGGGACCTATGAGAAGCTACCCTGTAAAGGAGAACCCGATCGGTTCAGCGGTTAGCGAGATCCTTTGCTACAAACAAACAAACAGACACACAGACATCGTGTAACTTTGTATTATAGATATCTCGGATATTATTTTATAATTATTCATTTTACTATTTATGGAAAGCTGTCTATAATACTATAAATAACTAATATTGAATTGATATTACATCAATCTCTGCTTTTCATTTATAGAAAAAGAAAAATATGACAATTTTCATACTTAAAAAGTACTGTGCTTAAAATTTTATCAATAGTAAACGAAAAGAATATAAATATTCTTGCCATGAAAAAAAAGCAATATAACCGGATGGGAATTTTATATTATATTTATGTAGTATCTATTGGCTATAAAAAGAAATATAAACTGCGTTAATGCACCTCTAGGTATAGATATATGCATTTTTCCTTTTTTATAAGCATGTAGTTTCATAAAAGGATACTATTTTTTATCATTTAATTGTTATTCCTTTACATTTAACTAGGATCTCAATTAGATACAACATTTTCCAAGCCAAAATATGTTAAAGTATTATATGAATTAAAAATATATTTCATCTGATATCAACAGATCACTTGATAATATCTTTTTTGCATTACAAGCTTTAACCCATATATTTTTTTTTCTTTTAGAAAATAGTTTTCCTTTCTTTTTGAAATTGTTTTTTCACTTAAAGTGCCTTGAGAACAAAGAACCCCCCCCCCCCCCCCCTCTTAATGAGGATTAACCCTGCCGGGCTTCCCAGTACCAAATATGACCTAACAATTAAGCCTAAGGTACCAATTAACACCCATAGAAAATGACCACCCCACTTAATTTCTGGGTTCTTTTTAAATTATGGGTAATTTTTTTTTGCTCGACAATGAAATTTGAGAGATGAAATAAAAAAAGAATCTCCTTTTAAATACACATATTTCCTAAAACTTGCTAAAATTACTGTCTATTTAGATATTCCTTACTTCGTATCTATAAATATGTTCAGAATAAATTGTAAAACTTATAATTATTGGGGGGAGGGGGGGGGATGAATGACCTAATTTTATCCCCATAAATTTAACCACCCTTACAAAGATTTTTTTATTGTCTTTCAGTACTCTACTACTCATACCCTCGGCCTCCAAAATTGTTTCTTATAATATAAATAATTTTACTTGAAGAAATGTAAAAGGGTGCCTTGACTCTACCCTTACTGTTTGTTTGTATGTAAAACATTTCTTATTTTGTAAAATTATCGGTTGCTAATATAATATCAAATAAAAAGTTTGGATCATGGAAAGAAAACAAAGTTTCTGGTTTCGTCGTATTTTCACAATATTTTTTCTCCAAATTTCTAGACCCTGCGGGGGCTCTAACCCTGGAGGGCCTATTTTCTAACCCTGCAAGGCAAACATTAACTTTTCCATAACAACCTAAAATAACCTTTTAAAAGCTACCGTGAAAATGCGATGAAACCCGCAACTTTCTTTGCTTTCCATGACCCAAAAGTTTTTATATGTATTTTTTTAATAGTATAGTTACATGTTACACTTATTTATTTACAAATTTTATGCCTTAGCATTAAAGGTTTTATTTAAGACTTTTGGACTTTCATGATGTTTTAATAGTAAGTTATCCCATTTTCTCTTTACCAAATGTACCCTTTTTAAAGGCGAAGCTTTTCTATAATTAGGGTCGGTTCGTCCGTCCGTCCGTCCGTAACGGATAGCTTTTTTCGTTAATTTAGGCCTGTTAGAATTGTCCTATCGATTTCAAATTTTGCATGGTGATTCCTTTAGTTTTTAGGTACGATTTAGAAAGCGTAGCAACTCTATAATTATTACCAAAATTTCCGTACGTCCATTTTAAACATGTTGATTTTTTTACTTTTATAAAAACAAATTTTTATGTGATCTAATCATCCGATTGATCTGATTTTTGATATATTGATTCCTGGGGCAACAAAGTATAATGTTATAAGCGAAGCAACTCTATATTCAAGTCCTAAATATGTAAGTATGTTCATAAACATTATCTTGTATATATTCTGATTATTCAGTTCTGACACTATATAAGTGTTCATGTCCGTTTGTCCTACCGTTTCAGTGCTTTGCTTTTATTGATGTTGTCATCCTTGTTCAACTAGCGTGGTAACACACTATACTATCTGTACTGTATGTACATACCTTGCAACTTGAACTAGCGTGGTAACACAGCTGGCTTCCTTATCTATACTATCTGTACTGTATGTACAGTACATACCTTGCAACTTGAACTAGCGTGGTAACACAGCTGGCTTCCTTATCTATACTATCTGTACTGTATGTACATACCTTGCAACTTGAACTAGCGTGGTAACACAGCTGGCTTCCTTATCTATACTATATGTACTGTATGTACATACCTTGCGACTTGAACTAGCGTGGTAACACAGCTGTCTTCCTTATCTATACTATCTGTACTGTATGTACATACCTTGCAACTTGAATTAGAGTGGTAACACAGCTGTCTTCCTTATTTATACTATCTGTACTGTATGTACATACCTTGCAACTTGAACTAGCGGCGCGTGGTAACACAGCTGTCTTTCTTTTCTATACTATCTGTACTGTATGTACATACCTTGCAACTTGAACTAGCGTGGTAACACATCTGGTTTCCTTATCTATACTATCTGTACTGTATGTACATACCTTGCAACTTGAACTAGCGTGGTAACACAGCTGGCTTCCTTATCGGAACAGCAGTCCCACGATCGAGGATCCTCCTAAAAAAAGAAAAATTATATTAAAAAAGATTTTTGTAGCGGAGCTACTCTACAATAAATGACTTGGCAGGAGAAAAGAGACAAACAAAGGAGTAATATGAAGGACAGAGTTAACAGTTTTGGAGTAAATTAATTCTATATTTGTACTCAAATATTTTATGGTAAAATTTCCTAATTTATATACAGGAGTTTACTAGTTATGGATATTGTCTTCCTTGACTTGTTTAAATTAAACAAATCAAAACAATTGAAAATAAAATAACTATGTTCAAAACTAAAATGACTATAAAGTAGCTTCTAGGCCAAGAGTCTGTTTTCCTTTCCCTAGAGCTTTGGAAAAAATTGATAATATAAGCTATTAGCAGGGCTCGGCAGCCGCAGGTCAGCCGCCTGTAAGCCTCAGGGAAATCCAACTTTTTACAATTTAAAAAACAGCCAGAAGTCTTAACACAAATATGCCAATCCCTAATGTAAAAAAAGATTTTAAAGCAGCCTCACGGTTGTTTAAATTTGAGACTTCGTCGCGGCTGGCGCGCGGCTGCCGAGCCCTGGGTTTAGGTATATACCTGAATACCCATTCAACATAGCCGGAGTCCTTTGCCCGCAGGGTTTACCTTTGTCAGGGTTTACATACACGAGTAACTAAACACAAATAACTCAAATGGGACCCTAATTAAATAATCAAACTAAAATCAAAACTCCTTCAAATTAAAATTTATTATGTACATAACTAAAAGTTTTCTAACAAAGGTTTTTGTGAAAAAAAATGATAAAGGAAAAGTATATTACAATGTTATTTATATTTTTTCAAATTTTAATATACAAATTTTGATTGGTTGATTTTAGAATTCGTGGAAAATTGTCTACAATACGTTATGATACATGTTTTTCAGTATGGCTCAGAACCAGTTCTTTTCAGATGATTTTTAACAATTTTAATTACATACTGAAAATGTACTTATCAGAATTTATGAGGAAAACAACAAGAAAAAAAGTATTAATGTAATTAAATTGATTTACCTAAGATATATCTACTTGTTTTCCCTACTCATTCCTTATACTCTAACCCATACATCATATATCAGACATTTTTAATCCTACCTATCTCTTCTTTAGATATATGTAGAGCTTCTACACAAAAAATCTTAAATCTGTAAGCTCTTAAACTTTTAATATAGAATTTGGTACTTTGAAAATTTCAGTCATTTTAGTTAATCTATAATACAAAGTAGCTTGATGTCTGTCTGTCCGTCCGTCCGTCCGTCTGAAGCTTTCCTTGGAACATTTCCTTAGTCCTTTTTTTGCAGAACATTTCCTTCGTCCTTTTTTTTTGCTGAAGATTTCCCTGGTCCTTTTACTAATTTTGCCTTAATTCTTTTTTTTATCAACTCTTGGGGCACAGCCCCTAGAGGCTAGGGGCGAAGCTGCTAGTATAATAATAAAGAAACATCAATTAAGATTAAAGTTTAATGGAAAATAGTTTTTCTTTTGTTGTCTTATCTCTATTACTATAAAACAAAGATGGAATCATATGGAGTTAAATTTTTTTTAAAGTTGCAGTTAAAGATGTGTTCCTTTTTTGACGTTTGGTAAATAAATTTACAGAACTTGTAACATAAAAATTTTTAGCAAGATTTATTGTCTTTTGTTTTGTTCCTGTCCCAGGTTAAAATATAAAAATGCAGTGGAAAAAATTCACAATAACTTAGATTCTTGACAATCATTTTATAATATTTAGAATTTATCATTTTCAAAAATTTGATTAAAGAGCTAAGAAAAATATAATAAAAAAAAATATTTTTACTTTTTACTTTTTTTCTTATCAATAACTCTCTCTCACTCTCTGATAGTATTTACCTATCAATCAATCTATTCCACCCTAACTCTCATTTTATGAATAAAACATTTAGAATAAAGAATATAAAGGGGCAATAAGGCTCGGCTACAGACTTTTTCAATTTCGGCTGATGCGGATTATTTTAAAAGCGCGGCTACGCTGATAAGCAAAATTCTGGGAAACTAAAGCTGTTGGTTGATAAAAATCCGTTAAAAAAACTTTTTTAATGTTTTATAACTAATACGAATTATCTGGCGGCTGGCAGTATTTGCATTTAACTAAAACTAGCGGCTATATTCAACTTTGGCTGCCGAACCTTGTTGAAAAGCTTTGTTAAATTAGCAGAAACTTTTGCAAAAAATCAAACAAAAAACTCAAATTTGTGATGTTTGCTTTAATGATAATAAATCATCATTTTTGTTGGAAGGGAAGCATGATTTTGATATATTTTAAATGCAAAATCTAAACCTAAGGTAAAATAAATGAAAACATTTGAAACTTTGTACACATATAAACTAATAATAAGGGGTTTAACAAAGATGGCAACGTTCATAAGAGGCGTAGCTGGAATAATGTGCTTAGCTAAACTTGACCTGTATGTTAAATTTTAAAGTAAAGGTTTCTGAGAGATGTACAGACAAAATTAATAGTAGCGATGCTTCTCTTTCTTTTTATTATGCTCACCTTGTCATACACGTTGACGGTTGTTCACCCAACAATGTTGGGTAACCAGGCCCCTCCAGTTTCAATGGCTATCATCAATCAATACAAATAAGTAAAAATACAATAGGTTGGAAAAGGGGAGGAATTTAAAGAAAATCATTCAAAAGAAAGAAATTATGAAATATTGTTCTACAGTGATGATAGGCAAATTAAGAGTACAATTTTGTACATACGGATTTTTCTCGAGTTTTACAAACTTTCTATAAAAAAAATTTTAATGCTCAAAAAAAAATATTTTAAAAACCAAATATTAGTTCAACTTTTAGAAGCAATACTAAAGTGGTTATTTCCCCATGTACTTCTCAAATATGCGTACATTCCCCGACAGCTGGGTATCTGTAACGACTTATTTGTATTATTCCCTGCAAAGGCTGAAAAAATCGCGTCACTATCTCAACTATACAAGCCAAGATAACTTCAATCAATCAATCAATTAATCACAAAGCATACTATTGAAATCACTGGCAAAATTCACTGAAATCTCACTTTTATCCTTCTACAAAGGTTGTATTTTCACTGCAAAAATTTCTGCGATTTTTTTTAGTTTGTGAATATAATTTTTTTTCTGTTGGTTTGAGTTGAGCTTTGAGTGCGAAGTTGAGTGAAATAAGATTCCTCTTCTAAAATATAAATTCACAGTAGTAGTAGATACAACCAGGAATGCAGGGGGAGGGCAATGACAGTTTAATTAATCTTCCCCCGCATTTTTATGTTGCTAGCTAGTAAAACTATGACTAGGTTAGGTGCGGGTCATATGATTAATTAATCTTCCAATGTCCTTTCACTCCCTGAATACAACAAAAGTAGAATATCTTGTTACATTTAAACCTTTTTAGTAGTGCAGCTTCTATTTCAAATATCTATTTACTTATTTCAAACACCAATGTATATATTATTACAGCTTTTAGTATGGTATAATATAAAGAAAGGGGACTAAACAGTTAAGACATGACTAAAAAAAGGTAGGGGGAGAAAGTCACTCATAGATCAGCCACGTGACGTCATAAAAATGATGGAGATTAGAGGAAAAGTGAAAAAGAAAACCCCTAAAAAAAGGAGATGCATAATCCCTCTGTTTTGTGACGTCATGTGGCTGATTTTTTAGTGACTTTCTTCCCCTACCTTTTTTTAGTCACTTTCTTTACATTATACCATTCGTTTTTCGTTTTTGTAAACTTTAAATAAAAATTTAAAGATTAATTCTTAATGATGCATGTGCTTATTTTTCACTCACGTTAAAAATGCATAATTAGAGCATTTAAAAAACAGACAGAACAAGGTTGACAACATCCATAAAAGCGAAGCACTGAAACGGTAGGACAAACGGACATTAACACTTGTATAGTGTCTGAATTGAATAATAAGAAGAGTCGAAGCAAAATTTAAGTATATTTGTTGAAAAAATGCTTGATACATGATAATGTTTATGGACATACTTACATCTTTAGGACTTGATTATAGAGTTGCTTCGCTTATAATATTGTTCTTTGTTGTCCCAGGAATCAATATACCAAAAATCAAATCAAACGGATAATTAGATCACTTAAAAATTTGTTGTTAAAAAAAGTAGAAAAATCGACATGTTTAAAATGAACGTACGGACATTCCGGTAATGATTATAGAGTTTCTACGCTTTCTAAATCGTGCCCAACTACTACAGGAATCATCATGCAAAGTTTGAAATCGATAGGACAATTCTAACATGCCTAAATTAATGAATAAAGGCTATCTATCTCGGACGGACGTACGGACGGACGGACGGACCGACCCTAATTATAGAAAAGCTTCGCTTTTAAAAAGAATTTAGTATACATTTAGTATGTACAAGTTTAATTTGTATAATAGACAATACCTCTCATTTCTACTAAAACCTAATAATGTACAGAGTAACGGACGTCGGACGTGAGAATTATAAGTTTGTTGCGCTGCTAAAATTCATAACCATCATATTAATTGTACTACTGTGAAATTAAACCTAAATTGTTGTCAACTGAAGAATAGATAGATAGATGTATGATGAATCCTCTATTTAATATTTGAGATTGTGCTCTCTCTCTCTTTTCCTCTGTATGTTGTGAGTTATACTAGCATATTATTATAACCCGTGGCTATGCTCTGAAATAAATTGTTTCAAATGTAAAATATAATATGTATATTAGGGTGGCTTTACTTTCTAGAATAGAGAAAAACTTTTTTATATTAATTCATGTAAGTTTTAAAATATTAAAACAAAACAAAAACATGTATAAAAAAGGGAAAGAAATAAGCTAATTGAGATCAGTAAAGTGTTATAAAGTAATAATAGATGAATTTTAATTTTCAGCTAGTATTTTCATTATAAATCTCATTTAATTTTAAGAAATTATGGTTGTACAAAAACCGCCCATAACGGAACAAGAAAGTGTAGACTTTTTTGATATCCTATAGGCTTATTAAAGGGTAGTAGCGAAACTTTATTTAGATTTTTTTATTTCAATTTAAGATTTCAATTTTGATTTTTTAATGTTTTTGAGCCACGCTTATCAGTGGAATATTTAAGATGAACTGAATTTCAATTTCCGAATGTGTACACAGTTTCCTCGGTGTTTCCTCATCCTATCTCAATATTTACTACTAGCTAAAAAAGCTTTAAACTTCCAAAAAACTCTAAATTTTAAAAATTAAAATTTGAATGTATAAATCGTTTATACATTCTAAATTTTGAAAGTTTGAAGCTTTTTTAGCAAGTAGTAAATATTGAGATAGGATGAGGAAACACCGAGTAAACTGTGTATAAATTCAGAAATTCAAATTCAGCTCATCATATTTAATGGTAATATGTAGGGGAGGTAATTTAAACCCAGGGATCTTAAGGGATAAGACAATGGATGATAATTTGATGTACATCTAGCCATTCTCTAGATAAATTAGAAGATTAGACACTATTAGTTTGGAACCCAATAATCACTATTCATAAAAGTACCCAAAGTTTTTGGGCCAACAAACAAGATAATGTTGCTATAAAACTTTGGGTACATGTGTAATTTACAGTCCAATGTCACCTCCATCCCTATTTACACCAGAGAGGTAGAACAATAGAACCAAAATTTGCCATCAAAATTAATTTCACATCAAACTGCTGTGTGCTGGCAGATCTATGGTTTTCATTTCTATTAGTAGAGTGGCTTTTTTTTATTTTTGGGGTAGAGTGATTTCTTGACACACTTAACAAACATGGCTCTATTAATGCAATAGAATTTGCGATTCTTCTTTCTTTTTATAGCTGCGTTATTCAATGGAGTTCTCAGAAAATTGTTACGAGTGGTGGGGCCGAGGGCTGGCATCGAAACAAAAAAATAGGTATATAAATTGGCTAGAATTTACGTCGATATTTTAGTCAGCTACGAGTTTCACTTTATTACGATACACGATAATATAGTGTAAGATCCAAATAATAATAAATGCATTGGTATAATTTTTTAGAATATTTGTTCTTTTAGATGTCAGTAAGAGATAAGAATATATTAATGTCTTTTACTTAAGTAATAGAAATATATATTCAATATACATCATGTGTGTGTGTGTGTGTGTGTGTGTGTATGTGTATGTCTGAGTTTCTGTGTATGGGTGAGTGTGTGTATGAGTAATTTTATAGATAAACCTATTACATATCCATTATTTGTGAGACTATGCATTCTTTATTTACATTACTATCAAGGGCGTAAATAAGATTTTGACTGGGGGTGGGGGATGCAAAAATAAACCAAAAATGTTACCCCTTAATAAGTAACTCAAGATGGGTGTGTCAAGGTGGGTTTCACGAGTTAACCCCCTCCTCCCTTTATCCGAAAAAAATCCTCACCTACACCACCCCTACCCCTTCCAATCCGAAAAAATATAGGGATAGATAGCACCCAACTTGTTCAAAAGATCAGATTGTGTTATAGAACCCCCCCCCCCCCCCCACAGTGGGTTTTTTGGCTGATTTGGGGATTTTTTAACTTTATGAGTTACAAATGCCAAAAAAAAATTTTTTATTAGTGATTTTTTATCTTTGGGGGGGGGGGGTATTTACCCCCCCAAAATTGTTTGGAGGGGGGGGGGGGTAAATACCCCCTCCTAAATGGTTAGGGGTGCCAACGGCACCCCCAGGGTAGGGGTAAATTTTAAATGGGGGGTAATCGCCCCATTACCCCCCCCCTCCTTTACATGTACATTCCTATGATTACTACACAGAATAATCAACTTAGAAACCTTTTCATTAAAAAGTACAATGCAATATATTTTATCAATAGTAAAAAAAGAACAGTTTATTAGTTTCCATGAACTTAAAACACAGTTGACTGCGGATACATAATTAAAAAGTGAAAAATTTACGTTTAACATAATGTTTAATTGTTTTGCTTGAATTCATCCTAAAGTATGTATGTATGTTTTATTTACGTATCTAAGAGATTTTTTTACAAAGAATTGATTTAATTCTTTTCATATAAACATTTTAACAGATTTTCTCGTATTTATTCGAATCCGGTGGATAGGAACCGGTTCTCATCCATACTTTGTCTAAAAAACTATGTCTAGCATCGTATTATATCCAGCTTTATACGATTATAAAAATGTACAATCATAAGATTAAAACCAGTTTTTTTTAGCCGGTGCCTTCGGCACATTTAAATAATTGTACATTATATATCCGCGGAAAGCCATTTATAAAACGATACGAGAAATAACTATTATTACATTGAAAAATGAGCAGAATCAGGAAATAAATTAATGTGATTTATAAAATAGATATTCAAACGCTTTGTTGAGTTCAAAGTGCTTATTAAACGAGTAAATCTAATTTATCGTAGCAACTCTCAAACTCGCTTTGTATCTAATTCATTATGATCTTTTATAATCACTTGAGATAAAAATTACGATTAAACCAATAATAAATCTACTTATTTTATTGTATGTAATTCTAATTACTTTAACAATATAAAACACTTCATACTATGTATATGTAGTATACACTAAATTACTATCAAGAAAATAAGGGGAAATTAATTTTAAGCAAGGATAACTTAATCTATAGACAACAAAAAATTTAAAAGAAACAGAAATTTAGAAATCAGAGGAAACATCTTAGATAATTCTAAAAGCAAATTTAATTCAACAATTAAGTTAGCTGCCCCTTTATCTACAAATAAACAACCTCATAACAACTTAATGAATTCTAATGTTGATAATGCCTCAAAATTCTTTTGAAATCAGAACAGAAAGGCTTTAAAAATCTACTTGTTTTTCAAACAAAGGCCTAGAAATTTAACTCTAATGACATTAACCACAAAATTTGTGAAAATGGGATTCAAACCACCAAAAATATGTTGATATCAGTTGTAAAAGACAAAAGTGATTAAAATTTAGCTTGTTGTCATTTTAGTAGGCTGATAAATTCAAAACTAACAGTAAAACATTGTTAGTTACAGAGTTGCTTAGCTTCTTTAGGATGTATATCAGTTTCATAATTGGCAACACATCTTAGGCCAGTTACCCCCCCCCCCCCCCACTAAAAAAAACTTCCGTTTACCCAGAACCAATATAAACTTTTATAGGTTACAAGTTACTAACCAACTACTTACTAAACAACAAATCACTTTAATATCCAATAATATAAAGTAGTAAGGTGTTTTTATCTGTAGCGAAGGATCTTGCCAACCACTGAACCGATACGGTTCCCATTTACAGTGTAGCATCTCATAGGTCATGGAAATGTTTATAGCTATTTTTAAGGAGGGTACCACCATCCCAAACCCCCCTCTATTTTTCTAAAACTAAAAAAGGGAGGTGGGGTCGAATTCAAGCCATAATAACCTCAAGTACCCCTAAAGGTCTCTAGGGGCGTAGCCGCTATAGATCTATATAATTTAGTTAGTAAAAGATATTATAGCTTTCACAAAAAGTGCAATTTGAGCATGTATTACTCCCCTCCTTCTTAATTGTGAAGGTTCGAAAAAAAGGGAGGTAGATTTTTTCCTTTTGCATATCCACTGCGGTTTCCCTAACCGTTGCGGACCGATACATCCATTACACTAATCCTGCACGGCTACCAAAAACGCAATTTAATCTAACCTAACCTGACCTAAAGTAAAAACAGACATAATCTTCCCTTATTTTTAATGTGTTTCAAAATCAGGGGGCTCAACAAGGCACTTTGTGTGAAACTAGCAGCTTCGCCCCTAGCCTCTAGGGGATTTTTTCTTTTTTAGGGGGTTGGGGATGTCACACCCCCCCCCCCCCCAAGAAAATAGCTTGAAACCACCACAGGACCAATAGGTATATACCCTGAAGAGTAGAATTCGATCGGTTCAGTGATTACCGAGATCTTAAGGGACAGACATCGTTCTACTTTGTATTATAGATAACAGACATAATATGTAATGGTATAAGGAACACGACAATGAATGAACCTTCTCCAAAAAGTCTTGTGTGAAAAAAAGGGTTGTATATTAATTAGACGTCCACTGCCCCCCCCCCCCCCACTCTCTCTTACACTGAAAACAAGGTATGTTGATAATGGAGGATGGCATAATTCAAAATCTGTTGAACAAGTTTGTTAGAGTTAGTAAAGATTAAAATCATTAATTTCCTGCTTCTTATCCACTAGATATTATAGAGAGCTGGATAATAAAGTTTGGCAGCCGCCATTACGCTGTCTCATTTTTACTTTTTATTTTTTTTACTAATTTTGTAGTAGTTTTTAAAAGCGAAGCTTTTCTATAATTAGGGTCGGTCCGTCCGTACGTCCGTACGTCCGTAACGGATAGCTTTTTTCGTTAATTTAGGCATGTTAGAATTGTCCTATCTTTTTCAAATTTTGCATGGTGATTCCTTTAATAGTTTGGTACGATTTAGAAAGCGTAGCAACTCTATAATCATCACCAAAATGTCCGTACGTCCATTTTAAACATGTTGATTTTTTACTTTTTTAACAACAAATTTTTATGTGATCTAATCATCCGATTGATCTGATTTTTGGTATATTGATTCCTGGGACAACAAAGTATAATGTAATAAGCGAAGCAATTCTATAATCAAGTCCTAGAAATGTAAGTATGTCCATAAACATTATCCTGAATCAAGCAGTTTTTCAACACATTTTACTTACAATTTTGCTTTGACTCTTATACATTTATATTATTATTATTCAGTTTTGACACTATATAAGTGTTAATGTCCGTTTGTCCTAATGTTTAAGTGCTTCGCTTTTATGGATGTTGTCATCCTTGTTGCACTATTAAATACTTTGTAGTACAGAATGCTTCACCCCCCCCCCCCCCCTCTTAAATAAATTCTAAATAAGAAGGGTAGTTTTGTGTGTGTGTGTTTTATTAGGTTAGGTTATATTGGATACAGGGTACCCAGTCAGGGTTAAAGATTATAGAACCTAAAGTATAGACCCTGGAGAGTTAGGACATATAAAAGAAACCCTCCCCTCAAGGGTGTCCAATTTTTTTCATTTGTTTGGGGGGGGGGGGGGTAAAAATTCAAAATCTTTATATCATACAGGCAAGGTCGTCCAAGCTTTTTAATTTTTTTTACGTCCTTTACCACAAAAAAAACGTGTTCTTCCAAGCTTAGTTTCCTCGTTTAAAACCTTGTTTCAAAATAATGGGAGTGAGTTAGGCAGTAAATTGATTCCTAGGACAACAAAGTATAATGTTATAAGCGAAGCAAATCTATAATCAGATTATTTAGTTCTGACACTATGCAAGTGTTAATGTCCGATTGTCCTACCGTTTCAGTGCTTCGTTTTCATGGATGTTGTCATCCTTGTTTTTTTACTAATACCATTTAAGGATTTATGTGGATTATTTGCGGGTTACCAGCATACTTTTAGGTAGAGAGGCATCTAAAGTAAAGCAACACTATCAAATGGCAAATATTTTACATAAATCAAATTTAAGTTATCCTATTATATCAGGCAGTAATTTGCCCGTAAAAGCTTTCGCTAACCATATAACCGATTGATTTAGTGATGCTTTATTTAGGTCCTGGTATGGTTTTAGACCATTTTTCTGCCCCTTACCTCCCCCTTAAAATAAAGAACCCCTTAAAACTAAGGGCATATCTATTTGTATGAGCAAGTAAGGTATGTATTCAACTAGCAGTTACACCCCCTTGGGGCCTCTAGGGGTGCCTAAGAAAAGGGAGAAGAGGGGAAAGTCAGCCCTCCACTTTTAATTTTAGTTATAAAACTTCCCATGGCCTATAAGAAGCTTTCTTATAAAGGTGAACCATATCGGTCCAACAGGTGTTAGGTCGCTACACAATGAGAGACGGACATCGTGTTACTTTTATAAAAGGATGATTCAAAACTCAAAAAAACGTGTTCTGCCAAGCTTAGTTTCCTTGTTTAAAACCTCTAAAATTCAAAATACATAAAATTTTTAAAAGGCTTAGATTCCTTAAATTATAATTTTGAAATAAGAACATAAGGACAAAAGATATGCGCCTTATATCAATGTTTAAGGACAGGGTATAAGTGACTATTTTAACTTTGGTTTTATTTCTAATTCTAAGAATGAAAGTCACTATTTAAGCTGTTGCTATGCAGATACAAAACTAAGAAACATGTTTTATTAAGAACCGGTAGCCGCAGCCAAATAAATATCGATAATAAAGAAAGAGTAACTTTAACTTTTATATGTTGTCAGTTTTAAGGCTGTTTAGAGCCAAAGATATCAAAATAGATAATTGTTTACCCTTTCATATGAAAATCAACACAAAAGACTAATCTCAAATGAAAAACAACACTTTTTAGGTAAACAGCATGTCAGCTGTGCAAATATGATTTAGATTTTCCTTGTTTACTCACAAACCAACACACACTCACATATGTATATCACACTCATCCATTCCCGGAAAATCAGTTAACAACAGATAATATGAAAATTTTGATATATCTTTATATACTTATTATATTGTATGTTCTATATCAACTTCACCTCAATGTGTTACATGATATAAATTACATTATTTTACTATTCCATCTTATTATGTATGTACAGAGTTCAGAAGCATATATATAGACAAATAATCATTAGATGAAAACACATACACATATACCTTCTTAATGCCAAATAAGGAATTACAATATTTTTATGCATAAAACATATTATTATTTCACTTATAGCATTATTTTTTTATGTAACTATTTTAAAATTGCAATGTCACTGGATTTTTTGGAGTTTTTGTTGGTATACAAACATTGTTTTTAAATCACAGTTAGGTTAGGTTGCTTTGGGGTCTGGGAGGCCAGGTAAAAAATACAAAACCTTTGGGAGCTTATACTAGACTAAGCTGAGATATTGATTTGAGTCCTTCCTTCTCCCCCCCATCCATACACCACAGCCTTCCCTTCCACCCTTGACAACACACTATCTCCCCTACTCCATGCCCCTCTAGAGTTCTGCTCTTGTATATCCTCTCTCTTTCTCCTTTTTCTGTCTTTATCTCTCTCTTTTACCTCCTCCTCTTTCTAAATCCACAACACACAGCCTCTAAAGGAAGCTAAAGCCACACACAAACACACACACACACACACACACACACACACAAACACACACACATACTCTCACACACTATTACAAACAGGCAATCAAACATATAAGTGTGTCCCAAAAGAATTATTCAAATGTTCCAGTAGAAAACAACTATTTTACCTTTAAATAATCTGCTAAAATAAATGAAGATGTTTGGTTGTTTATAAAACCATAAAAATTATTATATGATTGAACGTGTGGAAGAGTTAGAGACAAAAGTTTTTTTTCCTGTGATGAAATATCCATATAATTTGAATGCTTCTTTAGAAACAGAAAAAACCATTCAGTACGTTAGAAATCCTTCTCAAACCAATTTAAAACGAAAAAGTCTATTTTATCAATCCCAAATATATTTCAAGTAAAAAATACTCATTATCAATCATATCTGGAAAAAAATAAGTATATGATAAAAAAATCTTTATACCTAGTTAAAACACTTAACTTAACTTTGATAACAAATAATTATGATAAAAATAATTAAATAGGTACTAACAATTCACTAAGAAAAAAATATGTATATTTTTACTTTAAGATGTTTGTACAAAAAAAATTAAGGGGAAGCGGTCAATATGATGTAGATTGAGAGGGGAAGGGGGAAGGTTTGAATTTTTATTGGGTGTTTATAGGAGAACAGAGCTCGATCTTTAAATCGTTTATAGGTGATTTAAACCGGGGCGATTCATTTGGCGCACCATCAAATTATTAATATCAATCTTTAAATCGAATTTGCATGGGCGATTTGAATCGGGCAGTGGCGCGGGCCCGGCGCGGCAACGCCACTCACCGAGTGGCATTGCCGGTTTAAATCGGGGTGATTTATTTAATAAATAAATATTTTTTTTAAATTACTTTAATATTTTATTGCAAAACTATTGTGAAAACATTTTTATAGTTATTTTTAAAATAAATTATATATTAATGTTTTATATAAAATACCATGCTGACACGGAATTTTACATAAAATGCCTTACTGACACGGCTTATGTAATAAAGTTGTACTGGCGCGGATCGATATTTTATTGAGTGTCGCAAGCGATTCAACAACACCGCGCCGAAAATCTTTTAAATATCAATGTTTTATAGGCGCGCTGTGGCTAACCACCAGCGCACCTACAAATCACCTCTGAATCGCCCCGATTCAGCGCACTATAAAAACGATTTAAAGATCCAGCTCAGCTTCTATATGATCAATTTACCTTAAATAGCAGCAGAGAAAATCATTACAAACTGACGGACGGATGGACAGACAAAGTGAATTATAAAGAAGCTTCTCTAACAAAAAAAAGTCCTTTTTTACTGGTCAACCATTATAAACATTGACAAACAAGCATATATAAACAGACACACACACACACACACACACACACGCACACACACACACACACACACACACACACACACACACACACACACACTTGAATATACTTAGGTGTATACAGTATACATATGTATGCTATGTATATATGAATAAAATCTACACTTCACATATGTATAACATGTATGTTTCTATACAAATAAATAAAGGTGTTCAGATTAAGTTCAGATGGTACAATATGAAGACCTTCATATATGTATATATTAATATATTCTGCTTATAAGGTTAATACCTATTATATTTTTAATGACAGAGAGATATTTATATTTATTACAAGAAACAATATTGTAAAAAATTAGTGTAAAACTGTTTAGAAAAATAAGGTTTTATTATAAATATGTCTTGGATCTTAATAAGATAAAAATAGCAGTACAATTTTTAAAAATAATAACGATTATAAAATATAGGCTTTAACTGATACTACCGTCTTAATAGATTATTTAGATTATGATAATGGCAGTTTTGAACTCGTCAAAGCATTTAATAGTCGCCCTTTCGAGTACTGAAATCTGTAATAAAATCTAAAAAGGTTTCGCGATTTTGAGAACAATTTCTTTCAGAATATATTATTGGTTTGTATATTATTAGCGGCTACGCCCCTAGAGGCGTTTAAGGGCACTTGAGGGGGGGATTTGAATTCGATAACCAAACTTATTTTAGATTCTGGAAAAAAAATTTATTTTAGAAAGGGGGGGAGGATGCCCTCGCATTTTTAATTTTAGTTTAAAAATTTTAATTGAAAAATAAATTGTGCCCTCCCCACAAATAGTTATAAACCTTCCCAGGACCTATGAGAAGCTTCCCTGTAAAGGAGAACCTGGTCGGTTCAGTGGTTAGCGAAAACCCTTCCCAAAATAGTTATATACAACCTACAAGGAGAACCAAATCGGTTCGGCGGTTAGCGAGATCCTTCGGTAGAGACAGAAGATACTATTATTCATTATAATTATTATTATCCTTATTCATTAATAGAATAAAATATTTTAAATTCTATGCATTTTAAAATTTTGCCTGTTCTATCCTTTCTCACTTCTCTTTAATTATGAGTTGGAAAACAATAAAAGAACCCATAGAACAATAAATGCATAAATATAGATGTATAATCCAGACAACTACCTGGATCTAGTGTTGGGGAGCTTTCTGCTCTTTTGTAACAAGTTGCCTGTTTTGATTTACCCGACGCTATTGACTGATATTCAAAGACCCAATTGAAAATTGGCACATGGTCCAGGTAGTTATAGATTCATTAATCATATAACCAATGAATAAAGTTTTTTTCCTAGCAAGATGGGACTGGACACTAGACTTTAAATTATACTAGTACCTAAAGATAATACCTTTTCTCATTCTTTAACTAAAAAACTTTGGATAATTTAATTTGTTGGTTCAAACTGTGGCAGTGTAAAACTTTTTAATCATGGAAAGAAAACGAAGAAGTGGGTTTCGTGAAATTACAGTAGCTTTTGATAGGTTATTTTAGGTTTGGTAAATGTTATTGATTGCCAACAGGATTAGGAAATTGGCCCCGCAGGGGCTAGAGATAGGAGATAAGCAGCTGTGAAAATACGACAAAACCAGCTACTTCGTTTTCTTTCCATGATCCAAACGTTTTAACTAAAGATTTTAACAGAAAGGTTAATTTTGTGTGTTATTGTTTGACATGTTTATAAATTTATTGTTCATTACCTTTTCTTTAAAGCAAAAAAAAAGTGTAACTGTAAGTTTAAACTACTGGAAGGCAAAAAAGTAAATTTGAAAAATAACAAAATCTTCTATGTTAAAATTTAGTTTTTACATGAATTTTCAGGGATAATGCAATAGACGATAATTTAATTTAAATCCCCAATGATAATAAACAAAGTTAGCCCTTCTGTAGATTACATTTATGAGTTGAAAATTTAGACAAAAAAGTTTCCAAAGTTTTTCAGACAACGATTGAGAGAATTTACAATTCATTGTCCACCCTTCCTATAGGGTTCTTTTAATGTTATCGAACTCGTATTCCAAGGATTAGTGTTGAAGCCCCTATTCAACACAATATAATACAAAGATTAAAGAAATGATTAATTAAAACCCAACATAACGTCACCACATCAGTAAAACTTCAGCAATTTAGAATATGTAAATGAGGTTTTGGTAGATTTTCTCACTTTAACATCCTAAGATAATTCATTTTTTTTATGCCATATGTCCGTTTGAATGTCCGTCTTAGTTGTTAAGCTTCGCTCTTGTGGATGTTGTCATTCTTGTTTTTCATTTATTAATTGGCATTGTAGAGTTTGTCAATTATTTTCATCTGAAGTTTATTGTGCTATTTTTTTGTTAATTTTATTTTTCTCTTTGTCTCTGGAAAAACTTAAGTCAAAGATTTAAATGCCTCATCCCTTTCATATTAATTACCCCAACTTTCAGGGATTAAGGGAAGAGAATATATAGTTATTTTACAATCCTTCTTTCCCCTACAAAAGTACTTGGGAAAGGTGTATTCATATTTATCTCCCATTATCCTATCCCTCAATCCATGAATCTCAACTACCAACTTTAAACTGAACTCCCAAAGATAAAGGTATAGGGCAATGTTCATAAATTAATTTTCGAAAGAAAATATTTTGTGTTTCTTTGGTAAATTTAAAGGAATTTAGGCAAATTATTTTGAAGTCAATATACCCTTCCTTCCTGATAAATACCACTCTCAAATTTTCCTCTTTTTTTCTCTATTATTTTCTCTCTTCCTATCTATTTTTAGTAGAATTTTGTATTCAATTTGTCTGTCTGTCACTCCGTTACGTTATGGGGAAAATTTTCCTGTAAACATTCCCAGTCTGATTGCTTGAAAGCAGCCTTTTAGCCGCTTTAATTTTTTTTTTACCGGTTGATTTCCTTTAAACGTTTATCAGTCTATTTTATTGCTTTAGTATTTAGGGATGTTATCATCCTTATTAATTCTCTTTATCCTCATCTTTATTCCATTAGATCTTTAAAATCTTTTCAATAAAAAGAAAAACTCTACAGAATAAGCAGCGCAGCAATACAAGGCAAAATTGTTTTGGAAAGAAGGTGTATCAACTTTTTTTTTTATAGCTAGCCGGTTCTTTTAGTAAGTAGTAGATGTAAAATTTTTCATAGAATTCAGATATGCAATCGGTTTTTTTGTAGACCTCTTATTTTTTAAGTAATTTAAGTTTTTTAAAAAAATAATTAAGTCGGTTTTAAGGTACTAAAACGCAACAAAATAAAAGAAGAAAATGGCCAGTAAGAACAAAAATAGTAAGATCTTTAATTTGACACCTTACTTTTAAAATTCTGTTGAGTAATTATTAAAAAAATCTATTTTTTTAACCTCGGTTTAATAAAAACTTTAGACCTAAATATTTTCTCAAACATACATAAAAAACATGGGTTCATATATACCTTTAGAATCAAAAAAATATTACGAATCCATTGTAAGCAAAATTGAAAAAAAGTAAAAAAATTAAAAAATTAAAAAATGGCCAATTGTATTTTTTGTTCTGGCAACACTATCGTCTTCCCTTTTTTACCCCCTCTTTACCCCCTCTATACCCCCTTCCCATTTTTATACTCAATTCAAAAGTTAAGACGTTGCCTGTACAATATAATATGATATTTTCATATAATTCCTTTTATTGTAGTTTATATAATATATTGTAAACTTTTTTTTCAATTTTGCTTACAATGGATAATATTTTTCTGATTCTAAAGGTATATATGAACCCATATTTTTTTACTTGTGAAATGATAAAATTGAGTTCAAAGTTTTTATTCTCGTGGGTTTAAAAAAATCGATTTTTTCAATAATTACCTGACAGAATTGAAAAAGTAAGGTGTCAAATTAAAGATCTTACTCTTTTTGTTCATAATGGCCATTTTCTTTCTTTTTTTGTTGCATTTTAGTACCTTAAAATCGACTTAATTTTTTTTTTTTAAACTTAAATTACTTTAAAAATAAGAGGTCTACAAAAAAAACCGATTGCATATCTGAATTCTATGAAAAATTTTACATCTACTACTTACTAAAAGGACTGGCTAGCTATAAAAAAAAAGTTGATACAACTTCTTTGAAATTAAACTAAAGTGTACCATATACAAACCTTAAAAAACGAATTTTATTTTTATATTGTTAGCTGTAATTAAATTTTGATGAAGAAATGCGCGAGCATGGAGAAAAACTGCGCGGCTACTGTATGCACATACACTTTGAGTAAGAGTTGGACAGACGTACGGACAGATTAATATAAATGGAAAGATTTCGGTAGCAATAAGAAGGAAAAGGAGATAAAATAGAAAGATAGAAAGATGGAGAAAGAGAAACTCTAGATAACCCAGGGACCCTAGGGATTGGATAATTGACAATCAAAATCAATTCCATTTTTTATCCAATTATGATAAACGAAACTAAATTGTTGATGTAAAAGTTTGTACACTGCTTTATGCAACTTAATTAAGATTTAAATTAACTTTCCTTAATGTATTTAATGACAGAACGGCTTTTGGATATTTCTTTTTTTCGGGGGGGGGGGGGAGGGGGGGTATAATTAATCCTCAACCTCCCTGAGAAAACCTCATGAAAGGGTTTCAAATTGAACAACTTTATTTACTTTTACTCACAGAGAGTGCACTTTCTTCCGGGATAGATAGATAGATAGATAGATAGATAGATAGATAGATAGATAGATAGATAGATAGATAGATAGATAGATAGATAGATAGATAGATAGATAGATAGATAGATAGATAGATAGATAGATAGATAGATAGATAGATAGATAGATAGATAGATAGATAGATAGATAGATAGATAGATAGATAGATAGATAGATAGATAGATAGATAGATAGATAGATAGATAGATAGATAGATAGATAGATAGATAGATAGATAGATAGATAGATAGATAGATAGATAGATAGATAGATAGATAGATAGATAGATAGATAGATAGATAGATAGATAGATAGATAGATAGATAGATAGATAGATAGATAGATAGATAGATAGATAGATAGATAGATAGATAGATAGATAGATAGATAGATAGATAGATAGATAGATAGACATTAGACATATAGATAGATAGACAATAAGACATATTAAAATCTTTCTTAATAACACAGAAAATGTTACAATTTTTTATCATCTTTAGTATAACACGTATTTGGACAACTTAACAGATGAGTTACATTTTACGCTACATCTTTAAATTCTAAGATAGATAGATAATAAGGATGACAACATCAATAAGTAGCGAAGTTCAATTTAAACTTATTCAATCTCTGAAAATTTTAGCCGTCTATCTTGAATCGGGGTCGAGAAAATCATGAAAACTTAGAAATGTAGGAATCGATCTAGAACCCCAATTAATTGACGAATCTTAATGAAACTCGGTTAAAATATGAAGAATGTTATCTTATTCTATCCCTGAAAATTTCAGGCGTCTATCTTGAATAGGAGCGGAGAAAATCGCGTTTTCCCCAAAACGTTTCAGACGGACAGACAGTCGGATATTTCAAAATATAGAGTAGCTTCGCTACTAAAAAGTCAATTATAGTAAAGATGTCTTGTAAGTGCAATTATAATGGAGAAATTTGTGCAAAAATTTTGTAATTTAAACAAGAAAAGGACATAACATAACATGCAATCAAGAAAGAAAGGGATAAATTTTCTGGGAAATAAATGTATTTGTTGTGTAACCAATTTTTCGTATTTTAGATTTAAAAGAAAAATTAAAAAAAATTCTGGGGGGGGTAGTCGACCCCACTATTTTAATTTTAGTTTTAAAAAGAAAAAAAAATTTGGGGGGGGGGGCGGGTATTTTTCATTTTTTGGGGGGGTTGGGGGTGTCCCAACCCCCAAGAAAATAGTTATAAACCTTCCCGGGACCTATGAGAAGCTACCCTGTAAAAGAGAACCCGATCGGTTCAGCGGTTAGCGAGATCATTCGCTACAAATAGACAGACAAACAAACATCGTTCTACTTTGTATTATAGATGTTTAAAATATGATTTTTACGGATTTCTAGAGGGTGCAGTCCGTCCGTCATTAAAAAAAATATCTAGGTAAGGCTCTTTTTTGGTCATGGGAGATCGCAGTTGGATGATCCCCTTCCCCCTTCCAAGGATTAATGAAACACAACCTCTTATTTGATTTTACCTTCAATTTTTGAGTCAACTATTAATGATTCCCATTGATATTTTAATCAGCTTTAGGTGTTTTCACATAAGATGAACACTATTAACCCTCAACTATTTGGAAAAGAAGTTGTATCAACTTTTTTTTTATAGCTAGCCGGTTCTTTTAGTAAGTAGTAGATGTAAATTTTTTCATAGAATTCAAATATGCAATCGGTTTTTTTGTAGACCTCTTATTTTTTAAGTAATTTAAGTTTTTAAAAAAAATAATTAAGTCGGTTTTAAGGTACTAAAACGCAACAAAATAAAAGAAGAAAATGGTCAGTAAGAACAAAAATAGTAAGATCTTTAATTTGACACCTTACTTTTAAAATTCTGTTGAGTAATTATTGAAAAAATCTATTTTTTTAACCTCGGTATAATAAAAACTTTAGACCTAAATATTTTCTCAAACAGACATAAAAAACATGGGTTCATATATACCATTAGAATCAGAAAAATATTACGAATCCATTGTAAGCAAAATTGAAAAAAATTAAAAAATTAAAAAATTACAGAAATGGCCAATTATTTTTTTTGTTCAGACAACACTATTGTCTTCCCTTTTTTACCCCCTCTTTACCCCCTTCCCATTTTTATACTCAATTGAAGAATTAAGACGTTGCCTGTACAACATAATATGATATTTTCATATAATTCCTTTTATTGTAGTTTATATACTATATTGTAAACTATTTTTTTTCAATTTTGCTTACAATGGATTCATAATATTTTTCTGATTCTAATGGTATATATGAACCCATATTTTTTTATTTGTGAAATAATAAAATTAAGTTCAAAGTTTTTATTCTCGTGGGTTTAAAAAAATCGATTTTTTCAATAATTACCTGACAGAATTGAAAAAGTAAGGTGTCAAATTAAAGATCTTACTATTTTTGTTCATAATGACCATTTTCTTTCTTTTTTTTGTTGCATTTTAGTACCTTAAAATCGACTTAATTTTTTTTTTTTTAAACTTAAATTACTTAAAAAATAAGAGGTCTACAAAAAAACCGATTGCATATCTGAATTCTATGAAAAATTTTACATCTACTACTTACTAAAAGAACCGGCTAGCTATAAAAAAAATAGTTGATACACCTTCTTTGGAAATATGGGGAATTTCTTTCTTTCTTATATTTAACCTCTGCTGCGGACCCTAACTCTGCGGGGCTACACTGTACCCAATATAACCTAACCTAACCTGACTTGAAGTAATAAACAAACCGTACCTTAATTTCAATCTATTTCAAAAATAAGAAACAGTAGGGATGTTATGAGAGCTCAACAAGCAGGGTACTTTGTGTGAATGCTCCAAATTTCTTTTTATTTGACAACATAAAATTGTAAAATAAATATTCTGTTCAAATAATGATACATTTAAAAGGCGGATTGATTAATGTGCAGGGAACTATAACCGTCTATAAGCCTTAGAGAAATTAACCTTTAACAATGTTGAAAATCAGCTGAAGTTTTAAACCTGGCCCAAATATGGCAATCCCTCTTTTAAATAAAATTTAAAGCATCCAAACAGGTTAAATTTTAGGCTTGGCGCGGATACCGAGACCTGTTGATTTTTGTAAAGCATCTTTATCTTTGTCGCTACATGCAAACTTTAATTATTTATTACCGGAAACAGAAAAAAGAAGATTTTTTCTTTAGGATTTCCGTACTCAAATATGGTTGGAGAAAAAGTTGGTTTTGCACAAACAAGACAGCGCAAAATGGCACCAAAACAATGACGTCATATGATAAAATAACCAATGAGAGGCGAGTATAAATTTTGCCAATGGTCAATTATATTGTATACTGGCCTCTCATTGGACAACTTTATCATATGATATCTTTTTTTGGTGCCATTTTGCGCTGTCTCCAAGGACATTTTTCAATTTAGACTTTTTAAACGGCACCCATAAGGTAGCGGTAAATTTTAAATGGGAGGGGTAAAATGAAAAATATTCGTTTGGGAGGAGGGGTAATCACCCCTTTACCCCCCCCCCCCTTGGACGTCTATGACTTACATATGGCACTTTTAATAAGAACCAAAATCAAACGATAAATAAACTTTTGAA
The DNA here is from genome assembly GCF_053477335.1 of Acartia tonsa. Taxonomy (NCBI): domain Eukaryota; kingdom Metazoa; phylum Arthropoda; class Copepoda; order Calanoida; family Acartiidae; genus Acartia; species Acartia tonsa. Next base: position 14,548,325 of record NC_137266.1, on the reverse strand, counting down.
GAAAAAAAATCTCCCTTTTCTTGCTTATTTTAGGTTAGGTTGAATGGGGGCAAAAAGTGCCCCACCAGGTTAGGATGGAATCTCGTTTTTTTAGAATTAGAAATAAAGGTGGGAGGGGGGGGGGGTGGTGCAGTAGTCCATTTACAGGAGTAGTAAAGAATTTCTACCTGAACACTTAAAGGATAGGACAATGGGCGAAAAATTCATACATATCTCCAATCTTTAAAAACAATATTACCCCTTCTGTACATTAAAATTATTGGTTCACAAGTTTTGCCACTGCTGGTTTGTAACCAACAATTCAAAACTAATAAAAGTACCCAACGTTTTTAAGCAATTTTTAACAATTAAAAAACTTTGGGTACCAGTGAAATTTACAGTCCAATGAACCGTTCCTTCTTGAGAAAATACATTTTGCTATAACTCTTAAATTTACTTTTTAAAGCCGAAGTTTTTCCATAATTAGGGTCGGTCGCACGTAACGGATAGCTCTTTTTGTTAAATTGAGCATGTTAGAATTTTCTTATCTATTCAACTTTGAATGAGGAATCTCGTAAAAGTTAGATACGATTTTGCAAAGATACATAGCAAATCTATAATCGTTACCAGAAAGTTCATACGTCCATTTAAAACTTGATGATTTAAAAAAAATAATACATTTTTATTCAAGTCTTAAACATGTAAGTATATCCTAAAACAGTATCATGTATTTAATTAATTTTGAAAAAAATATATACAATATTGTTTAGACCTGTACATTAAGTTCTAACACAAGTGTTATTGTTCGTTTATTAAAAAAATTGATTTTAGAACTTCGCTGAAATTGATGTTGTCATCCTTGATTTTGTATAAAGTAAAAGTGAAATATTTGTCTTTGTTAAAAATCAACAAATGCATTATTATTTAACAAAATACAGTGTCAACACAAAAAAATGGGAATATTTTCTATCTTATCATCTACGCCCCTAGATTCAAGGAAAGAGAGGGTATATAAAATAGCCTAAAATCAACCCGTTTCATATGTGAATCTTCCCTAAAATGGAGAACTTAATCGGTTAAGTGGTTGACGATATATGCATAATTGTCACAAAACTATAATCTGCTAACGGAATCATAAAAGAATAAGACATTTATGTTTTAAAAAATCAATTTAATTTAAATCCAATTATGCTTTTACTTTTACTTTTATAATTAAAGCTACTATATCCACCGTTATTGAACAGATGTACTGAAATGCCTTAGAACAAGGATGACAACATCCATAAAAGCGAAGCACTGAAACGGTAGGACAAACGGACAATAACACTTGTATAGTGTCAGAACTGAATAATCAGAATACAAATGTATAAATGTCGAAGCAAAATTGTAAGTAAAATTGTTGAAAAACTGCTTGATACAGAATAATGTTTATGGACATACTTACATTTTTAGGAGTTGATTATAGAGTTGCTTCGCTTATAATATTGTACTTTGTTGTCCCAGGAATCAGTATACCAAAAATAAGATCAATCGGATTATTAGATCACATAAAAATTTGTTGTTAAAAGGGTAAAAAATCAACATGTTTAAAATGGACGTACGGACATTCTGTTAATGATTATAGAGTTGCTAAGCTATCTAAATCGTACCTAACTACTACATGAATCACCATGCAAAGTTTGAAATCAATAGGACAATTCTAACATGCCTAAATTAGCGAAAAAAAGCTTTCCGTTACGGACGGACAGACGGACAGACCCTAATTATAGAAAAGCTTCGCTTTTAAAAAGAATAGCTACACACCTCTACAGAAATCTTTACTAGATATTTTAGCTATTTTTTGCATCATTTTTTTACAGCAGCTTCAAAGGAACACTTTTGTATAGTAGAGCGTGTTAAACCAAAACCAAACCGAAATCGTTCTAAATCAATTTAAAGGCCAGGAACTGATTAAAGGAGAGAGAGAGACAGAGAGACAGAGAGAGACAGAGAGAGAGAGAGACAGAGAGAGAGAGAGTGTGTGTGTGTGTATGTGTATGTGTTTGTGTGAGTGTGTGTGTGATTTTGTGTGTTATCGTGAGAAATGTTAAAATAGAAACCATGCATTGGTGAGAATTTAAATAAACTAATTTCCAGGATAGCTTCCAAACCGATTGATATTCGCTGGATTAGAGCCGGTTCTCAGTCATACTAAAAAATCATGTAAGACAATTGGTTTTTTTTTTCAAGGGGTTAAATCTTCAAGGAGGAGTGTCGTACCCGCCGTCTGATTGCCTTCTTTCTCCCTAGATTAAAATAAAACTTCTCAAAAATAGTTATACACCTTTCGAGGACCTATGAAAAGCTACTTTGTAAAGGAAAACCATATCAGTTCAGCGGTTAGAGAGATCCTTCGGGGCACACAGACAGCCAGACAAACAGACATACTTTCTGACACTTTTATATAAGGCTTATAAAGATACTACATAAAAAGAAAGGTATGTATGTATGTATGTTTGGACACCATTTCATTGTTTGTTTAATGGAAATATCAACAGAGAAAACTAATTTCATGAGGACATCTTGCAAAAAAAAATCCATTAATAGCTTTCAAGTTGCCGGTTGAACACTGATATAATAGATTGAGTAGGAGTTTATTTTCTTAAGCCAAACCCCTGCAATATAACCTAACCTAACCTGATTTACATAAATGAACAAAAGACAAAAAACTACCCTCAACTTATTTGCATTTTTTTTCAAAATAAGGAATGTGGAAGGCGGTTATCAGCACTCAAGAGGACACTTTTTGTGATAGCGCAAAAAAAATCCTATTAAAAGAAGTAGATTTTGTGCATGTCTACACTTTAAGATCTCGTGTAGCACATGACCGAAAAATTTATCATTTTCTAGGATCTTCATATATGAAAGGACAGTTTAAAATATGTTTTGAACTTTGAAGAATGGGGGTCAACAAAGGAAGGGTGGGGACATTGTACTTTTAAATACACTACTCCCCAAAACTTTCTTATGCGTTGGCTTGGCAACTGTGAGACTTGTTTTGAATCTGATTAGTTGGTTCATTAAGTTGAGTGTCCAAACATTTCAACCACTTATCGTAATCTACATAAGGGGTAAATCCGTGGGGTCAACACTCCTAGCTACTTTTTAATTTTGGTAAGGAACTGTACTTAAGACAATAATAAGTAAGTGTTCTTAAAATTTACATAATTATTTTAGTGAACCTATCTTGTTTCAAATCTTTACTTTAACATTTAATAAACATATTGGGGTATAGTCCCTTTAGTGACAACGCCTTTTAAGAGGCGTTTTGTCGTATTTTCACAATAGCTTTTTTATTTTTTCTAGCCCCTGCGGGGGGCTCTAACCCTGCGGGGCCAATTGCCTAACTCTGCGGGGCATTCCCCAAACCTAGCATAACCTAAAATAACCTATCAAAAGCAACTGTGAAAATACCACGAAACGCCCCTTAAGAGGCGTTGTCATGAAAGGGACTATACCCACATATTGTTTATTTATTAAATAAATACAAATTTCAAGTACATAGAACTAATAGACAAGGAGGGAGTGGAAATTGTCCTAAATTATTCTAGTACTAAAAGTAATTAAACACTTCTATCATTCGTTGGCTTAAAACTTTAAAAGTCCAATCTTTCCAAACAATAATTTAAATCTATAGAAGGGCAATTTTGTTTACTATCATTGTGGATGTAAATCATTCTATCGTCAATTCCCTTGATATTTTAAGCTAAGAGAGGACAAATACTTACGTATAAAATTATCATAATGAATGAAAACAAATTCATAACAAGAATTAATAATCATAATTACTGAACCACTGTTTCCCCTTAGTGTTTTTACAAAACTGCATGTAATCTATTTAGTGTAAACTACTTCCACTTAGTGTTTTTACAAAACTGCATTAATCTATTTAGTGTAAACTACTACAACTTAGTGTTTTCTGAAAACTGCACATAATTTATTTACCATAACCTTTATGCATATACAAATATTTGCATATGAACGAAGTAGTTTACAATATTCTTAATAGAAAAGTAAAATCTCGATAACTGCTGTATCGATTGGGTTCTCTTTTTGAGAAAGGGTTCAAATAGGTTTTGAGATGGTTTTAGGTTATTTTATGTTAGAATTTAAGTCTCGGAATAATTTGAACCTTTTTCTAGTCCTTTTTAGCCCCTATATGCTAGGGGTGTAACCGCTAGTTTATTATGCACTTTGAATTGAAAACGAAATATAAATAGTAAGGGTGAAGTAATCATTCTCACCCCTTCTTCTTCCCCCCTTCCACAGCATAATTACGCCCCTTGGTTACAACTTATATTGACCACCTGTCTATGTATCTATCTATCTATGCTTATTTCACAATAACAATTACGTCCGTAATTAGCGCAGCAAAAACCTTATATTTTACCTTTTATACTGTATCAATAAAGAAAAACTTTTCTCATATTCATTCGAATCCGGTGGATAGGAACCGGTTCTCATCCATACGAAAAAACTATGTCTAGCATCGTATTATATCCCGCTTTCTACGAATAAAGAAATGTACAATGATAAGATTGAAACCAGTTTTTTAGCCCGTGCCTTCGGCACCTCGGGGCTAAAAAACTGGTTTTAATCTAATAATTGTACATTCTATATCCGCGGAAAGCGGTTTATAATACGATGAAAGAAATAACTATTAAGAATGTGTCTGCTTCAATTGTGTTTACGTGCGTTTGTTCGTCAGAGGCAGTAAGATTTTATCAGGGATCTTAGGGGATAAGAATAAGATGATGGACGATAAATTAATGCACACCTCCAATTATGAAAAACAAAATTATCCCTTTAAAACAAAACTTAATAGTGGAAAGATTTAGATACTTTTATAGTTTTGAGCCAACAAATAAGCGAACGTGTTTATTAAACTTTTGTCGACAGCAAATTTTTGTCCTTTCCTTTTGGTAACAGTCGATGGAATGACATATTTACATACTCCAATTATAAAAAAGCTACGCTTCTTATAATAGTAAAATTGGAACCATCAATTTTTGACAATTCTGTTCATGACTAATTATGATATTATTAGATTGATTGGCAGGATGGAGGGGCTCCCTCCCCCCCCCCTTCCGGCTAAAATAAGGAGAGGTTGTACACCCCCCCCCCCCCACCCCCAATATGACTTTAATTTAATTTCTCATTGACCCTTTTAAAAATATATATTCAGTGTAGGTTGGTTTCGAAATCTATCAATATCCGCTGAATTAGAACTGGTTCTAAGCCAAACCAAAAAATCATATATCGTTTTGTATTATACAAATTTTTTAGGATTATAAAATAATGCGTTAATAGTTATCTATCGCATCGTATTGTAGACAGCTTCCGCGGATATTAAGATGAAAAATTATAAGACTAAAGGTTGTAATAATTTTATTATTCATATTTGTGAAAATTGTCTGTAATACGATGTTATACATGATTTTCCACTATTGCTGATGGTATTTATGGGTTTATGCGTTGCGCGTTTACCCCATGCAAATCCTGCGCACGCCTCTCTGGATGATAAAATATTAATATAAGTGATATGAGTGGGAGAATAATCAGGGGCGTCCAAGCTTTTTTTGGAGGGGGGGTAAAAAAATTTTAAGGGGGGGGGGGTAATTCGTTTTTTCGGGAGGTAATATGCAAATTTTTTTACCCACCCAAAACTTTTACCCCGGGGGTAAAATTTTCTTGGGGGGGGGGGGGTAATTACCCCCCCTGAAATCTGTTGGCAGGGGTAAATTTTGTTTACCCCACCCAAAATTTACCCCCGGGGTAAATTTTTTTAGGGGGGGTAATTTAAATTTTATCAAATATTTAGTATTAAAAATTCGCGCGAAGCGCGCAAAAATTTTTTTTGTTAGAGATTTTTTATTTTGGGGGGGGTAAATACCCCCACCTAAATGGTTGGGGAAGGGTCAATACCCCCTCCTAAATGGTTGGGAGGGGGGGAATACCCCTTCCTAAATAGTTGGGGGTGCCTACGGCACCTCCAGGGTAGAGGTCAATTTTAAATGGGGGGGAAGGATAATCACCCCTTTATCCCCCCCCCCCTTGGACGTCTATGAGAATAATACTAGGTCAGAATTGTACGTTTTTATAGGTATTTTCTCGAGTTTACAAATATTTTTAAAACGGTATTTGAACTTCAATTAATTAAACTTATTTTCAGTGGTTATTTGCCATTGCACTTAGAAAACTTGCGTATAATTACAGTCTACTTGGTGTCTGTCTGAATTTTAGCACTATTTTTAAGCAATTTTATTAATTGTCAAATTTTGATAAAGAAAAACAAAATTTCAAAACTTTTAAAAATCAAATCAATCATTCTGTTTTTTATTACAGAAAGAATGGTAGCACAACTACTCTATTATAAGGATTTAGTCAACCGTACGTTAATAAGTCATTAAAATATGATATATACCTTTTTATTGATGAATTTAAAACAAATTTTAACCTAATTGTTTAACGTTAAACATTAAATGGTTTTTCTACCAAACTTGTCAGTGATTTATTGACTATACCTGCAAAAAATTTCAACCAAAATAAATTTGCTTGTTTATATCAAAGTTATGCTAAAATAAAAACAACATGTTATTATAACTCTTTTTTCACAATTTTATATTAAATAAATTTCATTTTCACTTTTTATTATCATAATGAATATTTTTATAGGAATTTCTTTAAAAAACTTCATTTAAAAATTCACTTGTTTCACTTCAAACAAAAACTAAAATATTTTCACTTCCTGTTTTGTTCTAACATCAACAGCTTTTTAAAAACTACTGGAAGTGAATAAAACAAGAGATGGGGGAGGGGGGGGGGGGGGAGGGGTTTGACGCAGGTAGCCGGTACCTTATTATTCTCTATATAACATTATACACTCTAAGAAATTATTTTCTATTGTATTTTATTCAGAGTTCTGATAAAACAATTTTTTATAGTTTATAACATATTAAATATATGCGTTTAAAATAAGCAATAAATGTATTTCTAAGTATGATTTGTTGGCCTTGAGGGTTTTCCTATCATTTATATTTACGTTTCCGTGGTTTCCAACTGTCAAAAATAAATCTTTTCCGTACTTAAATCTATTACTATACTCTTATATTTTTATCTAACTTTTAAAATGAAATTTATATTTTTCATTGATTATTTTTTAGAGTGTTTACATAGTGTAAGACTAAGAACCAAGCGAGCGAACTTCCGTTCGGAAACTGAATAACGCAACAACCACCCTCAGGACTAGTGTACATACAAAACAGTTAGGAAACTAAATAACACAACAACCACCCTCAGGACTAGTGTACATACAAAACAGTTAGGAAACTGAATAACACAACAACCACCCTCAGGACTAGTGTACATACAAAACAGTTAGGAAACTGAATAACACAACAACCACCCTCAGGACTAGTGTACATACAAAACAGTTAGGAAACTAAATAACACAACAACCACCCTCAGGACTAGTGTACATACAAAACAGTTAGGAAACTGAATAACACAACAACCACCCTCAGGACTAGTGTACATACAAAACAGTTAGGAAACTGAATAACACAACAACCACCCCCAGGACTAGTGTACATACAAAACAGTTCAGAAACTGAATAACACAACAACCACCCTCAGGACTAGTGTACATACAAAACAGTTAGGAAACTGAATAACACAACAACCACCCCCAGGACTAGTGTACATACAAAACAGTTAGGAAACTAAATAACACAACAACCACCCCCAGGACTAGTGTACATACAAAACAGTTAGGAAACTGAATAACACAACAACCACCCTCAGGACTAGTGTACATACAAAACAGTTAGGAAACTGAATAACACAACAACCACCCTCAGGACTAGTGTACATACAAAACAGTTAGGAAACTGAATAACACAACAACCACCCTCAGGACTAGTGTACATACAAAACAGTTAGGAAACTGAATAACACAACAACCACCCTCAGGACTAGTGTACATACAAAACAGTTAGGAAACTGAATAACACAACAACCACCCTCAGGATTAGTGTACATACAAAACAGTTAGGAAACTGAATAACGCAACAACCACCCTCGAGAATAATATACATAATAAACGACCAACCTCAAATCTACATATATTTCTTTTAACTTTTTTGCTATTTAAAAAAATAAAACTATTTTGTATGAACATTACTATAGTAGACCTTAGAGAAAACCAAATTACTATTACATACACTTTATAGTAAATGCCTAAATAGAGCTTTAATAGAATCGTTTTATAAAAATAATAACAGTATGTCTTGGTGTCTGTTTGTTTGTACCGAAGGATCTCGCATAACGTTGGTCCGATATGACTCTCCTTTACAATGTAGCTCATCATAGGTACTGGGATGGTTAATTATTTTTGGGGAGGGTAGTAGCCGTGAGTGGAAATAATGAATTAACGATGATACATTTATCCTAATATATAAAGTAGTAAGCGTTTTTGTCTTGTCCCGAAGGATCTTGCTAACTGCTGATCCGATATTGTTCTCCTTTACAGTAAAGCTTCTTATAGGTCCTTGGAAGGTTGTAAACTATTTTTGGGGAGGGTGTCTTCACCCCCCTTCCCCCCAAAATATATTTTTTATTTTCCCTTTTCTACCTTAAGTGCCCCTAGAGGCTTCTAGGGGGCGTAGCCGCAAGTATTACATACAGTGCAGTGTCTAAATGAACTCTTTATACAAGGTATTTTATCAGGGCGCAAATCCATTTTAATTTGTGCTTAATAGCGTAAAAACACAAAAGAGTTGGCATTTATAAATTGAAAAGTAAACAAGAAATAAACAGTTTATTCATGATTTTCATTAGCAGATTTTTACTTAAGCACAGCTAGTCTAAAATTTTAAAAACTAAGTTATGCAAAAAAAAAGGTAAAAAAACACAAAACGAAGATAACAAGCATGACAACATCCATAAGTAGCGAAGCACAAAAAAATCGTAGATGGGAATAAAATAAACACGAAACCTTGTTTTATTTTGTATGATGACTGACGATGGTCAAAGTAAATTACATAAAAGATGCTCATAACAATGGAAAAAAAATTATTTTAATACTGATATCCTAAAAAAGTTTGAAAATTGGATAAAAAAAAAACAAAGATATGGGGAAATATGTAAAACATAAAAAATAGCTAAAAACCTGATAAATGGCAGTCTAGCCGCCATAGTTGTTTTCTTAAAATGAGAGAAAATTTTATTTTTATATCCTTAACTTAAAAAATTAGGAAAATCGGACCATATACACTGAAGATATGGAGAAAATGTGAAAAATAAAAAATGCAGTCTGGCCGTCATGGTTGTTTTCTTTAAAAAAAGGAAATTTAATTTTGATATATCTATAACTGAAAAAATTTTGAAAGTAAGACTATAAACACTGAAGATATGGAGAAAAATGTGAAAAATATAAAAATAGCCTAAAACCTGCTAAACAGCGGTCAGACCGCCAATGATGTTTTATAGTCAATTGTGCTCCTTATTGATGGGAATATTATGGAGAAAATGTGAAAAATAGCCTTAAAATGCAGTCTGGCCGTCATGGTTGTTTTCTTTATAAGACGGGAAATTTAATTTTTATATCCTTAACTTAAAAAATTTTAAAAATCCACACATACACTGAAGATATTGAGAAAAATGTGAAAAATATAGAAATAGCCTAAAACTTGCTAAAAAGGCAGTCTGGCTGTCATGGTTGTTTTCTTTAAAAGACAGGAAATTTAATTTTGATATCTATAGTTGAAAAATTTTTAAAACTTGGTCCATAAACAATGAAGATATGGAGAAAAATGTCAAAAATATAAAATAAATAGCCTAAAACCTGCTAAAAAGGCAGTCTGGCCATCATGGTTTTTTTTTAAACTACGGGAAATTTAATTTTGATATCTAATAACTGAAAAAATTTGAAAATCGGACCATAAACACTAAAGAGAAAAATGTGAAAAATATAAAAATAGCCTAAAACCTGCTAAAAAGCGGTCCGACCGCCAATGATGTTTTATAGTCAATTGTGCTCCTTAATGATGGGAATGTTGTAAAAAAATTTCAGCATTCTTTTATAGGAGCTGAGTAAATCCCATTTCCCCCATAGCATCACGGACGGACGGACGTACTGTCGGTCTGACGGACAAAGGGAATTATAAAGTAGCTTCGCTACTAAAAATAGAAATAATGGTCAGTCTTTTGTTTATTTCGCCCAATGGAATTATTTTTACCCCTAAAATAACAATTTCATGGGGGTAGGAACAAACTCTGATGATATTCTTGATGTATTAGGGGGGAGAGGGGGCGTCATTACCCCCCCCCCCCTTGTGTTAAACATAAAAAAATTAAGTAACTTGAAGAAAAAAAATTCTAAAAAATATTTATTACTGCAAAATATTTAGTAACAAAATAATGACAACAATTTTTATCTGTTTTTTTTCTCAACATTTAGATATGAATGCTGTTCGTTTAATGATAGAAGATCATTTAGTTGTTGGGGCCCCATGGGTTAAGACCAATAACTTCACAACGGTTATTTTCGCAGCCGCAGTAGGCATCCTAAAAATATATAATTTTATTTGTTGTCCTTCTTTAAAAGTAACAAGATGTGTCCATAACAGTGAAGGTTCACATTGGTCCGGGGTAATTTTTTATCTATTTTGGTTGGGAAAACTTCCTCCCTCCGAGGAGTAAATCGCCCCCAGAAGAAAATTACAATCTACATCTCCCCTCCTTCCCTCTATTTAAGGTAAAGCTGCTAGCTTATTATACAGACAACTATTTTAATTCTAAAATTAAAAAACTTTTAGAAATCCTTAAGCTAAATAGTTTATGCTTTCCAGAGAAGCTTAATACAGTCTAATTGATTATTAAAATTGATTAAAATCAGGTTTGAGATGTGTAAATTTTAAAAAAATTAACTTACCGCAAGATATATGCATAATTCATACTTTTTACAGTCTTCTTTTACTTTGCAGGCAAGCTCTAAAAAACATCAGTTTGTCAAAAATCAAATAAATATTACCTATATATTATATTATCGAGAACTATTTGTTTTAGGGCTCGTGAGGGAAAAGGTTACTTTAATAGATGCTGTTTATCCTTATAATAAAGTAACAGGATATTTGTTTGTGTGTGTACCGAAGGATCTCGCTAACTAATGAACCGATATGGTTCTCCTTTACAGGGTAGCTTTTCATATGTCCTGGGAAGTTTTATAACTATATCGGGGGAGAAATCGCCAAAAAAAATCTAAATCCACGTTCTCCCTCCTCAAGTAGCCCCAGGGGCCTCTAGGTGCGTAGCCACTTGTCTAGAATATTGAACCAACTTACCATCTTCAACTACCTGTCTCCTATGTCTATGAACATGCTTGCAAACACCGGATCTGCACACACAATGAAGAGCGCCCTGTAAAAAAAGTAAAATAATAAAAATTTACAAGTCTAAAAAGAATAAAATTATCCAATTATGTAGCAAGCTACTCTATAATTCGAATTGTTCGTCTGTATGTCTGTCTGAAACATAAAAAAGTTGTTGTTATAAAAAGTAAAAAATCAGCATTTTTTAAATGGACGTACGGACTTTCTAGTAACGATTATATAGAGTATTTGCGCTTTATAAGTCGTACCTAACTGTTATAGGAATCATCATACAAAGTTTGAAATCGATAGGACAATTCTAACCTGTTTAAATTATCGAACAGAACTAACCGTTCCAGATGGACGTACCGACCTAACCTATTTAAATAAAAGCTTTGCTTTTAAAAATTTGATTAAAACTAACCTTTACCATGCAGTGTGAAACACTTTTACAATCATTACTATTTGAGCAGCCCATAACTTCTGATAATGCAACAAAGCAAATCAGTGCTAGCAGAAATGTGGCCTTCATCTTAGTATCTTGATAGTTTCTTCCTGACTAATTTGAAAAAACAAATATTTCCCCTTTTATACCTGGGATTGTTATCATTTTGTTATTCGCGGATTTTCCAAATTTTCACCTCCCTTTTCAAAAATTATTACGTCTTATTTTATAATCCCTAGGTAATGCAATGATACTACGCATATTTAAAGTGTTTACACAATAAAGATAATATTTTTGTGTAGCCGGACAAAGTATCTCAAAAATGAGCCGTGTGACGTCATAAAAATTAGGGATTATCCATCTTTTTTTAGGGGTTTTCTTTCCCACTTTTACTCTCATCTCCCTCATTTTTATGACTTCACAAGACTGCTTTTTGATTGATTTCTTTTGTGCATTACAAGACGCATAATTGGTGCATTGCTATTCAACCGACCTAATAACAAAAATAAAGAGAATATCGCTATACCAAACGATAAAAATTTTGGTACATTTAAAGAACACTCTTTGTTATTAACCCTTTTCCTACCTCTACCTTTCTTTCTTAGAAGTCGTCTATCACATATGTATTAATCCTGTGATAATTGGAAACATGGCGTTGACATACAATTTAATGGGTAATTGTCGACAATGGTGATAAGGGATAACATGATTTTAATATATATAATATCCCATGGATTAGATCTTGTTCTAAGCCATAATGAAAAATCATGTTTAACATCGTATTAAAAACAATTCGACGAATTTTAAAATAAAAATCATAATATTAATACCAATTTAGTTAGCGCGTGCCAACGGCCTTTCGGGGCTAACGATAATGGTTTTGAATTTTAATCTTTAAATTTTTCATTTTAGTATCCTCGGAAAGCTGTCTATAATATAATGAGATAAAACAACTACTCCGAACTAAAACTAATTATCGACAGGTAACAGGCATGATGTCACTTAAGTCGACTATATATATATACTAGAGTTGGCTCGATATAATTATCTCCCTATTGGCTAGTTTTCTATATGCATATCTATTTCTCAATAAATCTATTTTCCTCACCCGGCATTACTATCTAAAAGAAAGTAAATATTTAATAATCTAAATGATTTTAAAAAGATTTTTTAAATTATATTTTTTTCTTTACATTACCATCACCAAAGGGTTAATGATGATGATTACAATTTTAGTTTAATATTTGAACACACAAAGTGTCGCCACAATCGAATTCTTTTAAAATAGAGTTTTCTTAAATTTATTATATTATAAATCAAAATTTTCTTTTTTATGATTAGAAATTAAATACATTGATATAAGGTAAATAGCAACATGAAATTAAAAAAAGGAATTTATTTTTAATAAAGTAAAATAATGGGTCTTATCGTTCTGGGCAATGAGAGTTTATGATGGATTATTGGAGCACTATGAGTTTTAAACAAATATTCCTTGGAAAACTTGAGCTCGTTTATAGACATTTATTTCCTATATAGATCTGACATGGATCTTGAAGCAATTAAGTAGGCTGTTTTGTACATGTTAAAAATTGGAAGATTTCATTAAATAAAAGTTATCGCAAATATACTTAGTAAATAAATGTATATGGCATAAAAATAATCATAGCTAACATTTTATAGAATAACATTATTACGACTTGAAAAATATATCAACCGAACACCTCTAAAACTATCCAAGTATTTAAGTCAATATAACACTAGCACCATCGTCCAACAGGGCATGGGCTCCGATAACTCATTACTATTCCTCCCTTTCTCACTAATCACATACAGTTATTACATATGTTTTCAAGATAGGAATCTAAAGGAATAAGACAATGGCCGATAAATTTATATACATCCCCAATGATACACAAAATTACCCTTTTCATAAATTACAATTATTTGTTGAAACGTTTGAAAATTCAACTTAATGAACTAACCTAGCAAAATTTAATAAAAATCCCCAAAGTTGTTAAGCCAACAAATGAGAAATAGTTCTTATAAAACTAGACTAGTGCAATAAAAAGTCCAATCTATAATACAAAGTATAACGATGTCTGTCTGTTTGTTTGTTTGTCTGTTTGTAGCGAAGGATTTAAGTTATTAAAATTAGTATTTCAGGCGGATAGTTGAGACTGAATTTGGCTGGGTCTTATTTGGTGGATTACGAAGCCGCGCGGCTGAGTGTTCAAACAAAAGCATTGTAGGCTAAAAAAATTGAAAACGTCTTGTAGCAAATGCTAAACAAAATCGAACACTAACTTTATGTTTATTTGGTTTACCTACAAAACAAGAATGACAGCATCCATAAGTAGCGAAGCACAAAAATTAAGTATAATAATTTAAAGATTAGTTGTCAAAAACATGAATATTGGGGAAAATCCCGAAACCTTTTCAACATTTGTTTTTAATTTTTTTATACTTGTATATCAGTACTATGACTAACAGACTGACGGTCAAAGTAAATTACATACTGGATGCTCAAAACAACGGGAAATTTAATTTGGATATTTAAAACTAAAAAAATTTGAAATCGGACCATAAACACCAAAGATATGAGGAAAAATGTGAAAAATATAAAAATAGCCAAAAACCTGCAAAAAGGCAGCCTGACCGCCATTGATGTTTTCTTGAAAAGACAGGAAATTTAATTTTTAAATATATAACGTTAAAATTTTGGAAATCGGACCATAAACACCAAAGGTTTGGATAAAAATGTAAAAAATACAAAAATAGCCTAAAACCTGCTTAAAGGCAGTCTGACTGTCATAGTTGATTTCTTGAAATGACAGGAAATTTTATTTTGATATCTAAAACTGAAAAATTTTGGAAATTGGACCATAAACACTAAAGATATGGAGAAAAATGTGAAAAATACAAAAATAGCCTAAAACCTGCTAAAAAGCGGTCTGAATGCCATTGATGTTTTATAGTTAATTGGGCTCCTTAATAATGGGAATGTTGTCAAAAAATTTCAGCCTTTTGGAGCCGAGAAAATCATGTTTCCCCCAAACTAAGACATACGGACATACGGACAGACGGACAACAAGACATTTTAAATTATAGAGTAGCTTCGCTGTATAAATAGCCGCAAAAAAAATCTATAATAGCCATTTGATTCTAGCATTAGCTAACATGTTATTAGTTCGGCTGTTAAAATAGTTATCAAGATTTGTATAACATGTACTATGAATTTGTTGTTATCGAACAGTTTTAGGCACTTTACAATTATCCTAAACCACCACAGGACCAGTAGATATATTCCCTGAAGAGTAGAATCCAATCGGTTCAGTGGTTATCAAGATCTTTTAAGCTTCAGACGTACGGACAGAAAGACGGACGGACGGACATCAAGCAACTTTGTATTATATATATGTAAGGGAATATATTTTTGTTTGTCCATTCACAAAATAATGAAGCGATACAGTTATCTATTTTAGGTTAACATAGTTATTGTGTTAGTGTTAGGCTATATTTTTAGATTTAAGTTTGGGTATGGTTTTAGAATATTTATAGCCCTCCCTCTCAAGGACGCCAAAGCTTTTTTAATTAAATCAATAAACTGTTGGTTGTTAAATTACAAACACTGTAACAAATGAAAATTTGAATTTATTAAACAAACTCTACAAACAAAGTAAATGGATTTTGTTGTCCAATTTGAGGCCACCTTAGTCGAGGAAATGAAAGATAATAAATAATAATGGATATATTATTACTTGGATATTACATCATATTTTCATGTTCTATTATAAAGTAAACTCTGTAGCGGGCTAAAATAAACATATACGGCATCCCCCTCCTTCACCCCATCCCCTCCCCTCCTACTGCGTCAATTGCCCGACCAATAAATTGCAACCTAAATTGACGACAATTTTTCTCCTGTCATAATATTCACGTATATTCTACATCCATTTAAATAGCGTATATCTTGTATCTTTCTAAATATAACCGACAATTTTAATTGAGAAAAGTCAATTTATGGGTCACAGCCTTAACAAATCATTATTAATCTAGCGGCTACGCCTGTAGCACGTAGAGGCTCTGTTTTTAAAAAGGGATGAATAAAAATGGACTAAAACCATCCTAGACTTGAGTCCATCTAGGGTCCTGTGTGAAGATCTACTAAAATGAAGGACTCAATCGGTTTGGTGGTTGACAAGATCTTAACAAACTGAAACTTCCTACATTCTAGCTTAACAGACAGAAGGACAGAAACGAACACATATAGAGAAGCTTTGCGGTGTTATCACACAAAGTGCTGGTTGAGCACTAATATCCACCCACCCCATATTTAAATGAATAAGAGGAGGGGGGGGGGAGATGTTTTTTATTATTTGTCTAACCCCTGCGGGGTTAAACATTACCTAATATATCCCCAACCAAACCTACTCTATAAACATTGTACTTTGTTGTCTTAGAAATCAGTATTCCAAAAATCAGATTATTATATCACATAAAAATTTATTGTTAAAAATCAACATGTATAAAATGGACTCACGGACATTCTGGTAACAATTATAGAGTTTCTACGCTTTATAAGTTGTACCTAACTTTTATAGGAATTATCTAGTAAATTCTGAAGTCGATAGGACAATTCTAACATGTCTAAATTAACAAAAAGAGCTAACCGTTCCGGACATACCAACCATAATTACAGAAAAGCTTTGCTTTTAAAAATGTACTTTTATTCTAGAGCTGCTATGCGCATCAATAATAGTAAATGTTTAAAATAATTCCTAGTATAGCAATAATATTTGTTTTCGATATACATTCAATACACAACATTTAGACGTAGCAAAGCAACTTCTCAACTTTTTGGTTGGTCTTTCTGTTATAGTTTACTCATATTACGCGTTCACTATTTCACTTCTAATGCAAACCCCCTAAAAAACGATCTGACTTTATTTCAATCCTCTAGGTAAAATTGAACTTCACACTAAATTGGTGAGTATTTTTTTCACATGTGTTTAATCCCCAAAAAGAACAGCTTGAATAGTGATAACCGATATCTTCATCGGACGGACAGACATCGTCCTATTTTAAGCTGAAAAAAAGAAAAGATAAAATAAAGGCCTCTAAAAGTAAATGCTACCAACAGGAGGGATGTTGGTTGATACCATAGAGAAAAAAATAAAAGAGAGGAATCGAAGCAACTAGAGGACGAAAATAGGCAGTGGGCCTAGAGGCCTACTTAGCACTGTTGCCGCGCTAAAATTTATTGGTATTCCACTACTTTTCAAATGGGAGGATTAAAAATTATTTTAAAAAATATTTTTTTACTTTTTACTATTTCCATATTTAGGGCAAGAATATTAGATTAGATATTTTCGTTTTAATGTTTTAATTAAAAATTACATAGAATTTTATTTTTATTTTAAAAAATTTGTTCATGAAAGATGAATCCTTCTATTTCTAAAAAGGGGGAAATTTTTTTCATAATGAACATTCAGCTGATTCTGACCGCCCACGGCTGTTTGCTAAATATCGCTTTTCTTTTTATTCACATTATTATTTATGATTGACTTACAAAAAGCCCTGGGCGGTTTTTGATTTTTGTCTGCTTCTAAATTTAGGGATGGGGAAGTAGTATTTTACCATGAAAAAGGGGTGAGTATTCATCCTCTTATCCTTTTTCCTTATGACTATTAACAAATATACTGGATATAAATAGGTAACAATTTACAAGAACTATATTATCTACTAGAGTTGGCTCGATATAATTATCTCCCTATTGGCTAGTTTTCTATATGCATATCTATTTCTCAATAAATCTATTTTCCTCACCCGGCATTACTATCAAAAAGAAAGTAAATATTTAATAATTTAAATGATTTTTAAAAGATTTTTTTAAATTATATTTTTTTCTTTACATTACCATCACCAAAGGGTTAATGATGATGATTACAATTTTAGTTTAATATTTGAACACACAAAATGTCGCCACAATCAAATTCTTTTAAAACATAGTTTTCTTAAATTTATCATATTATAAATTTAAATTTTCTTTTTTATGATTAGAAATTAAATACATCAATATAAGGTAAATAGCAACATGAAATGAAAAAAATGAATTTATTTTTAATAAAGTAAAATAATGGGTCTTATCGTTCTGGGCAATGAGAGTTTATTATGGATTATTGGAGCACTATGAGTTTTAATCATATATTCCTTGGAAAACTTGAGCTCGTTTATAGACATTTATTTCCTATATAGATCTGACATGGATCTTGAAGCAATTAAGCAGGCCGTTTTGTACATGTTAAAAATTGGAAGATTTCATTAAATAAAAGTAATCGCAAATATACTTAGTAAATAAATAGTATTCCAAAAATCAGATCAATCGGATTATTATATCACATAAAATTTGTTGTTAAAAATCAACATGTTTAAAATGGACGTACAGACATTCTGGTAACAACTATCGAGGTGCTATGCTTTATAAATTGTACCTAACTCTTATTGGAATTAATTAGTAAATTCTGAAGTCGATAGGACAATTCTAACATGTCTAAATTAACAAAAAAAAGAGCTAACCGTTCCGGACATACCAACCATAATTACAGAAAAACTTTGCTTTTAAAAATGTACTTTTATTCTAGAAATGCTATGCGCATCAATAATAGTAAATGTTTAAAATAATTCCTAGTATAGCAATAATATTTGTTTTCGATAAACATTCAATACACAACATTTAGACGTAGCAAATAGACTATAAAAGTTTTAAAGATTTTTAATCAATATAATAGATTTGAAATCTGCATAAAATTTTAAGGATTTTTTATAAAATTCGTTTTTTATATAATTCTTTATTTAAAGGCGCAAATACGATTTAAGTTAATAAATTTTGACCAATAGGATAGCTGGATTGGAAACTACCTACGCTCTAATTGGTTGAATGATGTACGTCACTTAAGCTTCTCCAATCAGAGCGCAGATAGTTTTCAATCCACCAATCACAGATCTCAAAATTAATTAACTTAATTTGTATTTGCGCCTTTAAATAAAGAATTATATAAAAAACTAATTTTATAAAAAATCCTTAAAATTTTATGCAGATTTCAAATCTATTATATTGATTAAAAATCTTTAAAACTTTTATAGTCTAGTAGCAAAGCAACTTCTCAACTTTTTGGTCGGTCTTTTCTGTTAGTTTACTCATGATTACGCGATCACTATTTCACTTCTAATGCAAACCCCTAAAAAATGATCTAACTTTATTTCAATCCTCTAGGTAAAATTGAACTTCACACTAAATTGGTAAGTATTTTTTTTCCACATGTGTCTAATCCCCAAAAATGAATAGTGATAACTGATATCTTCAGCGGACGAACAGACATCGTCCTATTTTAAACTGAAAATAAGAAAAGATAAAATAAAGGCATCTAAAAGTAAACGCTACCAACAGGGGTGTTGATACCCTCTTACACCTTCCCCCCCTGCACGCCCATCATACATAAATTATTGTCAGAGCTGGATCTTTAAATCATTTTAGGGGTGAGCCAGATCGGGGTTAGCCGACTTTTCACCAATGAGAGCACAGCATTTTATGAAATGCCGCGCTGTGATTGGCTGAAATTCGGCTCACCACTAAAAGATCCAGCTCAGGTATCTTAAGGGATAAAACAATGGTCTATATATTGATTTACATAGTATTACCCAATTTTGATCAACAAAATTACCCCTTCTGTGGATTATTTTTTTTTGAAAATTTTGTACATTAGGTACTATTTTTTGAACCAACCAATCAGGATGCAACAAAAGTACCCTAAGCCTTGCTAACCAATGAGAGTGCGTGTTTATAAAACTTTGTATACCTATATAATTCATAGTCCAATGTCCCCTCCTTCCCTGGGTATTAAGATATATAAGTTGGAAGGAATTTTAATGTTAGGGGGAGATTTGAAATCTGCATCAAATTTTAAGGATTTTTTTTATAAAATTCGTTTTTTGTATAATTCTTTATCTAAAAGCGGAAATACAATTAATTTTGACGAATAGGATAGGTGGATTGGAAACTACCTGCGCTCTAATTGGGTGAATGATGTACGACACTTAAGCTTCTCCAATCAGAGCGCAGATAGTTTTCAATCCACCAATCACAGATGTCAAAATTAAATAACTTAAATTGTATTTCCGCTTTTAGACAAAGAATTATACAAAAAACGAATTTTATAAAAAATCCTTAAAATTTGATGCATTTTCAAAATCTCCCCCTAACATTAAAATTCCTTCCAACTTATATATCTTACTGGGTATTATTTATGTATAATATGAACTTATTCCTAACAGTTAACTATTACCAGGAAAACACTGCATAAATTTTATTTTAGGGTTGGGCCGGATATCCGGTTATTTCTAATATCCGGCCGGATACCGGATATTAAAACTGTCCGGTTACATGATATCCGGCTGATTTTTGACGACAGATAGCCGGCCGGATATCCGGTAAATTGCCGGATATCGAACGTTGGCCAGATATCCGGCATTAGAAATCAGCCGGATATCCGGTATCCGGCCCAACCCTATTTTATTTATACTTAAATGGTGGTGGTTTAAAAATAAATTTTATCTTTTTAAAAGCGAAGCTTTGCTATAATTAGGGTCGGTCCGTACGTCCGTCACACAAGGATAGCTTTTTTAGTTAATTTAGGCATGTTAAAATGGTCCTATCGATTTCAAACTTTGCATGGTGATTCTTTTAGTAGTTAGGTACGATTTAGAAAGCGTAGCAATTTTCAATCATTACAAGAATGTCCGTACGTCCATTTTAAACATGTTGATTTTTTTACTTTTTTAACAACAAATTTTTATGTGATCTAATCATCCGATTGATTTGATTTTGATATGTTGATTCCTTGGACAACAAAGTATAATGTTATAAGCGAAGCAACTCTATAATCAAGTCCTAAAAATGCAAGTATGTCCAATTCCATAAACATTATCCTTTATCAAGCAGTTTTTCAACAAATTTACTCACAATTTTGCTTCGACTCTTTTACATTTATATTCTGATTTCTGACACTATATGTTGTTAGTGTAAAGTGTTTATGTCCGTTTGTACTACCGTTTCAGTGCTTCGCTTTTATGGATGTTGTTATCCTCGTTGACTATATATTCAAATTAATATTTCTTAACTTTTTCTATTGACACAGTTGGTAAGTGGTTGACCGCGGATACATTCATAAAATTCTTTTTATACCACAATAAATATGTGTTTCATGGATAAGATCACCATTGTAATGCAAACTATTTATTTAATAAACCAAACAACCAAAATATCTATCTACTAGCGGCTACGCCCCTAGAGGCACTTTCAATGTTTTTTTTATATTTAAAATGTATATGTTGCGTTTGACGTTTATGTTTGCGTTGAACTCTCTTTCTAAAATCATAAAACGTAAACAAAATTTCGTTTTTTGTGATTTCTCTTGGGAGGGTGGTGGTACCCTCCCCCAAAATAGTTAAAAACCTTCCCGGGACCTATGAGAATATACCCTGTTAAGAAGAACCCAATCGGTTCAGCGGTTAGCGAGATCTTTCGGAACAGACACACAAACATCCTGTTACTTTAGTATAAGGATTAGGCTTTAAAGTACTTTGTTGAGAACTAATACCTTATTTCTCTTATTTTCAACAAATTTATAAGAGGGAGAGGGTAGTTTTATGTGTGTTTACACAAGTTATTCAGGGCAGAGTTAGGTCCCACTACAGAGGTTAATCATAGGGGAACTCCCCCCCCCCCAATCCTATTTTTTTCAATTAAATTCACCCCCAATAGGGGTGTTTGTGGGTATCAGTGCTCATCACGCTCTTTGTGTGAAAACACCCTATCTATCAATAAAAAAAACAAATTAAATTTCTACAAATATAAATATATTTGACTATTTGAGACAAAAAATACTAATCATATCAATAATAATAATTCACTTCCATTCATTGTACAAAATTAAATTTTCTCATTAAACATTTTTTTTTCTCATTGTTTTATCTTGTGTGTTGTGCTTTAGTGGACAGATTTGTGCGGCTGTGTGTGTGTGTTCTTCTATACGGCACGTTTCATTTTATACAAGATAAAAAATATGCAAAGTACCATATATATAAAACTCATTAAACTGAGCTGGATCTTTAAATCATTTTAGTGGTGAGCCAGATCGGGGTGAGCCAACTTTCCACCAATGAGAGCACAGCATTTTATGAAATTCCGCGCTGTGATTGGCTGACATTCGGCGCACCCCGATCTGGCTCACCACTAAAATGATTTAAAGATCCAGCTCTGTACTTTTTCTCCTTTTAAAAATCAAAAAACCTCAATTTTTAGGATAATCCAAAAATATCATACATCTGAAGAGATAAGACATTAGACGAAAAATTGATATACATCCCAAATAATGATAAACAAAATACCCCTTCAGTAGATTAAACTATTGGTTGAATATTTTGGAACTAACCAATTAAAATTCAATAAAAGTTTCCAATTTTTTTGAGTCAATGAATAAGATAAAACGTTGGATACTAGTCCCCTCCCTCCCAGAAAAATAAAGTTCAAGTTTTATTTATAGCACTTTGCGCAATTTTAGTATACACTATACACATGACTTTGGACGGAATGATTATCCATTTAGAGGATCTGTAGATTTACAACATGCTAAATAAAATAAAAATAACATTTTTTCTCGTATTCATTCGAATCCGGTGGATAGGAACCGGTTCTCATCCATACGAAAAAACTATGTCTAGCATCGTATTATATCCACCTTTCTACGAATATAAAAATGTACAATCATAAGATTAAAACTAGTTTTAATCTTATAATTGTACATTCTATATCCGCGGAAAGCCGTTTATAATACGATGCGAGAAATAACTATTCCAGTATGGCATCGAATTCGAAATCGATTAATATCCGCTGGATTAGAATCGGTTCTCAGCTATACTGAAAAATCATGTATAGCGTCGTATTACAGACATTTATCCACGAATAAGAATCATAAAATTAATACTAGTTTTGTAAGCCTGGGCATACGTCCCTTCTGGGCTAACAAAACTAGTTTTAATCTTATATTTTTTTTTATTTTAATATCCGCGGAAAGGTGTCTATAATACAATGTGATAAATAACATTTAAGATCTACAATAATAACATTATCAGGACGTCAATGTAAGTAAAGGCATCTTTTTTCTCTCAATATTATCATCATAAAAACTAACAATCTATTTCACAATCAAAAAAAAGGTATTATAGTATAATAACTGGTTTTTCACAAGTTGAATTTAAACATTAACATTTAATAACATTAATTATATACTTAGGTAATTATTACTTACTATAGAAATTTTATTTTTTTTTACAAAGATTTTATCAAATGCTTTTTAAAAGTCATAGATTAAGATTTCTTAAAGAAATCTAGCAATCTTAATTAAATATTTTATTTTACCAAAAGCTGCGTCATATTTAAATTTAAATGAAACAAATATACATAAAAATGCAGGAAATAGTTGAAATGCTAAATAAATCACAGTTAAAACATTATTTGTAATGGTTGTGCGAATTTAATTTACAAAGAAAGACAACAAACTTTAATACATGCCTTAAAGAAAGAGGGGAGATTTAATTAGAAATTCCAAAAACCTATATATCCTATTCCTAGGATATTTATAAAACAGGTAAAAATTCTTGGTGTTTTACTGTCTCTAAGTAAACCCCCCTCCCTTTAATTTTCATTTAATAAAAAAATTGAAATTGTAGTCAAAGTATAAATTTTTATGCCTTTAAATAAAATATTTCATATTTAGAGTCATTAATAGCTGATACTCTTTTTTATGTTTAATTAATAGTTAAAGCTACCATTATTTGGAACAATACTACAAATAGGTTTAAGATACATATCTATATTAATTGCCATAGAACTAAAACTTCACAACGTATTTAAAGAAGATAAAGTATCTTTATCTTCTTTGAACGTTTTTCTAAATTATTTAGAAAATAACAAAAACCTTAATTATTGCCTGGTTTGTTCGGCTTTTCAAAACATGATCGGTGTAATAAATTGATACCTAAAATTATGATTTTATAATCATTATAAAAATTGTAAAAAGGGCAAGAATTTCAAAGAATAAAATAAAAATACTTAAGTAAAAAACCTATTTAGATTAAGTTATAAGTACAAATTTAAAAACCTAAAAGGTTCAAGTTTAAAAAACCATTTCAACATTAAAATTAACAAGTGGAAAAGTCAGAATCAAAGTAGTTTTTATTTAGTTATAATTTTTGTTTCATAAGTTTAAAAGTAAAGCTACTAATCTTACTTAGTATTCTACAAGAAAAAAATGGGGTATAGTCCTTTTCGTGGCAATACCTCTTACGGGGCGTTTCGTCGTATTTTCACAGTAGCCTTTGATTGGTTATTTTAAGTAAAGTTATGTTAGGTGATTGCCCCGCAGGGTTAGGCAATTGGCCCCGCATGGTTAAAGCCCCTCACAGGGGCTAAAAATAGGGTAAAAGATACTGTGAAAATACGACGAAACGCCCCTTTAAGAGGCATTGCCACGAAAGGGACTATATCCAAAAAATCTATGCTATTTCTACTTGTGTTCTGGTGACATACTGTTCTGGTAGCTTGATGCCTGTCTGTGCTATTTGTTCCCTCACATACTTGTCCAGGATCCCGTGCTTCTTACCAATATAGTGACGCATCACAGCCTAAAAATTGGATATATTATTACTTGGATATTACGCCATATTTTCATGTTCTCTAATAAAGTGAAACACGAAGCGGGCTAAAATAACGATTCCCCCCTTCCATTGCATCCCCTCATAGCCATCCAAAAAATGCACAACCTCCCCATAAAAGTTTTGAAAGTTGAACGTAGAGGGTCAGAGGGTCGATATTCCCCTCCCTTAAATGTCTTACTGAAACGTTAAGAAAAAGACCAACTAAAGTATTTACCACAGCTCAAATTACTCCTTTGTAAACTAAGGAACCCAATCAATCCTATTTCATTGAGTAGTAAGCCTTTTTTTTGTCTGTAGCGAAGGATCTCGCTAACCGCTAAACCTATATGGCTCTTCTTTACAGTGAAGCTTCTTATAGGCCATTGGGTGGTTTTAGGATAATCTATTTTTATAAAATTCAAATATAGAGCCCCTAGATGATAAGGGCACATCCACTATAAATTTAGCAGCTACTCTACTTTAAACTTGTTACCTGCCAGTCAGGATACTGTTTCCCATCACACCCAGCGAATGGACATGTATAGGGTTTCTTGGTCGGTAATTCTGCAGCTATCCTGTCCTTGAAATGAACTCGCGCCAGGTGATCCTAAATAATTGAAAAAAATGTACTTAGTTGTTCTGTTGACTTAGGTTTATCATGTATAGGGATAGATACTTACATCTCCTGGTAATTTTTTACTTCATTCGATTTCTAAAGCTAACCACTAAACCGATTGTAATCTTTATGTAATAGGTCCTGTGATGGTTTTAGGTATTTTTCTTCTGCCCATCTCTTCCCTCTTAGAATACAAAGCCCCTAGCATACAATATAATTAATTTATCGCATCGTACTCTAGACAGCAAAATTAAAAGTTTGAAACCAGTTTTGTTAGCCCCGATGTACGACGCTATACATGATTATTTCATTATAAGGGTGTCCTATAGTGTAGTGGCTAGCGCACTACGCTGTGGTTGGGAGAAACCGAGTTTAAGTCCCCACATAGACTTTGCACTTGGTTGACAAATGCTGTCGCAATTTGTCAGATTATGATCACGCAACCTTTCCTAAGATGCCCTAGGGTTGTAAGGGGGGAGATTTGTAGGAAGTTAGGATTCTACTAATCAAGCAGCACAACACTCTAGGCCAGGGTGATGTAATAATTGAGTAGCTTCCACGAGAATTGCGGGTTAGCTTGTAATGTACATAGAATACAATCAGCTGTGCGCGAATCTTACCAATCTAAGATTGGCCAACGGATTCTCACTTCCAGTCTCCGTGTAAATCTGAGTCCTAACTTCAGAGAATCATGGCTACAACAACAACAACAACAACATTATTTCATTATGACTGAGAATTGGTTCTAATCCATCTGAAAAATGTAGTATGTACCTGTAAATGTCTGTATGGATTCTTTGTAGTGGCTTGAAATTTACAGATGGGACAAATCTGGACGGCATTCTCCCTACTGTCTCGCGGTATACCTGAACAAATGAACCATTTATTTGTTTGTTGGACGTTTAGGTGTGTTGCATAATACATCTAAAACGGCAGATTAGTAGGTGAAGAATATTTTAATTACACCCAAGTATCATTAATTGTTAAGTAGTTAAATTTCTAAGCCAAAAAATGTTTAGGTACTGGACCTCTGAAACTACAAGTTCAGAAAACTTACTATTGATCCTAGACAGGTTTTTTGTTAGTATTGACTTTGAATAATATTCTTTATTAGAACCTTTACTACGCACATGTGGATCTTAATATCCTTGTTAATATTCAAAGTAACTACGCATAGGAATTCTATCAACATTAGACTTGTAGAATAGACAATATTTCACCACAAAGCTGCTTACTCTTAGGTATTTTTGTAAGCTAGGGCTTTTTTTCGGAAAATAAAATGAAATTTTAAGCACTAAGTTATCTAGGCACCAAGTAAAAAAAAATTAATTTTTTTACTTTTTTCTCTCTTTGATGTTAATGATGTAGTAAGGAGATTCCCTAATCATTTATTCATGAGATCACAATCTTATGCAGAATGGGACCAAAAATATAGAGTTCAAACAAAACCGAATAATTATTGCGTCGAGATACACACACACACACACACACACACACACACACACACACACACAGCTAGTCAGGTTGTGCCAGTTGGGGCTGAAGGGGGCGCAAACTAAAGAACAAAAACTTCCATAAACATGTATGCAAAAAATATGTATGTTCAATTGTTCATGTTCAAATAGATTGTGTTTTTATCATCTAAACATTACATTTACTAAAGTTAACTGTTATTTCTTTGAAAGATTGTTGTATAATTAAAATTGTTTTTGATTTTCTACCTAAAGGGTGTATAAAGTTACATATATTTGACTATTTATAATTCTAATACTTGTTAAATTGTTTTAACACCCCAAAAATGAGATGTAAATACCTAGTAGTTGGTTAGCAAAAGGTATATTATATTAGTTGGGGGTAAAAAAAATATACTTGCAATCTTTAACATTCTATGAATATAAAACTTTTTATGTAAAGCATCTTAAAAATAAAGACTTATATTGTTACAAACACTAAAAAAAATATCTAAGAACACTTTTAAGGTATGAGATTAGTTACCTAAAGCATCAAAAAATATTTCATGCTTTTAACAAAAATTCTAATCGCCTTTACTTTGTAAACGATTCTTTGAAACCTCTGAAGCCAATTATTTTCCAATTTAATTTTAGAACCGATTAATATCTGCTGGAATAGAACCGGTTCTCAGCTATACTGATAAAATTATTTATCGCATCGTATTATAGACAGCTTTCCGCAGATATCAAAATAAAACATTTTAGGTTTAAAACTAGTTTTGTTAGCCACGCGGGACCGAAGGTGCGGTCTAACAAAACGGGTATTTATATTATGATTGTACATTTTTACATTCGTGGAAAATTGTCTGTAATACGCTGGTATACACAATTTTTCGGTATGGCTTAGAATTGGTTCCAATCCAGCGGATATTGCTCGGTTTTGAAGCTATTCTGGAAATTATTTTCCAGGTTCCATAAGGAACTATCCGGCTATTTTGCACACCTACCATGACGTATCCACTAGGTTCATACCATCGAACAGAACATGGCAGAATTAAACGAGGTAGGTATCTTACGAAGTTTTAGAACAATTACTCGAGGTTTATTTTTTTGCAAAGCACACTTACATAAATGAAATTGAACCAATGGAAATTTCTGATTCTAAACCTTAATCCCTTTCTTTTGATTGATTTTGCATTCCTTACTTTAGATGATTTTTAGCCACATAAATATCACACTAATGAAATGGTAGTAAAAGTAAAAATTCTGCTGTAATACCAAGGCCTTAACTAAATTTAGAAACAGCCCTTTATCAAACATAGTTACACATGCATTCTTCCTTTCTCTCTCTCTCTCGTTGTCACATAATCAAACATTCTCAACCTTCCTCAATTTTCTCTCTCTCACATAATCAAACACTCTCTTTCTCACATTCTCTATCTTTCACAAATCTTGGCTAATGCAGTAAAGCTAATATACCTGTTAAGCCCAAGACCTTATAAAACAAGCCATTCTGTTTGGTATGTATCATTTAAAAAGTTACATAATATACCTAGAGGTTTTTGGTGTTTCAAGTAATAAAATTAAAACAATTAGGTAAAAGATGATTAATCTTCAAATTTTTTTTTTAAATTCACAAGTATTTTTTGTGCATAAAGCTATTGCCAAAGTGAGCAAAAGTATGAAATATTTCTCTAATTTGAGCCAAAACCAAAGTATACCTAAACAAATGTATGAAAGGGCACTGGAAAATTACGCAGTATCGGCCTGGAGCAAAGGCTACCCAAATCCCCCCCCCCCCCACTACATTTGCACCACACAAGGGTATTTTCCTTCTACGTAATGGATGCATTAAACTTTCAAATGTTGTCAGAGGAATATCTCTTCTCTCGGAAAAGTTTCTGAAGGCATAAATCTAAAGTAGTAACACAAAACAACAGTACACTGTAATAAACTGCAAGTCTACTGTAAAATTAGGAGAAAAGCAACTCTAGAAATAGCTTTATCTCTCCTGCACATCACAACTGAGAATCAAAAATAGATGTGCGAAATAAATGTTCAGTTTGTTGAATTTATTGCCTAAGAATAATCTTTATTTTAATGTCTACTTAAAATAACCACCATGATTTCAACTTTTTATTTTCATTAATTTTTATGGGTAACCTATTTTTAATCATTACAAGAGCCTGTTATATAGAAACATTCTACCTGCATTCTATTTCTCCCCTTCTTTCTAATCGTTGAAACCTTTGGTTCATTTGATGTTTAAAACTCGGATTAAACGTAGTAGAAATCAACTAGCTCCAATGGGTTAATCTTAAGTGTCAAATTATTAAGTATTAATTAACAAGATATCTGTCCGTAACAAAGAATCTCGCTAACCGCTAAAATGTTAATGTTCTATTTTTACCTTTTTTATAGTATTTCTCACCTCCCAAAAATGCCCCTAAAGGATGCAAAAATTAACAACCATATTACCTATGAACTCTCCATGCAGCGCTTGTCCCAGGGCTCCCAAACTCGAGGTCTTCCTGTTCAAATACGTCCCGTTACCGTTCTCATCCTTCAACCTCGGCCTTTTCACTTTGGGGGGAGAGCCACCTCCCCCTCCCTGACCTCCGTCGCTCACACGCTTTCGCTCAATCATCATTGTGGATTGGTCTATAACCTAATAAAAAGAAAATTTAAATAAGATTTTAGAAACTTGGAAAGCGTTAAACAAATGGTATTAGAACCATTAGAGCAATATTTAGGTATTAACGGTTACGCTCCTAGAGGCCTCTAGTGGGACTTTAAATGTTTTTTATTTATTTCTTCATGTCTATGTTGCGTTCAAGTCTCTACGTAAAAACAAGAATATTAAAAAAAAAATCGATTTTGTTGTGATTTCTCTTGGTAGGGTGTTGGTACCCTCCCCCAAAATAGTTATAAACCTTCCTGGGACCTATGAGAAGCTACCCTGTAGAGAATAACCTGATCGGTTCAGCGGTTAGCGAGATCCTTTGGTACAAACACACAGACATCCTGTTACTTTATTATAAGGATAATGCAAACAGGGTTGATACCGTATAATTTGTAATTTTACCTTTAGAACAGAGTTGTCAGAATTTAGATGAACAGGGTTGACAACATATTGACTGATTGTATTATTGTCTTCCCGCTTTCCTACCCGCAAGTCTAGCGTTCCCAGAGGTGTCATCACATTCTATATAAAACAAAATTAAATTTTCAGTATTTTAGTTTTAAAACATTTAAGTATATTACCTATAAATTGTTAAATCGTGTGTACAAGTATTCTTTAGAATAAGAATTATTGGTTGATAAGTTTGGACACTGCTAGTTTTAACTAACCAATAAAACGGCGGTATATTTTCCCCAGGTAAATTTTTATCAAAAGAAATTTCAATTGTTGTAGCTGACCTAGGTATATGGATAGATGAAATGAAAAAAATCCACTATAATCCAATAACGTGGCCGGATTGTTCATACATTGTGTTCCTATTGGTCCAATTAAGAGAATTGATCATCTAGATTTCCTATTTTCATCCGGTATAAAAATCAAACCTGTGGTTCAGAAATTCTTTTAAGGTTGGGAAGTGGTTTGGAGGTGGTGATTAGGTGGTGTTGACCGTTCAAGGTAACTATCTTCCCATGGATCTGCTGACCGCTGCCAGGATGCGTTAACAACGGATCCTGAATCAAAAAGACAAATTAAAGAATTGCTATGCTACAGAAGCAATTTGTAAAATACAGAGATCTTAAGGGATAAGACAATTGACGATAAATTCGATGTACTTCCCCAATCATGATAAGACAAAATTACCTCTTGTTAAATTTAAAAACCAATAAAGCTAAGCTGGTATTTTTTTGGGTAAAATTGATATATCTTGGGTGGATGGAGGTAGCTTTACTTGTAAAAGAATCCTTCTCATTCTCTACTGACAGACAGGCAGAATCTTGTTACTCTGACATAAGTATGAAAAATAGTAATACCTTAACGTCATCCAGTAGCATACATTCATCCTTGGATGTGAATATGACACGACTATGATGTTCTTGACCCTGCGACTTCTCAACTAGGTGCTGTGAAGGATGCTGCTGCAACTAAATTAAAAATATTTTTAATAAAAATTACCTATACCAGAAAAAAATAAAAAAATCCTTTTTTGCAGAGGCAAGGAATTAATAAACCCTTTTATAAATATTTACTGAAACCTATACCAAAATAATCAACATGTAGCACTAATTCAGAGTGACGTTCTTGTTTTGGAGGAAGAATCGGCCCACTAACCATTTATTACATTTAAATGAGAGAAATGAGTAGATTTATATTCTTGATAACGCAGAAAGAAACTCAAATTTTATTAGACAGTTTTCTGTTAATTTGAAGACAACAATCAGGGTTTAAGTTAAATTCACAGTACCTAACCTTTTTGAAAGACAAACATTCATCTTTCTATAATACAAAGTAGCTTGATGTCTGTCCGTCCTTCTGTCCGTTTGTCCCTTAAGATCTCGGTAACCACTGCACCGATCGGATTCTACTCTTCAGGGAATATACCTACTGGTCCTGTGGTGGTTTTAGGCTATTTTCTTGGGAGGTGGGACTTCCCCAACCCACCTCAAAAACAAAATACCCCCCCGCCAATTTTTTTAAAATTATTTAAAATATTGGTGGAGTGGGGGATCATTCTCCAGGTAATAAAGATGTAATTATACCTCTTGGGGCAAAGCCCCTAGAGGCTAGGGGCGAAGCCGCTTGTTACTTTATAAAACATCTAACTATCGTTACCTGAAGAGAATGTGGTAATGGCAAAATAGGTTTTGAGTCAAGTACCCCTGGGGGCAGACTATTGGCACTCATTATTGGTTCAACACCTGAAATTATTGAAGATTTATATTTATCACAGAATGTAATAATTAAAATTACAGAACAAAGCAGGTTAAAATACCTAACGTTGTAAGTGGTGTGTCTTATTTTAAAACAGGTAAAATAATAATATAAGCAGGGATAATAACTTCTTAAGGGATAAGATAATGGAGGATAAATTCATTTGAAGATGAGTAAATTAACTTTTGGGCATTCAAATTATTGGTTGAAAATTTGGACACTTCTAGTTGAGAAAATTCAAGTACTAAAAGTTTCTTAGTCAACGAATAAGAAAGCATGTTTACAAAACTTTAAGTTTAAGTAAAATTTACAGTCCAATGTGTCAAATAATGTTTAATCCCTACCACCAAAACTGAAAAAAAAACTTCAAAATTACCTGCTAACAATTTCTTAGGTATAGGATGCTGGAGGGAAGTAATGGAGGTGATACCAGAATGTAAAGATGATACACTAGAACTGCTGGATGGCGGTGGCAACAACTGGATTGACTGTTGCGGTAAACTAACAGGCTGTGGCAAAGGTTGTGGCTGTTGTTGCACAGAGTTATCATCAGTTAATTCCTCTGTGCTAGATGCGGTTCCTACGCCAATGGCTTCAGACAAAGCTTTTATGGTCTCCATGTTGAAGCCGTTGGCAAGCATCAATTCCTCGTTCACTGTGCCGTTGGGATTTAGGATGATGACCATGTTTTGGCCGTTAGCGGCTGCGCCACCGGCGGCGGCAATAGCCTCTTGTTCAACCTCTACTGTCTCCTGATAAAGTAACAAATATCAAACACGGTGCAATTTGATGGTTTATTTGGAATATTTAGAAGCTCACCTAATTAAAAATCTATAAACATAAAATGCTTTTGTTATTTTCCAGGGGTGTATATTCTACATGGGATCCCCTGTTCAGGGGGGGGGGGGGATAGAAAATAAGTGGTTGGAGGGAAAAAAATTAAAAATTAAGAAAACTGAAAACATTTTTTCCATTCCCCCCCCCCCCCCCCTCCTTGGTGAAAAAAAACCTAAAAAAATGTGTGGTAAGAGGGATAAAATAAATAAAATATAGAGTTCTTTAAATATTTTTCCATAAACCCCCCTACTTGGTGAGAAAAAAATGAGGGGGGGGGGGGGTAAATAAAAAAATTTGTAGCCGGGAAAAAAAAAAATCTTGTGCAGAATATACACCCCTGTTATTTTCTTCTTACTATGTAATGATAACTGTTTCATATGCTTGGCTACTTGGTGACCTATTGAGTCCCATAGTTTGTTCGCTAGTCGGTAATGCACAGTGCACTTACCTCTATCCACATGATATTAGGATCCTCCGCATACAGTTGTTCCTCTCCATCCACAGACTCCAGGATACAGTACGTCTCATTCTCTCCAACCTCCATCTTAATTATACATTTGGTTTATAATTAATCACGCAACCTTTCTGGTTGAAAGACTACTACTGGCATACTGACGGATAGAGGGTAAAAACAAGGAAAGGAAAGGAAAGGAAAGAGAATGCAATTAAGTAGCTTAAAACCACCCTTAGCTCAAATTTAAGAAATAAAATAGCCTAAAACCTACCCGGGACTTATAGGTTTCCTTAAATGGAGAGCTAGATTGGTAACGAGGAAGTTAAGATTTTTAAGATACTAGAGGCAGTGCCCCTATCATTTAAGGAAAGATAATGCAATTAAGTAGCTTAAAACCACCCTCAGCTCAAATTTAAGAAATGAAATAGCCTAAAACCAAACCGGAAAACATGTAAAGCTTCCCTAACATGAAGAGCTTATTTCGTTCAGTGATTGGCGAGATCTGAATTGATGAACAAAATAACATTAAAGTGAAGCTTTTATATTTAGGATGTGTCTGTCCGTAACGATTACATATTTATTTTATGTTTGAATCTTACTAGGATCAATTTAAAACTCTGCTTTATGATTACAGTTACACTGTAATCTATTTTTAAAATTAAATAGCATCTCAATGTTCAATTTAAAAAGAGTAAGAATTGTCCTGCAATCTTGAAATTTAAAAAGGTAATCACTATTACTCATGTAAGGGTACACAGGTCTTTGATCAAGTTTTAAAACGTAATAACGTCAATATTAGTAAAGTTTTGACTTTCTAAGACCAATGTACAAATATTGTTGCTTACCTCCTGAACATTGTCAGAGATGGCATATTCTGTCTCTGTTTCAGGAGCTGTGCTTGTACTAAGGATTGTCCCAGACTCATCAACTTCAAGAATAGAACCTGAAATTAAATATTCTTATCAATTTCTAACTTTAACAAGGATTACACTACTCATAAATAGCGAAGCAAAAAATATTAAAAGATTTAAAGAGCAGATTATATAATAAGTTACAGTAAAAATCAAGAATCCTTTTACGCAAGGTTCTATATGTTTTTAACATTTTTTTAACATGAATGATAGCCCGACGGACCAGGTAAACTGTAAACTCGGTGCTAATTGGTATAGAGAATCTCCACAAAAAAATTTCCGTCGTCCTTCTTGAATATCAGCCAAGAAAATCACATTCCCATAGTGTTACAGACCGACTGATAAAGCGAGTTATAAAGAAACTTCGCTATTAACATGGACGAGTATGAAATTTTATATGCATATTTAACAATGAAAATATTTTTTTTTTTGTCTAAATAATTCCTTTTTTTCTGCCATACAAAAAAAAACAAATTCCCTTGTCCCATTATCCCTGGCTTGCTTAAGTGTGCAATATTGTTGAGTATGACACTTGAAGAAGTGCAAAATGATAATCATAAATACACTACATTTAATTACATCTAATTAGTGATGCATCAATTATCAGGGAAGAGAACAAATACACCTATGATTTTTAATTTACATAAATTACGCAAACAAACGAAAAACAGATTAAACAAGGATAAGAACATCCATAATTACCAAAGCTCAAAAATTATGAATGAACATCCAGAATGAACTAAAGAATGAACTATAATTACAAAATAATAATTTTATTAACATAAATTACACGAAGAGACGAAAAACAGAAAAAAGTTGAGAACCAAAATTGAAAATTTTGATTGACCACAGATAAGACAAAAAAGTAAGTATTATAAAAGTTACAAGAGATGTATTCTGTTTTAAAAAGAAAATCTCGATACAAAGATGTTTATTTTTTGGTAAATAAACAAAACTACCTAATGGATCAAGTCCAAAAAAACTTATTTAGGGAAATCTTTTGATTTTAAGTTTGTTAAAACAAGGATGACAACATCCATAAGTAGCAAAACACAGAAATATTATGGATGGACCAACATACTAAGTCAGTAGGTATTAGATCAGAAGTTCAGTGGTTACAACAATATATACCTATTAAGTAGAAAATCACGAAACCTCATAAAATAATTATTCATGTAAGTTGTGGCATGACCGACTGAATGTCGGACAGACAGAAAAAGTAAATTATAGAGTAACTTCGCAACTAAAGGTTCAGTATTTACTTTTTGTTATAAAAACTCCAAAAATAAAACTACATAAAAATGTAAATTTTCGTGAAACAAGTTGATAAAGAGGAGGATTAAGGAATTCTGATGAGAGATTATTGTGAAATTAGACACTGGTGATAAAAATAAAATACGGGATAATCCCAAATATCAATTAATTGAAGTTCACGATATCTAGAACTATATGAATATGTTGACAATAAACAAGTTTAGGAATATTAAAAAGTAGTTCAGTTTCAAAAATGATGACAAATCTGTAAATAAGTCTTACAATAATTTTTGATGTTGTTTATTTTGCAGAACTGTTCCAAGGTGGTAAATTTTAGTGGCTCACATGAAGGAGGCTAACTTAGCCTCCAAATTGTGTTGTGAAGAAAGCCACCCTCGAATGTCTTAATGTAAATAAAGCTACCCTAAAATTTTTATTACAAGTAATCAAACTTTGAATCTTGACATGTCCACTTGAATATCTTCTTTGATTATTGGCAGATTTCAAAGAAAGTCCTTTGTAAATGATTACAAGCTATACATATTTATATAGTAGCTCCTACCCCTTACAGCAAAACAAATAAAAATAACATATTTATTGTCGACTAAGTGAAACATATGTTTTTACTTAGTATCAACATTTGTAAAGTATTTACATCAAAAGGGAATTTTTACGACTCATTAAATTCTTTGTTGAAAACATTTTGATTGATTCCTTAAATTTCAATGTTTATGATGAATTTTTAGCTTAGGCTTAAAAACACAAAAGTTTAATCCATTATAGCTATGAAAAATAATCGCAAAATTAAAACTGAAAAATCATGTATCGAATCATATTATTAAGAAATTTCCACTAGTAACAAATAAAAATCCTAGAATAAACCAGATTTGTTGGCCCGGGCCTTCTACCCCTCCGGGCCACCAGAGCTAGAATTGATCTAATAGTCAAATACTTGCCCATTTCAAAAAAATATTTTAACTCTTTGTCTAAATACTGAAAAAGACAAAATTTTCCTTCTTTGGGTTAAAACTACCTTATTATTAGAATTTCTTTTTGTCTAATGTATTTTTAATTAGAACTCCACATGAAGCCTATCAAATAGGTGTAAGTCTAAGTATAGTATAAAAGACGAATATATAGGATTAAGCTTTTCAAACTCAATTTGCTAATTTCAATTTAATAGATTTACAATAACTAGACGGTTATACAAACTCGTTGAAATGTCCATGTAACAAAAGAAAAAAGTTTTAAAAAATTACAAAAAAGATTTAAAACAAGGATAACCCTATGATTTTTAAGGAAGCTTTTTACCAGTGTCAATGGGTTCTAAACTGATAGCACCCAATTTTGGTAAACAAAATTACCCCTTTGTAATAGTTTTGGTGGAAAAGTTTGGGCACAGTTAGGTTTGTACCAACCAATTAAGATTTAATAAATATTCCTAAAGTTTAAGACAACGAATAAGGGAACGAGTTAATAAAATATTAAAATATAATATGGCAGAGGGTTAAGCTTTCTATGAAACTATGTATCAATATTTTATTTGTAAATGTTTGCCCTATATTGATCAACTAAGCGTAATAATCCATTTCATCAGAAATTAGTTTATAAAGAGGGGGGGGGGGGGATTATCCCAGTAGGGGGAAATAGGAATTAAAGCATAATCATAATTTGTATAAATGGTGAATATTCCCCTAAAAATTTAATATTTCATATATTTATAGTCATAAATCATTATTTTCTATGTTAACAAAAATCTAATTTTTTATTAATTTTGGAAATAAAAATTGATTCTATTTGTAATTTGATATAAACAAGACACTGAAAAATAAAATTAAGACAATTTCTATTAGAAACTTGACCAATTTCCGTTCCTTTTATTTATTTCTGTATTAAGTTACAAAGAAAAACTGATTTGAAAACGATTTAATGAGGTGTCAAAATTTGATCAATTTAAGGTGTAAATATTCTACAATAGGCGTATTTTGTATCTATCTTTATATATAAAGAATTAAGCTTTATTGTCTGTAGGAAAGTATCTCGCAAACCGCTAAACCGATATGGTTCTCCTTTACAACGAAGCTTCTTATATTTCCGGAGAAAATTTTTAGCTATTTTTGGAGAGGGTGTCTCCACCCTCTCAATAAAAAATTACCCCTCCACTTTATGTGTCCTTAGAGGCTTCTAGGGGCGTAGCCGCTAGAGTATCTTAAAATTGTTCATCTGTTTTTAATTGTTAAAAGCGAAGCTTTTCTATAATTAGGGTCGGTCCGTCCGTACGTCCGTCCGTAACGGATAGCTTTTTTCGTTAATTTAGACATGTTAGAATTGTCCTATCGATTTCAAATTTTGCATGGTGATTCCTTTAGTAGTTAGGTACGATTTAGAAAGCGTAGCAACTCTATAATCATTACCAAAATGTCCGTACGTCCATTTTAAACATGTTGATTTTTTTACTTTTTTTAAATAGTTTTTTTTCGTTAATTTAGGCATGTTAGAATTGTCCTATCGATTTCAAATTTTGCATGGTGATTCCTGTAATAGTTAGGTACGAGTTAGAAAGCGTAGCAACTCTATAATCATTACCAAAATGTCCGTACGTCCATTTTAAACATGTTGATTTTTTTTTACATTTTTAACAACAAGTTTGTATGTGACCTAATTATTTGATTGGTCTGATTTTTGGTATACTGATTCCTGGGACAACAAAGTACAATATTATAAGCGAAGCAACTCTATAATCAAGTCCTAAAAATGTAAGTATGTCCATAATCATTATCCTGTATCAAGCAGTTTTTCAACAAATTTACTTACAATTTTGCTTTGACTCTTATACATTCGCATTCTGATTATTCAGTTCTGACATTACACAAGTGTTAATGTCCGTTTGTCCTACCGTTTCAGAGCTTCGCTTTTATGGATGTTGTCATCCTTGTTACATTAAAAGGTGCAGCTTATATTTTATCCTACTATAAAATTAAGTCCGTCCGTATTACCTTAAGATCTCACAAAATACTTAAATGTTTTTGGGGACAAACTTCATTATAATTTTTTCCAACTACTTATTTTAATTATATATTTGGTCAATTTACCATGATATAAATATTGATTATTACATAATTATAAATGTATAGGTTCTAAATACATGAAACTTAATTAATTATCTATTCTGGGAAAATTTTGGTATTAACAAAATGAGACTAAAAATATAATTATTAGGATGATTAATATATATTAAAATAGTAGGAATTGAGATAAAAATAAATTAAATTATTTAATATATCGCTAAAAACTTTATAAAAACTTGTTTTTCAATAAGAAAATGGTCACGCTTTAGAAGCGAAACTACTCTATAATTAGAGTCTTATGAACTATAATTTAATAAATATAAACATTCATGTCACTGTAACTCAATTTCATACTATTTCTCTGCGATTATTTTTTTTGTAAAATCGTTCCTGCTCTAGGAAGGGTGGAGCAACTTTTATTATATCTATTCAGCATCCGTTAAAATAAAATTGATGTTTTAAAAGATAAACTATAACTATACATATTATTCAGAAAAAGAAAACTGCAAAGCAAATTGTTTAAATTTTGTTGAAGTTTTTTTGTTATTAAACCTCTTAAGAGCATACGGCCTATTATCTACCAACAATAGATTTATAAAAGATTAGATTATTTTAAGTCTCCAAAAAGTTATTTGTAGAAAAGCAGTACCTCTAAAATCTATATCCTACTATATATACATTTCTCCTAATAAGTGTAAAAAAAATATAAAATAAGATAGGTATACCACACGTGTACAGATCAAAAAGAACAAGTAATGGTCATTAGAGGCAAGACACAGTTTGGATTTATTTCCTGGTTCATTCAGAATGAAACTTTTTCAGTTTATGGAACCGAAGCATTTCCACATTTTGTAATTGTCCATTCGTAGCGGTTAGACCTGACCTTCTGACATCTAATCATGTTAGAATAGACCCATCAATTTTAAAATTTGCATAAATATTCATGTAGCATTTCTATTAGGTACCAGAAAATTTATTTTAAACATGCT
Source organism: Acartia tonsa (assembly GCF_053477335.1). Classification (NCBI taxonomy): domain Eukaryota; kingdom Metazoa; phylum Arthropoda; class Copepoda; order Calanoida; family Acartiidae; genus Acartia; species Acartia tonsa. The sequence goes on along the minus strand of NC_137266.1, from coordinate 14,509,269 downwards.
AATTTACAAAAGCGCTTCTATCTAAATTTTAGATTTATTGATCGTTCCTTTTAAAGATGCTGTCATCCTTGTTATTTTCAGATAAAGTTTTTTTAGTGTTTCTTACCTCTATAAAATATAGGTATGATATTAAGATAGCACACAGGGAGAGAGGGGATATTGGATTAAACTTTTACCCAAAGTTTTTTATGAATATTTTACAGAGTTGTGGATCCGGATCCGCAAGAATCCGCATGTTTTTGAGTCAAAGGATCCGGATCCGGATCCTGGGGTATAAAATTATGGAAAAATCTACCTAAATTTATATAAAATAGTCACTTACAAAGACATTCTCTTGATGAGAGCCAATCTTTAAGGTTTAGGTTCAGACTTAAAAATTAAAAGTATTTTTGACTTCCGAGATAAGGAATAAATATTTTTTGAATTTGGTGATTTTATTTTTATTGTCAAGGATCCGGATCCGCACTGACCAAATTTTGAGGATCCGGATCCGCATACAATCAATGCGGATCCGCAACACTGCTACTTTATCTTATTCACTGGGTTAACTTTAATTCGTTTCTAACTTTTCAACCAATAATTTTAATCTACAAAAGGGGTAAATTTTGTTAATCATCATCCATTTGTCCTTTGTCTTATCCCTTTATATCCCTGGATGATAGTATATGATATATGTTGGAAAACTAATTAAAATCAAGTCACGTACGTGGGATAACAAACAAGACATTAAATCTGTTCACCAAACAACAAAATACATATTTTACAAGCATTTTTACTTAACAAAAAACTGTATTGAAAAGGGTAAATAGTAAAACAAAATACATAGTTACAAGCATTTTTAATTAACAAAAAACTGTATTGAAAAGGGTTTAGAGTAAAAATATGTATATCCTTATATAAAAGTAGCGGAATGTTTGTCTGTGAGGCGAAAGATCTTTCAACGCACTAAACCGATAGACAATAAACATTAAATGGATCTACTGCAGTTCACGGTAAAATATTGCTGGTAACGAATATTGCTAAAAAAATATGAATTTTATAGGCTGCTAGCTGCCAAACGGCTGAACGTACAGATCTTACCCGCACACCATTTTAAGCGGCATAAGAAGGCCTACAAATAATCTGGAATAGCCAAGATCCAATGATGCACAGGGAAAGCTTCACTGAAGAAAAACCGCGTAAAATAGGTTTTTTTCGCTCATTTCTCTTCACTGCGAGATAATTATGCATTATTGATTTATGGCTATTCCAGATTATTTGTAGGCCTTCTTATGCCGAATAAACATTGTGCGTGCATGATCTGTACGTTCAGCCATTTGGCAGCTAGCAGCCTTTAAAATGAATTAATTTTGAGCAATATTCGTAACCAGCAATATTTTACCGTGAACTGCAGTAGATCCCATTAAATTGATGATAAACAAAATTACCCCTATTGAAAACTAAAATCATTGGTGGAAAACTTTGAACTCTGTTGATTTGCACAACCTACAGCTTTAAAAACAATTTTCAAGCCAACGAATAAGAGAACATGATTTAAAATATTATTTTAAACAAGGAAAATAAAAAAATCTTCCAACTAATTCCTATAAAATCCCCAAGTAACAAAAAGGGATAAAAAATTCATGAAACTACCTTTATCTTCTTTTTACATGCAATATCTAACTTTATAAAAAATCTATAAAGTAAAACAAGGCTTTTCTTGTCCATAATAGTTATATCTATAAAACTTCTACTAAATTAAAATCTTTTAACACATGTCTAAATGTAATCAGTGACGTGCGGTAGGGGGGTGCAGAGGGGTGTCAACACCCCCATTAATGTAAAACTAGGAAGGCCTGCCTTCCCTCTTTTTCATCCCATAATGATTTCACCCCCCCCCCTCCCCAGTGAATCGCTGTGCACGCCACTGCATGTAATATTTAAGTACTAGGACAAAAACTAATATGAAATAAAAATAAATCAGCTTTAAACAAATGTCGTTTCAACAAAAATTTACTTTAAACTTAAGTATTATTAGATTGTTTTATAGATGCTACGCTACTTATGATCAAAATTATCCGTATTTTTCTTTTTATTCATTATTCAAACATATAAATTCAAAAAGTTCCCTATAAGCTCCCTAGCTTTCTAAACCCTTATATAGTATTAGTAATATCGATCAAACTTAAGCATCATTTTGATTATATCAAAATAGACATTTATATTGATTTTATGAGACTATATTGTCGTAATACATGACAAGGGAGAAGCAAGGATTTTATCAGTTTGTTGAGCGTGGCTTAGAAAAGATAAAAAATATTCAACAATGAATATTATGAACAAAAACGCGCAGAAATTGAAAGTTTAGAATAAGTGAAATAAAAAAATTAGAAAAAAAGAAATTCAAAGTAAATAAATATGTACTGTAAATAAATCACTAAATATCGCTCTTATAACTCGCTCATTAAATCTATAGCCATTAAAATCAACAAATTTATATATGATGTACAGACAAGCCCAAACTTTAAGGGGTCTGTGCTACTAAGAAAAAGTCTAAATATGAAAAGGAAAAAAATGATAAAGGAATACCTAGTTATTTATCGCATAAGACAGATTTCTGCGCCTAAAAAACTAAAAATGATAAGATCAAAACTAGTTTTGTTAGCCCCGAGAACTTGTTCTAATCCAGCAGATAATAACCGGTTTCGTAGCCATACTGTAAACCCCTTTATTAACGCACAACTGACGTTAATTACAGAGTAGCTGTCCTTAAAACAAATGTAATGAAAGAGGAAGGAAAGGAAAGGGGGGGAGGGGACAATTAACTATTGGTAAGTATTATATGTATAACGTGTATGCAGGTGTTTCCGTTCAAACCAGGGGTATAAAGGGATAAGACATTGGACTTTACATTAATGTACATTCCCAATTATGGTAAACAAAGTTACCCCTTTGGTATGTTAAAATTTTTGTGGAAAAGTTTAAACACAATTAGTTTGTATCAGCCAATCAATATTTAGTAAGTTCCCAAATATTCTAAGGCAACGAATGAGAGAAAGTAGTTATAAAACTTAACTTTGGGTACCAAAATGATTACAGGACCAATGTCGCCACCCTCCCTGGTTAATACAATTAAAGGAAATTTAAATGTTTTCAATAAAAACCCGCCAAAATTAATTTCAGAAGATTATTTTTCGAAAAGAATATGTATCATTTTGTCTGAACCAGAAAATCCTTGAAACGCTCGTGGCGCTTCAAGATTTGAATGGTCTTGGGGTGGTTTTAAGATATTTTCTGAAATGGGGATTTAAAGAATTTAAAATATGTTTGATTATGTTCAGTATTAAGAGATTAAGAAAGGGTTATGACATGGTAAAAAAGGTTTGTTAGTCTTAAAAACACATTATCTCATTATCTTTATATTTATACAAGTTAGAATAATTACTAATTTGATAGCAAAACAAAATTTATATCCAAAATGATGAACATACGTACATATTGACGTTAAGCCCCTATATTCCCACTACTAACATCCATATTATAGATATTATTATGATTAGAATAAGGTTGATTAAGTCCAAGGGGATATTTAGAATAAGGGGGGGGGGGGCGGGGGGGGGGTGGATAAGTACACCTGCGTTTAATATACCTTTCCTAACATATTTCAACAAGGATTACTTTATCTATAATTAGGACAACATGGATTATTATTTTAGAAATATTTAAGAAATTCCAGAATAGTCTGGCACTTAAAAAACTAAAGCAATAAATGAAACAGGGAAAATCATGTTCAAACACAACGTAGCAAGAATATAATAAATATGCATAATAGGTATATGATGCAAAAACAGTCTATTGTAATACAGTAAAATTATGGATATTCTTATGATAAATAAGATTTTTAAAAAATAATAAGTTAAGAAGTTAGCAAGGAAATAAACCTTTTAATCTTTGATAAAAAAATATCAGAAAAACTAATTTAAACCCATCACCACAAAGTGTAAAAGAAAATAAAAACCTGGAAAGACACGTTTGTACTGAAGTTGTTGATCCTGTTGTTGTACAACCTGTACTTGCTGCGGCTGCTGCTGAACCAGCTGCGGCTGTTCATTCTCATCCTGCAGCTGCAACATGTCCTTGGCCGTTTTCAGCAGCAGCTCTGTGTTTGGCGGACGAGCCGTCATGCCGTTGGTCGGCTCAATCTTGATTGGATGCGGAGCGTTTGGTAGTTGTGCTGGCTGGGGCGATGGTTCTGGAATTGAAATGACATTGGAGGCGGAATCATTGCTCAAAACAACGGCGCCGGATGGTAGGATATGAAATTTATTGCCAGATTCGCCGATATGTATTTGCCTGCCATGCTCTAGCTTGATTCCGCCGTTTGGCCCCACGCCAGAAAAGACAGGGAATGAATCTTCAGGAATTGAGATGACATTATTGGCCTCGTCTTGAACGATTACTTGGTGGGTCGTGCCTGCGCCCCCGCCCCCAGGACGGGATAAGAAAATCTGGCCCGCAGAGCCGCCGGCGGTTGTGAAAAATTCCGACGGCAAGCTTACTATTTCACCGTTGGCGGTTGATACAACGGTTGTTGTTGAATGATTTGCGGTGTTGTAGTGCTGTTGCGGCTGTTGGGATAACAGAACTGTTCTGGTTACAATCGGTGATGTTACATTAGATGTTGATAATACTGACTGAGAGCTGTTGGAATGTGATGGTAGGTTTAATATCTGGTGCTGTGGCACAAACGTTGTTCTTGTTGTTATTTGTGGCACATGCGTGGTTACTGGTAATGACATTGTGGCGGAATGTTGCGGCAAGATTGTTGTGGGCATTAATGATGTTGTAGTTACAGATGGGTTTGACACGGTGATAACATTTGATAAGGAATGTTGATGTTGAGAAAAACTTTTTGTAGCTTTCAGTTGAGATAGTGCAATTGGGTGTTTGATAGATGGGGCACCTGGTAACGTTGACATCAATATTTGTGTGGGCTGTTGGGGTTGTTTGGGTGATTTGGAATGTGATGTTCTTGTTTTCGCGGCTGTTGTGCTTATGTTTACCATTGGGCTTGTTGATAAAGTTACAGAGTTAGACAAAGAAACTATTTCAGTGGATGTTGACAAGTTAGATGTCACAGCGGACGCGGGTAAAGCTAACTCAATTGGTTGTGTAACAACAGCCAAAGGTATGGGTTGGGATGTTGAAGAGATATTGCTTGTTAATTGTGTTGGATTATTGCTTTCAATTTGTTGGGGATTTTCTATTTCAATTGTCTGAGATTCTTGGTTGATATCATTGTTTAAAGGTTCTTTCAGATTCAATTCAGAAGATTCAATTGTAGCGTTAGAAGGCTCTGTGCTTGAACTTATGGACGGATTAGTTTTCACCGGCGATTCACTGTCAATTATCAGAGACACGTTAGTATCATTTAAAGCATTTACATCATCACTACAACTGGTTACATTATTACAATTATCATTGGACGGATCATTGTTAACTTCACTGACAGTTATGTTAGACGTATCAAATACAGAATTGGACGGAATGTTAGATGCGCTGCTATCATCATTAGCTGCTGTAACAGGTACAAGGGTTTCATCAGATGTACTCTCAACTGTTTCTGTGGACGGATTTGTAGTCGTTGGTGTTATGTCTATTTCAGAAGATGTTGTAGTTACTTCAATTGTAGATTTTTCATCACTAGAATTACTGACAGTAACTTCCATTGTGGAAACTTCAGTGACTACATTTTCAATGGTTGTAGGTACATCAATTTGTGCAGTTATATCAGGCTTGTTATTGTTGTTAATACAGTTGTCATTGGTTGTGTCTTCCATGGTGGGGTTAGTGTCTCCACTTGGTTTCAACTCGCGTTCAGTCATGACTGTAAAAAAAAGATTTTTGATGCATTTCTTGAAGAAAATATTTCTTAGGTATTAATATCCTACATTTGTTTTAATCATATCAAACAAAAATGCTATTTTTTATTTGGCCAAAATCAATCTAATGATTTGATTAATATGATATAAATATCATTTCCTTTGAATATATTATGTGACTTATTAAAACGTTTACATGAAGGTAAAATTTTAAAAAGGAAGATTTTTATAAGATTGAATAAGTTAAAAATAATTAACTTTCTCTTCTTGCAAGTATAAAAAAATATACTTATTAATCTATGGATATCAAAGTTCAAAAATATTTCATACCTAAAGGTTATAAGAAATCATCTATAAAGAAGAAGAGTTATCTTCAGAGAAAAATTGGTGAAAGATTTGTCCAGAATGGAATGTGTGTGTGTATAAATAAACTCCTCTCTCCTGTCCTCCTTCCCCTCCTCTCCACTCACAAATATTGATTACTCCACATCAAATCATTTTCACATCTTGACTGAATCACAAATTAATAACTTTTTTTGAATATTTATTGTTTTTGATAATTGTCTGCTATTGTATATGTTTTGGTTACTTCTTTTGGATGGTGAGGTAGAGAGGACAATAATATTCACCGGCTACCTGATATTATTATTTGTCTTGGGCCTGAATGTCCTACCTATTGCAACTGGACTGCACTGTTTCTAGAAATACCTGACTGTGCACAAGTGTGAAGGCAGTCTGAAGGTAGTCTCTTTTCTATGTATATATCCGTGTGTGTGTGTATGGTGGTTAGAATTAGGATTTCTCGGCTCAGTGGCTACCTCCTTCCCCTAAACATCTACCTTTGTATTCTAAGTCCCCGTCCCCCCCTTCATAGCAAGACTTAATGACTACCTATTGTACTTTCCCTATTTGGGCTGGTCTACCTTTACACAGCCCCTTGCCCTGTTTATTACCTTGCTAACAATTATTCTCAACCCTTTGAGGAAGAAACTAAACTTTCACTTAAATTAGTGCAATGTAAAAATGATATTTTTATGGAATATTTTACAATTTTATGTAGGATTTAGCCTTAATTCTTTGTCCATATCAGCGATATAGAAAGTTTAATTAGATCTTAAAGCTTAGGTTTGTCCCAGAAAATAAATATTACATAGCTACCTCTGAATACAATATTTTTCAAATAATTAATATTTTTCATTTATTTTAGCAACAATAACAAGTTTAGTGTCTTCATATAAACGTTCAAGCTGCAATCAAGTGTCATGTTCGGCGCGTGACTTTTTCGCGTGCACATGATTTTCATACATTTTTTTAGCCATATTATATAAAGTTTCATCACTCAAGGGTAAAAGGTAAAATAAGGAATGCAAGAACACCAGGGATTATAAGGGATAAGACAAAGATAATTATAAGTACAAGATTTTATCAAAGTATTTTAAGTTTTATAGCGCGTAAACGAATTAGCGAGCATATTATAAAACTTTGGGTACTAATTTATAATTTAATGGCAAATGTCCCCAACATTCCTGACAATAACCACTAAAGAAAGAAATGATAGTCTACCTGCCTGTGAATGTATATTATTTTAAGGGATAAATACTATCATTATTTCTTACCTTCTAACTGCTGAAAATCTTCATTTTTTGTAAGCCGCTCTTCCATTTTTTGTCATAAACCATTTATAAATCACTTTATCAACAAAAAATCTTGTTGCTATTTAATGTTTTTATAACTATTTTGCCCTGTTATCTACCTGGAATTTTGGTAAATATCATCAAGGCAATGGGGCTATGAGTATGGAAGGGCATGGAAATATACGTCCACAAAACTATCAACAACGGAGCTGCCAGAAATCAAGTTCAAAATTTCAATAAAATGTTCATTTTAAAATCCAAATTTTCATTGTTTTCATTCTCGACTTAATTTAATGCTTTTTATTCTTTTAAAATATTTTTTAGAAAAAAATCATTTTTTACTTTTATTCATAACATGCGGCAACTTTGTCCTAATTTCGCATAGCCGCACCAAATCAAAACAGGTCTGAAATTTTCGTTCTTCTCCTCAAATTAAATATTAAGTATTTTGTTAAATCAAAAAATGCGGCAAAATGTAAAATTATAACTGAAAATTATTTTTTTGTTTTTTAGAAAGATCCCTGAAAATTTTTGGAAAACAAAACCCCGTTTTCATAAAATAAATTGACATCGGTTAGCAGCTTAGACATAAGTTTAGGGTGCTGTTAAGTGTTTCATAGACCAAACTGAAGTAAATTTAACTGATCATGATAACCGATGTGTGACGTCATAACATAAGTTAAAGCTAAACCAATGTTCACATCAGTTAAGACTTAACCGAAGGTGGTTAAAACAGCTTAACCAAAGCAAGCTGTCGAAATTCGTACGGGGCATTTGTACTTCAGAAGAAAAAAATAAAAACAAATATGAATTGGGGTGGCATTAATTTTGAAAAATTAGCAAATAGCTACGATGATTTTGTAGATTAAAAATTAAATTTTTTGAAGGAAGAAAATTTTCTTTCCATACAAAAACAAAGCTTTCCAAAAAAATATAAATTACTTTTCACCATTAAAAATTACTTATTAAAGGACAGCGGTTGGGTCCGTCCAGCCCCCTGCCCCCCACCAAAAAAAAAAAAAAAATTGAAAATTCAGCATGCGCCTATTTTGAAGATCTTAATTGACAAGCGATTTTTAAAAAAAATTGTTTTATCAACATAAAAAATATTATATATTGTATTTAACTTATATCAAAAATTTCTTCTTTGTACTTTTTCTTTATTTTCTATACTCTTTGCATCTTTTCATTACTTATACCATTAATAAAATAAATACCAAGATGTATTAGGTTTTTTTTATAAGACGACATTTGTTCCAAATAGGCCTTTTATGCTAATTTAAATGAATTTTAGTACGGCAACCCTGCCTTTCATCGGTTAACTGCGACAGCTTATAACATATGTTAAAAATGACGCATTGTCCACATCAGTTTATTTAAGAAACCATAATAAAACTTTTGCGTACTTTATCATTGGTAACTGAACTGAGTCCAGTAACCTAACCACACTTATTTTAGATCAGTTAGCAGCTTGTTTAAGAAAACGGGCTAAAGTAAATAGAACTGCCTGAAAATAATGGGCTTTCATTGGCTGCAGCATAATTTTCCCAGGCTGCCTATTGGTCGAAAAAAATAAGTAATGTTAAACTATGTTGCTAGATGTCTCTGTCAACAGTTAAAAAAATTTGATTTAAGAGACATCCAGCGTCAATGTTATACTATACATTAAGATTTGGTACCATAAATTCTCTGTAATAAAAAGTCCCTTTAAAAAGAATAATATTTTTAAATATGATTGCACAATATGTGATTTGAATTTAATTTGTATGTTTAAAACTAAAATATAACATACATTAAAACGAATTTATTCCCTTTAAATAGAGAAAATTTGTACCATGTTTGTAGGATATAATTGTCGTGGAAGAAAATGTCCCAATTTGTTATTATATTGATTCAGACTGAGCAGACAAAAGTTTTTACGTAAGACGTAAATTCAAATCATTATATGTTTGTGTTTATACTTTATGTACTTTAAAATTGTATCAGGATGCCTTACAAGTTTCTAAAATTGTAGGTTTATGTTATTAAAAAGAGAAGAAATTATTTACAAATTTTTAATTTTTATACAATAAATGTATTTTTCTTTTAAAGATATAATTTTTAAAAATTCACTTTTATTATTCCTTTTTTTGTCTTTTTTAAGACTGTATCCAATAATTGTCAAGGAAAACACCCTTTCTTTTGTAAGATGATTACGTTCAAAATAATCACGTACGTATCCAACTTTTAAATTAACCTATTTAAAATCCGGTATATTTCTAGCTTTATCTTAAATTAGATAAGAAATCAAATCTTGATTTATTTTAATATAATCTGTTTAATGAATTAACTGAGTATCTAAAGATCTAGAATTTGAATATAATATCTTGTAATGAAACCGTTGTTTAATAATAGTTTAGACAAAATGAAAATGATGCGATGTTGTTCGTGTAAAATATTTTCTTTGGCATCTAGTTTTATCTTCATTGCAATAGGTAAGTTGAGCTGCAATTAAAAAAATATTGGATATTTTAATCTTTTAAGTGTTTGTTATAATGGCCAGTTAAAATATAGACGATTTAAAACCAATCTTATGAAATGTGGCTCAACACGTAGCGCATTCGCTCGTCGTCGGGAAGGTGATAGGTTCGAATCTCGGTCCGACATCGCGTCAAAACTAAAGACGTTAAAAATGGTTCCCACTGCTACTATGTCAAATGCGCGACGTAAATAGTTAGAGTGGGGGGAATGCCTTGGCCCAAAACAGGCGCAACTCGTTACCATGCACAGTTAGGACTTCTCAGACAAAGGTCGTGCATCACAGAGAGTTGGTTGTCTGTAATGTACTGTACTACGGGTATGAGGTGAAGGACCAAGAGTCTGGCCTTGAGTTGACAAGTTGACTGTTCAGTCCAGGTGCAACTCACCCAAACGACATTAGCATATGAAATGTAAAATAATTTTTTTATTTCATGGTAATTAAACAGGGTGTGATTTTAGGGAAAGCTTATATAAATCCTTGGCATAGCTTTAATTCAATTCACCATCTTCGTTTGGAAAGCTCCTAAGATGCAAGGGTTAAGCTGCCATTGAGAATTTAATTGAGTTGGATTATTATTTCAGCTATCGTAACATGATTACCTATAGTTAATTTTATTTCATTAATTATCTGTTGGCATATTTATATCAGGTATAATCTTGCTGTGCAGCGGATATCAATTATTCAACACAATCTACAATGATGAATTGGTACTGGGGCCAGATTCTGCCAGCTTCCCAATGTGGAAGGATATTCCACCACTGCAGGTTAACAATTTTGCCCATATTTTTTATTTCACATATTTTTAAAACCTCTTAGATTCAGGGAAGAAGGAGACAAGCCTGTTTATTACACTAGTCTCTAAAAGTTTGATAATAACGTTTTCTTATTATTTCGATTGACATTTTTGAGGGCTTCTACCTATTGAATTTCGATTGGTTGGTTCAATAACTTGAGGGTCCAAACGATTCAACCACAAATTTATCGGCTTTTATTGTCCTTTGAGCTAGATCCCTGTATTAGTTTGACCTTTGAGATCCTGAAGAACAAAGGGTTGCCTAGATTAAAAGAATAGAAAGTTAAAACATTAGGTACATTTACCTCTATTTGGCAGAGCTGATTTCTGAGACCCTATCAAGTAATTTATGGACATAATTGACCTTTTATTCTGGAAAATGTTATCAGCCATACATTATCTAGGTTTTTATATGTAGCAGGGTAATTTCGAATAGCGAGATAAGATGAACTTAGCCCTCTTGTTAAAACACCTTAGGACAGTTTTAGGAATAGAACAAAAATTCGCAATTTATTTGTACCTTCCCGAAATTAGCTTACATTTTCTTATATACTTTTATCCATCTAATTTATTTTTTAGGCAAATATGTATCTGTTCAACGTACTAAATGCTGAAGATGTTTCAAATAATGGTGCCCTACCAAAGGTTATTATTGTGTTAATATTAAAGCAGGGCGCAGTATGTTCGAAAGTTGGGTCAGATGGTAATTAACTTATTATTATTTAATTACTCGCTCATAATGTTTCATTGACAGCAAATTGAATGATGTAAAAATGGTTTACTCATCACACTATTTTTATTTTATATGGTTACTATAGAACAATCAATGTAAAATAGTATTATTGATTTATAGATAAAGAAACGACATATTTACAGGTAGAAGAAGTGGGGCCATTTGTGTTCTATGAGAAGCACCACAAAACAAATTTGAAATGGAATGCCAACGACACAGTCACATATCAGCAAGTTAGAACATGGCACTTTGTCCCAGGAATGAAGCATTGCATTTTAACCCCCCCCCCCCCCCCCCAGAAGCCTCTAGGTGCACTTAAGGTGGGGTAGGAAGTGGACGACCCCTCTCCCCCATTTACAGTTTAAGTTTTTAAAAGAATTATTATTGTAATGGAGAATAATAGCGAGATCCTTCGCTACAGACAAACAAGCGTTTCACTTTAAAGGTTTAATAGGATTAAAATATTAGTTTTTAAACAGCTTTACAGAGTTTGTTCGTTCACTTGCTATAATCAGCATTTTATACCACCCACTAATTTACTCCCACATTTTTTACATGCTCTACAATTATTTTACGGTACAAAACATTTGTTATACCTACATGATTTTAATACTGACATTTTTACACACAAGGTACTAGGTATTTTCTTGAAAGTTCTGAACGCGTAATAAGTTACTTTCGCTTTTAATTGTAATAGATTTTTTGTTTATAAATTTTAATGCTTTGATTTGATCAGACCTTTCTGTAAGTGGCCTAGACACAGAAGTTACCATAATTAATCCTGTCGCCGCTTCTATTGGTGACATGCTCAGGTTTACAAAATGTTAAATTATTGCCTTTAATACCTACATGAAATAAATATCTTTTCCAGTATGGCTTCGAAACCGATTAAGATAAGCTGGATTAGAAACGTTTCAGATAAATCATGTATCTTAAGCACTATAGACATTATTCCATACAATACAATTATAAACTCACTTACAGTTTTTTTTGTATTATCTTATAATTTTTCATTTTCCTATCTGCGGAAAACTGTCATTGCAACTAAGCTTGTATTGTGATTTCTCAACTTAAAAAGAATTCCAACCAATTTCTGTAATATTTTTAAAATTCTGCCTTCTAAGTAGGTAATCTATTTAAAGTTACAGACAATAACATTTTGATAACCTAGGACAACGATTCCCAAAGCCCTTCATCTCGGCACTGACTGGTTCCTGAAGGGTAACAAAGAAAAACTCTTTGTCAAACACAAAGTTGGAGACATTCTTTTTAACGGATTCAACGATCCTTTGCTGACATTTATGGATGATCTCAAGTTTCTTTTGAAGAATTTTATCCCTGACGGCGCATTTATGGATAAATTTGGGCTGTTCTACGCCAGAAATGGGACTGATTACGTGGATGGTGTATGGAATATGTTCACTGGTAAAGGAAATAATCTGAACATGGGAAGAGTTCACTCATGGAATTATTCAACGGATAGTTTCTTCCCCGGCGAATGTGGTCATGTGAAGGGAGGTGCTGGCGAATTTTATCCACCCAGGAATGTTTTTTGTATATGACAGTTTATAGAATACTAGCCGCTGCTTGTTTTTTTGTGTGTGTGTGGCAGGGGGGGGGGGGGGATGAAGTCGACCATTCATTATTTTCAATTTTAGTTTTTAAAATTAATAGTAAAAAAAAAAGATTTCTTTTCAGAGGTGGGGTAATTTTTGGTGGAGGCGATTTCTCTTGAAAATGGTGATATATCCTCTCCAAAAACAGTTATGCACGTCCCCAGCTCTTAAGAAAAGCTACATTGATTCTTAGTACACACGTACAGACAAACACACAAAGAAAGACGTTCTTTTATTTTCATACAAGGACAAGTTACAAAAGTATGATGTAATACAGGCATATTGAAAAATCTGCGCTATCAGATGTCTTGATTAAGCAAGAAGAGGGGAAGTTTTGACACATTTGCGTATGCAGTGAGTATAAGCTTTATTTTTGGACTGAGAGGATAGGTTATTAGAGATAAAATCATTCTTATATGATGAATTTTTCCAAGTTTTAAGATTTTTTGGATAAACCTCCAGGTTCAGGAGCTGCAGGCTCCCAAGTGGTCTCTGGACAGGAATGAATCAAAATCAAAATTTTTTTTGAAGAGTTAGCGGTCATTTATGTAACAAAATATGCATATTTTTAAATGTTATTTACACATTTGAACAGAAAAAGTTGCATATCTGTTTAATAAGTTGAGCTCTATTTCTTCAACAAATTTATTTTTTATTTTTACTTGTCCAGAGACCAACTGGAGTCCTAAAGCTCCTGAACCTGAAGGCCTATAAAAAAAATCTTAAAACTTGGGAAAATGCATCATATATTAATATTTATTTCTCGCATTGTATTATAAACGGCTTTCCGCGGATATAGAAAGTACAATTATGAGATTAAAACTAGTTTTTTTAGCCCCGAGGTGCCGGAGGCACCGGCTAAAAAAACTGGTTTTAATCTTATGATTGTACATTTCTATATTCGTAGAAAGCTGGGTGTAATACGATGCTAGACATAGTTTTTTCGTATGGATGAGAACCGGTTCCTATCCACCGGATTCGAATGAATACGAGAATGATTTTTTCTTTTATAACCTATCCTCTCAGTCCAAAGATAAAGCCTATACTCACAGTTTACGCAAATGTGTCAAAACTTCCCCCCTCTTATATCCTCCACTTTGAGATTGCCGAAAATTTGGATATTTTTGATTACTGTCATTAGAATTAGGCATGATAGTTAAGTTATATATTTTATGTTTTTTACTAATACATAAACAAACTTTAATTAGACTGAACAAGACATATGTCGACCTGTTTTCCAACGACTTGTGTCGCAGCCTACGATTCAACTACAATACAATAGCCTATCCTGATGGTATTCATTCTTATGAGTACATTGCTGATAAATCTATGTTTGCCAACGGTACAGAGAATCCAGATAATGCCTGCTATAATCCACAAGAAGTCTTTCTGCCTAGTGGTGTTTATAATTCTAGTCTTTGCAGGTATAGTTAGCAAGAAAGATTGTGTTCATTAGCATAGCAGCGTAGCAACAAAAAGCTAAAACTCGTAAAGTTTTTAAAAAATATACAATGAATATGCACTGTTATACATTTATTATGTTTTAATTTTTGTGTAAATATTAACGAGTACCTAATCAAGTGAATTGTTTAGAGTTTTAAGTGACAGGCAGATGGTATGTTGTCGTGATTCTAATTTTAGGGAATTTTTCTTTGTAAGAAGAAATGCCATTGATTTAGATCAATTTTTATCTTCAAATCTCGACTTCGTGTTTTTTTTTATATCTTATTATTTATGCCTATTTTCTCGTTTAGATTTGGAGCTCCAGTATTTATCTCATTCCCCCATTTCTACCTGGCAGACAGCTACTACACAAGCATGGTTGAGGGACTAAAACCTGATGCAGAGAAACACAGGACATACATGAGGATTGAACCAGAATCTGGGGTTCCGACTGAGGTAAATATTCAGCTTTCTTATCAAGATAATATTTAAGGAAAATACATTTAGATTATCAATTTGTATTTGCTTTAATCTGCCCAATAATTTAGATAATAAGCTACCAAAATCAGAATTTTGCACAAAATAGAATGAGGGAGATTATTATTTTTTCATTTCTCGGCTCATCAAAATTTTTATGAAAAAAAGACAGATAAAATTACAACCTACCAGTACCTACACATAAACATTTTTTTTTAGTTAACTAGAAAGACTTTAATATACAATTTTACCACGAGGGAAATTTTAATGTACCCAGTAAAAATAAGAACATAATATTTAAATATTTATGCAGGGGCGTCCAAGCTTTTTATTTTGGGGGGGGGGTAAAATTTTTTTAAGGGGGGGTAAATCGTTTGTTGGGGGGGGGGTAAATGGTGCGCGAAGCGCGCCGCAAATTTTTTTTTACCCCCCCCCCCAAAATTTTTACCCCGGGGGTAAAATTTGCTTGCGGGGGGTAATTACCCCCCCTGAAACCTGTTGGCAGGGGTAAATTTAGTTTACCCCCCCCAAAATTTACCCCCGGGGTAAAATTTTTTGGGGGGGGTAATTTAGATTTTATTAAATATATAGTATTAAAAATGCGCGCGAAGCGCGCAAAAATATTTTCTATTAGAGATTTTTTATTTTGGAGGGGGTATTTACCCCCCCAAAATTGTTTGGGGGGGGTAAATACCCCCTCCTAAATGGTTGGGGGTGCCTACGGCAACCCCAGGGTAGGGGTAAATTTTAAATGGGGGGAGTAAAATGAAAAAAATTTTGGGGGTGCCTACGGCACCCCCAAAATCGTTTGGGGGGGTAATCGCCCCATTACCCCCCCCCCCTTGGACGCCTTTGTATTTATGGTCATATTGTTTTCAGGTATCAGCAAAGTTTCAATTGAACGTGCTTATTGATAGCGTGGATGATGTTGCCCTATTCAAAGGTCTTCCAAGGTAAGTAAATTAGAAATGTTAATGTTAACACTTGTTCTTTGTACACAGGTCTCCTTAGCAAAACCTTAGATTAAAAAAAATCTCCAAAGAAACGGACAACAGGGCCTTCAAATAGGGTACAGTGGTGGTCAGAATCCGTTGGAGATTAAATCTTAGCTGCTCCTTCTTGCCAGATATTGCAATTTGAAGTTTTGTGGTAAAAAAGCCTAGAATTACAAGAATTCCAAGGATATATGCATAAGTGAACACCTTAATTCATCAAATAAAAAGGGTGAGTTTAACATTTGAGGAGTTTATATATCCCTTCATATGTAAACTAAACACTATATCCACATTTAGAACAATTTTTACTACTATAAGTGATGTTTTTAACTTCAATAAGTGTAATAAATAAGGTACTATAAGAGGTTTGCACAATTTACAACATAATCCTAAAGGCTGTTACCCTGGAACCAGTAGAAAAAACATTAGTTCAAGTTTACATATGGCCCAAGTTACTTTTAGTAATTCTGCCCCCCCTCCCCCCAATACTCTCACAACCTACAAACATTAGGGTGGATGGGGGGGGGGGGGGGAGCATAGTAATACTATTATGTGTTTCTAAAAAACTAATGGAAGTATAGTAGGAAAAACTTTTCTATAAGATTTTTAGGCAAAATTTTGTAGAAATTATGTTGACCTTCTTCTTTCCCTTGTCCTGACATAATTGGGAGGGGGGGGCGGGGGGGGGGGGGGGTGGCAGAAGATCATTACAATGTGTTTTAAGAAACTATTAGAGATATATAAGCTTTTGGATTTGTATTGTTTTGGGACTCAAAGCACTTTTACATATATTGCTGACCTATTCCCCTCCCCTCATAAATCAAAAACATAACATTTTGTAAAGAGAGAAAGAGGGGGGGGGGCATTGCAGTTGAAAGGGTACTACTATGGTGTGCTACTAAAAACCACTAGAACTATAGTAGCAAAGCAAACCTTTGAGATATGCTTTGGTAGGTCAAAAGTAACTTTTGTAAATTTTGCTGAAACCTTCCTGCAAGCCCCCTTTCCCTCCATATTTCTTTACAATCTCCCCCCCCCCTTCCTCCAATTAAGTAATAGAAGGGAGTATAGCAATACCCTTGTGATTTACTTTGAGATTACTCAAGATATAGAGGGCTTTTAGATTTAAACTTTAGTAGGACCATAATTACTTCATACTTGAACAAATATTGCTGACCTTTCCCCAACCTCAACCAACCCCATCCAGAAAAATTATATTGCTTGCTGCTCAATTTCCTCCACCCCCATAAAAAAGTATTAGAATATTGCTTGCCCTCCCCCTCCCTCTCAAGCTACCCTCCATACAACCTCACCACCTGTGTTTTACTCAGGAACCACTATAGCAATAAGGAGCAAACTTTGGAATAAAGCTTTTAGATTTCCAAATTGCTTAGCCTTAATATGAATTACCTATTCAATGTTTGGGGATGGAGCAATGGGTTGACAATATTTCTTTTATTAGTCCAATAAAAATAAAAATAATTGTACTAGATTGAGGGGTTGTAGTTGGAATACTAGATATTTATAAAAGTAAATATGGGCCTACATGAGATAAAATATTAACCCTGAATATCTCCACAGGTTTCTGAATAATATGAAATATTATTTACCTATACCACTTGCCACTATTTCCAACAGATGGAGGGGGGGGGGGGGGGATTCAGCAATATTTGTAAAAGTAACTAATATCCTAAAAAAGCTTAAATCCAAAATTTGCTTAATATAATTCAGTTATTTCAAAGTAACACAAGGGTATTTTCCACATCCACTGCCCCCCTCCTAATAATTTGTGGTCTAAGAAGGGGGGAGGGGTTGGTTGCAGCAATATATGTAAGAGATTTTGATGCCTACTAAAGTTAAAGTACGAAAGCTAAATAACTCTTCTGGATCTTAACCCCCTTCCAATTAGATTTCATTAGGAGGGGGGAGGGGGGGGGGGTAGTCAACAATATTTCCAGAAGCTTTGGGCCTAAGAATCTTACATATAATTTTTTCTCACAATACTTCAAATTGTTTTGAGTAAAACATAATACTATTTCTTGTATTCATTCAAATCCAGTGGATAGGAACCGATTCTCATCCATACAAAAAAACTATGTCTAGTATTATATCCAGCTTTCTACGAATATAAAAATGAACAATCATAAGATTAAAACCTTCGGCACCTAGGGGCTAAAAAAATGGTTTCAATCTTATAATTGTACATTCTATATCTGCCAAAATCTGTTTACAATATGATGCGAGAAATAACTATACTTTGCCTAACCCCTTCCCTATAAAATTTATGGGTAGCAAGGGGGGGTTGAAGGGGGGGGTGGGGTGAGAGTATTTTAAAAATTAATTTTAGCTATATGTAAACTTGAACTGAGGTATTCTCTACTGCTTACAGGGTAACAGCCTCTAGCTTAAAGTTGTAAACTTGACAATGTACCTTTTTCATTAAATAATTTCTTTAAAGTATTAAAATTTTCTAAATGGGGAGGGACTGTGTAGCTTACATATGCAGAGACATATAAATTCCTCAAATGTTAAACTCATCCTTTTTATTTGATGAATTAAGGTGTTTAATTATGCATATATCCTTGGAATTCTTGTAATTTTAAGCATTTTTACAACTAAACTTCAAATTGCAATATCTAGCAAGAAGGAGCAGCTAAGATTTAATCTCCAACGAATTCTGACCACCACTGTACCCTATTTGAAGGCCCTGTTGTCCGTTTCTTTGGAGATTTTTTTTAATCTAAGGTTTTGTTAAGGAGACCTGTGTGTAGTAAAGCTCTTTCACTTAATGTAACTTATTTACCTTGTGACTTTTTATTCTAATGACATAAATGAAAATCAGTCCCATTTGCAATATTACACCTATATAAAACAAAAAATATCATTGTTTTAAATCTTGGAATGTTTCTGTCTTGAAAATGTTTTTTTTCTTTAGTAGAGTATTGAATTTTTTTTGGTTATAATCGCTAACAACTATAGGTATATACCTAGTAGTTTTTTATATTAGGAAGGCTTCAACTAAAAAGGCTATTTTACGTTAAGTCTTTAGTCTTTGGATGGGTTTGGACTATTTTTATGCCCCCTCCACTATCCTTTTCGAATATAGACTCATAGATGCTAGACGTTAGTAATTCAATTGAATTTATTTAGATCTTTTGTTCCCTTGATGTGGTATGAGAATACTGAATCAACACCTCACGAGATGGTATTCAGAATGAAACTAATCTCAATTTTAGAGGTAATAACAGGGATCTTAAGGGATAAGACAATGGACGATAAATTGGTATACAGACCTAATAATAGTTAAAAAAATTACCCTTCTGTGGAAAATTTAATTAACTGAAAAGTTTGGAAAAACTAATCATATGAAATTAAAGTCCTACCCAAAGTTTTTAAGCCAAAAGATAAGATATCTTGGTTATAAAACCTTGGGTACCATGTCCCTCCATCACTCTCTGCGGGTAATAAATTTTTGTTTAGGTATTATGCTTAACTTAACTTTTAATGAAAGATTTGAGAGTTTTATTTTCATAGTTTTGCAGTTTTTTTAAAAAAATTGTTAACTTAGTTTGTCATCGATAATCTTTAAATTTATTGGATTCTTTACAGATTCTTCAGGTTTTTTCTTCAAGAGTAATATTTAGGTTTAAAAATTCATTTATCTATTATTTTCAGTGTAATGTTTTCTCTACAGTAAATATTTTAATATTAATTTTTTTATTATGAGTACATTAAGGAAAACGCCAACAAATAAAAAATGCTTTTTTGAAAAAATATAAAGAGGCTCAGTTGGTGTATAAATAGGACATTGCCGTATGTCACTTAGAGGCCGTCACTATCGTTTCTCTCCTTTTATCCGTTTACCTACGGAACAAACATTTTCACTGTTCTTCTCAAGAATATTGTTTGTTGTTACACTACTTGCAGACAAAATTGTCCTTGTTTTGACTATTTTCAACTTTAGGATATTATTGGAGGAATGGGATGGGCAATGTGCGGCCTTGGAGTGTCTTGCTTCCTCTTGTATGCCATCATTGTTTTTGCACATTTCAGGTAGAACATTTTTTTTATTAATTTAGGTACCTAGGTATGTTATCCGCCCACCAAAAGAACCTAGCAATAATGCACAGGGGCCGTGGTATTCAAAACTTCATATATTTATGATGCTGTTAATACCTAGTCATACTCTAAGGGGGGCGGGGAGGGGGGAAGTTTGTACAGTTATAGGAAATGAAAATTTCCTATAAATGTACAAACTTCTCCCCCCCCCCCCTTAGTTTATTGCTGACTACTTAGGTCTAAAGTTCTAAACACTAAGAAACTATGGCTACACACACACACACACACACAGTTTATTGCTGAAAAACTGAAAGGGGAAGACTCAATAAAGTGCATTGACAAGTTAACATACTACCTATAAGGAGTGATATTTTGAATGTTTCTTAGATAACTAGCAGCTAAACCCCTAGCATCTAGTTAATGTTAAAACTACCTCTATTGATATGAATTGTATATTTTAGACAACAGCAAGACCCAGCCATCCTGACAGAAAGTATAGTTGAGGACTCAGATAATGAGAATGTTTTTCAAGACTAGACAATAATAAGCTAGATTAACTGTTGAGTTGGCTCTAGGTATGAATGTCAAAAATAATGATCTTAAAACAAGGATAACAACATCCTTCAGTAGTAAAGCAAAATTAGAAATATATGTCAAAACAGATATAAGTTAAGTAACTTTTTTCATATGATGTTCTATTAACAAGTTTTAGAAGATTACCTCAAATAGCAGCTGAGTAAAACTGACTCATTTTCCTCTTTAAAATTACATTTCCTATTTAGCAACGTTACATGAAAGGATGGTCAGAATGAAAAACATACAAACAAAAAAAAAACTTGCACTAGTCAGGGAATTCAAAATTTGACTTACATGCCTTAAACTTTCAGAAGTATTAAATGTAAATTAAATGTTGACATCCATGATTTCTAGACAACCAGCCAAACAATTAGCTGTGTATTATTGTTAGAGCCTAGGTAAAACATATAAACTGTTTACAAAATGATTTTTAGAAATCACTCTTATAAAAAGATGATATAGGTTACATGATACAGAGTGTCAAATAAAAATGAAAATCTCCACAAAAATTATTCAACAGGTTTGACAGGTTTATCGGTGATTTCCCTCATATTGCATCTTGAGCATAAATGAAGTTTCTGAGTAAACGCATGTTTGATGCTCATATTTGGTTACGCTAGTTTAGTCCAAATAAGGGATAGGATCCTGCATGGTTAGAGCCCCCAGCAGAGATTTAGGTTATTTCAATAATTAAAAATAAGTGGGGGTAGGGGGTTTGGTGGTCAATAAATATGTTTGAGTGAAAGTACCTGGTCGCCTTTTCCTATTGAAAATAAACAGTTTTTATGTAACAGACGGGCAGCTGTATTATTCATTCTTCAACTAACTTCTACTACGTTGTACCAAATCCAAGATCTCCGGAGCTTAGCCACAAATTAAGAGGAACACATCCTTGCTTGTTGGGATGTTATCATCCTTGATGTCATACATTCTGATTAACAGATACTCCTTTATGTGTATAGAATTGATTTGCATCAACTCAATTTTAACTTGCTTTTATGTTAATTTTAAACTGATTTTAGTATTATATTATCGTTTTTATCCATTCATAGGGTAGGGATATGGATCTAGAAGATAAATGCTTTGTACCTACTTATTTCTCCGCCGCGCCGGTCTAATTATAGTTACATGGTATATCTTTCAGCATTCTGTAGAGAAGTGAAATGTAAAAAATATTATTTTGTTATCCACGTAAAAGACAAATATTTTTTTCGGGTTCCATTTTCCATTCTAGCTTTTATCCTTTATTTGAATTGTAAATATTTTAGTTTTTTGTTTTAATTCTTTCGAAAATAAAAGACTTATGTATGCATGTTATTTTTATACTTTTTATAGGGTACCTAGGTCACAAAATTTGTATAATCCCCTTTGGAACTAGGATCGAAATTATTCATTTTTTTTTCATTCAAGTTAATTAACCTGGTTTAAAATCAAAATTATTACTTTAATTTGTCTTAAAATTTACACAACAGTTTTAATAACTAATATTTTGTTTTTGAGAACCTAAATTTAAATTTGCAAATAAGGTACCTAACAAATAAGTTACTTGAAATATTATCAAATATTTGAATAATAGGTATTCATTTATTTTATTATTTAATTTCTCTTAAATTTGAAATTGATATTCTAACAAATGTTCATTATTGCATATGAAACTTTTTAAATATTGCAAATCATTAAAAATAAGCAATTTTTATAGTAAGATTTCTGTTATTTCAAAAATAATATGTAAGATTTATCTGATTATCTTAACTCAGCTATTTCTAAAGTTTTATAATATGTGCCATTTTAGCCATAAAAAAAACTCTAGGTAGTTTTTATTGATTTTTATGGAAAATGATATTTTGAAATCTATACAATAGTTATTTTCTAAAAAAGATTTAAAATGTATTTTTTAAAAATAAAACTATTTTGACTAAGTTTAATCAAAACTATATTTTTAAAAGCGAAGCTTTTCTATATTTAGGGTCGGTCCGTACGTCCGTCCGTCCGTACGTCCGTCCGTCCGTCCATACATTTATATTCTGATTATGCAGTTCTGACACTATACAAGTGTTAATGTCCGTTTGTCCTACCGTTTCAGCGCTTCGCTTTTATGGATGTTGTCATCCTTGTTATGAGTTAAAAGTCAAGTGGAGATTGGTTTAGAAATAAAAATGAAATTTTGCTGTACTTAGTGAAAGAGGACTATTTAAGAACGAAAGGAAATAAATATATTTTGTTTTTTTAAATGATAATTTTAATTCTTGTATGATAATCGAATATAGAAAAGCAATCTTTAAAAACGACTTTAGAATAGAAATATCAAATACAATTTCAAATCATTTAGAATTTTGAAAAATTTATATCTTACATGAAAGGTACAAAATTTAAGAATCTTTGCATGTAAAATGAAAAAATAACCAAAAAACTGTGGGTATTTAAAAGTGTGTATGTCTACTCAATTACGAGAAAATGATTTTTGACTGTACTGACAGTAAACTGTGATCTGTGTAACTACATATTTATATTATTACTGAAAATAATGTATTTTATCTCCTCGTACTAAAAATGTTTCATTACTGTGTTTTATGTGATATATAGCTAATAAAGATTATATTAATATGTCTTCTGTTGTATTTTTACATTTTTATTTTCAGTTGTAAAAAAAACAGAAATAACTTACATGTATGTATGTATTTAAATAATAAAAATCATAAAATGTTACTCTGAATTATGAGTCATTTTTTAATATCAATCTTTTTAGTTTGAAATTCATTATACTGATTTCAGAACACAAACTCTAATAATATTATTTCAGAAAAAAATTAAATGTAAAGGAATTGATAATGGGAAAGACCAAAGAGAAGCTGCTTGAAATTAAGAAGGAATGATTTACAATGAATAACCACATCATATGTTTATCAATGTTTAGAAAAATCTCGTTTAAAATGCACATTATTCACAGTTTGGCTTGTGTTAAGTTTAAGATCACTTGAATTCATTTTATAATGAATTTTACAGATAAATAATCTTGCCTATAATTTTGTCAGGGTTTAATTACTCGTGCAGTAAAGATTCAATACTATTAGGCTGTGGATGTGAGTTTCCTGAAATAAAGCTTATTATTCATGAAATTTCCCTGAAAAGTTTATTAGCTTTGTTTTTTCAAGGGAGGGATGGAACATTGGACTATAAATTACACTGGTCCCCACTTTGTTTATTCGTTATATTAAAAACGTAGGGTTCTTTTATTGAATTGTCATTGGTTACATCTATACTAATAATATCCAAACTTTTCATAAAATAATTTAAATATACAGAAGACGAATTTTGTTTTGGGAATGTACATTAATTTGCAGTCCATTGTATTATCCATCAATGTCCCTGATTTTTTCCTCAAGAATGTCAAATCATTGTTATGTTGCACCAACTAGGAGCTAGAAAAGCTGGTATCCAGCCCCGACTCTATACCTGACTCCGTCCCACAGCTTATTGAAGATCTGGATGGTTTAGATGTTGATATTGATATGCTCAAACAAACTAAGGTCAGTATTGAACACTATGAACACGATTTGGCAATCTAAAGGTTATCTATTTGATATATTAAATTGTAACAAGTCGCATTATTATGTTATCTATTAAATTGTTAAATAATACAATTTTAAATTCCT
Organism: Acartia tonsa; assembly: GCF_053477335.1. NCBI lineage: Eukaryota > Metazoa > Arthropoda > Copepoda > Calanoida > Acartiidae > Acartia > Acartia tonsa. The sequence continues at coordinate 14,484,908 of NC_137266.1, read as the reverse complement.
TCCGAATACTTACAATATAGAATACACGATTATTCATGTGATTTATGTGATAAATATCTTTAAATAGTTCAGTATTTACATAACTTATATGAAATTGGGGGTCATGACATAATTTAGTAGGCAAGTAGTGTAGTCAAATTCTGCATATTTTTTAGAGTACTCAGCTGGCATGTTTATGCAAATTAGAAATGGCCGAAAATTATGTTAGTTGTTAATTTAATTGGAGTAAGCTCGGAGTCAAACTCATATTTTTTGTTTTAACCATTAGAACTATTAACTTAATACCTATACAGGGAATAAATAAAAAAGAAGTCAATAAAGATAAATCATTTTCTTCCAAGCAAGTATTTTCTTTTTTCATAACTTTACATCTTATTCTTTTACACCAACAATACTATTAGCGAAAAAGTTAGAGGCCAAATAGTTTTTTTTCTAGATTAATGTAGCCCCCACAAAGTGGAACCTGTATAAGATTTAAAAATACAAAATACTAGCAATACAATTAGAGGCAAAATAGTTTTTTTCTGGATAAAAGTATCCTCCCACAAAGTGGGACCTTGTTAAAGATTTTAAATTCTAACTTATTTTAAAAAGGCTGGAAATTCCAGGAATGTCTTTGTTCAGCAAAATAAATTAATATTGGCAAATATTTCCCATATTTACGAAGGTGGACACAATTTCTTCAAATATTGTTTTTTTTTATCTATTCATGAATATTTGTACTTGAGATTCTAACAGAGATTCTAAGGGATAAGACAATGGTCGATTAAAGGGGGGGGGGGTTAATGCAACCATCTCGTAATCAGTGAGCAAATGGCACTTAGAATTCGAATTTTGATCTGGAATTTTGCATGAGTAATCCTTGGTAGGTCTATTTTCCCTAAATTGAACAAAAAGTTGGAAAAGTAACGGCTAATGGCTGGCGGCTCAGCAGTTTAGTGGTTCTAGCCGCTAGTTGCTGGTACTAGAAATCTAAAATTTTTTTTTTTTGTATCATTTCACATGATTTAAAGCAAAAATATGTTTCAAAAAGTTGATTCCTACATAATTTATGGCAGATTTGCCCTAGAAATAGCCAAAAACGGCTAAACGGCTGAGCCGTTAGCCTTTACTTTTTCAACTTTTTGTTCGATTTAGAGAAAATAGACCTACCAAGGATTACTCATACAAAATTTCAGATCTAAATTCGAATTGTAAGTGCCATTTGCTCACTGATTACGAGATGGTTGCATTAAACCCCCCCCCCTTCCCCCCTTATGTTCATCCCTTATAAATTATGATCAAGAAACTATTTCTTTTGTAAATTAATGGTGGAAATGTTTGGATGCTACATGTTTTAACATCCTAATAATGATTTAATAAATGTATCCAAAGTGTTCACATCAAGAATGTAATAAGTATTTTGAAACTTTGCTTTTTTTGACGGTGGTAAAACAAAGGTTTGAGGGGGGTAATTTAATGTATGTTTTTTTTTTTGAGGGAAGAAAAGTGCGAAGTTTGAAAATTTGTGTTAAACACCCTTTTACTACTCAGGGCATCTATTGTATCAATATAATTTACAGTCTAATGTCCCCTCCCTCTCTGGATTTTTTACTTTTAAAATTTAAAAAAATAAAATGTTGATAGTTTACAAAATATTTACGAACTTAAAATATTTTTAGATTGGTTTTACTTTGGATAAAGTAAGAAAAGCAAGTACAGACGAGTCCATAAAAAAGTCCGCCAAGGGATTGTTAAAGAAATGGGCAGCCCTGGAAGCCAAAGGAAGCAAAGCTGAAGAGTAAGTGTTACTACAATGTGATTTATTAAGATTGCAGAGGTGTATATTTTCATATCTAATTGAAATTCTCTTCCCCCCACACTTCTCTATTTGTATCCCAATTTGTAAAATTACTTAGGTAATACTTTCTTATTTTGAAGTTCTCCCCCCCTAAAATGCTACCTAGATAATTTACACTCCTGGCGAAAAAAAAGATAGGTAGGTATATAACTATAGCAATTGGATTTGATTTAAGTACCAATAAGATACCATTGAATACATATTTCTAGCTATTTATCTGCCTTAACAATTAGAATAATATTTTCATCATTTTCACTATATTTATCATTCAGTCAAAGAAGATTAGGTATATCTTTGCATTCAGTTTAGGAATTCATAATTATAATCTCTTATGGTAAGGTCAAAGTACATTTCATACATACGAAAACAATGCTGTTAGTAAATAACTCACAACATGTTTATTAATATTACCTATTTACCTTTCTAAATAATGATATAAAATCTAGGAAGAAAAGTAAGAAGAAGATAGAGGAAGATAAGAGAGATCTTGACTTTGAGTTGACCGCTGATCCTCCCACAAGGAACAAGAAGAATCAGCTGGTATTTGATGGAGCTCCAGATTTCAGGTATGATATGGGACACTTGGCATATCCCCTAATTTTTCTGACTATTAGCTGCTACACCCCCTAATTTGGGGAAAGGATTATTTTTTCCATGGGTGATTCATCTTGGGAGTTGGAGAGTTACCCTCCACAAAATTAGTAAAGTATAAACTTCCCTGGAACTCTAAGAAGCTTGTATGTAAAGAAAAAACCAAATAATCAATTAATACAGTGTGTTTTTTTTAGAGCAATTTTACCCCACTTATAGTTATCAGAATTTAATGATTAATGGCTTATTTTCTTCGTTTTTTAAGGCAATTATTAGAAAACCAAAAAAATATTTCAGTTTTTATTTAAAAAGTACAGTAAAATGTAAAATTCAAAACTTAGGTGTCAACATCTAAAAATGGTTTTAGCGCATTTTTCTTATGCCTAAATCTTCTACCCTTTACAAGAAAAAAATTGGATTTTCTGTAGTCGACTTTGGGGGGCCAGTACTCCCTCCCTGGTTGAGATATGACATTTAAACTTTGATATGTTTTAGTACATATCCCCAATAGTATCTGTAGACATTTTTAGCCCTATATCTCAATTTTGAAGCGTTAAGCAGTCATTCTTGCAAAAGATAGAATATTTGAGCATAAGAAAAATGCGCTAAAACCATTTTTAGATGTTGACACCTAAGTTTTGAATTTTACATTTTACTGTACTTTTTAAATACCTAAACACTTAAATATTTTTTTGGTGTTCTAATAATTGCCTTAAAAAAACGAAGAAAATAAGCCATTAATCATTAAATTCTGATAACTATAAGTGGGGTAAAATTGCTTTCAAAAAAGTTCTCATAAAAAAAACACACTGTATAAGCATCATTTCTACATAATTTTAATCACAGACATACAAACTAAGCTAGTAAATTGTAGCAGAAGAATACAAAATTATTGAATTGTAATTAAATTCACTTGTAATTAAGACTTTAAAACTTATCAAGATTACAATGCTTCTTTATAGGTCAACACTTCAGAACTATATTTTGATTAACCATTTTTTAAAGGCCCAACCTGTCCCCGAAAGAAGTACTCCAGCTTGGTAGCTTTGGTGGTACCTACTTCAGACCTATTTATTCCAGGTAAAAACTAAAAAATAACTCCTTGTTTTAATCTTCTTTATGTCTTTTGGGTTAATTTGGTTAACTTTATACAAAGGAGATTTTTTCAAAATAAGTACAGCTACTCCTAATAAATGTCATAATTCTTTTATTGATGGATTTATAATGGCTTCCTTAGATTGATCATACTGTCCTTTTTTTAAATATGCTGATGTTGTTGCACTGCTTCTTTTGTTCAAAATTGTCCTTGTTTGTTTCATTTAGGGATGGCAATCCGTCAAATTTTTGGACCGGATTCGGAATCCTACAAGAATCCGTCCAAAAAATGGCGGATTCCGGATTCTTATTTTTAGCGGATTCCGGATTCTAGCAATATTTTAAAAGGCTTTTAAAAAAAATTAAGTGCTACATATGTCCTAAAAATTAATGTTCTTGGTGTTCTCTATAATTCACTTCAGAGAATCGAACCAGATTTTAAAAGATTTTATGTATAATGATAATCTTTGCCTTCAAAAAGGGGGAGTTGAAAGAAAAAACTCAAGACGCTAATTTTAGCCTACCAATTAAGAATCTGAATCCGAGCAGCTATTAAAAAACGGATTTTGGATTCCAAAATTGACCAAAAATTGGGCGGATCCCGGATTAGCCCTGGTTTCATTATCTACATTGTGGATGCTTAGTTACTGCTTTTTTATGTTAATAAATTACTCTGAATGCTTTATTTTAGTGTAACAAAGTTAAAGTATGGTTCCGAGGTATGGAAAGAACTTCCTTCTGATTGGCTGGAAGGATTGAATGTTAAAACTCAGGTAGATTTATGATTGGCTAGAAGGATTGAATGTTAAAACTCAGGTAGATTTATGATTGGCTAGAAGGATTGAATGTTAAAACTCAGGTAGATTATGATTGGCTAGAAGGATTGAATGTTAAAACTCAGGTAGATTTCTCTAGAGCTGTTCTAACTTCGCATATGACTGCTCTCTAGTAAGTTTCAATGGCCATGATAGCAGAAAACTGACGGATATTGTAATTTTTTTCTGCTAGCGCCATTGTAACAGTTGATTCTCTTTAATGGTGCTTTCCCTCTAAGTGCATGATCGTACACCCCCCCCCCCCAAATAAAAAATAAATAAAGTAAAGCCAAAAAAACACGAAAAACTACTCCATTCCCCTCTTTATTTCAATTTAAATTTCCAAATAAGGGGTGTGTGGGTTCTGTGTTCGACTAAGGAAACTGTCGGTAACTACCTATATATATTGTACCATTTATCCGCCCGTTTTTTAAAAATCTGCACTGCTGCAGTCTTATCGACATAAAAAAAAGATTGATGTTTTCTAGTGTATGACTAAGACTATGACTATATTTGTATTTTTATTACTTTGGTAAACGGTTATATAATAATGTTTTAATTAGAATTCAATGAATGATTTTTAATTTCTACCATAACATATGATTCTATTCAATCCAAATCAAAGAAATCTAACCTCATAGTTCAAAATTTAATATTTTAATCAAATTTTATATATTTTTACTCATTCAGTTCAATAAAAAGGTCTAAAATTGAATTAAAAGGAAGGAAATTATTAGATATTAATTAAACATTATTTAAGTTTTTGATATTTTAAATTGAAATATGTAATTAATATCCCTTTATAACAATAGCAACTAGATTATAGTATTTAAGCTTCATTCATTGAAAAGTACATCAAGAAGAAATTTGATGATATAAATTATTATTAATTTTGGTTAAAATATAAATATAGTTTCGTCTCCGCTGGAGTCAGCTATTTTAGGATTAAATGATGTTATGTTCATGTATTTGTACACTTAAGTAATAAGTATACACTCACCATATTTAAATGACTACACTCTGATTAAATCATGACCATTCTTAGTTTATCCTGTGAAACTTACCTGTGCCTACCTACTAATGCATTGCAGACAAACAAACCTTTGATTACATGACCATAGTCTGGAAGTTCTTGGACTATCTGATACGCACATACAGACGGACAGTCCAATCCTTATATTAGATAAAGATAATGTTTACTTTTAAAATACTAGCGGCTACGCTTCTAGTGGCTTCTATGTGCACTTAAGCAGTCATTTTTTCTAGGGGCGATTTCTTTTGGGAGTGTGGTAGTCTAAATTCCCTCTCCCAAAATATTTATAATCCTTCACATGAAATATGAGAAGCTACGCTGTAAAGGAGAACCATACCATTTCAGCGGTTGGCGAGATTCTTCGGTACAGACAGACAGACAAACATCCTGTTATTTTTATATAAATTATTATCAGGTTGCCAGTTCCATCTATGATGAATCCAAGAACAAGTACAAAGTAAAGTGTGGAGCATCTCTGGAGGAATGGGAAAATTCTGGATGGATGAGGGCACAGGTATAGATCCAATCTTGCAATGGATTAATGGATTAGAAACGACTCTAAGCCATACTAAAAAAAAGTCATGTATATTGTATAGCATTACGAATAATAATATAAAAACCATAAAATTAATACCAGTTTTGTTATCCTGGGTGGGCATTCGGCATTTCGGGGTTAACAACACTGGTTCAAGTTTTATAATTTTTCATTTTATATCCGCGGAAAACTGTCTATGATACGATGCGATTAGTGACTAGTTATTCTTTTTTATATAATATACATATATAAATTTCCAATAAGTAATCTAAGAAACTTTTTGTACATTATAACAGGCAACTTTTTAGTTATTTAAATCAACTTAAATTTTTATTCCTAATGAATAGAACACCACTAAGTTTAGAAACTAATAAAAAGAATTCACACCTTATTATTTTGTAATCATTTTAGAATATCAAATAATATCAGTTGTCAGAGAGTTTAGCATTATAATTTTAGATGGAAAACAATTGACATTTAGTTTAGAGTTTTTATGTAAAACTCGTACGTATTAAATTCATTCTACTAGTACAAAATAGAGGTACAAAGAATTGGGTTATATCTGAGTACAGAAACCGGACCTTAAAATATAAAAGCGGGATAGAATTTTAAAATCTGAAGGTTTATGTAAGATAAGAACATACAGCTATTTAATCCCTTCCCCCTCTATTGTTTTAGTTTAATGTAAGAATACATTTATAATTTTTGTACTAAATGATTTGATCTTTGCTTGTTTAAGGATCCGTATGGATGGTTTCAATGGTACTGCAGATACTATCAAGGAAGGAGGACTGAAGACGATGAAAGACAAATAAGTAAGATTAGATAAATATCAGGGAGGTAGAGGACATTGGACAGTTTATTAGACTAGTCCTCAAAGATTTAATGTAGCGTTTTCTAATTTGTTGGCTCAACAACTTTGGCGACGTTTTGAATTCTGAATGGTTGGTTCATGAATTTAGGTTTAACCACAAACTGTATAGAATGGATATTTTGTGTACCATCATTGGGGATGTACATCAATTTATCCCTTTAAATCTCTGGTTAAAGAGAGAGAAACTGCGTAGAAAGAGACTAGAATCATAGCCAATTTTTTGGAAATTATCTACGCTGCTTCAAGAGTAAATTCACTTGAACCCTGTTTTTTTTTTAATTGTACGTACATACGTCAAATATATAGATAAAGCGAAATTCACTTGACCCCTTTTTTTTGTACATGTACATATTGTACATTGTTTGTCAAGCCTCGTTTTTTTGCATTTAGGAAGTGTCAATCTGTATATTGTGAATTTCATTCTGTTAAAACCGTCCAAACGAATTTCTAAACTTTCACAGAGATTCCTGTAACTAATAGGCAATCAATTTACGATGATCTTTTGCATGGTAATCCTTTAAAATTGTTATTTCAAGCAATATTATTATTAAACCTCCCTACATGCAAATTCATATGCAGATGTTAGTTTCTCCGATTGTCTGATAAAGAGGACTATCCACGAACCAAAGCAAGTGATTCTAAGCATCTTCCAGCATTGACCCATAATATTTTTTTAGTGAATATACTAGGTTTATGTTTAATATTTGCTTTATCGACTAAAAAGTTGGTTTCACCATGGTTTTATATGAAAAAAACTTTGAAATGTTAAGCATTGTTTGGTGCAATATCATCGAATGTTTTGATGAGTTCAAACTGTTGTTTAAAAGCTTTGACACAAAATAAATTATTGTGATTAAAAATGTATATTTAGAAAAAGGGTTGGTAACTTGTAAACAGTTTAATTAATGTACTTTTGCAATTTACAACATTTGATGCTTTTCTGCAGTGTTATTTTATTTTGTCCTTTGAACTCAACAAAGCATTTGATGATATTGCTTTAAAAATTGTTTAACATTTCAAAGTTTTTTTCATATAAAACCATGGTGAAACCTAACTTTTTAGTCGAAAAGCAAATATTAAACATAAACCTAGTATATTCACTAAAAAAAATATTATGGGTCAATGCTTGAAGATGCTTAGAATCACTTGCTCTGGTTCGTGGATAGTCCTCTTTAGTATCGCTTTTAAGGATACTAGCGGCTACTCCCCCTAGAAGCCTCTAGGGGCACTTAAATTTGGAGGGGGGAAAGTCTATCCCCCCTCCCCTCATTTAAATTTAGGTTTGAATAGAAAGAGTAAAAAAATTTATTAGGGGAGAGTTATTAGCGGTTAGCAAGATCCTTCGCTACAGACAAAAAGCTTACTAATTTATATAATAGGATTGATATCCTTGTTTTGATAGGTCGTTGGATGAAGTGCTGCGGACCAATGGGAAGATGGAAGAACAATCTCATCTCAAAGATTGCTAAGGTATATTAAAAATTGGACAATAAACAAGGTTTAAATTGACCCAGGAATAAACAACAAGCGAATAAATATAAAATGATATTTTGGAGGCAGATAGAAAGGCCGCGTCGTTGTGTTACCCAAATTGTTGGTTACAGCTGAAATGGACTAGGCATTATATTTAATAAATTATACATATATACAGAGTGTAAAAAAAGTTAAAATGTCTTATTCGATTAGACGATGAAAATACTGCTTTACATAAGAATTATACAGTGTGTTTTTTTTTATGAGAACTTTTTTGAAAGCAATTTTACCCCACTTATAGTTATCAGAATTTAATGATTAATGGCTTATTTTCTTTGTTTTTTAAGGCAATTAATAGAACAACAAAAAAATATTCCAGTTTTTATTTAAAAAGTACAGTAAAATCTAAATTTCAAAACAAAAATGGTTTTAGCGCATTTTTCTTAAAAAAATGGATTTTCTGTAGTCAACTTTGGGGGGCCAGTACTCCCTCCCTGGTTGAGATATGACCTTCAAACTTTGATATGTTCTAGTACATGTCCCTAATAGTATCTGTATACATTTTTAGCTCTATATCTCAACTTTGAAGTGTTTAGCAGCCATTCTTGCAAAAGGTTGATTATTTGAGCATAAGAAAAATGCGCTGAAACCATTTTTAGATGTTGACACCTAAGTTTTGAATTTTAGATTTTACTGTACTTTTTAAATAAAAACTGAAATATTTTTTTGTTGTTTTATTAATTGCCTTAAAAAACGAAGAAAATAAGCCATTAATCATTAAATTCTGATAACTATAAGTGGGGTAAAATTGCTTTCAAAAAAGTTCTCATAAAAAAAAACACACTGTACTTATTAAACATCAATTTAAGTTTTCTTTTATATGAATTTTAGCTAGTTTTCATATAATTTCGCATTTTTCTGCAGAAAATAAATAAATCTTTTTAGGCTGGTGTAGCATATGACAACTTTGGAGTGTCGCCTGTAGTACGACAGACCCTTCAACACTGGGGATATGTTCTCACACAGGTACGTCTTCGAAACCGATTATTGTCTGCTGGGATTAGAGCCATACTTAGTGAAAAATCATGTATCGTATCGTATTGACGACAAATTTTCAAGAAAAATAAAATAAACTAATAAAATTGATTTCAATTTTGTGAGCCCAGAGTGGCCGAATATTTTAATCTTATAATTTTTCATTTTAATATCCGTGGAAATCTTTACATAATACGATGCAATGAACAACTATTGTTTTACGTTGTTAATGTATCTCACAACGTTAACTTTATATAGAAGTGTAATATTGTATAAATATTAAATATTGTATCTAAAAAGTAAAAAGGTCAAGATTTTTAACATTTGCTGAAAGGTTTTAAAAAAACTCAAAAGGTGACGTTGACGTAAGCTATCAAAAACACTTACATTTTCTATCTAATAGACCCCCCTCCCCCCCCCCCCTAACTTCTTTTTGGAGATATTCTTTAAATATAATCCCTAAACCGGCGGGGCCTTAAAGAAAACAGCGAAGTTTATTAAAAGCGAAGCTCTTTTTGTTAATTTAGGCATGACAGAGTTGTCCTATCGATTTTAAACTTTGCATTATGATTCCTAAGGAGTTAGGTACGAGTTAAAAAGCGAAGCAACTCTATAATCGTAACCAAAAAGTCCGTACATCCACTTTAAACATGTTGCAATTTTAACTTTTTTAACAATAATTTTTTATGTGATAAAATTATCCGATTGGTCTAATTTTTGGAATACTGGTTCCTAGGACAACAAAGAATATTTTTATAAGCAAAGCATCTCTATAATCAAGTCCTAAAAATGTAAGTATGTCCTTAACATATCCTGTATTTAAGCAGTTTTTCAACAGATCTACTTACAATTTTGTTTCGTACGACTTTAATACATTTATATTTTGATTATTGAGTTCAGACACTCTACTCAAGTGTTAAAGTTAATTTGTCCTAACGTTTCAGAGCTTCACTTTTATGGATGTTGTCATTGTTGTTTTTTTGTTGGTTGAAATTATCATGAAAATTGATTATTTGTAATTATTTAGGATGATTATGAGAAAGAGAAGAAAAGATTCCAGAAATAAATCTACGAAACTATTATCAATATGATAATGTAAAGAAGACAATAAACTGCCAAAAGATAAATCTCTATGAGGTATATTATTACGTTTAATCATTATTTACAAAAAATCCTTTATGTGCACTTTGCTTACTTTCAAGAGATTATAATGTTTATCAAAAATTTCAAATACTTATAGTTTTAGGATATTTTTTACTAAAAAATCTTCGGAAGCACAGCTAGTATATGATGTATGGATGAGCTAGTATATAATGTATGGATGGCCTTCCCTACTTTAAAGATTTTCTCTAACAATAGAAAGGCCTGAATATTTTTGTTTAGATTTTCGACCGATTCTTGAAAACTTTATTGCACTTTAATTTGTTAGTACATTTTTCTTTATTCTTTATACGAAAAATACCCAAATATTCAGTGTTTTTTTTCTCAAAGTGCCAAACACAGAACCCTACCACCCCCCCCCCCCCTCCTTCCCCACCTTATATTTTTGGGTTAGTTAAAAACAACCTAACTACACGGGTCACTAACCCTGCGGGGCCTATATCTGCGGAGCTCTAGCCCTTTACGTAACACAACCGAACACAACATTACGAAAATTAACCCCATTAATTTTCAATTTTTAGAAAAAATTGGGAGGAGGGGTGTGGCACATAAAGATAACTGACAAATACTCTCATCTTTGAATAAATTCTAACCAACTTAACTTATTTTTATGTTTATTAGATGCTCTGTATTCTAACAACTCAAAATAGCTGTGCGATCTACACTTAGACTGATCTCTCTACCTCAACTTTTAGTATAAATTCTCATTTAAAGTTTATATGCAAAAAATAACCAGTTCAAAATCATAAGCCATTTTAAGTATGGCTTTGAAACAGATTAATTTCCACTCAATTAGAACTAATTCTGAGCTATACCGAAAAACCATGTATCGTATTATAAACATATTTTCCCATGGAGTCAACCAAAACTTATATTATTCTTATAACTTTTCATTTTACAATCCACGGAAAGCTGTCTATAATACGATGCGATAAGTAAAAATTACAGTTAGCAAATGTTAAAATAACCCTCTAATTGAATTTGACTAAGAATATTTTTATTTGGGATGTAAAAATCTGTTGACATTTTTTTGTTTGTGTTGATTATCTAATGTAATTAAATTATAGTACAAAATAATGTAAAAACAATTATTAACCTTATTATTTTTTTAATAAATCATGTAATGTAATACATTTTAGCAGGAAAATGAAAACTTTAACTTTATCAAATAAAAGTACCAAATCACTGAATCTATTTATGCATTGTCATTTTTTTGGTTTTGTATATTATTTGTAATTTCATTTGTTTTAATTAACAATAAATCTTAATATGTATTCTGTAAAATTTTCATATTTCAAAATATGTTATAGCATTTCTTGTAGTTATGTTATTATATTATTTTCTTTTCCATCTTACAATGGAAATCAAATAAAATTGCGCATTTTAGCTCAGAAAGAGATTGCAAATTAATTTAGACAGGGATGGGACATTGGACTGTAAATTAAGCTGGTACCCAGAGATTCATAACCACGTTATGTTGTTCGTTAGCTTAAAAACTTTAGAACTTCAACAAACTACAAGTATCTAAAATTTTAATTTGCTGTAGTTGAAATATTTAGTCACCTTTTCTATAACTATGGTCGGTCGGACCGTCCGGGACAGTTAAATTTTTTGGTAAGTTTAAACGGTAGAATTGTCCTATCCATTTCAAACTTTGCATGATGACTCCTATAACAATTGTGTTTTATTTTGGAAGCGTTCCAATTCTATAATCGTTATGAAAATCGCGTTCGTTTGATTTTTGGAATACAATATTATAAGCGAAGCATCTCTATAATCTAGTCTATAAAATACTGTATTTTAGTTGTTTTGCGTCAAATTTACGTACAATTTTATATAGACTTATGCAATGCATTAATATTATGCTATTTCAGTTCTGACACTCTACAAGTGTTAATGTTAGTTTGTCCTACCGTTTTCGGGCTTCGCTTATATGATTGTTGTCATCCTTGTGTGTTGGTAGTAATGCACGCTTATAATAGTTCAAGTAACACATATCCCGAGAATTTTTTTTTATATTTTTCCAAAATAGTGAGGTGGGGGTGGGGTTCTGAGGGAAAACGTCAAAAAAATTTAATTATAATTTTGTTTATTCTTTTAAATCGGGAAAGAAACCATAATGCTTTTTAAAATTAGAATATATTCTTTAATTTTTACATAGATGAAAATATTAAAAGAAAAGACGACATTTTAAATTAAGCACGCCGCGATTGTTTATGTACTGTCAGTACACAATCCTTTGTGTACATTATTTGGAGTTTAATGACTTGCTTTAAATAATTAGATTGTACGATTTGTATTGAGTTAAATAGGTAGTACATAATTGTACTAATTGATATAATTATTAATTACTTGGTGAATTTTTTTGTTCTTTTTAAAAGCGAAGCTTTTCTATAATTAGGGTCGGTCCGTAGCGTAGCAACTCTATAATCATTACCAGAATGTCCGTACGTCCATTTAACATGTTGATTTTTCTACTTTTTTAACAAATTTTTATGTGATCTAATTATCCGTTTGATCTGATTTTTGGTTTATAGATTCCTGGGACAATAATAAAGTACAATTTTATAAGCGAAGCAACCTTATAATCAAGTCCTTACGTATGCACATAAACATTATCCTGTATTAAGCAGTTTTTCAACAAATTTACAATTTTGCTTCGACTCTGATACTTTTATATTCTGATTATTCAAGTGTTAATGTCCGTTTGTTTTACCGTTTCAGTGCTTCGCTTTTATGGATGTTGTCATCCTTGTTTTATTTAGATTTTAAATGTAATTTAAAGGTAAGAAAAATTCATGTCATATTAATAAAGTTTTTTTGGTTCACGGGTAGATCTTGTTTTAATTTCATGACATTTTTTAATACACCTAAAAATGTTGATTAATGTTTTTAAGTTTAAGTTTTTGGATGTGCAATATGTCCAATAAAGTCTCGTAACTTAAACTGTTGGATTATTTGGAGACAGCTACCTAGAGGTGATTTTAGGAAAAGCTTCGTTTATTTATTTCTGCCACAATATATACAAGTGATAATGCTTGTTTGTCCCAGCGTCTGCTTTTAGAACTTTATCAAGTTGTATCCGATTGTGTTTGCATTACCTTAGATGAACTCATTTTAAAAGCGAAGCTTTTCTATAATTAGGTTCGGTCCGTCCGTAACGGATAGTTTTTTCGTTAATTTAGAATTTTCCTATCGATTTCAAACTTTGCATGATGATGTATAGTAGTTATGTACAATTTAGAAAGCGTAGCAGCTCTATATTCGTTACCAGAATGTCCTTACGTCAATTTTAAACATGTTAATTTTTAACTTTTTTAACAACAATTTTTTATGCGAGATAATCATCCGATTGATCTGATTTTTTGAGTACTGATAACTATTACAATGAGGTACAATATTATAAGCGAAGCATCTCTATAATCAAGTCCTAAAAGTATCCGTATGTCCTTAAACAGTATTCTATTATGCAACAAATTTACGTATAATTTTGTCAACTTATAAATCTATGTTTTGAATATCCAGTTAACTGCAGTTCTGACATTGAGTTAATGTCCTTTCAGAACTTCTCTTTTATGGATGTTGTCATCCTTGTTTTACTAAATGTTGTTTATTTGACATAAATTGCAAACTTTATTCTACAATTTAATATTAACAAGGATGACAACATCCATAAGGCGAAGCTCTGAAACGATAGGAAATGGACATTAACATGGTGTCAGAACTGAATAATCAGAATATAAATGAATAAGAGTCCAAGCCAAATTGTGATTAAATTTGTTTTAAAACTTCTTGATAAAGGATAATAATTGGACATACTTACATTTTTAGGACTTTATTATAGAGTTGCTTTGCTTATAACATTTGTTGTCCCAGGAATCATTATACTAAAAATCAGATCAGATACATACTTCCATTCTGGTAATGATTAGAGTTGCTACTCTTTCTAAATCGTACCTAACTACTAACAGAATCACCATGCAAAGTTTGAAATCAATAGGACAAATCAAATATGCCTAAATTAACGAAAAAGCTATCCGTTACGGACGGACCGACCCTAATTGTAGAAAATTTACAAAACAAAACTAGCAAACGAGGACATAATTTAAAAAAAAACAAAAATATGAGATGTGGGTACAAAAAAATTCTTCCATTGGTTCCCTTGTTCAAAGCTTAATCATTCATTCTAACAAGGATGACAACATTAATGAATTAGCAAAGCTGAACAAATCAGATTCATTCAAAATTCAGTGAACATTATTCAGATGTCTGAACAATATAACTCCGTGTAAATCTAGGATACAGGATGATCATTATGAACACTTACAATTTAGTACTAATCTCAAAGATTCGCTGTTAAAACAAGGATGACAACATCCATAAAAGTGAAGCTCTGAAATGTAGGACAAACGAACATTAACACTTATAGAGTTTCAGACTGAATAATTAGAAAAAAATGTATAAAATTCGAAACAAAATTGTAAGTAAATTTGAAAATCTGCTCACATACAGGATAATGTTTATAATATGGACATACTTACATTTTTTAGGACTTGATTATAGAGATGATTCGCTTTTAACATTGTACATTGTTGTCCTAGCAATCAGTTTCCAAAAATCAGATCAATCCGATAATTATAATGTATAAAAATTTTTTACTAATAATCAACATTTAACAATTATAGCGTTAAATCGTACCTAACCGCTACAGGAACCACCATGCAAAGTTCGAAATCAATAGGACAATTCTAACATGCCTAAATTAACGTAAAAAGCTATCCGTTACGGAAGGCTATCCTAATTATAGAAAAACTTTGCTTTTGAAAAGAGATATATACTGAAATACACAATTTAGAATTACTCATCCTAAGGGAGTTTAAATCTTTATTATGTTTCTTTCTTACAAGAAAATTAATTTCCTAAAAATTTTATATTGTATACAAAATATATACATTATTATTTTATTAAAGGGGTGTATAATTCAACTGTGTACCCTCCCTGGCGTCAGAGGGTGGGAGAAATTTACAACATTATTCCTTAATTTTACTATATAAATTAGGGAACGAAATAAAGAGGGTTGGTAGTATACACACCCCTGCAATATATTTTGAAATGAACTACTAAAATTTTGTCCTCATGAATGATACATCAATAAGGATGACAACAACCAACAGTATCGAATCATAGGGATCTACTGCAGTTTACGGTAAAATATTGCTGGTAACTAATATTGCCAAAAATCTATGAATTTTGAAGGATGCTAGCTTCCAAACGGCTGAACCTACAGATCATACCCGCACACCATTTTAAGCGTCATAAGAAGGCCTACAAATAATCTGGAATAGCCAAGATCCAATGATGCAACAGGGAAAATCGCGTAAAATAGGCATTTTCCCCGCATTTCTCTGCACTGCGAGATAATTATGCATTATTGATTTATGGCTATTTCAGATTATTTGTAGGCCTTCTTATGCTGCTTAAAACAGTGTGCGGGCATGATCTGTAAGTTTAGCCGTTTGGCAGCTAGAAGCCTTTAAAATTCATAGATTTTTGGCAATATTCGTTATAATCAATATTTTACCGTGAACTGCAGTAGATCCAATCATTAAATTTGCTACCAAGTGAGATATTAATATTGGACACTTCCCCTCATAACATTATGATGTATCTTAAGGGATAATAATGGATGAGACAATGGAAGAAAAATTAAACATCCCCAATTACGTACGAAAATCCCTCAAACTGTAAATCGAAATATCTTGATTTGGTTTAATAAATACCAATTTCCAAACTTTTCCACCTATAAGGGGGGGAGGGTAATGCAACCATCTCGTAATCAATGAGAAAATGGCACTTAGAATTCGATATGAAATTTTGCATAAGTAATCCTTGGTAGGTCTATTTTCCCTAAATTGAACAAAAAGTTTGAAAAATAACGGCTGGCGGCTCAGCCGTTTTGCCATTTTTTGGCTATCTTAAGGGCAAATTAGTCATGAAACACATCTCCACATAATACTCTTTGCCACTCCAAAACGTTATCAAACGGTTCTAGCCGGTAGCTGTTGGTACTAAAAATTTAATAAATGGTTATTGCTATCATTTAACATGAATTAAACCAAAAATATGTTTTAAAAAGTTGATTCCTACGTAATTCACCGCGCTTTAAGCAAGCACTTCTACTGTACTATAAAATTTGAGTCAGTACGAATCATTTTGCATCTCTAGAGTCACTTTACATCAAATAATCACAGTATGTTAAAGAACATATTTTTCCTAATCCTATTGTAACTTCTGAACATTTGAAATGTTTAGGATCAGCTGTTATATCAGCTGTACACAGAGTACAGCCAGTAATAGTATATAACATGGTTGCCATGCAATTTGGAAACTTTTTCCCCTTGAAAAATAATATTCATTAAAATTTTAGAAATACATTTTTTGTATTGGTAGCTTCTAAAGAACAAATTAAAACTTTAAATATGGTTGTGAAAATCTGCATTTGAGCATAAGATATCTAGCTATACTACGTGCGGTAGTGGTTAGTACCATCTTACCTGTAATTTGTGCCTTCCTTCTTAGCTCAAAGCAATGGATTGGTTTCTACTATAGGCTTGCTTATCTCAGTTATGCTTGGGTCCAACTAGGACATTGTTTTTACTCATTGAGCCTTAAAGTTTTTCAAAATTGTCTAATTAATTAAGAACAAGCTAAATTATTTTCAGAGGATTACCAGTTTTCGGCGGCAACAGCAGTTTTGCAGCCATTTCTTAACAATTTCATATTGTATGATATTAGAGCAACTGCCATTTCAAATTTTAGCATTCTACTCCTGTATTACAGTCTTAAAACACATACCTTAACGAAGATAATAATGACCCCATTTTTATAAAAAGTAACAGACAGTTGGTTCTAGTGATCAGAATGAAAAGAAATTGCTAGGGTATGTTTAAAAATGTATTTTCTTTAAAATACTTTCTAAAAAATGAGTATAAAAGCTCAATTTTAAAAATTATCAGACTTTAAAATTCATAAACTTTAGTCGTCAATTTTGAGAAATTTTATTTATAAAGCAGTTATTTTAAGAATTAATATAATTAAATAAACTAGTTTTCTCTATCTTTAGCTATAATTTAATTTCAACAATAGTTTTATTACATGTAAAAAATCACTCTAAACTTTGGGGAAATATATTGACAAAATGTGGCGACCCTGAAATTTAATGGTAATATTTGTGACACACCAGAAATCCAATTAGTTTTGATTTAACGCGCCGTGAATTAATGATGAATTAGCCCTGAAAATAGGCAAAAAACAGCTAAACGGCTGAGCCGCCAGCCGTTACTTTTCCAACTTTTTGTTTGATTTAGGGAAAATAGACCTACCAAGGATTACTCATTAAAATTTCAGATATATATTCGAATTCTAAGTGCCATTTACTCATTGATTACGAGATGGTTGCATTACCCCACCTCCCCCCTCCTTTAATCAAGGGTTAATTTTGTTTATCATAATTTAGGGTCTTTAATCTATCATCGATTGTCATATCTATTGTGATTCCTGGTTTAATAGTTAGAAGATTTTAAAAAAGGGGGGCAATATTCGATTTATTTGATTTTGTATGTTGCACCATATACTTATTTACTCTGATAAAGTGATGATTAGAGCTGGCTAAAATAACGATACCCTCAAACCATCCCCTTTATCCCCGATCCACTCCCCTACTACAGGATAAACGATCTGACCAATAAATGAGGTCCATATAAGCAACCTAAATTGACGACAAATTTTCCCCTGTCAATATATTACGTTTTCTACATCCATTGCAGGGACAATAAATTTAAAAGCAGGTCTGCCCCTGCACTGTTGCCTAGTAACACAATCCAAGATCTAGCCGGCACGAAAATCAATTTCTAACTATTGAACTTACGTTGCTGTGCAACTGCCGGAAATATTAAGATTTTTCCAGTTTTCACTGTGGTCTAGAATTGGTTAAAATAAACTTTATAGCTTTTAGTTTGTTAATAGAATCTAATTGGCTTTTGTTAAAGTCAAGTAAGGATTTACATTCATATTTTAAATTCCATCAGAGTATCTAGATCATATTTTTCTAAAAATCTTTTAAATTAACAGTATAAAGAGTATATGTACATTATTACATGAGGCATATGCTTTTCATATGACTTTATTTATTGTGTACTATTATCCGTCCTATGTTTATGCCAAACAACATGAAAAATTATTGTGATTTTATAGATTGTATGGGTAATATTTAAGTCTTTTCGTACTTGAAGAAAAAAAATTAATTTAGTGAGAAGTTTTTTCGGGACCATATCTCTTCGTTAAATAGCATAAAACATGCCTTGGACTATTTGATTATTATGACTGATCAATTACAAGATCTTAATCGACTTACATATATACATTTCTGTTATTTTTGGCAGTAATACAAAAGCTTATATTTGTACTATCAGATTAATGGGCCCCCTTATTTTAAAACCCTCCCTCTTTATTTGACGGTAAATAAAGTAAATAGAATAACGCTTAGTAATAGTAGAGTATTAATTTTCATATAAAAGTGTTTTAAGGCTTCATTGGCCTTGTATAAGATTTTTGTTAGCTTATTCCAAAAAATTATTAGTAAATATCTAGTAAAAGAGGAATTCTTTGAGATAGGACAATGGCCTCACCTAATTATGTTAAACAAAATTATTGGTGGGACAGAGAGACACTATTAGTTTGTACAAACCAATTAAGCCAACAAATACCAGAACAGGTTCATAAGCTTTCGGTGTCGGGATAATTTACATTTCAATTTCCCCCCTCTCCCTCTCAGAGTACATTGGGACAAATAGTAACAAACCATTTTATTGCCTAAGCAAATACTCTATTATTAAATCTATTATCATATGTGGAGCAGTGTATCTTTTATCTTGCAACGATCAACTATAAACAGTATGGAAATTCCCCATTTAAATGTGAAATTTTAAACAATCCTTTGTACAACTGTAAATTAAAGTAAAAGTTACTGCAGTTTCAGTTTTAGTCTTAATTCACATCTTGTAAATATATTTTAAGGAAAATTATAAAAAAAATTGGAAGAAAAAATCTTTGTGATTTTTATTTATTTTATCCATGTTTTGGAACGGTGTGCATGTGTGTGTGTGAAGCTTAACACATCCACTGCACCATTGGGTTTCTTTTAAATGTAGTCTTTCTTATAAAAATATCATCCTAAGTGTCATTTACTTTTACTTGGTTTGTATCTGATTCTCATGTGAGTTGTGATGCTTTATGTGTTTAAGAATTATATGTTTACAAATATGTGATTTTAGTTACTTAGTACAACTTTAATAATGTTACGTGATTCATTTAGTTAAAATATAATATGTGTTTATTTAGATTTAAATAAACTTCAAGATTTTCTTTTTAAGTTTCTAATAAAATATGCTTATGAACCGGAGAAATTCTAAAACCGAACAAAGTTTATAGGATTTTTTTTGTCTGAAGCAACCACTGAAACGATTCAGGGAGGGAGAGGATATTGGGCTTTTTATTAATTTTTTCTCCGAAGTTTTACAATCTTATCCGTTAGCTTAAAAACTTTGAGACTTTTTTCATGAATTTTGATTGGTTGGTTCAATAATTTGAGTGTCCAAACGTTTCAACCACTATTTGTAATCTACAAAAGGGGTGATTTCGTGTATACTCATTTGTCGCCCATTGTCTTATCCCTTTAGATCCCTGGTAAAGATTGGTTGTTATTTTTCTCATGAAAGCTCCCCATTAGCTTTTTGGTTTTAGGTTATTTCTCCAAAGAATTATGACGACAGTGAAAAAAAATTACTTTGTCTGTCTGTAAGTTCGGCCGTAACATTTTTGTTATTTTCTCAGCTACTATTTAAGATAGACAGCTGAATTTCTCTTGTTCCAATTAGCATTCTGTATTTAATATACATACATGGTTCATCCATGATTTACTTTGTGATTCTCTACTTATGGATATTGCCATCATTCTATATCTACACCACCTTTTAAGTTTTTCCAACCTAGGAAAATTTATGTTGCTGAATCATTAATACATTGGAAAATTTATGTGCATTTTTCCGTCTGCAATCTGGAAATTTTCTTAAATAAATTCATTAATTCATATGTGATATTCAAAGTAAGATTTAATGAGTGTGTGTGTGTCTTCCTCATTTACAAATCAAATATGTATGTTTATGTATATAAAAAACAAATGTGTCATCAACAAATAAATATGTATGTGAAGATAGTTGATTTGATTTTGGTCTCCTTTAAACTTCAAAGTAAAACAAAATATTTTTAAAACTTTTTTAAAGATGATGGAACTTTGTTCTGTTGGAAATAGAATTGTGATGTTTTATACCTATGAAATCCAACTTTCGTAAAGAAGTTGTATCAACTTTTTTGCTTTTTATTTAAGATAGCTAGCCGGTTCTTTCAGTAAGTAGTAGATGTAAAATTTTTCATAGAATTCAGATATGCAATCGGTTTTTTTGTAGACCTCTTATTTTTTAAGAAATTTAAGTTTTTAAAAAAAATAATTAAGTCGGTTTTAAGGTACTAAAACGCAACAAAATAAAAGAAAAAAATAGCCAGTATGAACAAAAATAGTAAGATCTTTAATTTGACACCTTACTTTTAAAATTCTGTTGAGTAATTGTTGAAAAAATCTATCTTTTTAACCTCGGTTTAATCAAAACATTAAACCTAAATATTTTCTCATACAGACATAAAAAATATGGGTTCATATATACCATTAGAATGAGAAAAATAATATGAATCTATTCTAAGCAAAATTGAAAAAGTTTAAAAAAATTGTAATAAAAAAAAGAAAAAATAGAAAGTTTATTTTAAGAATTGTAACTACTAAACTAGCCAATCACAAATCGCAAAAATTGACGAATCGGGAAGCTTAACCTATAAAATTAACCTATAGAATTGCCAGAAAAAAAGGAGAACGTTCATACAATATATACAATAGATACTACAATAAATATAGTGATATTAAAGAACATGTAAAGAATGAAAAATTATGAACAAATATGCATCAGTCTGTTTATAAACTTCAAAACAATGCAGTTAAAAATACATTATTGTTTCTTGTGTTTAAAAAATATCTGCTACATTGCATTGTCTTTTGTTTAGGTTTTGTTCAGGTTTGGTTCAAGCTAACCCTTTAAAGCCGAAAATTATGATTCTTAAAATAAACTTATTTTTTTTTATTATAGTTTTATAAAACTTTTTCAATTTTGCTTAGAATAGATTCGTAATATTTTTCTGATTCTAAAGGTATATATGAACCCATGTTTTTTATGTCTGTTTGAGAAAATATTTAGGTCTAAAGTTTTTATTAAACCGAGGTTAAAAAAATAGATTTTTTCAATAATTACTCAACAGAATTTTAAAAGTAAGGTGTCAAATTAAAGATCTTACTATTTTTGTTCATACTGGCCATTTTCTTCTTTTATTTTGTTGCGTTTTAGTACCTTAAAACCGACTTAATTATTTTTTTTAAAAACTTAAATTACTTTAAAAATAAGAGGTCTACAAAAAAAACCGATTGCATATCTGAATTCTATGAAAAATTTTACATCTACTACTTACTGAAAGAACCGGCTAGCTATCTTAAATAAAAAGCAAAAAAGTTGATACACCTTCTTTCCAAAAATCGGATAATTATATATCACATAAAAAAATTAAAATCAACATGTTAAAAATGTATGTACGGACATTCTGGTAACGATTATAGAGTTGTTACGCTTTCTAAATCGTAGCTAACTACTACAGGAATCAGCATGCAAAGTTTGATTCTAATATGCCTAAGTTAAAGGAAAAAAGCTAACCGTTCCGGACTGACGGACCGACCCTGATTATAGAAATGCTTCGCTTTTAAAAATTGGAGACCGAAAGAGGTGTGGGAAAGATATCTAAATAGATTGGAAAATATACACCCCTGCAGGGCCCTGGTAGAGAAGATGATACATGAATATACCCATCCCTGTTGATATGTATACTAGTTTATTACACCTCATGATTACTCAAATTATTTGCACATGTGAGATATAAGAGATATCACAGGGACATTTGTATGGGTAAATAGATATCCATATAATAAAGTAACAGGATGTTTGTCTGTCTGTATGTATCGAAGGATCTCACTTACCGCTGAACCGATCGGGTTCTTACTAATTGTAATATTCTCCTTAGCAGGGAAGCTTCTCATAGGTCCCGGGAATGTTAATAACTATTTTGGGTGAGGGTACAACCACCCTCCCAAGAGAAATCACAAAAAATCTAAATTTTTTTACGTATAGAGACTCCTACGCAATATAGCTAGGTATCGTATAAACTTGAAAGCAATATAGATAGGTATCGTATTATTTTTAAAAAGCATTTAAAGTGCCACTAGAGGCTTCTTGGGGGTGTAGCCGATAGTTTTTACTATAGTAGCTGTATTTGTAAATAACAATCTTAGTCATAGGATCTGAATTGTTTGGAAGATTTTTTTCTAAGACTACTTCTCTGGCAGAATAATTTTCACGATTGAATTGTGAGTGAAACTTGCCGCATTTTTTTGCAACATGTGAAAATATGAGATAATTAACATTATACCTCATGGTTAACATTTTCAAAAAACTCTTTTACTTAATAATATAGAAGCAATGTTTTTTTTTACCACAGTTTCAGTCAGAAGGTTAAAGGAGTTCCATAATACAACCTTCCCTTTTCATAGCGGTGAGTTTCACCTGTGCAAGAATGAAATTTAAAGAGCTGTATCTGTTTTTTTTATGTTCTTTATAAAGAAAAGGTATGTTTTTCATCATCGCTTTAATCACCCTTCAACCAGTGACTGAATTTAATTTAATTATGTTTAAAAGATTAAAAATGATTAAATATTCAAAACACTTTTCCCGACCATTTAAATGTAACGCAGTGCTATTTATGCGACTATTTGTTATTTATTAAGCATCTCTTTTATTATAATTGTCATTCTTGTTTGATCTCAGATCAATAATATTTGTTTATTTTTCAGATTTGAATACACAAATGTACCTTGTTCTTATCTAGTCATATATTGCACTAATAGATTTTAGAATCATTTTAAGGTAAGGGTTAGATTTTTTAAGTACTGCGTGGCTACTCTAATATTTGCATGCTGTCCGTATTACGTTCATCAGACTCTCCACCTCCCCTATTCTTTATTATTGTTTTTGTTATCAATATTTCAGGGATAGAAGGGACATAAAACTGTAAATTAAAAGTTTATATATACACTTTTTCTCATTCAATGACTTAAATAAGAATTAAATCGTGATGGAGCTGTGTCTAAACTTGTCCGCCAATATAAATAATTAAATGTACAGAAGGGTTAATTTTGTTAATCATAATTGGGATTGTACATTTATCGTTTACTGTCTCATGATCCCTAGAAAAATGGGGGTGAAGTTCTAGAATGAATAATACATCAACCTAATTTCAAAATGAAGAAAAGCATTTCTTGAAATTATGTTTACAGACGGACATACCCTAGCTACAGCGTAGTCTCGCTCACAAACGTTCTGTATACTGCGTCACAAATCCGTCTGCCCTATTTGACCGCCTGGTTTTGCGCCACAAATGTCGTCTTTGATTGACCCCCCAACAGCTGTTTTACCTATGTTTTCCCCCCCATTATCGTCTGCTAGATGATCAGTAATCATTATAAGTAGCTTCGCTTTGAATTAGTTAATGTTTGTCTTTAATTACGTGTTAGTATTAAAATTAATATTCATTTATTGACATAAATATTAAGTTATAACACTTTATATTAAAGTTGAGAATTATTCTTTACATTAAAGAATAAATAAAACCGGACTGCTTAAGTTATTTCTTTAAACTAAAGAAAAATCCACGAAAATGTTTTACATATCTGAAGAGAATATATCTATATTAGCTTGTGAAGAGATAGAGACTGGTGCAACTAGAACAGCCATGGCTCCCGTCAGTGTTGATGAACGTGCACACCTCCTTCCCGGACCAGGTAATGGGATTTTCTTGGCTTCTGTGCAAGATAATTGTCTGGAATTTCTTGTTGATTCTTGTATCAAATTAATATTTACTCTAAAGCTTAGATTGTCCGTCTATTTTTGGAAATACTATGAAAGAAATTAGGTTTTTATATGGATGGTATGCGTCAATTCTTCGATTGTTTACCCTTTACTCTCTTTTAAGAAATACCTGCTTTGCTAGATATAGATGTTATCAACCTTGTTTGACTATCTTTTAAAGAAACCATCCCAAGCTTTTAAATTATAGGATTTAGAACTTTTCGATGAACTGTCTTCAGAAAGATTTAATATTTTTTTTTAATTTTGCGCATTAAATGATTACATTTGTACGCACTGAATTGAAGAATAGCTCCGCTTCTGAAATGTAATACATATACTTGAAAGAAATAAAAGCACAATTTACCCGCATAAATAAACTTAGTAATATTTTTTCCAGTTTTTTGTAAACCTGCTACTAAATAATGAATATGTTAAACATCAAAGGAAAGTGATATTTTTATTAAAACAAAGATAAAAACCAGGGCTCGGCAGCAATTGCTAACCTTAGCCGCGCGGTTTTCTAAGCCACAGCCTTCAAATGTCAATTCAGCCACACGGCTGTCACATAGCTTTTATACTTCCTACCCACCTTATAAGCTGCAGCCGTCCTTACTGCAGCCAACAAATTTTAAGCAAGCCGCATCAAACTTCTGCCATAAGCCACACTCACAGCCTTCAGCTGCGGTTAATAGTCCGGCTAAAAGTCTATTTTGAGCAGATACTTCTATGTCTAAAATCAACATTTAACATATAATTTCCATTTTATAAATAAGGAACAATGTACTATTTTGCTTTTTACTAAGTAACTTTTAAAACTGTTTGTTGGAATCATTTTTAATATTATTTTGCATGGAAAAGGATTTGAAGTTTCGCCAAACTTTTATCAATATCCGGACCTTTTCAAATACATTATTACATATTTGACTAATAATTCATTTTGATAAAATTTTCTAATCTGATTTCAATAAACATTTGAAAACCTTTATTAATTTCAAATTCACAAATTCACAAATTTTCTAAAATAGCGAAGCTACTCTTTAAGAATCATGTCTGCACGTCCATCAGTGCAAATCGCTATAGGGAAAATGCGATTTTCTCTGCTGCTATATAAGATAGATTGCTGATTGATTTTGTGAGATTCTCCTTTCCACAGAGCATCCAGTATACAATTTCTTTTGTTTGTCGGTCATTTTATAAAAGTCATATACATATTTTCATGAAATTTTCGGATCAGTAATATTTGACATTATATAATTTCACATAAAACACTTGAAATAAAATCACTTCACGTAAAGGTACATTTGCCATAAAGGTACACTTCACATAAAAACGTTTCACATGAAGGTACATTTGGCATAAAGGTACATTTCACATAAAGGTACATTTCACATAAAGGTACATTTCACATAAAGGTACATTTCACATAAAGGTACATTTCACATAAAGGTACATTTCACATAAAGGTACATTTCACGTAAAGGTACATTTCACATAAAGGTACATTTCACGTAAAGGTACATTTCACATAAAGGTACATTTCACACAAAGATACATTTCACATAAAAAAATTTCTCATTACAGAATTTTTCACATAAAAACGTTTCACATAAAGATACATTTGTCATAAATTATATTTGTCATGAACACATTTGTCATGGGTACCAGTTTAAAACTTTGGGTACCAGAATGAAACGTTTTATTTTTGTAAAATATATGTCAAATGTTTTTATGGGAAATGTACCTTTATGTTAATTGCATCTTTATGGCAAATGTACCTTTATGGCAAATGTACCTTAATTAGAAATGTACCTTTATGCCAAATATACCTTTATGTGAAATGTACCTTTGTGTGAAACGGTTTTTTTTGGGTAGTTTACCCATATGTAAAATATACATTTTGCTAAAAAATTTTTATCTGAAATGTATCTTTATGCCAAATATACCTTTATGTGAAATGTTTTTATGTGAAATGTATCTTATGTGAGATGTATCTTATGTGAAATGTATCTTTATGTGAAGTGTACCTTTATGTAAAACGTACCTTTATGTAAAACGTAACTTTATGTGAAATGTACCTTTTTGCCAAGTGTACCTTTATGCCAAGTGTACCTTTATGCCAAATGTAATTTTATGTCAAATGTTCCTTTATGTCAAATGTACCTTTATGTGAAGTGTACCTTTATGTGAAATGAGTTTATGTGAAGTGTACCTTTATGTGAAATGAGTTTATGTCAAATGATACTTTGTGAAATGTTTTATGTGAAATGAATTTATGTGGAGTGATTTTATGTCAAATATTACTGATCTGAAATTTTCATTTTTTCTGTCTTTAATTTTTCTTTCTCCTTCATTTTCTTTTCTTTTTGATGACCTGCATAGAACATTTACTCTACAATTCACTATGTCCGTTGGTCAATCCATTATTAATTGTGCTTCTTTTCTTATGATTGTTGTTTTTTGTATTTTGTGCTGCTCTTTGATCTATTTATACCTCATTAAAATATATACAAAATAGGACTGTATATTTCAAATATGATTAAATTTTAGGTGATCCAAGGAGGACTGTCCGTGCCAATTCTTTGTACACAGCAACCTACACATCTATAGGTATAGTTAGCTTTATATATTATGAGGAAAAGGTTGTCTACAGACAAAAACCGGCGTAAATCTATTGATTTTAAGATATGATTTAAAGAATATTTTGCAATGTATATTTACACATGATTTTTCAGTATGGCTGAGATCCTGTCTTATCTGGCGGATTTTAATCGGTCTCGAAGCCATATTGGAAATATCTTTCAACAATTATACGAGAAAATAACTTTTTACATAGTATTAACTAATTAAGATTATATTAAGATATTTATAATTGGACCAAAATGAAATAAAATATCCATTCACTTTTTATTTCCGTCTGAAAAAGAAGTTTGATAAGTACATAGAAATATGGATCTACTGCAGTTAACGGTGAAATGTTAAAAAATAAATGAAGGCAGCTAACGGCTAAACGGTGGAACTTATTGATTATGCTCGCACACAGTTATGACTGACGAACGAAGGCCTATTAATAATCTTGATTATCTCGTAGTGCACAAAATTGCTCGAAAAAAGACTTCGTGTTTTTCTTCAATGAAGCTTTCCCTGTGCACAAATGGATCTCATCAGTTCTAGATTATTTATAGGGCTTCTTATGCCGCCTGAGACGTGGTGAGGGCTGACATGGACGTTCAGCCGATTGGCAGCAAGCAGCCTTTAACGTTTATATTTTTTTGTAAGATAATTGTTACGAGGACTTGCACTAGATCCGAAACTATTATTAAATAGTATAAAAAGAAACCTTTCTTATTTCATGTAGGGTGTCCTTCAATTTTGTGATAAAATTAGACAGATGAAATTATAATTTCCAGTAAAATATCATTAATGAATTTAACAGACAAAACTTATTTAAAACCGTACAAATAGTTTAAAAACTTCGTTTGTAATGACTCTTTTTATAGAGTAGATGAACCTTATATAGCTTTTATCATAAATTCAGTAACAAAATACAAGGAAGAAAAAGGCTCTAATATATTGGAACCAAAGTGTCATGAACACATCTCTTATTCGATGAATTAAAAACCTGAGACATTACTTAAATGGTGATGAGTTGGTATAAACGTTTCCATAAGAAAAATTACATAAATGGTAAACTTGTTTATTGTAATTGGGGGTCAATTATCATATCCCCACTAGAATAGTTATTTCTCGCATCGTATTATAAACGGCTTTCCGCGGATATAGAATGTACAATTAAAAGATTAAAACTAGTTTTTAGCCCCGAGGTGCCGGAGGCACCGGCTAAAAAAACTGGTTTTAATCTTTTGATTGTACATTCTTATATTCGTAGAAAGCTGGATATAATACGATGCTAGACATAGTTTTTTCGTATGGATGAGAACCGGTTCCTATCCACCGGATTCGAATGAATACGAGAAAATAATTTACTGCAATCCCCTTACAACTATTTATTTAGGTGACATGTCTCCATTAAATCGGCGCAGGGGCTCCAGGATCCTGCCACAGAATAATACAGGACTTCCACCTCCAGTGCAGGTCAGAAAAATATCAGGGATTGAGGGGACATGTGGATGTTTATTACATTAGTCCCAAAGATTTGAAATGACGTTTATTATTCATTGGCTCTCTGGGGACTTATTGAATTTTAATTGGTTGGTTTATTTAGTTGAGTTTTGAAACGTTTCAACCGCTAATTTTAATCTACAAAAGGGGCAGTTTTGTTTATCATAATTTGGGATGTACATCAATTTATCAATCATTGTCTTATTCATTTAGATCCCTGGTAAAAATGTCTTAAATTCAACCAGGGAGGGGTATTTCATTCAAGGAAAAATTATATTGCCTTTCCATTAGTCAATAGATTGTTACGAAAGCCGAATGCACAACATTCTCTTAATAAATTATATCAATTAGGGGGTTTAAAAAGGAATACTCTAAAATATATGTTTAGGGAGGTGTTGAAAGTTTACCTACATTTTTTTGTATTTAGCAAAGAAAGATGTCCCGTATCCGCACAAACTCTGTGAGTATCCTGAATGATGATGGTGATGACATCATTGCAACTTCTTTTGGTCCTGTTCTCCTTCCCGATGCTCCAACCAGGTACATTTTTTTGTCCCTTAAATGGGACTATGAACTAATGAGAGCAAGCAATGTTGAGCAACGTTTTTAGTAAATAAACTAGGTTTCTGATAATAAAAGACCATTGTTTGATGAGGAAAAAGATTGATTTGGATGAGGAGCGAATTTAGTTGAAAAATTATCGAGAGTATCTCAAAAACATCCTCGAATGCTGTAAAAAGCAAATATACATCATTCAAACTATCCACCCTATTTAGCAAACCTAATTTCTTTTTAAAATCTTTAATCTATGTTATTTTTTGTTTGTTTCTATAATGTCTAAAAACGCTGATCATTGATTGATTGATTAGCCATAGTTTCTTAGGGTTTGGGCCTAAGTAGTCATGGAGTAGGCTGAGACACTTTTGTCTAGCCACTAGGGCTATCAAACTCCACGTTCAAGCACATTATGACTTGATGCTGATCATTGGTGTTTACAGATCTAAATTATAGAACAGCATGGATTATAAAAGTAAAAATTTGTTTTTTTTATCTGAACTTCATTTTTTAAAATAAAATGAAAGGGTATCTAAATTTTTCTAAGATTTATTCTTATAAATTTTCGTCATTATTCTAGAAATATATTTATTTTCTTTGCTGATCTGCATATTTAGAAATAAATC
Organism: Acartia tonsa; assembly: GCF_053477335.1. Lineage (NCBI taxonomy): Eukaryota > Metazoa > Arthropoda > Copepoda > Calanoida > Acartiidae > Acartia > Acartia tonsa. The sequence goes on along the minus strand of NC_137266.1, from coordinate 14,455,045 downwards.
TTTAGAAATACATTTTTGTGGATATTTGATTTCAAAAGAAATGTTGAAAACATATGTTCTGAGTTCAACAAAAAAAAGTATTTGGTTAAAATCTATTCTAAATAATTTTAAAATGTAAGGCCAAGCTTTTCAGTGATTAGGGTCTACTCGTTTGACCGTATAGTTAAGCCAGCCTTCTTCGAAATCTAAAAATATCTTTAATTGTTTAATTTCAGAAATCGTGACTGGATCCTCGGATGGTTTCTTGCTATTATTAGGGATATAATAAACACAAAAACAAAGTTTCGATTATATTTTCTCGTATTCATTCGAATCCGGTGGATAGGAACCGGTTCTCATTAATACGAAAAAACTATGTCTAGCATCTTATTATATCTAGCTTTCTACGAATATAAAAATGTACAATCATAAGATTAAAACCAGTTTTTTTAGCCCGTGCCGTCGGCACCTCGGGGCTAAAAAACTGGTTTTAATCTTATAATTGTACATTCTATATCCGCGGAAAGCCGTTTATAATACGATAAAGGAAATAACTATTATTGGTTCATCCATTTTAGGAGCGAAGTTACACTATATTTAACTTTGTCTGTCCGTCAGTCAGTAAAGCTGTAGAGGATTTTAACTGCTGGTGTTTCCATTCATTTTGTATTATGGCTTCGTTTTTTATTGATGATGCCATCTTTGTTTGTATTTTTTAACTTTTATTTTACCATTAAAAAATGACATTTTATTCTGTAAATTGCAACATTTTATAATTCAATTCATGTTGTCTAAATGATTATATTTAAAAGTTAGAAAAGTTAAAAGCAAATAAGATGTAGATGGATGAAGTACAAATATATAAAAAATACTAAGTCTACATTCATATCTAATGTTTTGTTTTTCATGAACCCTGGTAATGTATTCATAATTTATGTAGGTTGTTATGTTATTATGCTATTAGTGTCAATTAATGCAATAAAAAAACAGTCAAAACAAGTCTGTAATATACCTCACCATTCGAATAAAGGAATCACATACTTTTTTACTTTTAAATGTGAATGATCTACCCCCCCCCCCCCTTTTTAAAGGTACCCAAAGTTTTTTAATGACGCATAAGATAGCGTTATTATCCAATTTTGGGTACCTTTGTCATTAACATTTCATTGTCTCCTCCCTACCTGGACGGTGTGTTTATTATAATCAATATTCAGCGGTGTGCTCTTCACTGCCAATAATTTCTTTGTCAAATATTTGAATCTGGATGCGCTAGAGATGCTTTTAATCAGGTAAAACAACATTTATTATTACAAAGTAAAAGAATGCATTTTCACCTTTATTGCAAATTTTGAACACATGATTAGATTTCATAATTGAGATATAAGAAAGTCTAAAATATGAATAGCCTTCGGGCAGGGGCGTCCAAGCTTTTTTCATTTGGTGGGGGGGGGGGGGTAATCCTTATATCATCGAGGTAATTTTTTTGTTTGAGGGGTGTAGGGTAAAAATTGAAAATCCAGAATTTTGGGGGGTAATCACCCCTTTAACCCCCCCCCCTTGGACGTCTTTGCCTTCGGGCCCATTATATTGTTTTTAAATCAATTATAGGTGTTGTTAAATTAAACTTTTATTAAAGATTTCAAATTCACAGGGATAAGGGATAGGAAACCTGGCCATAAATTAGGTCTCGGCCTGGTTTTGAAAGGGATCATGCAACTTTTACCATTTGCCTAATTTAATGACCTTACTGGCGGACGGCTCATATTGGCTACCGCTCTAAACCAATAGTGTTCTGTGATTTGGGCTTGTTTTGTATCAACCAATCACCAATAGTGTTCTGTGATTGGTTGATACAAAACAAGCCCAAATCACAGATGGCGGAAATTTTAGAAGCAGACAATTATAGAAAAAATAATGATTTCGTCTGCTACGAAAAAATAAATATAAATGGTGTTAGATCACATTAGTTTAATTATTAAATCTGCTTAGAGTTAAACATTAAAAAAGGGCCACATAGAAAAAACAAAAATAACGGGATTATTTTTTTGGAAAGAAGGTAGCTACGAATTTTCATTTGGTAGTTTATAAGTTAGATGTTGTATTTTGAATTTTAAAAATTTAGTACGGAAATGATACAACACCTTTACCCTAATTTTTGTACAATACAACACAGTACAGATATATCATTACATTATATCCAGTATAGTATCCAAAGAACTTGATAGAATGTTACCCAAGTGCATATTTATTTATTTATTTTTAATTTTAATTAGCAAGGAAATTTTCAAATAAAATTTTTACTCATTAATAAAAATGCAAATAATACAAACTAAAATCTGTCTGAGGGAAACCCAACGATAGCTTTCTGACAGTTCAAATTACCAAAGTAAAAGATAAAAAAATTGGGAGATAAAAAACTTCATTTTAACAAAAGCCATTAATATATAGGTTTATAAAAAGTTATGTTTTTTACTTTAAACTAGCTACCTGAATTTGATTCTATACTTTATCTACACACACACACACAGCTTTTTCATTAGCATTTTATACGAACCACTGCGCTATCCCAAAACTGGTTTATTAGGCTAGAAATAGGCCAAGGCTTGAAATAGGCCTGAAATAATATTTTCCTACGTTTCCCATCCCTTATCCCTGCAAATTCACAATTGTCTAAACTTCTATGGCGAATTCTTTTCTCCTTCACTTGTCAAACATTAGAGTAAAACAATGGAGTGGGAAGGGGTTAAACAACTGTATTTCCCTATCCCAATGTCCTTATGCCGACTCTCAATTGGGTCTTTTAAAATCAACCAATGGTGTCAGGAATATTAACAGTCATGTAGCAAAAAACAATTTGCTAGCAGACGAAAAAGGTTATTGGAAATGAGGGGGAAGTTATTTCTATATACATTATAAATCTATACTTTAGATCTGTCTGTCAAACAAGGATTTGAAAAGAGATTTTCTTGCTTCCACAATATAAATAAATTTGAGGTTATTGGAGTTTATTTTAAATGTTATGTTTTTAGGTCATTCCTGCAGGCATTCATAGTGCTGATAGGCATTATAACCTCCAGAACACCTCTACTCCCAGCTTCAATAAAGGTACAGAAGTTTTAGCATAGTTTTATTTAAGTACTTGGATGTCCGCCTAACTATATAAGTTTCTAAAGTTTCGTGCTTCGATTTTCATTTTACAATCTGTGGAAAACTTAGATTCAAAATAGAACTTTTATTGTGATCTATTTATTGATATAGTTATGTCTTTCAGCTTCTGTCAAAAATATGAAAATAACATTTTCTGAATATTAGAAAACAAAGTTAATATTTATTTGACATAAAAATGTCAGTTAGAACAGTTATGGTAGTTTTGTATAATTATCGCAGCGTATGTACAGTTTTTCGCGGATAGCAAAATGAAAAATTTAAATTCCAGTTTGTTGGCCCCGAGGGGTCGAAGGCCCTGGCCAACAAAGGACGAATAAACACTATGATTAATTTTATCTATCGTGGAAATATTCAAATATACAAAAATGTGGAATACATTTGTAGTAAAGCTTAAACTGGTTTTGATCCAGCGGAAATGATTTGTTTTTAGGTAGCTAAACAGAAAAATGTTCCAAAAAATCCTTGAATATAAAATATCTTTCCATGAATTGAAATTGAATTTTGTTTATTTTTATTTAAGGCTAGGTTAATGAAAAGTTTTTTTTTATATCAAATTTGATAACGGGCGTGGGGTTGTTATGGTATTACAGTAAAACAGGGAGAAAGGGTTAAATAAAGTTGTATCTTCCCATCGCAGTGTCCTTGTCCCGTCTGTCAATTGGGTCATTGAAAATCAACCAATGGTGTCGTTTATATTAACACAGCAAAGTATAGTAGTGGAAAACAATTTTGTAGCAGACGAGAAAGGTCATTGAAAAAGGGAGGGAGGTAGATATCTGTTTATAGATCTATACTATAGATCTGTTTTTTTGTGGCCAAGACATATAGGTCTGAATTAAGTCTTCATATATGGGCTGTCCCATAGTGGAAGAATAAATACGCACTTTCTTAGTAGACTTAATTCTATGAATGTACAAAAACAAACATATGATTAATTTAATGTGCTTCTATTTTAACTTTTTACGTATAACAGAAAATTTTAATTCAAGCCTAAAACTAAATTAATAAAAAATGAATGTTTCTATTCTACAATTCAGTTAATTTTATTGAAAATTTTTAACATTTTTTCTAAATATGATTTGATAGAAAAAATTGTTTTGTTTTCAAGTACAAGGGCTGAGTTTTAAATCAATAACATTCAAATAGATTGGAAAATATTTTTGTCACCACAAAATTGGAAAAACTTCTACTGATTGAAATATTTAAATGCTTTGTAAAGAGCCAAATATTTTAAGGAAGTTCTTAAAATATGCATCTGTCATTAAGTTGTTCCTTATTTAGACAATTAGTGAAGCTACTCTATAATTCAACATGTCTGTCAGTCCGTCAGTCCGTCAATCCGTATTGGTATGGTGAAATGTATTTTCTCAACTTTAATTTATAAGGATAAATGGTTGATTTTTTTCGGAAAAAAAGATTTTCTATACCAATCAAACATCCAGTATGTAATTTACTTTGTCCGTCGGTCTATCAGTCATTCTACAAAATAAAATAAAAATAAAATAAAAATAATGTCGTCAAATGTTATTAAAAGGTCTAACTTTCATAAATGAGGAATTTCTGATACATTTGCATAACAGTTATTAGAGGCTTTAGAGTGAGGGCACATGGGGATAGGTAAATAAATAGTAATAAAGTTCTACCTTCATGATCTTTACCAAGATATTTTTGGCAAGGACTCCAGTTTGGCTTGTAGAAAAAATTAAATGAATTTTTAGAGGTCAACGTTAAATCATTCTTTTATGATTAGAACTCAAAAGGGGTAGTTTCACGAAATGCATTTGAACTTAATTTAGTGAACCGCATATTTTTTGCTAGTTAATTGGTTTAACTATATTTATATAGCATATATTTAAAAGAATTTCAATTTTCTACTACGTAGTTTTGAAAATATCAAGACTTGAAAATCGTCTTTTTGTAATATATGCAATTTAAAAACACGATTTTCAAGTCTTGATATTTTAAAAACTACGGGGTAGAAAATTGAAATTCTTTCAAATATATGCCATATAAATGTAGTTTAACCCATTAACTAGCAAAAAATATGCGGTTCACTAAATCAAGTTCAAATGCCTTTCGTGAAACTAACAGGTTTTAGCATATTAAATCATATTAGGTAGTGTATACAAATTATATTTTTTAAAATAAATTATCATTTTAATTTTAGGACAGAATCTTGGTCATCCTGCAAGGTCTTCTCAGTGGTGGCAGAGTTTTTCTACAGGTAATACTTATATAAGCTTACCAACTTGTTTATCATTTTTAAATAAATGTCTCTTTTATAGTCCCTTTCGTGGCAACACCCCTTAAGGGGCGATTCGTCGTATTTTTAAAATGGCTTTTGATAGGTTATTGTAGGTTAGGTTATATTGGGTTATCGTTAGGTGATTGCCCCGTGTGGTTAGGCAATTGGCCCCGCAGGATTATAGCTCACAGCAGGGGCTAGAAATAGGAGAAAACCTACTGTCAAAAAAACAAGAATCGCCCCTTAAGGTGCGTTGCCATTAAATGAACTATACCCCAAATGTCATGTGTAGTGTAGCTTATTTGAATGTTTGTAGATTAAAGATGTCTTATTATTGTAAGCTAGGATTTAAACTGCAAATGTACTTTGTAGCTTAAGGATAGAACACAGCAAGATTATTAATCTCCACCTAAATTTCAAATTTAATATCTTCCTTATAAATGGTTCAAACATTCTTTTACTATAGGTAGATCATTTGAGACCAGCGAGTGTATTTCTGAAATTAACTTTCCTTAATTTGTAATAAAAATACCTCTATTTTAAGACTCTAATTCTTCTAATTTTCTTTAACAGACTAAATAATGAAAATTATAATTGTAGATTAATTAAACTTAATTAAAATTAGGGTTGGGTCGGATATTTTAACTATCCGGCCGGATACTGGATATTGAAACTATCTGGATACCGGTTATCCGGCTGATTTCTAATGCCGGATATCCGTTTATCCGGCCGGATTTCCAGCAATATGCCGGATATCCGACGATGGACAGATACCCGGCCGGGTACCGAATATCCGGCTGTTTTCTAATGCTAAAAAGTATCCTGCCCAACCCTATTTGAAATTAATATTATTTAGTTTGCCTGCCTTTCCTTCATGCCTCTGGGAGACGCCTTGACGTTGGTATTCACAGAACCTCTCTGGACAATTATCCTCTCTAAGATTGTTCTCAAGATTGATATAGGAATGTCATTTATTATTCAGGGATTTTAAGTGATAAGACAATGACGATGAATAGGTCTTTTAACTCCAATGATATTCAACAAAATTAATCGTGCTTTAAATAAAATTATTGGTTAGGTAAAAAGTTTGGCTTCTTAAATTAGTTGCATGAAGTGCATTTCAGAAAAATGATTTCAATTATAAGTGTCAAATATACCATCAAACATATATAATTTTGTATTACAATAAATAGTAAACAATAAGATATCAATAAATTAGTCGTCATGCTGTTTTTTTTGTGTGAAAATAAGCCAGCTATACAAATTGCAAAAATCACAAAAATATTAGGTAAGTCTTGATATTTTTAAAACTATGTGGTAGAAAATTGAAATATTTCAAAAATATGCTCTATAAATTTAGTTTAAACCAGGGTTCGGAAGCCGCGCCTCAGCCGCGCATAAGCCTCAGTTTTAAACCTGCTTGTGAGCAGAAAAAGAAATTTCAGAAAGAAGGATTGTCTGCTTAAGAGACAGTTTTATACATCTAGCTGAATTTTAGGTACACCGACAAACGTCCTACTACGACAAACGTCCTACTACGACAAACGTCCTACTACGACAAACGTCCTACGCGACAAACGTCCTAAGCGACAAACGTCCTACTGCGACAAACGTCCTACTGCGACAAACGTCCTACTGTGACATCTCTTTAGTAAAACGTCCTAAAAATTTTCAAAAATTATGAAATAAAAAAAATCTTCCAAATTTAAGGACAAAATCCTCTAATTGTAAGAATACTTATCAATATAAAAATTCAAAATGGCGATAAAACACAGGAAAATAATCTTTAACTGAAATTTATTTTTTGAATAACTTTAACCATAGGCTAAATTTTAAAAATCTGTCCGACAGTTTTCCCAAAGTCTGTGTTGGCTATCAAATGGTATAGTTTCGAACCCGATACATCCTTGCATTACAAAATTCGACCTTTAAATTTTTAGGACGTTTTACTTAAGAGATGTCGCAGTAGGACGTTTGTCGCTTAGGACGTTTGTCGCGTAGGACGTTTGTCGTAGTAGGACGTTTGTCGCGGTAGGACGTTTGTCGGTGTACCGAATTTTATAGTGATAAAATGACGATTTCACTGAGGCTTACCTGCGGCTTACGCGCGGCTTCCGATCCCTGGTTTAAACCATTGACCAGGAAAAAATATAAGGTTCACTAAATTCATGTTCAAATGCATTTCGTGCAACACCCCTTTGATTTAAATTCCTTGATTTATTTACAGGAAATTTTACTTGCTGAAAGTCATTCTTAAATTATAATGTGACTTTTCTATAAAAATAAACAAATAAAATAAATAGATTTTCACACAAGCAATAACCGTATTACTAATTATATTCTACTGTACATTATTTTTTCTATAAAAGTAAAATCACGTCGTGAGAGAGAGAGTGCTTGTGTAAGCAATTCTAAAATCGAATTTGTTACATTCAAGAAATTGAATCGTTGAAATAGAATCCATGAAAATTGAATTTTAAGAAAAGAGCGAAACAGTATTTTTAAACCATAAAATTACATATATATCATCGCAATCATTTATAAAACGATTATTGTACATGTATATTTACAATTACAGAAAATTATCGATAGATACTTGGAATGGCCCTTGATAACTTCAACAAAATCCTTTAGAGTATCATATTTTGAATTTTAACAATGGTGGTTTACGTTTTTTTCTAGCATAAATTAATATATATAATAAACAATGTAAAGGGATAGTTGCATGAAGTGCTTTTAAGAAGTTTAATTGCAAGCATATGTAACAAGAATACCATCTAACATATATAATTTTGTATAACAATAATTAGCAATCAATTATTGCACCAAAATAGTAGTCCTGCTGTTTTTGTGAAATCAGGTCAGCATATATGCAAAAAATTAGGTTTTTAAGTATTGATATTTTAAAACTACCTAGTATAAAATTAAAATTCTTTCAAATATCCTACAGAAGTTTAAACTATTGAACAGAAAAAAATATTCAGTTTACTAAATTCAAGTTTAATTGCACTTCGTGCAACTACCCATTGGATATTCTTCATAGAGAAAAAAATAAAAGAGAGGAATCGAAGCAACTAGAAGACGAAAATAGGCAGTGGGCCTAGAGGCCTACTTAGCGCTGTTGCCGCGCTAAAATTTATTGCTATTCCACTACTTTTCAAATGGGAGGATTAAAAATTATTTTAAAAAATATTTGTTTACTTTTTACTATTTCCATATTTAGGGCAAGAATATTAGATTAGATATTTTCGTTTTAATGTTTTAATTAAAAATTACATAGAATTTTATTTTTATTTAAAAAAATTTGTTCATGAAAGATGAATCCTTCTATTTCTAAAAAGGGGGAAATTTTTTTCATAATGAACATTCAGCTGATTCTGACCGCCCACGGCTGTTTGCTAAATATCGCTTTTCTTTTTATTCACATTATTATTTATGATTGACTTACAAAAAGCCCTGGGCGGTTTTTGATTTTCGTCTGCTTCTAAATTTAGGGATGGGGAAGTAGTATTTTACCATGAAAAAGGGGTGAGTATTCATCCTCTTATCCTTTTTCCTTATGATATTCTTTTATGTTCCTTATGTCAAAAAAAAATAATGGTTATTTATCGCATCGTATTATAGACAGCTTTCCGAAGATATAAAATTGAAAAATTATAAGTTAACAAATTATAAGTTAATGTTGATAGAAAACTAGTTATATTATTATACGATACATGATTTTTCAATATTGCTGAGAACCGGTTCTAATCCACCAAAGTAATAGTGAAAAAATGAATAAAAAGATTTGCTATTGGAAAAACATTATCTTTTTGTCAATGTAACAGTAAACTGAAAATTTTCCATGCAATACACAGAAATGCAATACAATTTGTCTTCTTAAATTAGGTTTATTTTAACAGGTTTTTTAGAATTTTTTCAATCCTTTTCCTTGTGTTTTTTATTTAAAAGTTTGAAAAATGTTAGTAGAAGAATTTGTAACCTTGAATATATTTAATTTAGCTAACAATAAAAAATAGAAATTAATAATGTAAAGAAACACACATTTTAAAATGTAGCTCATGTACAAATATTGACTCGTCAGAGATGGGAAAAAAACAGGTTTTTTTAAAAAAGATCAAACCAGTGTGGTTTATTTGGTTTAAACCGGTTTTTATTGGTTTTTATTAATAAAAACCAGGTTTTTTTGTTTTTTTAAATAATTTTTTTGTTTTTTTTAATAATATCCAAATTAAAGTATTCTAATTTAGTATAAAGGGGTAGTTTCACGAAATGCATTTGAACTTAATTTAGTGAACCGCATATTTTATCCTGGTTAAATGGTTAAACTACATTTATATGGCATATATTTGAAAAAATTTCAATTTTCTACCACATAGTTTTTGAAATATCAAGACTTGAAAATCGTCGTTTTAAATTGCATATATCACAAAAAGACAATTTTCAGGTCTTGATATTTTAAAAACTACGTGGTAGAAAATTGAATTTATTTCAAATATATGCTATTTAAATGTAGTTTACCCCATTAACTAAGAAAAAATATGCGGTTCACTAAATTAAGTTCAAATGCATTTCGTGAAACTACCCCTTTAGTATAAAGATTTAAACTATTAAAAGAATTTTGAATTAGGTATTTATGTTTTTGACTGTATTTTTTACATTATAAAAAGACTAGCGGCTAGGCCCCTAGAGGCCTCTAGGGGCACTTGAGGAGGAGAGAGTCGAATTTAATAATTGAATTTTTTATTTTATATTTTGTAAGAAAAAGTAAAAAAAATTTTTTTTTTGGGGTGGGCGAACATTTTTTTTTTTTTTTGGGGGGGGGGGTTGCCCCCCCCCTCATTTTTAAATTTAGTTAAAAAGTTTAAAAAAAAAAATTTTCGGATGGGGGGTTGGGGGTGTCCCACCCCCTAAGAAAATAGTTATAAACCTTCCCGGGACCTATGAGAAGCTACCCTGTTAAGGAGAACCCAATCGGTTCAGCGGTTAGCGAGATCCTTTGGTACAAACATACAAACACAAAAACACACATACAAACATCCTGTTACTTTATTATAAGGATATAACTGGAAAGATAGGCCTTTGTATTAAAAAAACCATTTAAACCATCCCACCTTGGTTTTTTTTTGGTTTTTTTAGCTTTTTTTTTGGTTTAAACCACTTGATTAAAACCACGTGGTTTTTATTTTGCCATCCCTGCTGACCGTAATAAATCCTACAGAATTGCATATGTAGGCTACAACTACATCTCATTGTATAGTTCTCTTTTATTTCAAATGTTGTTGAAGCTAACCCCTGAATCGATACAGTTCTCCTTTACAGTGTAGCTTCTCGTAGGTCTGTAGAAGATTTATAGCAATTTTTGGGAGGGTACCAATTCCTTCCTGTTTTCCTAAATAAATTTTTTTACCCCAAACCACCTAAAGTGCCCCTAGAGTTATCTAGTTGCGCAGCCGCTAGTCCTAGTTGAATTTAAATAATGACATGACCAACAGGGTGGTGGAAAAGTATTTTTGGTCTGTTCCTGATCTCTGGAATGGTTCTCTGCATCCAGCCACCTTTCATCTTTCCTCCAGAGGTAAAGTTTTATGTAACTAAAATAACCTAACCTGACCTATAATTAAACACAAACAAAACCACGCATCTTATGTTTGATATATTCGTTAAAGAGGGGGGGGGGGGGGTGGTCTCTGCTTCACTAGGCACTTTAAAGGAAACCTTCTAAAGGAATTGTTTTCTCTCACACTTTACATATTTCTTTTTTTCTTACCCACCTAAAGGGTGTTTAAAAAAAAACCAATCGCTTCACTCTTTTCAATATAAACCCTACAGTTTTAGTCATAAACTAAAAAAAAATGACACAAATCATGTCCAAGCAATGACAATGAGAAAGCACTATTGAATTTTGATTTCTACTCACCTATCCTGAGCACTACAGCTCGAGTCCTAGCTCTTGTGGAGAATTTTTCCTTACATGGAGATTAAAAATCAACAAATCGTCTTAAGTACTTAAAATCTTGTAGATAGACCCTATAATGTTTAGAATTTTTGATGGAGCATGTAAAAACCTTTCTATAGACACCTTAACTAGGTTTCTAACTCAATCCTAGCCAATTTGGCATAACAAAGACAGACCCATCAAACATTTAGACATGATGGGTCTCTCTAGTTTTTGATGTTTGACAGATCTTTCTTTTTGATGTAAAAATGGCTAAGATTGTGTTAGAAATCTGGTTAAGGTGTCTATATAAAGGTCTATATATGCCCCATCAAAAATTCTAAACATTATGGGTTCTATCTACAAGATTTTAAGTATTTAAGACGGTTTGTTCTTTTTTTAACACAGAACAGTCATGTCTCAATGTTTGATGGATTTGTCTTTTTTATGCCAAATTGGCAAGGATTGAGTCAGAAATCTGGTTAAGGCGTCTATAGAAAGGTCTTTATATGCCCCATCAAAAACTTTAAACATTATGGAGTTTAACTACAAGATTTCAAGTACTTTAGACAGTTTATTCTTTTCTTAAAAAAGACAAAACTGACTTAATTTGTTATAAAATATGCACCCTAAACGTAGAGAAAAATTTTCAACAATGGCTAGGCCTCGAGCTGTAGTGCTCAGGAGAGGTGAGTAGAAATCAAAATTCAATTATGTTTTCTCATTGGCATTGCTTGGACATGATTTGGGTCATTTTTTGTTAGTTTTTGACCAAAACTGTAGGGTTTATATTGAAAAGAGTGAAGCGATTGGTTTTTTTTTAAACACCCTTTACCTTTGGTTACATCCCAACATAAAGTTTACCCTGGCCATGAATCTAACTTTTTATTCTTTTCCCTGGATGAGAAATAAGTATTATCATTGTTGTTTGTTTTTCTGGAGAGGGATGAACTGAACCCACAAGCCACATGAAAAGCTACGCCCCTAGTTAGAGACCCTTTCGAAAGGGGGAACGGTGTGGGGGTTGAGTCATCACCTTAAATAAAAAAAATCTAGGGGCTCTTTTTTAGGTGCCTGCCCCTAAGAGACCTTCTTTGATCTAGAGTGTTAAGCAGAGACAAACAAACAATTTTCTTGTATTCATTCGAATCCGGCTGATAGGAACCGGCTCTCATCCATACGAAAAACTATGTCTAGCATCGTATTATATCCAGCTTTCTACGAATATAAAAATGTACAATCTTTTTAAGCCCCAAGGTGCCGAAGGAACGGGCTAAAAATACTGGTTTTAATCTTATAATTGTACATTCTATATCTACGGAAAGCTGTTTATAATACGATGAAAGAAATAACTATTATGCAAGAATAATTTTAATGTCTAAACGTACACTTTATATACAGTAAATTTTGACATAATATCAGATTATCTACTATTAGTATTAATAGACTAATTTTAGAAAAGTGTTTAAATGCAGATTTATCTAAAACTAAATAAAATGTCGCATTTCAATGTTATTTTTATTTAAAACGTCATTAAATTAAATTTAACTTACATAAATACATTTTTAAATTGTTTTTTGAAAAATATTTTTTTTCAATATCCGATGAAACAATAAAGGTTAATTGTTCTCATAAATGAACAATAATACATTAAACAGAAATTAATTAATATATTTCATAACTTTTACTAATATTAAACTTAGATTAATGTCATATTTTCGATTAATGTATTTTGTAGGTTATAAAATTATATTGGTACTTTTTTTAAAAGGAAAATATTTTAAAAATAGATTTTTTTGTCAGTTAGGCTTCAACCAATGATCAAAGCGATCCCGCAATGTTTAGTAAAGTGTTCACTTTTATCTAAAATAGGATGAATTTATCGGCCATTGTCTTATCCCTTTAGAACCCTGAAACTACTCTAGATTGTGGAATACACGTCTGTATATGGCACCTAAATATTATGTTTTAAAATAGGTTTACTGGGGCTCTTTTTGGTTTGATTAACTATTTTTATGTATTAAGGAGAACAATGGGACAACAATAGTGCCCACAACAACCACAACACCATTCACAACAGAGTTGCCCACCACCACACCATCTATGGAGGATTTCAACATCTCAACAACACTCACTGATCTAGAGGTTAGTCATTTGTAGGGATTTTGTGATAGTCAATCGTTATAAATGTAATAGGATATCTGTATGTCTGTGTGTGTGTTTGTATGTATAGCGAAGGATATCTCTAACAGATGAATGATAAGGTTCTCCTTTACAGTAAAGCTTCTTTTGGGTACATTGAATGTCTATAACTATTTTAGTGGAGGGTAATACAACCCTCCCAAGAAAAATCATCCCTTGAAAAAATGCACCCCCAAAAAAATCTGTTTATTCCTTTTTAAACCAAAAACTAAAAGTGGAAGGTCGACTCCTCTTACTTAGAGACATCCGCTTGTTTCTTATAAAGGGAGAGGTCATTTTCTAGTAAATCCCGTAAAGGTGTGTGTTATAAGGCCTAAAAATAGTAGTAGAACGATAAGGTGCTCTAGATATATGTATTCCCTATTGAATAGAACAATAGGGAAATTTTTTTTTTTTTTTGATAACCGTACCTGGATTATCTAAAAAAAATACGAAATTTCTATCAAACGCTTTGTTTGGCTCAAACTGACAAAAATTTAAAAAAAATATAATTATAATAATAATGTTTTCTATAGGTACAAGGTAAAGGTTAAGAACAATCTATACCATTAAACAAAGGAAGAAGTCATTCTTTACAGGTTGATTTATTATAATTATATTTTTTTTTATTTGTGTCAGTGTGAGCCAAACAAAGCGTTTGATAGAAATTTCAGATATTCCAGGTACGGTTATCAAAAAAAAAAAAAAAAAATTTCTTCCCTATTGTTCTATTCAATAGGAAATACAAATATATAGAGCACCTTATCGTTCTACTACTATTTTTAGGCCTTATAACACACACCTTTACGGGATTTACTAGAAAATGACCTCTCCCTTTTAAGTAAAAATCAGAGAGAGCTGAACAAATAAATAAGTTTACAATTTGCATTTACTTTTCATATTTGCAAAATTGCCTTAAAATTTGCGAATTTGTCTTTTCTCCCTATAAGTATGTCTACGGCTTTATAGTTTATTATTGTTTTCACATTAATAATTCTGAAATTGCCATATTTATCATGTATGCAATGGTATAAGTTATCATTCATTTTGCAAATTTGTTTTTACATCATAATAATTTTGTTGTCATTATTCAAGCTAAGTAACATCGACGCTATAATTATGTTTTTCATACTATTTTGTTTAATTTGTGCACAGAAAAATTGAGAGGGGGAATGGTATTTTGTCACCAAGTGTGACAAAATTACATATTTAAGCAATAAAATGTCTCTTGTAAAAAGGATAACTATAATGTGTAAAAATATTTCTCGTATTCATTCGAATCCGGTGGATAGGAACCGGTTCTCATCCATACGAAAAAACTATGTCTAGCATCGTATTATATCCAGCTTTCTACGAATATAAAAATGTACAATCATAAGATTAAAACCAGTTTTTTCAGTCCGTGCCTTCGGCATCTCTGGTTTTAATCTTATAATTGTACATTTTATATCCGCGGAAAGCCGTTTATAATACGATGCGAGAAATAACTATTAATGTACGAAAATATCTATAAAAATCTGCGTTTTGCCGGGTGTCATAGCAATAAGCGAGAGTCGGCTGTTTCTGGCTTTTAAACAAGGACGATGATTTCCAATTGTGTCCAAGATATAGGACCACATTAGAATAATGAAGGTATTAGGGAAGAAAAGGCGAGAAAAGAATGATAGTATGAGGATTTCGCTTAAATAACAGAAGGAAACAACTATTCATAGAGAAGTTTCGCTTCTGAGTTAAAATTAAGCTAGGGTAGAAGTTGGTAATAAGAGAAAAGACCAAAGAGTGATGTATTAATGATGGAAGGACGGAAAAGTCTTGCCATTTTTGATATTTTAGCTCGACTTCAATCACTTAGGTAATTTTGGCGCGGTTAGTGAGGAATATTAAACCACTTTTATTTTGAAACAATTTTGTTATTTTCCATTCATGAATTAAGTGACATCTAACATATAATTTACATTTTAAATGCCAAAAATAAATTAAAATATTTGTATTTCGCACGTATTTCAAAGCATTAATATATGTATGTACATATTAATATATGTATGTACATATTTTATATTTGAAAAGTTTAAATTAAAAGGGGGGGGGGGGCGAAAGTGACACTTTTTGAAACCAAAACTAAAAGTCAAAGGAACTCAACTAAAAAAAGAGTTACAGGTCTGACATTTTGCATGGCAGTTGCTTTATAGGGGTACAATATGGAACTGTGAAGAAACGGCGTCACAACCGCCGAAAACCGCCGAGAAAAGGCAAAAAAAATTTCGGCGGGAAACGGCGGTTGCACCGCCGTTTCTTCACAGTTCCATATTTTACCCCTATAAAGCAACTGCCATGCAAAATCTCAGACCTGTAACTCTTTTTTTAGTTGAGTTCCTTTGTTGACTTTTAGTTTTGGTTTCAAAAAGTGTCACTTTCGCCCCCCCCCCCTTTGTAATACAACTTTTTGATTGCATTTATTAGATTAGTTTCAAGTTTTTCTTTGCAAGTCCTTGAATTTTTGTTTATTCTTAAAATATACATCAAATTTTTATTTATGGTAAATTCTAATCATTACGTTTTAACTTAATTATAAACTAAATGAATATTCTGCCGTTCATAGATTCTTAAGATTTTCGGGTATGATCCCTTTCGTGACAACGCCTCTTAAGGGCGTTTCGTCTTATTTTCACAGAAGCTTTGCTCTTATTTCTAGTCCCTGTGGGGGGCTCTAACCCTTAGGAGCAATCACCTAACATAAAATATACTATCAAAATCTACTGTAAAAATACGACAAAACGCACCTAAAGAGGCGTTGTCACGAAAGTGACTACACCCGAATTTTCCACATAAAGATGTATAAAAGTAAAAAAATGTATTGGTATTGGCAAGTTATATTCCAACTTTACCCCAACAAAATATTAAATTTTGCGGCAATTTCAATTGGAATAATTTGGAATTCTGGTTAGATTTTTTGCAATTTAGTTTTACAACTAAATGAGCTTAAAAAGATCAAGTACGGACAAGGAGAGCCAGACCTCGCTTTTTTAGCTTGATCAACCCATCCTATTATTCTTAAAAATTGCAATATGACACCATGGAGATTGTTGAGTTTTAGTGGTCCACATACCTGAGGTGGATTCTTTAAAAAAAATTGCCCCACTAATCGCTTAGTGGGGCAAAATTGTTTTCGTAAAAAATCCTCCAAAATTACATAAAAAATCTACAAAAATTAAATTAAATCTTATGTTAATAACCCTTCTATGATTTTGTTTAATTTTTGTAGATTTTTAATGTGATTTTGGTGGATTTTTCACGAAAACAATTTTGCCCCTCCACCTCTGTATTCTAAAGAAACATTATCAATAATTATTATATTCGTAGGGCAGGCCATGGCCAAAACTGGAGAAGTTAGTGGAAGCCGCAGGTAATTACTTTAATTTTGATTTTATTATTTTAAGACTCAAGGAGCACTTTTGTAAAACTCTATATTTTATCACTTTATTGTTTTACTACATTTTCATTTTCTTTGATGAAGTGATGCTCGCAGCTGTCTAAAATAAAGATACCTACTGGATGAAAGAACTGACCAATAAATGAGATACATATTAGCAACCTAAATTAATGGAATATTTTTTCTGTCAAAATATCAACGTATATCCTATATACATTTTTGTAAATGAAGGGAAAATTTGACCCTCCAATTTCAATTTTAGATTTAAAAGCAAAAGATTAATAGGATAGAATATGAAGAGGGTTGTTTTTTCTTTGTAATTTTCTTAGTGGATGGGACCTACCCCTGAATACTAATAGCAGGCTTTATTGCATAGGAGAACCATATCGGTTTAACGGTTGCGAGATCCTTCCATCGAGCTATGTCCTTTTAGTGTCTTTTTATTTATTAAAATGGAGGGGGTGGTTTTAACACTTTTTGCAACCAGAGCTAAAGGAACTCAACTTAAAAAAAAAATTTAGCACTGAAATTTGGAATGGTAATCGCTTTAAAGAGGTAAAATGTGGAACTGTGAAGTAAAGATGGCGAAACCGCCGTTTCCGCCAAAAAAATTCGGTTATAGCGGCGGTTCCGCATTACAGTTCCACATTGTACCTCTTTAAGCAACTGCCATACCAAAATTCAGTTGAATTCTTTTAGTTTTGGTTTCAAAAAGTGTCACAACCGCCCCTACCTTTGTAACATCTCTGCGGTTAAAATCATTATTTTATGTTTTGAGATTTGATAAAAAGTTATGTATAGGTAATCTTTTAATAATTTAACATTCTTTTACAAGATTAACAAACAAACTTTGTTTCTGGGAAGATTTTGAAGAAAAAACATTTGTTTTATATTTCTTGGATAAGCTACTTAGTGTCACATTTTTGTAGCAAATCTACTTAATAATCAACTAACGGCTACGCCCCTAGAGGCCTCTAGGTGCACTTGAGGAGGGGAGAGTCGAATTTGATAACCCAATCTATTATTTTAGATTTTAAAAGAAAAAGCAAAAAAAAAAAATTTTGGGGGGGTGGGTGCCCACCTATTTTATTTTAGGTAAAAGAATTTAAAAAAAAAATATTTAAGGGGTGAATTTTGCTAGGGGCTATTTCTCTTAGAAGGGTGATGGTACCCTCCCCCAAAATAGTTATAAACCTTCCTGGGACCCTGTTAAGGAGAGTCCGATCGATTCAGCGGTTAGCGAGATCATTCGGTACAGACAGACTGACATACAAACAAACACACATCCTGTTACTTTATTATAAGGATTCTTGTAACAAATTACTTAATTCTTATGTAAGGTGCTGCACACATAGCCTCTAGTGGTTTCGTTACTAAAGTGGGGTGATCCAACCCCCTCACCCTTCATATTTACTTTTAAAAATAAGATTCTTTTGGGCGATGGGTATCTCGAAAAGTTTGTGTTAGACTACAACTTTAATACTAAAAACCTTGTTACTTAAATAAATAATAGAGAAACTTTTATAATATTTTGTAAACCCCTGAAAACATTGTAAATGTTAATAATGAAATAAGTATTAAGCTTGTCTTGTACTGTTCATTTTTTTTTTGGGGGGGGGGGTAATCATCATGTAATGATATATAGGCCAGGACGTCCAAGCTGTTTTTTGAGGGGGGGGGAGATTAAAAATGAAAAATTTTGGGGGTGACTACGGCACCCCTTTATTTAGAGGGGGGGGGGCGTAATAACTATTACTTACCCTACCCCTTGGACATCCTTTCAATAATATTATGTTTATATAGGTTTAAAGTCCATGCATGACTCCTATCTGGAAGAAGAACATCCGACTGGTCCAGCTTATGGCGTCAAATACTATATTGGTAAGTCAGTTTTTGGAAGAAGCGAAGCTACTCTAAAATTAAAAAAAAACTTTTTTAGAAAACGTAATTTACTCTGCTCATATTTAGATTAGACTGTCGAGTTTTTCTACCTATACCAATATATCTACTTGGTTTGTTGTTCAGTAGTTAGCAAGATTCTTCGCTATATTTAATCACTAATTACACCTTTTCTGTTTAACTAAAATGATTAAATCATATTGATAACCTAAATCATAAAATACTATTTTAAGTAGAATTATAATTCTTAGTCATTCCCCTTTTGTACTGAAGTCGGTAAACTTGTTGACCTCTGAATATTTTATTATCTAAAATCCTTGTGTTGTCATTAAAGTTATTTAATATTTATGATATGATTCATGAATAACTTCTAAAACTTTGAATTTCTCAGATAAGAAATTTTTTTATTATCATTTTTAAAGTCCGCGTTTGATTGTAAGTAGTATAAAAGCAAAGCTTCTCCTTAATATTTTACCTTAATTTTTATTTGCAACTGCTTGATTTATTATCCCAACTAGTCCCTAACGTTTTCTTATTTGTTGGTTTAACAACAAAGGGGACTTTTATTGAATTTTGATTGGTTGGTTCATTTAGTTGAGTGTTTTTAAGAACCTCGTTACTTATGGATATTTAAAATTAAACTTACATTTACCAAATAAACTTTTAAATTATATATCTATCTATAATACAAAGTAGCTTGATGTCTGTCTGTCTGTCCGTCCGTCCGTCCGTCCGTCCGTCTGAAGCTTAAGATCTCGGTAACCACTAAACCGATCGGATTCTACTCTTCAGGGTATATACCTATTGGTCCTGTGGTGGTTTTAAGCTATTTTCTTGGGGGGTGGGACACCCCCAACCCCCCCAAAAACAAGAAAATCCCCCCCCATTTTTTTTTTGTAGGAGATATCCTTGGTCCTTTTTTTGTTTTTTGTAGAAGATTTTCTTGGTCCTTCATATTTTTTTTTTTTAAATTTCACCTTAACTTTTTTTATCATCTCTTGGGGCACAGCCCCTAGAGGCTAAGGGTGAAGTCGCTAGTTTTTATATAAAGTAGTAATATTGAGATAACTACTGAACCGATTGAACTCGGAATCTTCACATGGGTTCTGGGGTGGTTTTGGGCTATTATATTTTTATAATCTTGGGATTGTTTCAGACTTCTTTTCTGTCCTACCCTGTCTCTTAGTTTATAAGATCTCCTAGATTATATATTATATATTATTACTATATTCTTTTTGATTTCATGAATGAATTTTATAATTCTATGTAAAATAATGCTCACGCCACCAGTTTTACTTTATATTTTTGAAATTGTAGAGCTACTAAATAATTCGTATAATAATGTCCTTCTGTCCGTCTGAAACGTTTTATGTGAAACATTCATCTCTTGGCAACTAATTTAGACAGACGAATAGATTTTTCTTTATTAATCCAACCTATGTGTTGTTAATTATGTAAATCTGGGAAAATCTTAGATAAACGTTATAATTATTTATTCCTTACTATAATGTAATTTTCTAAAAATTTCTTATACCTTTTTAATTCTTCCTTTCTTTTTTACTATGACTGAACATCTGCTATATAACTCACTTTGTCCGTCCATTCCTTCTTTTGGATTTCTTTACGTAATAATTTGTTATACTTCTTAATTTCCAAGTCAATGAGCACAAAAAATTTATAGAGAAATTAATCCTTACATATTATGTTTTATATTTGCTGCCTAAGCATTTTCTGAAGTAAAACTATGTTTAAATGTTAGAATCGTCCTT
Organism: Acartia tonsa; assembly: GCF_053477335.1. Classification (NCBI taxonomy): domain Eukaryota; kingdom Metazoa; phylum Arthropoda; class Copepoda; order Calanoida; family Acartiidae; genus Acartia; species Acartia tonsa. Next base: position 14,434,436 of record NC_137266.1, on the reverse strand, counting down.
TCCATGTCAAGCATTAATGATTCCTGTAATAATTTGGTACAATTTAGAAAGCACAGCAATCATAATTACCTTAAGTTTATTTTATTCTCTGAATGGATACTTAGCCTTCCTAAAAATTGTTGGAAAAATCGGTCGAGCTTTATAGTACTTTATATTTTAAGATGTAAGGTAGAGCCGAAAAAATAGCCTAAAACCCTCCCTTTTCACCGAGTTAAAACTAAAGACGTTAAATATGGTTCCTAATGCAGCTATGCTATTTGTGCGACATAAATAGTTAAACACATTGGCTCAAAACTAGCGCAAGGCATTACCATGCAATGTTAGGACATTGATAAAGGTCATGCAAATAAAGGGTTGTGAAAAAAGATCTTGTGGTGTATCCTGCCCTATGGAGAGCTCAATCTATTATTCTAATGGACAAAAATGACAAATTATGCATTTTTATGACTTTTAAGACTTGGTTAAGTTAATTCTTTAGTTGGTTATATCATGTTTAACTTATTTTCTCGTATTCATTCGAATCCGGTGGATAGGAACCGGTTCTCATCCATACGAAAAAACTATGTCTAGCATCGTATTATATCCAGCTTTCTACGAATATAAAAATGTACAATCATAAGATTAAAACCAGCTTTTTTTAGCCCGTGCCTACGGCACCTAGGGGCTAAAAAACTGGTTTTAATCTTATAATTGTACATTCTATATCCGCGGAAAGCCGTTTATAATACGATGCGAGAAATAACTATTATTATAACAATGCTATTATAGGCAATATTTGTTTATCTAAAGTTTGTTATGAAACGAGTAAAAATGTTTGAAATTAAATTATTCATGTGAAACTTTTTGCTGCATTAAAATAATCAAATCAAAATCAAGTGCACCTAAAACTAAAAAGACGTAAATAAACAAGGATGGTCTGGTCATTATGCAAATACGCCGCCAGTGATTTTGAGGGATAAGACCCAATGATGACAAGCAAAATTACCACCTTTGTAGATTAAAATATTATTGGTTTAAACCAACCAAAATTTAATAAAAGTACCTATAGTTTTAAGCCTATCGTTAATAAATTGCTTATAAATCTTTGGGTAACAATTTAATTTTGAGTCTCTCTTTCAATCAATAATACAAAGTAGAATTATGTCTGTCTGTCCGTCCCTTAAGATCTCGGTAACCACTGAATCGATCGGGTTCTACTCTTCAGGGAATATACCTACTGGTCCTGTGGTAGTTTTAGGCTATTTTCTTGGGGGATGGGACACCCCCAACCCCCCCCCTTTTTTTGTGGAGGATTTCCTTGATCCTTTTACGTATTTCGCCAAAAAAAAAATTTTATCACCTCTTGGGGCAAAGCCCCTAGAGGCTAGGGGCGAAGCCTCTATTATATATATATATGGTTAATAGTAAAGTGAATTTATTGACTGCAGTTTTTGAAAAGGCAACAAATTGTAGCGTTAGGAAGGAAAAGGTGTATATTTATGGAAGCTGCGCTTTATTTAAAAAAAAATGTTTTTTTAAGAATGTGATAAGACAGAATTTTCTGATATGAAAAAATTAATTTCCTGTTTTGTGGTAAATTTTAGATTTAGGAACCAACACAGATTTTCTATATTAAGATTTTATTAAAATTGGTCAGAGAAAACTATTTGACTATAAAAATGGTATTTCTTTATGTAAAATATTAAACAAAACTAGAGTTAATCTTATAATTTTCCATACGTCGTCCGTTTGAAGTATGTTATAAAAAAAACTGAATAGATGAATGGTTCTTTCAGTTTTAAAATTCTTCTAACTGATCCTAATTAATCTAGGACACTACGGCGTCCCCATTCTGCCATTTGTATGTCGGTATGTCCGTCCGTCTAAGTTGGCAAAATACTGTAACATTTGTTACAGTATGGCTAGAAGAATGGTTCTTTTTGTTAGTTTTTACTAATATTAAGGTGATTTTAGAGGGCAATAATATATCTCTTTTTATGTTTTGCATGTCTTTCCAAGAAAGGACAGTAATCTTTTTGTTTTTCATTTAAAAAGGCATCATTTTTGATTATTTTTTTTTCAGGTGTTGTTCTAGCTCTGTCAACTGCCATTATTGGATCTACTGCCAATGTTATCATTGCTAAGGTATTTAAAAATAAACTTTTTGTCATTGTTAAAATTTATAAAAGTTACTTTTCTATGAAATAAAAAGTAATCGGTTCGAAACCGATTAATATCCGATGGATTAGAACCGGTTCTTATCCACACTGAAAAATTATGTCCAGCATCGTATTATATCCAGTTCTCTACGAATAAAAAAAACTCAGATTTAAGGTATAATAAACAAGCGAAATAAATATGAAATAATATTTGGGGGCAAATTGAAAGGTCGTCAATTTTACGATGTGTTGCCCCACAACGACAGCTGAAAAATACGTATAGGTTTCGTGATTTCTTTCCGATTTATTTCATTGTTGGTATAAGTTGCAAAAAAACTGGCTTTAATCTTAAAATTGTACATTTTATATCCGCGGAAAGCTGTTTATAATCCGTTGCGAGAAATTAACTATCATTTGATTTGAAGAAAAAGTTATGAAAGTATTCTTTCTGCATTCGTTTATGACTGACGAGGGCATACACTTAATTTTGTCGGAGAGGGTGGGGGGAGGGATGAAGGGGCGTAAAGGACTAAATGAATTATGACTTAAGAATTAGGGTGGGTGACACATGATTCCCCGCGCCTACTGGAATTTTTTGATCTCTCCCAAATAAATTATTTATGGGGGAGGTGGGTATACCTAATGTTCAAGCTTGTGCTTGCAGTCTTAATATTCACATTGAAATCATATTATGCAAAACACTTTAGTTCCTTTCTGTTTCATAGTGCAAGATTAACTATTTTGATTATAAATCAAAATTCGAATGACGTCATGGTACATTTTATTTTTAGTGTGAGTCTGTATCCAGCAGTGTTATGGTTTTCTATTCTGGTCTGGGAGGTGTGGTCCTAGCCCTTGCCTGCAGCTTCATGGATCCTAGCAACAGAATTATCTTTGATATTAGTAAGCTTTAGGTTATTATCAGCGAAGCTACTCTATAACATTGTTTGTCCCTTTTCAGTTATATATTATTTTTGTACACTAACTAGCGGCTGCGTCCCTACAATATGTAGGGTATATGAATTCAAAGGTGTAACGAGAGGGCAGAACTAGCCAAAAACCATATGAAGGCTCTAACTTAAAGGTATAAAACCATTCCCGGACCTATGCAAAGCTTCCCTAAAAGAATAACTATCTCAGTTCATTAGTTAATTAAGTCCAAAATTTTCAGACAAAAAATCATCTCCTCTATACAATTTTATCTATTATGTATTAAAATACTATTTCAGCCAGCATCCCGTATGATGAGTGGCTCATTTTGTTCATGCTTGGTTGCAGCGGTCTTATTGGTAAGTTCAATTCCTTATTTTATTATTTTTCTCGTTAGAATCGGCCAATTGAAACCAAACCCTTAGTGATGGGGCTGCTAACATTAAGTGTGCTTATTATTTACTAAGTATATTTGCGATAACTTATTTTATAGATTCTTCCAATTTTTAACATTTACAAAACAGCCTGCTTTATTGCTTTAAGATCCATGTCAGATCTATATAGGAAATAAATGTCTATAAATAAGCTCAAGTTTTCCAAGGAATAAATGTTTAAAACTCATAGTGCTCCAATAATTCTCATTAAACTCTCATTGACCAAAGCGATAAGACCTTTATTCTATTTGTTTATGGAATGAATAAAGTTTTTCAATTCATGTTGATATTTGAATTACATTGAAGTATTTTATCTTGATTTAATAAACAAAAAATATACGTTCATAACAAAAAAATCTAAGAAAACTCTGTTTTAAAAAAATTCGATTGTGGCGACACTTCTGTAGTGTTCAAATATTAAAACTAAAATTTTAATCATATTAACCCTTTGGTGATGGTAATGTGAATAAAAAATATAAGTGAAGAAATCTTTTAAAATCATTTAAAATATTAAATATTTCTTTCTTTTACATATTAATGGCGAGGGAGGAAAATTGAAATAGATAAATAGATATTTACTTATAGAAAACTAGCCAATAGTGAGATAGTTATATCGAGCTAACTTTAGTCTACTAGATTTACAAAGCTTATCAACTCTTTATTTATAATCTTTAAGTTCTTCAATATGTCTATTTAGAACTTTTCAGTAACCTTATTTAGATATGAAAGAATCATTGATTTTTTTCTCCAGTGAAAAGTGTGTCGATGTTGTTGGGTGTAATCAGGGACAAGGGACAATTCTTCGGACAAAAAATTGTGAAAATTGTGAAAAAAGCGAAAATCTTCCCACAATCCACTTCCTTAGTTTGACAGTTTTTACTATAACAAATAAATATTGGATTTTGGATGATATAAAAATAAAATAATTTGTATATCTACTTTAGATTTGCAAACTTTTTCTGTTTTTTTTATGACTCCTTAAAAGCACATTCTATTCTTTGGAAAGTTAATAAATCTTCTTATGTATATATCTGGAAATGCTAAGAATTTTATCATATCAAGACCAGCCAAAAGAATTTATGTTGTACAATTATCCCAAAATAAAGAAATAATGTTTTCATTGTCCGATTAATAATATTTCTAAAATAACTGTTCCGAAGGGCTTCTTTTCAGATAAACTTCTTAAACGTTTTTGGAACAATCTTGCCATATTATTATCTAGAAAGTGTACAGATTTTGGGCATATTTTTTTCATTTCATACCCATAGTGAGTCCGCTAAAAATAGTCGAATTAGTCTTTGAATTTAGGGAAATTATATCGTCAAAAAATTTCGCCGCTTGCATTGTTATAAATCGTATAATAACTAAAAATACACTAAAAAATCGTCTGATATAAATTCCTTTTTAAGTTTGACGGATTATTTATTGTCTGATTGACCATCTAGAGTTATAAATCTACTTATTCTTCGAATAATCTTATTATGAACATTCTAATCTATTGTATACTAAAGTTTCTTGGAACCCCACAGGGATAATGATGTGTGGAAGTAGCACAGCATCAATAAGCAATTAACAGAAAAGTATTAAGAAAACTTGTAGTATATTGCAATAAGAAACAATTATATATTAGTATTTATTGAATATGTAACGACTTGTCAAGCAATATCAGGCCTATCAAAATTGTCAGTTATTTTTCTGTGTATGTGCCAGTCGAGACAATTGTGTGTATGTATGTGTGTATGCTAACCATATAGGGAGGCAGGGAACATTGGACTGTAAATTACTCTGGTAATAACCACGTTAGTTAAAAAACTTTGGGTACTTTCATTAACATTTTATTTGTTTAAACTTTTTAACCAATAATTCAATATATTTAGTCCTCTGAGCGTGGGGGGGGGGGGGGATTATATCAATTTAACGTTTATAGTATGATCCCTTCAGATTACTGGAACCGTGTTTCTTGCTTTGTACATTCATAGTAGTTAATGAGTAGATTCGCTAGTAACAACCGCAATATGAATTAAGTATAACAAATACTAAGAATCATACATAACAATAATTATCTAGATTCTTTTGTTATATTGGATACGTTCTTATACGTGTAGCTACTCCTCTATTAGTGTGGTCTGTTAGTCGAATAACAGCACGTCAAAACCCTTGCCAGTTAGTGGGAATAGGGAATAACCCTTTTTTTTCAGTTTCCAAATTTTTTTTGTACTTAAATAAATTCTTGATTAGCTTGTTCCAACTAGCAGTGTTGAAACCTTTACACCTATTATTAAAAGCGAAGCTTTTCTATAATTAGGGTCGGTCCGTACGTCCGTCCGTCACAAACGGATAGCTTTTTTCGTTAATTTAGGCATGTTAGAATTGTCCTATCGATTTCAAACTTTGCATGGTGATTCCTTTAGTAGTTAGGTACGATTTAGAAAGCGTAGCAACTCTATAATCATAACAAGAATGTCCGTACGTCCTTTTTAAACATGTTGATTTTTTTCCTTATTAACAAAAAATTTTTATGTGATCTAATCATCCAATTGATCTGAATTTTGGTATGTTGATTTTTGGAACAACAAAGTATAATGTTATAAGCAAAGCAACTCTTATAATTAAGTCCTAAAAATGTAAGTGTGTCCATAAACATTATCCTGAATCAAGCAGTTTTTCAACAAATTTACTTACAATTTTGCTCCGATTCTATACATTTATATTATGATTTAATATAAATAGGTATTGGAGATGTACATAAATTTATCGTCATTTGAGATTCTGATTTAATGGTCTCTTCGACGTACATAATAGGTGTTAATTTTAAGAAAACTCTTTATTATTTGCAGCTATGCTTTTTGATTAAAATTATTCTTTCCAACTTGCTTAAGTCATATTCTACTTAAGTAATGAATAATAGTTTACTCTGAATTCATAGCAAATAAAAACTAGAAATATATCTATATTTACGTAGTTTTGTATACAGTCAAAAATACAATATATCAAAGGAAATAAATTGTCTAATAAGCACTAATTACCTAGTCATTAACTTAATAAGTACTTATATTGTTTTTACCAGACAAAAATAATTTTTGTATTTTTACCTAAAAATTCATTATATTGATTAATGGATAAATAAGTACAGATTGTATACTTTAACTAAATGAAAATATTTTTTTTACTTTTAATTTGAATTATAAACTCAGGAAGGGAGGGGACAGTTGGCTGTTAATTATACTAGTCCCCAAAGATTTATGATAGTTTTCTTATTCGTTGGCTGAACAACTTTTGGGGACATTTGTTGAATTTTTTATTGGTTGATTTATAAAAGAAGTTTCAATCCCATATTTTACGCTACAAAACCAGTAATTTTGTGTATCATCATTGGGGATGTACATAAATTTATCGGCCTTATTCCTTTTAGATCTCTGGTTTTTGAGTAACTTTGATCAAATGATCTTTAGGGATAAGACAATTAAAAATAAATTTACAATCCCAATTACAATTTGAAGATTATAATTATTGGAAGAAAAGTATAGACACTGAGAATTTCATCCACAAACTAAAACTCAAAAGCTCATAAACCAACTAAAGAGATACTATGTCAATAAAACGGGTATAGTCCCTTTTGTGGCAATGCCCCTTAAGGAGCATTTCTTTGTATTTTCATAGTAGCTTTTCTCCTATTTCTAGCCCCTGCGGGTGGCTCTAACCCTGCGGGGCAATCACCTAACCCAATATAACTTAACCTAACCTAAAATAACATATAAAATTCATTTTTAAAATACGACGAATCGCCCTTTAAGGGGCGTTGCCACGAAAAGGACTACACCCAATAAATCTTTAGGTACCAGCATCATTTATTGTTAAATTTTTCTCCCTCCAAAATTGCCAAGCTTTTCATATGTTTTAACTATAAATATTTACATATAAAGGCCGTACGGTCACACCTAAACGTAGAAAAGCTTCAATTTTAATAAAAATACTAGGGATGGCAAATCCGTCAAATTTTTGTACTGGATTCGGATTATAAGAATCCGTCCAAAAAAAATGCGGATTCTTGCGGATTCCGGATTCTTATTGTTGGCAGATTCCGGATTCTAGCAATATTAAGAAAAATTTAAAAAAAGTGCTACATAGGTCCTAAAATTTAATGTTTTTGATGTTCTCTATAATTCACTTCCGAGAATCGAATAATATTTTCTCGTATTCATTCGAATCCGGTGGATAGGAACCGGTTCTCATCCATACGAAAAAACTATGTCTAGCATCGTATTATATCCAGCTTTCTACGAATATAGAAATGTACAATCATAAGATTAAAACTAGTTTTTTTAGCCGGTGACTTCGTCACCTCGGGGCTAAAAAAACTAGTTTTAATCTCATAATTGTACATTCTATATCCGCGGAAAGCCGTTTATAATACGATGTGAGAAATAACTATTAAAAGATTTTAAGTATAATGATGAGTATAATAAAAGGGGGAGTTGAAAGAAAAGACTCAAGACGCTAATTTTAGCCTACCAATTAAGAATCCAAATCCGCTATTAAAAAACGGATTCCGGATTCGGATTCCAAAATTGGCCAAAAATTGGGCGGATTCCGGATTCGGATTGCCAACCCTAACAAATTCATATTTTTCTTCATATTTTGTTAGTTATTTGAAGTAAAAACTAAGTTAAATTATTCCGAAACTATAAAAAGCTTTTTATGATTCTTAGAATGAAAACATATTTAGATCTTTTGGCGCTTTCTCTTAAAGTTACTATCGAGCACTAACCCCCCCCCCCCGCTCAAATTTAGGGGCTCTAACCCTGCAGGGCCAATTGTCTAACCTTGTGGGGCAATCACCTAACCCAATATAACATAAACTATAAAAAGCCATTTTAAAAATACGACTAATCGCCCCTTAAGTGGCGTGGGACTATTCCCAAAGTTGTTATAGCTACTACTTTTTGCAGTAGTTACTAGTTTCCTTATATAAGTTTTTCAGGCTGTTTATTACACTAGTCCCCAAAGTTTTATAACAACGTTTTCTTATTCGTTGGCTAATTGATTTTGAAGTTAGATTGTTTGGTTCATTAAGAGTCCAAACGTTTCAACCACTAATTGTAATCTAAAGACTCATGGATGAGCATACTGTTTCTAACATTTGGAAATGGAATTATTCTAGTAATGTCACCAATTATATAATAGACGTATTGGTTTAATTAACGTTATTTTTAGGATACTATTCAATGACCCGTTCTCTGCAACTGATTCCTCCGACAACCGTGGCTGTTCTCAGAGCTCTGGAAATTATTCTGGCCTATATTGCACAGGTAAAGTTAAAGGATTATATAATTGAGTTTTTTTAGAATCTCTCTAACACTGACCGTCTTTTTGTCCTTTGCAAACTTATCTTTAAGGGTTTACAAAGCGTTTGAAAAAGGTATTTTAACTTTGAACTGAAGATAAGATATAAAAATATATCTATCTTAAAAGGGGAAAAATATGTTTTATTTAATATTAATCTATTGTTAGATTTTCAAGTTCATTGCACTTAAATCTTAATTTTGAAATGTTTAACAATAAATTCACGTGTTATCCGGGGTTAATGTATTATTTCATTTAGAAATTTTAGCAAGCTTTTAATTTTTACTGGGGTTATTGACTGATGAAAATAAATTCTTTTGTTACGTAAATTTCTTTATTGAAAGCCATTAGTTAATGTTATTTATTGAAATTATCGTTTTATGACTTATTGAGAGTTTTTATAGCTATCTATTACATCTTATGATAGACAGCTTTCCGCGGTTATTAAAATGAAAAATACAAGATTAAAACAAGTTTTGTTAGCCCCGACGTTTCAACTGGTCTTAATGTTATGATTTTTATTTTAATATTCGTGGAAAATTGAATGTAATACCATGATTTTTCAGTATGGCTGAGAACTGGTTCGGATCAATCGGTTTCGAAGCCATATTGGAAATATATCTATTTGGTCTTCAGCGTACGTTCAGTACACGTGTTGTTAGCTTTTCATTGCTGAGATATCTATGGAAAAAATAACCCTTGAAAGTTATTTGACAATGAGTTTTTGAAGCAAACTAAATTTAGCATAAATGGATATTTATTACCGTTATCATGCTTAATGTTTAATACCGTTATTGTGCTTGAAAAAAGCTAAATAAATGGGGTATTTAAACAAACCAAATATCGTTTTTTTTTTGCAATGGAATGCTTATTTTAGGCTGTAGTGATGGGGGAGATACCAAACACCCTGGCCATTACTGGTTCTACCATTGTCATGTTCTCTGTAATAGGCAAGTTTAAATTACTTCTTTAATTATCAGCCGGCATGGAGGGTACATTGCACTGTAAATTATACTGGTACCTAACCTTTTCATTATTTGCATGTTAAACTGTTTCTATTTTCACCATCAAACGCTTTGCTAAAGTACATACCAAAAGTATACCCTTTGGGAAAATCATACTTTTATTAAGTCTAACTTTTTTAAGGGGGGGTGGTATATTGAATTCTTCAAAGAAATAGCATTAAACTGTCCGACATACATACATCCTTTTACTTTATATTAATTAATATTTCTTTTCAGCGTTTGCTCTGGAAGAAACCATCTTATCCTGCTATAACTGCTATTAAATCATTACCTAACAAACCTTTCACAATTATAAATATACAATGTTTTGAAATAGGGTCTCAAATAATGTTTGTTTATTATATATTTAGTACTTTTCTGGATGTTTTAATATGTGAAATTTTAATTTTCAGTATTAAAAGAAAGACATTTTGGGTATAGTCCATTTCGTGGCAATGCCTCTTAAGGGGGGCGTTTCTTCGTATTTTCACAGTAGTTTTTCCCCTATTTCTAGCCCCTGCGGGGGGCTCTAATCCTGCGGGGCAATCACCTAACCTAAAATAACGGGGCTATGGCACTTACACATCCAGCAAATTTACAGTTGATGTATTTTTGGCAAAATGTTTTCTTCCTTTTCTCATGCCATAAATACATCCAACACTGGCAAAAGAAACTGGAAATATGACAAAACACCCCTCAAGAGGCGTTGCCACGAAAGGGACTATACCCGACATTTCTATTGTAAAGAATAAAAACAATATAAAGCCAATTATTTATTCATAGAACTTTCAATATACAGCGATAATACATGGAATAACTTTGAAAATATTTAACTTTTTAACATCAGCGCTTTTTAATCTTATATTACACATTTTAAACTATTCATTTATTACGAATATGTTAATGTAAATATTTTATATGATTTAATCAATTATACTTGCATGTTTGTAGGTTGATAAATGGTATTTTCAATTATTTTAGAAAGACCATTTTTTAATATCATAATTTTTATAATTTTCATAATGTACTACACAGATGATTTTAATTTAATTTATAGAAATAAAATATTTAAATTATTAAACCTCTGTTTCTTATTTTTGCATAAAAGAATTTATTAACTTCCTATGAAAATTATATTTGATTTTCTTTTTTTTCTAAAAAATAACGAATATATAATCAAAGCTAGTGTTGATTCACTTCGCTAATTACTGATTAAATAATCTAGAAAAAATGAAAAAATATTATTCAAAAGTTAAAGATTAACAAGCTACTAAATATATTGTTCAAGAATTCGATCGGTTACAATTATGACATGTTAACCATTTCAATAATTTATGTGGTGGGTTTCTCTTTTATTTTTGCGGATTTTTCTTGCTGAGTTGGGGTTTTATTTTCCAATTTCTCTGATATGTCGTGGAAAACTTGATGTTGCTTGAAGAAAGTTACTCTGAAATTAAAAAGGGTTTTTGATTAGGTAGAAGAAAAAACCTTGAAGATCGAATCTTTAGTTATTAAAACAGGCATTCTGGTAAGCTAACAAATTAGGTTCGAATCTTATGATTTTTCTTTTTAATATCTGCTGAAAGCTGTGTTTAAAATGAAACGATAATAGTTATTTCTCGCATCGTATTATAAACAGCTTTCCGCGGATATAGATTGTACAATTATAGGATTAAAACCAGTTTTTTAGCCCCGAGGTGTCGAAGGCACGGGCTAAAAAAACTGGTTTTAATCTTATGATTGTACATTTCTATATTCGTAGAAAGGTGGATATAATACGATGCTAGACATAGTTTTTTCGTATGGATGAGAACCGGTTCTTATCCACCGGATTCGAATGAATACGAGAAATAACTATTTTCTGCTAATGCAAACCCTTCGGTATGGAGGGGGCATCAGATTGTAAATTAAGCTGGTACCCAGTGTTTTATAAAGACGTCCACTCATTCGTTAGTGTTGATACCTTGCTCATTTTGTTTAATGTGATTGTTTGGTTCAAACTAGCTGTGTTTACACTTACCCAAATATTATCTCTGATCTGGTTTGATCTCCAAGGAGGTATGTACTTCATCCTGTTGGCTGTTCCATACCTGAACAATAAATCTTAATTATTTTTTTTTAACTTTTCTCCCAATACTAATGTATATATAACTAGCAGCTGGGACCCTAGGATTTACGGTAAAAAAGGGTAGAAAAATAGCAAATCTAAAAATATCTTTATATTTCGGGACCCATGTAAAGCTTCCCTTAAAAAGAAATCTCAATCAGTTCACTAGATATTAAAATCTAGCTTAGTACTTTATAATAGGAAGTATACAAGTTCTTTTTTTTATCTGAATAATAATATTTCAATAACTATTGAACTGACTGAGTTCTCCTTTTTTTTGTAAGTTATACATTGGTCCCGGGTTGGGTTTGGGCTTTTTAATTTTAGATTTGGAGTGTTTACGCAAAAATTTTATTTTACTGCCTCTTTGGTGGAGACCTAGTCGGGAAAATTAATACTTTTTGTCTGTCTTTTTATTTGTTTAGTGGTTGTTGGTTGATAGACAGACCTATGTATGTCAATCTATTTATCTATTTGTCTATCCATACCTTGACTTAGTGGCTGGTGGTTGATAAACAGATCTTTGTCTGTTGTATCTATGGCTTGGCTCCATAGGTGGTAACATCGTTCTGGCTGTGGTTGTCTAAAAAAACACAAGATAAATGGTATTATCCTCTTAGAAATTTTTTTTTCAATATTGAAAATTTGAATAACCTTCCTCCCCCCTCCCGACAGAGGATAACGCCAGATAAATTTCAACACCAGACTTCTTCGGCTAATTTAGTTTCATCTAGAACACGGCAAGTTAACAATCATGAGTTTTTGCATATAAGTTAAATTTATAGATACACATTATGCCCTAAAAGGATCTATATGCTTAATAAGATATATAAGTTTTCCGGAATTTTAAAGTTAGGGGGAGATTTGAAATCTGCATCAAATATTGAGAATTTTTTATAAAATTAGTTTTTTTCTATAATTCTTTATCTAAAAGCGGAAATGCAATTTTAGTTAATTAATTTTGGCATCTGTGATTGGTGGATTTAAAAAATCTGCGCTCTGATTGGATGGCGTACATCCTTCAACCTATTAGAGCGCAGGTAGTTTAAAATCCACCTATCCTATTGGTCAAAATTAATTAACTTAAAATGCATTTCCGCTTTTAGATAAAGAATTATACAAAAAACGAATTTTATAAAAATCCCTAAAATTTGATGCAGATTTCAAATCTCCCCCTAACATTAAAATTCCGGAAAACTTATATATCTTAATGATTAATCCATATCTATTATGGCTTTGCAATCTGCGCGGATTGGAGAAAGAATGAGCCGCAGCCCAAACGACAAAATTCGATTATTTGTGCTTGTCCGAACTTGTTTATATATCATCTTCATGGGGTTTTAGGATAGGGGGTTTCACAACCCGAAGACAAATAAATAAATCAAGCCTAGGTTAGACATAAAGCTTCTCTGAAAAATTAGTACCCAAAGTTTTTTAATCAGAATTACTGATTCATTAGCTAAAAATTTTGGGTACTTTCATTAAATTTTTATTGGTTGGTAACCAACTATTGGTGTCAAAACGTTTGAACCAATAATTAAAATATTCAGAGAGAGTAAGATCCCTGAGTTAACAAACCTTAAGTAACAGGTAAACAAACACCTGATCTATTTTGTTTATAAACAAGGATGACAACATCCATAAAATCGGTAGGACAAACGGACATTAACACTTGTATAATGTCAGAACTGAATAATCAGGATATAAATGTATAATAGTCGAAGTTAAATTGTAAGTAAATTTGTTGAAAAACTGCTTGATACAGGATAATGTTTATGGACATACTTACATTTTTAGGACTTGATTATAGAGTTGATTATGTACTTTGTTGTCCCAGGAATAAATATACCAACAATCAGATCTATTGGATAATTAGATCACATAAAAATTTGTTGTTAAAAAAGTAGAAAAATCAACATGTTTAAAATGGACGAACAGAAATTCTGGTAATGATTATAGTGTTGCTACGCTTTCTAAATCATACCTAACTACTACAAGAATCACCATGCAAAATGCATGAAATCGATAGGACAATTCTAACATGCCTAAATTAACGAAAAAAGTTATTCGTTACGTACAGACGTACGTACCGACCCTAATTATTGAAAAGCTTTGCTTTTAAAAATGACTCTTTATACCTGTACAAAGGCAAAATCTTGATTAGTTTTCTTCCTCTCCATGTTGCTGATTAGTCTCTGACGCAGAACATCCAGGTTATTTGCCAATGACAGTCGCAATGGGGCCCTAAAAAATTAGGATTATTAATTAAATCTCAAAACTTGGGGTTCAATTTTTTTTTGTTGGGGGGGGGGGAGGGTATAAGTTTTGTTTTAAGATAAATTAATAAGTTTGAATCTCGACCCTATACAGCATCAAAACTAAAGACTTAATTAAGATTCTTACTGCTACTATGTCGGGTGCACGACAAAGATATTTTGAGTTGGGGGAATGCAATTGACCAAAACAGGCGCTACTCATTACCAGACTTCTAGATAATGGTCTTGCAATCAAAGGGTTTGTTGTTTGAAGGGCGCTTAATTCACCCTATAATCATGCAAATAATTAAGCAAGATTTTGTTCAATATAAGGTCTCATGGAGTATGCATTCTTGATTTTATAATTTTGACCTCTTTTCCTAACTCTAAAGTACACAACTAACTATATATAGTTAAAACTTAAATTGATTTTTGATATTGAAAATTCATTTGGTTGGAGGTTAAATCAAGGTCTAATTTCATATATTACATATTTTCTAATAACGGGTTTTATAAAAATTTTTTGAAATTTTTTTTTTTGATTTAAAGATATTTAAGGATTTTATTTTGTAAGTGTACTTTTTATGATTGTGTACATTAGCGGGCTACCTGATCTACGTTACTATTGTATTACCTTCTATCTCTAGGTGATAAGAGTACACCAGATCTCGATCTGAAATTGAGAAATTTATATAAATTTATAAGTTTATATATACAAAATTATTAAGAAATTTTAAAAATCATGATATTTTGAGGTTATTCTATTTTATTCTAAATAGCGGATTTATATAGCACCCAACCATCCCAAGGCTTAAAATAGATAGCCTGAAGCAATCCCAGAGCCCTTGTGGAGCTACCCCGAAATAGATAACTCAATAGGTTCATTCAGTAGTCAGCAAGATGGCAATGGACAAACAAAAAAAGCTATATAATAGGAGATATATAAAAAGCCTCAAATAAAAGCTTCGTTTACCATTGAAGTTTGTAAAGCATTCCAAGAAGTGGTTGTGTATTTTGAATTACAAGAAGTGGTTGTGTATTTTGAATTATAGAAAAGATTTGCAAAAACAATTCGACATTTATTGAATAACATACAGATAAACAAAACTAATAAATTGGCAATCGATCCTGATAGAAAAACAGCTGCCCATTCTTAAAGCCGCCGAAAATGTCAATGCTTGACTGTGTGGTTTCTTAGGTAAGATAATAATAGGCGGCCTATTGTACCAGTGGCAGCTGAAAGTCGGTTACAGATGATATTTGAAATAATAGGGCGGTTGTCATAATTAGATTTCTCGTATTCATTCGAATCCGGTGGATAGGAACCGGTTCTCATCCATAGGAAAAAACTATGTCTCGCATCGTATTATATCCAGTTTTCTACGAATATAGAAATGTACAATCATAAGATTAAAACTAGTTTTTTTAGCCGGTGCCTTCGGCACCTCGGGGCTAAAAAAACTAGTTTTAATCTCATAATTGTACTTTCTATATCCGCGGAAAGCCGTTTATAATACGATGTGAGAAATAACTATTCTTGTATCGATTTCAAATAATATATTTTTTTAGGGACTTTCTATTGGGATAGGGAAGGGAAGAAAAATAGCTAGTCTAACTAACCCGGGATGTATGTTAAGCTAAATAAAATAATTGTTAAGTTAAGAAATTCGTTCAATTATTTTGAAAAAGAATTGGAAAAAGTAATATTTTAACTTACTAAATGAATGTAGAGAATAAGAATAATTGAAAAGAAATGCTAATATAGAACGGATGTAGCCAATCTCAAATCAAAACCTTTGTATTTACGTAATTGGAAAAGGAAATTATTTTCTATTTTAAAGAAATGTTTTTTATTACTTAAATAAATATCATTAAACAAGGACAATAATGTAAAAAATTAAAGAATTAAAGTAGTAAGATTATTTGTCTAAAGCTTAAGGCCCTTGGTTAGTTTCAGTCTATTTTATTATCTAGGTTTAAGTCTTGGGAAGTTTTTTTTTAATAATTCTATACAATTAGTCGGCTTTTAATTATTTAATTTACGTAGTCAGACTGACGCAATGATACAAATATTAGTTAGCTGCGCTACAAAATTTGCTATTTATTCTTTCATTTTTGGGTGTATTTTGGAAAACACCTTTTTTGTTTTTCATCGGAAATATGTTCTATTTATAGCCTGCTTTGTTTAGCTTAATGTGCCTAAATGTATCTAAAATTGTCTTACTTTATTAATACAGTTTTATGTTTAATTCTTTTAATAGCATATTTATTTTCATGGACATAGACCTTAAACCTTTTTAGTTGTTAACATTATTATAGACAAAATGTTTTGTTTCTTCATATATTAAAGTAAAAAAATAGAGGGGCCATGAGCTATATGTACTAATGTAGCTATAACCTTCAATAGGGTCTTTAAATCAGGCAATAGCGTCGGAAATATTAACACAGCCAAGTCGCTACAAAAGTGCAGAAAGCAATGTGCTAGCAGACGAAAAAGTTCCCCACCATTAGGGCCAAGTATTCATGTTAATTTACTTTACATGCAATGAAGTAATAGTTAGTAAAACATAAAATGAAGCATTACATTAAATAATATAAATTATAAATAAATCTTTCCCACTACATAAAATATAAAAAAAATAAAAATTATCTTGAAAAAGACAAAACATATTAAACTACACTGAAGTTGCAAAAAAATGTCAAATTTAGATTTGCGATTTTCCTAGTACTTGAAAACTATAATAATTTTAACTTTACCAATATGAGTGCTTTGTAATAAAAAAAATAAGACCACCTAAATTATTTTAGGGACTTGCACTTCACTCCAAATCTTTATAATTCAACATGTAACAGAGAGCATTTTCTTTCCCTCCCCGAAAAGTTAAAGTTTTGACGTCGTATTTAAAAAATGTTGCATCAGTGATTTTATACTTTTTTTATCATTGTATAATTTTTGTAAAATAGTTTATACATCCAATCGAGCCTGTCATAAAAAAATAAAAGTTAGTACATTTTGACCTCATTAACGCATTTGATATGTTTTCTGACACAAAAAGGGTATATTAGACTTGTAATTACAGTGGTACACAAGGTATTGTAACCATATTATCTTATTCGTTGGCTATTCAACTTTGGGTACTTTTTATTAAATTTTGATTGGTTGGTTATTAAACTAGTAAACCCCAAACTTTTTAACCAAAAATTTTAATTTTGTACATAATCTTTGATGATGTGCATATATTTATCGTCAATTGTCTCTTCCCTTTCAGCTTTCAGCATTTAAAATCAACTTTGTCATTTTTTCTTCTTGGAAAAACTATTTTATAGCTTTTGATTTTTGTCATTAAACTTTTATTTCAGTTCAAATTATAAAAAAACGTCATTGTTACTAGAAATTTCCACGAAGGTTATTTTAAGGGTAATCAAAATCCAATCTAAGTTGCAAGGGCGATATGGGCAATGATATTTTAAAAAATTGTACTTAATGAATAGTTATACAGTGTGTTTTTTTTATGAGAACTTTTTTGAACGCAATTTAACCCCACTTATAGTTATCAGAATTTAATGATTAATGGCTTATTTTCTTCGTTTTTTAATGCAATTAATAGAAAGCAAAAAAAATATTTCAGTTTTTTTGTAAAAAGTACAGTAAAATCTAAAATTCAAAACTTAGGTGTCAACATCTAAAAATGGTTTTAGCGCATTTTTCTTATGCACAAATATTCAACCTTTTGCAAGAATGGCTGCTAAACACTTCAAAGTTGAGTTATAGAGCTAAAAATGTATACAGATACTATTAGGGACATGTACTAGAACATATCAAAGTTTGAAGGTCATATCTCAACCAGGGAGGGAGTACTGGCCCCCCGAAGTCGACTACAGAAAATCCAATTTTTTTCTTGCAAAGGGTAGAAGATTTAGGCATAAGAAAAATGCGCTAAAACCATTTTTAGATGTTGACACCTAAGTTTTGAATTTTAGATTTTACTGTACTTTTAAAATAAAAACTGAAATATTTTTTTTGGGGTTCTATTAATTGCATTAAAAAACGAAGAAAATAAGCCATTAATCATTAAATTCTGATAACTATAAGTGGGGTAAAATTGCTTTCAAAAAAGTTCTCATAAAAAAAACACACTGTATATATATAAATATGAAACCTATACATAGATTATAACTACCATCAAAGAAAAGCTAAATAAATTAGAAAGAGTATTTTTAAAGTCTTGACAAAAATTGATGGGACATTTGACTGTTAATTACGCTAGTACCCAAAGTGGATCATATGAAGGAAATGAAGTCATTCCTAAAAAGGACAGAAATTCCCTTCCTTGGGTATAGGAAGGCTATTTCCTTTCCTTTTTCTTACAAATTCTCAGTAAGGAAGGTGATTTCTGTCCACTATCTTACAAATTCTCACTAAAGGAAGGTGACCTCTGTCCACCATCTTACAAATTCTTCCTAGTTCTTAGAAATTCTTCCTTTTCCTCACTATTATAACCATGTTTAATCAATCTACCTTATTTTACCAAATTCTTCCTTATTCTCAGAAATTCTACCTTAATTACACAAATTCTCCCTTATTCTCAGATAACTTACCTTATTCTAAGAAATTCTTCCCTATTCCAAGAAAACCTACCTTATTCCCCCAAATTCTTCCTTATTCTAAGAAAATCTACCTTATTCCCTCAAATTCTTCCTTGTTCTAAGAAATTCTACCTTATTCTAAGAAAATCTACCTTATTCTAAGAAATTCTTCCTTATTCTAAGAAAATCTACCTTATTCTCCCATATTCTTCCTTATTCCAAGAAATTCTTCCTTGTTCTAAGAAAATCTATCTTCTTCTAAGAAATTCTTTCTCATTCTAAGAAAATCAACCTTATTCTCCCTAATTATTCCTTATTCCCTCAAATTCTATCTTATTCTAAGAAAATCTTACTTGTTCTAAGAAAATCTACCTTATTCTAAGAAATTCTTCCTTATTCTAAGAAAATCTACCTAAGTCTCCCAAATTCTTCCTTATTCTAAGAAAATCTACCATATCCTTCTTAATTCTTTCTTATTCCCCCAAATTCTACCTTATTCTAAGAAAATCTTACTTGTTCTAAGAAAATCTACCTTATTCTAAGAAATTCTTCCTTATTCTAAGAAAATCTACCTTATTCTAAGAAATTCTTACTTATTCTAAGAAATTCTACCTTATTCTAAGAAAATCTACCTTATTCTAAGAAATTCTTGCTTATTCTAAGAAAATCTTCCTAATTCTCCAAAATTTTTCCTCATTCTAAGAAAATTTACCTTATTCTAAGAAATTCTTCCTTATTCTAAGAAAATTTACCTTATTCTAAGAAATTCTTCCTTATTCTAAGAAATTCTACCTTATTCTAAGAAAATCTACCTTATTCTAAGAAATTCTTCCTTATTCTAAGAAAATCTACCTTATTCTAAGAAATTCTTCCTTATTCTAAGAAAATCTACCTTATTGTAAGAAATTCTTCCTAATTCTAAGACAAACCTACCTTATTCTAAGAAATTCTTGTTTATTCTAAGAATAACTACCTAATTCTCGCAAATTCTTCCTTATTCTAAGAAAATCTACCTTATTCTAAGAAATTCTTCCTTATTCTAAGAAAATCTACCTTATTCTAAGAAATTCTTCCTTATTCTAAGAAATTCTACCTTATTCTAAGAAAATCTACCTTATTCTAAGAAATTCTTCCTTATTCTAAGAAAATCTACCTTATTCCCCAAAATTCTTCCTTATTCTAAGAAATTCTTCCTTATTCTAACAAATTCTTCCTTATTCTAAGAAAATCCACTAATTCTCCTAAATTCTTGCAATATATAGGGGTCCCAAAGTCAAAAACAAAGTTTCAGCGCGATCCGACCACCTGTTCTTGAGATATGGTGACCTGGTGTCCTTGGTACCTACAGTAAGATTTGGGAAATGGTTCGAATCCTTAGTAAATTTGGTTAAAGTCCAAAAATATTTTGACACTTAAAATAATTTTCAAATATTTGATCAAAATTATTTGTCCACCTGGGTATTTTTTCTTCAAAATTTTGACTAAGTGCCAAAATATTTTATTAAGGATTCGAACCATTTCCCAAATCTCAACGTCAGTGCCAAGGACACCAGGTCACTGTATCTCAAGAACGGGTGGTAGGATCGCGCTGAAACTTCGTTTTTGAGTTTGGGACCCCTGTATATTGAAAGAATTTGGGAGAATTAGGTAGATTTTCTTAGAATAAGGAAGAATTTCTTAGAATAAGGTAGATTTTCTAAGAATAAGGAAGAATATCTTAGAATAAGGTAGATTTTCTTAGAATAAGGTAGAATTTTTTAGAATAAGAAAGAATTTCTTAGAATAAGGTAGATTTTCTTAGAATAAGGAAGAATTTGTTAGAATAAGAAAGAATTTCTTAGAATAAGTTAGATTTTCTTAGAATAAGGAAGAATTTCTTAGAATAAGGTAGATTTTCTTAGAATAAGGCAGAATTTCTTAGAATAAGGAAGAATTTCTTAGAATAAGGTAGATTTTCTTAGAATAAGGAAGAATTTCTTAGAATAAGGTAGATTTTCTTAGAATAAGGTAGAATTTCTTAGAATAAGGAAGAATTTCTTAGAATAAGGAAGAATTTCTTAGAATAAGGTAGATTTTCTTAGAATAAGGAAGAATTTCTTAGAAGAAGGTAGATTTTCTTAGAAAAAGGAAGAATTTGGGAGAATTAGGTAGATTTTCTTAGAATAAGGAAGAATTTCTCAGAATAAGGTAGATTTTCTTGAACAAGTAAGATTTTCTTAGAATAAGGTAGAATGTGGGGGAATAAGAAAGAATTAGGAAGAATAAGGTAGAATTTCTTAAAATAAGGTAGATTTTCTTAGAATAAGGAAGAATTTGTTAGAATAAGGTAGATTTTCTTAGAATAAGGAAAAATTTCTTAGAATAAGGTAGATTTTCTTAGAATAAGGTAGAATTTCTTAGAATAAGGAAGAATTTCTTAGAATAAGGTAGATTTTCTTAGAATAAGGTAGAATTTCTTAGAATAAGGAAGAATTTCTTAGAATAAGGAAGAATTTCTTAGAATAAGGTAGATTTTCTTAGAATAAGGAAGAATTTCTTAGAATAAGGTAGATTTTCTTAGAAAAAGGAAGAATTTTGGAGAATTAGGTAGATTTTCTTAGAATAAGGAAGAATTTCTCAGAATAAGGTAGATTTTCTTAGAACAAGTAAGATTTTCTTAGAATAAGGTAGAATTTGGGGGAATAAGAAAGAATTAGGAAGAATAAGGTAGAATTTCTTAGAATAAGGTAGATTTTCTTAGAATAAGGAAGAATTTGTTAGAATAAGGTAGATTTTCTTAGAATAAGGAAGAATTTGGGAGAATTAGGAAGATTTTTTTAGAATAAGGAAGAATTTCTTAGAATAACATAGAATTTCCAAGAATAAGGAAGAATTTGGGGGAATAAGGTAGATTTTTTTGGAATAAGGAAGAATTTCTTAGAATAAGGTAGTATTTCCTAGAATAAGGAAGAATTTAGGAAACCAAGGAAGAATTTGGGGGAGTAAGGTAGATTTTCTTAGATTTAGGAAGAATTTCTTAGAATAAGGTAGGTTATCTGAGAATAAGTGAGAATGTGTAAGGAAAAGGTAGACTTTGTTATGAAAAGGTAGAATTTGGAGGAACTAGGTTAATTTTCTTAGGATTAGGAAGATTAAGTGAGATTTAGGAAGTTGATTTTTATTATCTTTTTCAGATATGTGAGAAAAAGGAGAGTGGTTTTTGTCTATATTTCACTTATCTGAGAAAAAGGAAGATGATTTCTGTCCTTTTTGCAATGAAATTTCTGTCCTTTTAAGGAATGACTTCATTTCCTTCATATGATCCCCCAAAGTTTATTAGCTACATCATCTTATTCGTTTCCTAAAAATTTTTGGATACTTAATCAAATCATATTGATAGTGTCCGAACTTATCAACCAAAAATTTTTATCTACAGAAGGTATAGTTTTGTTTATCATAAAAGGGAATGTATTCCTATTTATCACCCGTTGTCCTATCCCTTAAGATCCCTGGCTATGGTAGGCTTTACATGAATCCACCAATGACATGTAATAATTAGAGTGAACATTACCTCTTCCTAATTCCTCCACGAATGCTGTTATCATCTTCAGTCTGAACGGCCATCCTCTGTTTCAACCAGTCTTTCATATCCATAACTTTTACATATTCCCCTTCATTCTCTTCTTTTTCTATAGGTGTTAGGTCCTCTCCCTCGTAATCTTGATAAATTACTTGACCAGGCATTATTCTTTTCCACATTATAGCCTCCCCGGGAACCTAAAAAATATTTTTAAATAACAATAAAGTTATAATAAAAGTATAAAAATAAATTTTAGAAATAGCAAGAAATCATTCAGAAATAGGTAGCAAATGTACTCACATTGGGCTCCCTTTTTTCTTTGAAGCTGCGCCATAATCTCTCCAATGCCGCGTCTTTGTTTTCCGTTGGCGCCAAAACACCACTATTTCCCGCGTTTTTGCCATAATTTCTCATCAGCTGATTGTGCAGAGCTTGTTTCCAGGACAGCTGTTCTTTCCATGGTGATTGTGTTATATGTAGCAATTCCAGAGATCTCTTCTTCAGCACACTTTCATGATCAATCAAATCATTAAGATTTTCGTTTTCAAGAGGTTTGTCAAGACCCTCAATCTTCTTGAACTGCTCCCATAGCGCAGCATCAATGCCTAGGTCAGCTGCAGCTGCTTTGATTAGCTCCTCATCAAATCCAAGATTGTTGTCAATGTTATTTGTGTTGATGTCGTCATTATTTGTATGTTTGTTGTTGATTTCTCTGTTTAGTTTGTCTGTAACGTCCTGAAATATTAATTTTCATAATTTATTTATATATATTTTGAGTAAGCAAATAAAGTAAGGCTCGCCAACCACAAACATATTAATTCATCGTTTGCAATGGCAAAAAAATCCACAGACAATTAATTAAGGTTGTTAGATTAGTCCTATCGATTTCAAAATTGGCATGCTGATTCCTATCACATTTGGGTATAATCTATAAAGTGTAGAAACTATAAGAAATTCCTTTTTGTACATTTTAAATGTGATTGTTTTATTGCTTTCCCAAAACATTCTTTTAACATGATTTTTTGTAAATGGATTCTATGGACAATTAGGTATAATTTTAGAACACAGTAATAGTGTCTGACTGATTATGACGTTACAAAAAAAATTAGCCAATGAGAGGCCACTATAAATTTTACCATTGGTCAATAACGGCCTCTCATTGGCTAATTTTTTTTGTTACGTCATAATCAGTCAGACACTATTACTGTGTTCATAATTTTATAATAGTGAAACATTTCTATAATCAGGATAATTTTAGGATAGATTTTTATACAGAATTTTAATCAAACTTCTCAATAATATTCAATATTAAATGCTTTGTTAATGTTCGTTTGTCTGACTTTTTCTGTATTTCTTTTTGCTTTTTTGTGGATTTTGTTTTCCTTGTTTTATGAAAATTGCGGCTGAAAAGTCTTATGATAAAGTATGTATGATATTTTCCATTTATTTTGCTCCAAAAAATACATATATGTATTTCATAAAAACATAAATTTTCTTTTATACCTTGACCACAAGATATTATACAAATGAAATAAATGTACTAAAAACAAAAAAGATACTAAGTCAATTTAACAACAAGAGGTTCCAGGACAAACGCAGGAGTGACAAACGTCGGAGCAAGTGGACAATCTCAGGAGTGTCTAAAATATTAAGTTAGTTAAGTATTTTTATTAGTGATGGGAATCCGGATCCGGAATCCGAATCCGGAATCCGGAATCCGCCCAATTTTCGGCCAATTTTGGAATCCGAATCCGGATCCGGAATCCGTTTTTTATAGCGGATTCCGGATTCTAAATTGGTAGGCTAAATTTAATTTAAATAGGTTAGAAAATACCAAGCACACTTTTAGGACATACGTAGCACTTAAATTTTTAAATTTACTAATGTGATGTAAATGTTTTAGTTATGCTGGAAGTCAACACTATTAACAAATCAAGGCTTCAACCAAGTAACATAGTGATAAATTAACGAAAAAAGCTATCCCTCTGTGACGGACGGCCTTTTAAAATACTGCTAGAATCCGGAATCCGAATCCGGAATCCGCCAAAAATAAGAATCCGGAATCCGCAAGAATCCGTCACTTTTTTTGGCGGATTCCTTCAGAATCCGGAATCCGAATCCGGCCCAAAAATTCGACGGATTCCCATCCCTAATTTTTATACAGGTTAGGCTAGGTTAAGATATGAATATAAAAATAACCCCCCATAGGGGTTAGGAATTTAACAAACCTATAAGATGGTTTTAAATAGGTTAGGTTAGGTTAAATGTCCACTCCTACGTTAGCTACTCCTGCATTTGTCCTAGAACCCAACAAAAGAGTTGCGGATTTCCCCAAATATTAATTAACAATTGTGAAAATAAATGCTGTATTCATTTATAATTCTTATTTACAATGTGAAAATAAATTAATTACTGTATACATGTATTCTTTGATTGACACCATAAATTATCATGAAGAAACTTGCATGAATGTTGATATTAAGTTAAAATTAATACCTAATGTTGGACTTGATGTCGACGAAATTTCAAAGAAAAAAGTTTTTTTTCAACAGCATTGCGATAAAATGTCAACAATGGCTAACTTTATTAGATAGTAGTTGCCATAAAAAAATAGTGGTACGTTTTCCTTAAAGTGCCTAGCTAATACTTTACCCCCCCTTACTTGCTTTTTTTCTGAGGTTAGCTTATATTTGTTAAAACTAGAGTTGGCTCGATATAACTATCTCGCTGTTGGCTAGGTTTATTCAATGATTTATTTACTTTTTATAAAATAGGCTCTATATTTCTATAAAATCCTTTCGTGGCATTCTTTTACTAAAAACCCACCTTGTATTGGCATAGTTTAATAACCAATTCAAAATTAATCTAATAACCTTTACAAACTGACATTTTAATTCATACATTTTATTTCACAAATTCACTCTCTTTAGATTTTTTTTGAAAAAGACGACATTGAATATGTTTTTGAAAACATGTTGTGTTCATCACAACATGTTGTAACATACACAGGGGTGGGTTTTTATAAAAAGAATGATGCGTTATTTTTTTTTATCTTTCCTTTGTCATGAAATCTATGTACTTTTCTCTGTCTCTCTTTCTCTCCCCATAACTGTCTCTTTCTCTCTCTCTCTCTCTGTCAACAATATTTTCTGAAACAATATTTTTCAATTTTATATACTTTAGCATGTAAACTAAGGCTGTAAAATTGTATTCTTTATCCAATGCTGATGTGGCTCATTTGGTTAAGGCGTCAGGTTTGAGATGTTAAGTTTCAAGATAAGTGGTTCAAGACTCACCACTGAAAATTTTTTTTCAATCTAATATACTTTGGCATGTAAATTAAGGCTGTAAAACTATAATGTTTATCCAATGCTTATATGGCTCTTTTGGTTAAGGCGTCAGGTTTGAGATGTCAAGTTTCAAGGTGGGTGGTTCAAGACTCACCACTGAAACATTATTTTTTTTCAATCTTATTTACTTTGGCATATAAATTAAGGCTGTAAAACTATAATAATTGTCTCATACTGAATTAGCTCTTTTGGTTAAGGCATCAGGTTTGAGATGTCAAGTTTCAAGGTGGGTGGTTCAAGACTCACCACTGAAACATTATTTTTTTAAATCTTACATACTTTGGAATGTTTATTTTTTTTCAATCTTATTTACTTTGGCATGTAAACTAAGGCTGTAAAACAATAGTAATTTTCTCATGATAATTTAGCTCTTTTGGTAAAGGCGTCAGGTTTGAGATGTCAAGTTTCAAGGTGGATGGTTCCAGACTCACCACTGAAACATTATTTTTCTTTCAATCTTACATACTTTGGAATGTTTATTAAGGCTGTAAAACTATAGTAATTGTCTCATGCTGATTTAGCTCTTTTGGTTAAGACGTCAGGTTTGAGATGTCAAGTTTCAAGGTGGGTGGTTCAAGACTCACCACTGAAACATTATTTTTTTCAATCTTTTTACTTTGGCATGTAAACTAAGGCTGTAAAATAATAGTAATAGTCTCATGCTGAATTAGCTCTTTTGGTTAAGGCGTCAGGTTTGAGATGTCAAGTTTCAAGGTGGGTGGTTCAAGACTCACCACTGAAACAATATTTTTTTAATCTTATATACTTTGGCATGTAATAGCTTTTTGATATTTTAAGTGACTGTTAGTATAAGGTAAATGTTTAAAAATATTTTTTTACTTTTACCAAATATTAATTATTATCTAAGAGAGTGAAAATGATAATTAGTGTTAAGGGTAGATTTGAACCATCTGACCTGAACTGGAACCTCATCTCTACCCCTGAGCTACAATGACAGACATGAAAGAGAGTAAAATTTTAAATTATAGTATAAGAATTATGTTTTTGTCTATCTTGTCTTTTTTCATAGCTCATTTATAGAATGTCGGTTACCTTATCCGTATGATGCGGGTTCGAGGCTCTCCGAGAGGGGCGGGATTTTTGTAGTTGTTAAAAATTGGAAGAATTTATAAAACAAAAGTTGTCACAAATATAGGTATTAAATGATGCCCATTGGGGTTAGGTAACCGGAGGAATAGACCCCGAAGGGGTTAGACACAAAGAAAAATACTTCCACCCTCTCCCACATATAACAAAAAATAAAGAGTGCGGAGGGATTTAAGTGCTCGCTAAGCACTTTTAAGGAAAAGCACTGGCATTTACATCAATAGATAGCTTCTAAGTCATTGTATTTAGTCGGATCTATATCTCGAAATTGAAATTGTATGAAAACCAATAACCAAGTTTTTTTTTACTAAATAGAATAGAATAATTCCAATAGGGTATGAATACCTCAGTAGAAGATCTTTTGAGTTAATCTCATGTTTCTAATAAACTTTTTAAAATGTAAAGTTATTAATTATATAATTAACACATAAATAATTTATGTTAAAATTTTCAATGTGCTCTTTAAGATTTTAGGAATTTTTCATTCATTTTATATTTCTGAAGAGCAGCTACTCTATTATTAGCCCAATTGTCTGTTTTTGTATATTGTATCAGAGGGGTGTATAGATAGACACCTTATCAATTTGGCCAGGGGGGTGAATACACCCTCCTACACTTTTGAAATTGAAGTAATACATGCATTTTTTTTTTATAAATTAAATAACCATTGACCAAAAAAATTACTATAATTTGACACTATAAATCTTATGTGTGACAATAATTCAATGATCTTTGCTAATGTAATATCATTAAAAGTGTGCAAATATTTTAAAGCTTTTTTTAGGGACAATAAATTGAGAAACAAGGATGACACCATCTAAAAGCATCGTACTTATATTAAATTAACAGGATCTCTGTCTGTACCGAAGAATCTCGCAAACCGCTAAACCGATATTGTTCTCCTTTGAAATGTATCTGAAAAGGTTTATAACTATTTTTGGGGAGTTGTATCTCCAAAAAATTTGGTGAGTTGGAGTTTTGATTTTTCTTTTTGAAACTAAAATAAAAATTGTGTCGAAGGGGGTCGTGTCCAACCTTTTTATTCAATTTAAAAAATGAATAACCGACAAGCAACGTTCTCTGTGAAAAAAATCTAGTAGCGTCGCTACTTTACAACTAATTTGTACCTGATGTTGGTTGCTTGCAAGGACAAGAATAAGATTAGCTCCGCAAATACATAATTCAAACAAGAGCATAATATTTTAGTCTGAAATTAAAAAAATATAAGATTTATTTAACTACATATGCTTTCACATAAAGTAACTTTTTGTGCACAGTATACCAACTACCTCTCCTATTTTTTTTAAATTGAAAATATGATTTAGTAGATTTTGATTTGTTTATTACTTAGGGTCAGGTTAGGTTGTTTATCAATTTGTCAAATTTGTTATATTATATTGGGATCTGCCCCCAGAGTTAGGGCAAATTACAATGAGATAAAAATTTGTGCCAGCTTGAATGAAAGATAATTCCTAATTTCTTATTTGTCAATAACCAAAACATTCTTTTTCAGAATTGAAATAAATTATTTAATTTGTCAAAAAGTGTATATTTTGAACAAAATAATACTATACAGCAGTAATTTTATAATTTTTAACACATAAAAAATTCATGTTCCTCCACAGTCTCATATCAAGTTTAGGAATTATATGATTTAATATTGTTGTTTGATGAGTAAAAATGAGTTTAAGCAATCAATAAAAACTTTAATAGGTTTAGTTTTAAAAGCGAAGCTTTTTTATAATATAGGTAGTTTCATACGTCCGTCCGTAACAATAGCTCTTAGAAGCATGATAGAATAGTCCTAAAGATTTCAAACTTGTCCAGAAACAGTAAGGTACTATTTAGAAAATCGGGGGTATAGTTCCTTTCGTGACAACGCCTCTTAGGGGGCTTTTCGTCGTATTTTTACAGTAGCTTTTGATTTTTATTGTCGATATAACCTTTTTTGACAACAAAATTTTCATTGATATAATTATTCTATTCATCTGATAATTGGGAAAATGATTTCTAGGACTACAAAGTACGATTTTATAAGCTTATCCTCTCTATAATCAAGTTCTGAAAAAGTAATCAAGATCTGAAAAAGTAATCAAGATCTTTAACAGTATCCTTTGCAACAGATTAACATAAAATTGCGTTCATTTATTTATTTTTGCTTATTTAGTTCTAACTCTTTACAAGTGTTTATATTCGTTTGTCTTAATGATTATGAATTCAGTAAACTGTAATTTACTTCTGAACCTTATATAAGAAACGTATCTATTTCTTAAATAAAAATAAATTTTCACTCCCCTTTAAATTTATGTGAGGGATGGTTTTGGTTTATTTTTTCTTTTGTGCAATTTTTATATGCCTCCTACATCTATACAGTCAAAAACCTAACCAGCAACAATTTAAAGATTACATACCATTTTCGAGGTACATAATTTCCCTGATTGTCGAAAATATGAAAATAATTGATACTACAATTTAATTCAATCCTAAAAAAATATTCTTATAAATCTTAATTAGAAAAAATGAATACAATTTTGTGTAGTTTTTCTTAAAATATGAATAAAATTTGAGACAAAAAAGAAGATGAAAACTTTTAAAAAGTTGCAAAATTTTACAATTGATTCATTATTAAGACATATAAGAAAGCAAGTAAAAAGTACTTAAATAATGATTTAGCCATTTATCTTTAATAGCAGCCATGTTAATCCCAATACCTTTGCTAATGGACAGCCGAACAAAAAATGTGGATTGAATGTTTGATGATAAGAGGAATGTTTGAACAATATGAACTACTTGTACAAATTCAATGAATGAAATGTGTCCTATAATATTTAGAACATAAATAAATGCGTGCAAGTAATTTCTTTGTAGAGATTATACTAAGATTATAGAGTAGCTTCGCTACTAAAAAGACAAATCATTCATTTTAAATTACCTAAATGATTAATAGAAAAAAAACTAATTTCTAGCCATCAAAATTTAATCAAATTTTCATCCTTAGATAAAATTTTAATCAAATTGGTTAATATGAAGTTAAGGCACCATAAAATAATTAAACTATAACAGAGAGAGAGAGAGAGAGAGAGAGAGAGAGAGAGAGAGAGAGAGAGAGAGAGAGAGAGAGAGAGAGAGAGAGAGAGAGAGAGAGAGAGAGAGAGAGATTGAATATATTTAAAGTCAGGGATCTAAAGGGACAAGACAATGATGTACATCCCAATTATGTTAAACAAAATAACCCATTATGTAGTTTACACTTTGTGGTAGAACAATATGGACACTCAACTTATTCAAATAAAGTCCAAAAAGTCATTATTAAACTTTGGGGACTAGTGTAGTAAACAGCTCAATATCCCCTCCCTCCCTGGTTGAAAATATTCCTTATTAAACTTTTAAGTTGGTACTCTACTACTCATGGTATTGAACGTTTTTACCACATATCTATAAGCTGTGACGTACATATCTTTATAATTATTTTTGGTTTGTTTGTTTTGACCGTGTTAACATTTAATTTGCAGTCATTAAAAAGTCTATAAATAAAACGACCATTGGCTTAATTGACGTAAATGTATTGTTTAGTGTCCAAACTAATTATTTTGGGAACACACTGTGCTTTAAAACAAAAGAAGTTGCTCTTGTGCTTTCACGGTGTTGAGCACTGATGCAACTCCCCCCCCCCCCCCTTATTATTGATATGAATTAAAAATGAGGGGGATAGGGATTATTTGTTTGTTTGCTGTTTATTACGTTAGGTTAGGTTTATCAAATTGAGTATTGGGTAACCCACCGAAGGGTTAGGGGTTATGTAAAGGGAAAAAAACTACCAACCACAATAATTTCAATCTATTTCAAATATAAGGTGGTGTTTTTATTGTTCAACAGTCTCTTTTTGTGAAAACACCGCTTTCTTTAACCTAGATAACTTATTTTTCGTGATATGAAATTTTGGAAAAGGAAATATAAAACAAATTTTCATGCTCATTGTATTTAGCTTTATGGGGTGTTTAATTGGATATGTGTACAAAATAAATATTGGGAATAATTATTACTGATAATTAATCAAATATACTGGTTATTGATATTCGAGTTGCTCTAAATTTACTTTGCCTGTCAGTCAAAACAAGGGCAAATTTAATCCTAATTCAGTTAGGTAACAATACATTTTGAAAAGACTTATAACTATTTTCTAAAGAACGTGTCCTAACTTTTGTAATTTTGGAAAAAAATAGCTAGTCGGTGCTTTTAGTAAGTAGTAGATGTAAAATGATCCATAGTATTTAGAGATGCAATCGTTTTTTTCAGACCTCTTATTTTTTAAGTTGGTTTTAAGGAACTAAAACGCAACAAAAAAAGAAGAAAATTGCAACTATGAACAAAAATAGTAAGATCTTTAATTTGACACCATACTTTTTAAATTCTGTTGAGTAATTATTGAAAAAATCTATTTTGTTGAACCCCAGTGAATCAAAACTTTGAATTTTGGGAACTCGTCATGAATGGGTTAAAGAAAAATCACAAAAGTTAGGACACGTTTTTTTCTCAGGCCCTAGTAAGGATAGATTTCATTTTTGTAAATGAATATTTTACCGCAATCACTCTTTAATCTAGCCAAAGGTCGTTTGTGCTGAATTAATTGTAAAACATATTTAAAATTTCTAATATTTTACATTAGAATATTTTAGATTTTACGAAAATATTATGATATAATGTTATTTTTTTATAACAGTATATACTTGAATAAAGAAATAAATACAGTATTCGTAATTTTGTCATTTTGTCTAGTAAGATTTTAAAGAATTTTTAAAAAGAAAATAAGACAAAATACTTTTATCCCGAGTGGGTAACTTATAACCTCACTCCTCTTACATCTTATATTCTTTTATAAAAGTAACAGGGAGTCTGTCGGACTGTATGTGTGTGTCTGTCTGTGTATGTCTGTAGCTTAATATATCGACATGGTTCTACATACCCTCCTTAGAAAATTGCCTATAGAAAAAAATTCTTAATCTCTTAAAATTGTTTTTTCTTTTTAAAACAAAATTAAAAGTTGAGGGTCGACTTCTCTTCCTTCGAGAATCTTGATGCCTCTAGGGGCGTTTTATTCTATTTGGTTAAGGCTTACAGGAATACAGCACTCATTAGTGGCATGGAACGCGGTAATCCTTATAATAAAGTAACAGGATGTTTTATCTGTATAAAAAATTATCCCCCCACAATTTTTTCTTTTTCTTTTAAAATCTAAAATAATAAATTGGTTTATCAAATTCGACTCTCTCCTCCTCAAGTACCCCTAGAGGCCTCTTGGGGGCGCAACCGCTAGTATTTAAATAAGTGATGTGGGGGGGGGGGGGGGGGTTTAATGGGAAATAAATAAATTCAATAAAATCTGAAGAATGATGAAAACAGTCATGCATTCAAATAGAATAAATTAAGCATTATGAATTCATGATAAAAATAACTACGAAAAGAGATTTAATATTCATATGATCTGTCTTAAATTTGATATACCATGAATTCTTTATTTCAACCTATCTCTGATTAGAAAACTTTGGACAGGTCTCATCTTTTTAAAAACTCCGTCTTCCTTATAAAATCCAAACTTTTATTTCAACTTGATGTGATAAATCTATCAATACTATTCACTTCTTAAAGAACTAAAATAATAGTACCTGTGAAAAAATGACGTCATACAATACAAATGACCAATTTTAGGCAAATTCACTATTACACAGACTAAATTACCGATGACAGGCCAGAATACCCTTTAATTGACCGATGGTAGACCAGTATAAAGTTATTTTTAAAAAGCTTCCAATAATAACTATAGATTTTTATTGTTTAAACGAATAAAAATGTATGATTAGAAGGGAAATTAGAAAATTAAAAGACTCTTAAAAATCCAAACGTTGAAAAGAGAACAGTAAAGTGTTATAGAAGAAAATTGTATAAAGGTAAAAGTAAAATGATAGAGGGGGCAAGAGCTACATTAAAAATTTCTTACAAGGCAAATGTCAATGTCAGGTCCATACAAGAGAACAACAGGCAAAATGTGAACTAAAATGTTTGATTATATGAAACTAACAATAACCCAATATGAATAGAGAATTTGCAGCTACTTTAACCCTTTCGTGAACAACTAACCAAAACAATAAAAAATACGCACAAAGAGATCTGACAGCTTAATTGAGAAATCAAAGTTTAATGAAATTCTTTTCGTCTGCTTCTAAAGGGTAATTGCCATTAAGGGAAAGTTATATTCTGGAATATATATCTATACTTATATATCGAATATATTTTTTCCTAAACATCTTAAGCTTTTTAAATTGATCATCATGATAGAGAAACTGGGCTTATAAAATCAAACACTTTATGCATACATTTACGTACAAAAGTAGCGAAGCTTTTTGAAAATATATAAGCAAAATATTCGTTGGAGGAAAGGAAGAGGAAGAAAATTTAAATCGGCAACCCTCTAACATTACATATAAACAGACACTAACACTTAAAGAGTATCTTTGCTTCTTGAAAGAAATTTTGAGGATTATAAGGTTAGTAAAATATATCTAGTTATAAACCTTTTGTGGTGTTTTATCTTAGCATATAACTCATTTAAATAAGTGGACCAGTAAACATTATAAGGCAAAAGTTTCATTGATACTAGATTAATAATTCATAAGTTTAACACCCATTAAATCAATATCAGCTAAGTGCTATAAAACTCTTCATTAAATTACATTTAAGTTACATTTCATATTATTTAACTTTTCATGTTAAACTATTAATGCTATTATTACATTAACATGAGTTTGTATGATTGATAAAGGATTCAAGTAAAAATGCTTACTATTGGTCACAAAGTCTACGTAAATACCAAACAAAATAACTTTAATGATAGTAGAAAGTCCAGTTTCATTAAATGACATATATTTATTCGAGCAAATGAAATTGTGGGTAAAATTAATGTTTAAAGTTTTGACCTCATTTTTGGACTAATAATTGTAAGTTGATTCAAATAAAACTAAGTATATATTTCTATTTAATTATTCTCTCAAAATCTGTGCCACAACCATTTGAATGTCGGACCTTTGAGCGACTACTGCGAGGATTTGGCCAGGTGAGAGACTTTAACATGGTTGCCGGATTTTTTTTGGCCAGAGTTGTGACATATTTTTTGGAGCGCTATAAATTTTAATTAATTTATTTTTTTATCAACTTTGTTTTAAAATCAATTGAAATATGTAATTAGATAAAATATCAAGCTAACAATATTCTTGATATTTTTTTATATAACTTAGAAGGTTTTAACAATAAAATACCCAAGTTTACAAATTGTAGGTTTAAAATTTTTATATAACCATTGAATTTTTAATGATTGGCGTCTAATTAAATATAAGCTGTTGTATTTTAAATACTTATATTTTTTTCATTTATACATTCTGATGAAATATTCTAAAATGGACAAATTTTTAAAAATTCTATGGCACCCTAACATTTCAACTCTCGATAGTCTTGGAATCCGCTTTATGGTTGGTAATCTCGGTTTAGCTGAGAGCGGAGAATTTCATATTTACGAGCAGTTTGACTTTAGAGTAACGTTTGATTTTTAATTAAGGTTACTAAGTCTAGTACCTATTATGTAACTCATTAACTGATATTTAGACTAGAGAGAGAGAGAGAGGGGGGAGGGGAGCAATGAGCTGTTTATTACACTGTCCCCAAAGCTTGATAATAATGTTTTCTTATTCGTTAGCTTGGCAACTTTGGGGACTTTAGTGAAGTTAGATTGATTGATTCATACAAAAAGGGTAATTTTGTGTATCATCATTAGGAATGTTCATTACATTAGATCCATGTATTTAGACGCAAAGCTATACTTAAACTCAAAATGTCCTCTGATTGTCTTTATGTCAGTTGCGATTTTCTCAGTTGCTACGTGAGATTCTACTTCTATAAGTTTACGTCATTACATAACAAAAAATAACATACAAAAAAGCGTTTTCTATGGTTTAAGGTTATTTCATTGAGGTATTTAGACCTCTAAAATTGACAAAAACCATCTCATAGCTGATATCTGAAATTAAAATGGCTTAAAACCATCCTAGAATCTATGTGAAACATCCCTTAAATTTGATCAGTAGTTATTGAAATCTTAAGCTTCAGACAAATTTGCCTTTCTTCTAAAAAGACGAGTTAACACTCTTACACTATATTTATATATATCTATAATACAAAGTAGAACGATGTCTGTCTGTGAGTTTGTTTGTCTGTTTGTAACGAAGGATCTCGCTAACCGATGAAACGATTGGGTTCTCCTTAACAGGGTAGCATAGGTCCCGGGAAGGTTTAAAAAATTATCTTGGGGGAGGGTGCCACCACCCTCCAAGAAAAATCGTCCCTAGAAAAAAATTACCCCTCCCCCCCAAAATTTGTTTTTTACCTTTTCTTTTAAAATCTAAATTAAGAAATCGTGTTATCCAATTAAATTCCCCCCTCCTCAAGTGTCCCTAGATGCCTCTAGGAGCGTAGCCGCTAGTAATATATATATACTGACTAAATTAATTCGGTCATACATGTAAGATGTTTTATCTGTTCTCTAATTTGAAATAATAAAATTGTGAATAAATAAAAAAGTTGAACATTTGTTAATGTCAAGACTACGTAAAAACACAAGAATAAATATATCCACATTATAGTTTTAAGTATGTATATAGTCAAAATATAAGTTCATCTTGTGGGGAGGTGGAGGAAAGACGACCCTGCACCCCATTGTTACATTTTAGTTTTTAAAAGAAAAAAAATCTTTTGAAGAAGGTTAATTTTTAAAGGGGCTATTTCTTTTGGAGTTTGATGATTTCTCTAAAATAGTTATAAACCTTACCAGTACCTCCTATTTTGTACAGGAGAACCATAGCGGTTTAGCGGTTAACAAAATCCTTTTGTAGACACAGAGAGAGACACAGACATCTTCTTACTTTTATATAAGGATAATTTAAAGTATGCGTGTGCCTAATCGTTCTTGGTATCATTATTCCTAAAATCAGGTAAATTGGTTACTTAAAACTACCCTATTTCAAACAGGTAACACAGACTTTTTTGAAAGCAAAGCTTTTCTACAATTAGGGTCGGTCCGTACGTCACAGACAGTTTGCTTTTTTTCGTTAATTTAAACAGGTTAGATTGTCCTATCGATTCCAAACTTTGCATGGCGATTCCTTTAGTAGTGAGATACAATTTAGAAAGTGTAGCAACTCTATAATCGTTACCAGAGTGTCGTACATCCATTTTAAACATTTTGAATTTAAACTTTTATAACAACAAATTTTTATGTGATTAAATTATCCGATTGATATAATTTTTGGAATGCTAAATCATAGGACTACAAAGTACAATGTTGTAAGCAAAGCATCTCTATAATCAAGTCCTAAATATGTAAGTATGTCCTTAAACAATATCCTGTATTTAAGCAGTTTTTCATTAAATTTACTTACAATTTTGTTTCGACATTTATGCATTTATATTCTGATTATCCAGTTCTAACACTCTACAAGTGTTAATGTTCGTCTGACATACCGTTTCATTGTTTCGCTTTTATGGATGTTGTCATCCGTATTATGAAATGGCTATAGAGTGATATGCTTTGTAAATTGCTCAGGGAAATGGGAATGTGATTCTGAAAAACATTTTAAAGGAAAATTTCCCCACAACCTAATTCCCCTCCCCCCCCCTTCTTACCAACCCCTGTTCAAAAATTACATGAAAAAACAAAACAAACTTCCACCTTACTTTAAAAGGTTTCGTGATTTTTTTTGTAGAATTGATTGTTAGAATAGATTGCTATATGCAAAGTTGATAAAAATTAGAAAGATTCTGTCTAAATTAAAGTACAGACCCTTGATAAAGAAAAGCTTTGCTTTAAAGTAAAACTTGCTCGAAACACAGACAAACAAACACACACACACACACACACACACACACTATACACAGACTAAAGACACACACACACACACACTATACACAGACAAAAGACACACACATAGATTGTATTGCTTACATCTTGTGTTAAATCACGAAATATCATCCACTAAATATTTCTCTTTATAATTGTTCTTACTACCACAGTAATATCATTACCTTTGTCAAGCAGTGATTTACAACTTAGAAATTATTTGTTTAAAAATGCTTATTCCTTAAAGCTTAAAATTTAAAAGTAAGGTTAAGGTGGATAAAGCAATCCGCTGCCCCCTACTTTACTAGCCGCTGAATAAGTATTCGCAAAACAAATAAATTATAAGAATGGGGGTGGTAAAAACTGAACAGAATTTTAAAATTATATAAACTGATACATGGACGACAATTATTTTTAAAAACATTTTTTTATTCTGTGTAGGTTTGGTTAGGTCAAGTAAAGGTTAGAAGTAACCTGCTGGGATAATAATAAGTGTATTTTTATTATAAAATTTTGGATGGGTTTTAGTATAAACAAAAAAGTGAGTTGATTTGAATTATTTCATGTGTTTCAATAGAAAAATAATTTCACAACGTCAATTTAAAAAATGATATCTATCATAATTTTATTAAAAATACCAATTGCTAGATATCATGTCAATTGATAGGATTAGTTTGATATATTTATATATTTTATTGTATTTATGTATATTTTCAATAAGCAACCTCCAATTTTTTTTCAATCCCATATGGGAGATACGGAAACGGTCATGTGTGACGTCATACAAATAAGGCTAAAAAGGAAGGATGAGAGAATAAGTGTGAAAGAAGACCTCTAAAAAAAGTGATAGATTTAAACGTATCTTTATGACGCCACACAAAACACTTTCTGTATCTCCTCTCATATGTGTATTTGTGAATTTTAGTAAAATTATAATTGAGGGTCGAAGAGTTCGATTTATTAGTGGATATAATAGTTATTATCGCATCGTATTATAGACAGCTTTCCCCAGATATTAGATGATAAATTATAAGGTTAAAACCAGTTTTGTTCGGGCTAACAAAACTGGTATTATTTTGTTATTTTTATTTTAATATTCATGGAAAATTGTCTAAGATAATATTCTATATATAGTTCTAGTCCAGCGGATATTAATCAGTTTAGAAGCAATACTTCGGCATCTCTGGGCTTAAAAACTAGTTTTAAGCTTTTAATTGTACATTTTTATATCCGCGGAAAGCTGTTTATAATACGATGCGATAATTAACTAATACTAATACTTATTTTTATGGAGAATATTCCGTTTGAATTTTCAGGTATCTCCTCCCATTACTAATTTTGTTTAGAAACTAATATGATTTTAAAATGTATCTCTATTTCTAATGCTAGATAGAATGTAAAATGATGATTTGATCAAGGTTTAAGAAAAAAAGAATTAAGTCACATGAATACTTTAGGTAAAATGAAATTGAATTTTTTGAAGCGAAACTTCCTTTTTACTTTGACTGTTGCAAGTCTGTTCAAGTAACAAAGCTACTCTACAAGTAAGACTAAAAAGGAATTTAATTTGAAGAAGTTGGCTATTCATTAAGAATCTTTTGTAATGTTTAACTGTGGTAGGCGGCATCATACGGGCAAGCCTTTCATAGAGTTGCTATGCTTCGGCTTATCAAATCACAACCCAGCACTAATCCTAGTTTATCACCATTCCACCCGGCCCCTTCGGGGCCTTGCCGACACCTCACAAGCAGCGGTCAAATTGGACATCTCTGATAGTGGGAGGGGCGCGGCCCCTCTCAACCCCAAGCCCCAGTAACCTGTCTTGCCGGGAGATGTCTACCTTCCCCTTGCTGAAGCTTACCCCACAAATATTCACCGAAATGGGGGCTCCGCCCCCATCTCCCCACACCCCCTTCAACCTAACCTATTTTATCATCTATTTGTGTAAATAAAGTAATAATCCTATTGTAAATGTATTCAGTTTAAAATATATCTCTTTAGTAGCAACTACTGTTAGTTATTCATTGATAGAATCTTTAAGGCTAGGGGCTCGTTTGAATCGAACTCGCGATTGTAGGGTTGAAACGCTTCACCCTACCACATAACGTTTAAACCTGGCAAAGTTTTAATAGCTAAAGCTACTATATAATTCACTATTGCTGTCCGTCCGCCAGACTGTAACGTTGTGCGGGAAATGTGATTTTATGGACTGCTAATGTTTTTTTTATTAATTTGTTAATTTTTGCTTCGCTTATTATGGATGTTATCATAAAATTAGTTTATATACGTACATCTAATCTAATGGTTAAGTTAAATTAATAAATGTTTTTTGTTTATCCTTATTAGACCTTTTACGCAAAATACACTTTTTTGAATTTAATTCTTCTGCTGACCTGAAAAGTTACTTTAGGGGCCTAGAAATAATGTTCAAAATTCCATCTCTCTATCACTACTGGATACCTATCGCCAGGCTTCTAAAAAATCAACAGATAACGGTAGCACGGCGGTTTTAACAATTTCTCAGCAATGTGCAAAAGAAACAAAAACGAACATTAATACTTTATATGTTTTTTTCATCTGAAATCAAATTTGTTAATCATAAATGTAAAATTGTAAATTGTGACGTAAATTGTCAAGTAAAAGTGGAAATAAAAAAATGTTTATCTGAATTTGAATGCAACTAAAGTGGTTTTGGTCAGGGAGGGAGGGAACATTGATCTGTTCATTACACTAGTACCCAACGTTTTTTAATAACGTTTTCTTGTTTGTTGACCTTACAACTTTGTTGACTGTTGTTGAATTTTAATTGGTTGGTTCATTAAGTTCAGTGTCCAAACGTTTCAACTACTAAATTGTAATCCACAAAAAGAATAATTTTGTGTATCGTCATTGGTGATGTTGAATAATTTATCGGCCATAGTCTTATCCCTTTTGATCCCCAGGTTTTTTTTGTAAAATTTGCACATATCTAAAAATTTAATATAATTTCTTAACTCGTACAAAAAAGAAATATATGTTTTTATGTAGGAGTCGCGAGAGATAAAAAAATGGACTTTAAATTGACGTACATTCCCAATGACTTTGAACAAAATTATCCCTTCTGTTGATTAAAACTATTGATTGAAAAGTTTAAGTTATAAAAAGTTATTGTAATTAAAAAAAAAGGAGAATCATAAAAGACTAGGAAAACTTTAATATATTTTTACGATATTATTTACATCATGTACTTTAAAGTAACCTTTTCCTTGTTATCCATATATTTTATTTTTGTCATGAAATAATAAAAACAAATGTTAGTTACATAAAGTTCAATGTTTAATAGGTCGTCTTATGAAACAATATTTTCGAGAACAGAGTATTTTTTTATTGGATTTATTATTACTTGGATGGTACACCAGATTTTCAAGTACTCTAATAAAATAAAAGATGACCAAAATAACAATGATACCCCCATAAACCTATTTTACCCCATTCCTT
The DNA here is from genome assembly GCF_053477335.1 of Acartia tonsa. Taxonomy (NCBI): domain Eukaryota; kingdom Metazoa; phylum Arthropoda; class Copepoda; order Calanoida; family Acartiidae; genus Acartia; species Acartia tonsa. The sequence continues at coordinate 14,394,205 of NC_137266.1, read as the reverse complement.
AACCTCATACTGGATGAAGGAACTGACAATATTGATGTTCATGTTAGCAGTTGACGACATTTTTCTCCCCTGTCATAATATCCACGTATATTCTATATCCATTTTTATTAGTCATAAATTATTCATTCTAAATATGTCTAAGAAAATCAACAGACTTTTTACATTGCCGACAGTGAACAGCAGCCGCAGCCGTATTTGTAAGCCAGCTACCCTATGTTGCTAATCAGCCGCGAAAACATAAACAAATCTGAATCTGCATAATCAGTTTTGGAGCCTTAGCTGTTCTCATAACTGTTGTAAAGTTGTCATTTTACAAGATTTTGTTTGATATTTAAATATGAATAAAAACTCAATTACTGAATATATATTATAGTTGCTGTGGGCTGCAGCTATCCTGAAAATGCTAGAAGGTATTTTATTTTTATAATACACAGATGCCTTCCTTTGTCCGTACGTCTGTTCATCTGTCAGTATGAATTTTTTGTGTAGATTCTCCTAAATATAGAGCATGTTTGATCTTTTTATGATATCCAAGAGTCATACAACTCCTTAATTGTATTTTCATATTTTGTGTTTCTCCAGTATTTGAAACCGATTAATATCCGGCGCTGGATGAGAACCATTTCTAAGCCATACTGAAAAACCATGTATCTGCAATTTTTCGCGAATAATAAAATAAAAATCATACAATCAAATTTGATTTTCTTCCTTCGGGACCAACAAAATATGGATCAATCTTATGACTTTCAAATTTACTATAATACGACACGATAAATAACTATTTTTGCATTTAGAAGAAGGTTGCAGACTCGAAGATTTACGAGTGCTCGGATAAAAACAGGTTCAGCAGGTAGAATCTACTCACCACCAAGTAACTTTTAAAATAGAAATAGCATTTATAGTTTTCTCAAAGATCTAAAGGGATAAGACAATTGCTGGTAAATTGCTTTACATTCACATGGATGTTACACAAAATGACCTCGGTCTGTAGTTTACAATTGGTGGCTGAATTGAGTTTAGAAAATCAACTTAATGGACCTCTGATTGAAGCGTAATAATAAGGACCAATCAAGATGTTGATTTTAACTGCTAGAAAATGCATAATAGTTTTATATGCATGTTTTCACCCTTGTTTTGATTTAAATTTGGCAGGATCTTGGTGTTCAGAACGTAGATTTTCAAGTCCGGATAAAGATGATATCAACACGAAGAAAACTGTCAGGAATGTAATCAAAATTTTTAATAATTTTAATTCCCACCCCCCACAAAAGAAAATATCCATAAACCTAATGGATAAGACAATGGACTATAAATTTGATTTATATTCCTATTGATGATAAACAAAATTATAGTTTGGACGCTTCTTGATCGAACCATCTATATCTTGCTTAATAATTTGCATGATTATAAGATCAAACGCCCTTTGGACAAAACCATCTCTTTGAAATCATGAACTTTGTCTTGAAGTCCTAACTGTGCCTTGCAATCAGTTGCGCCTGTTAAGGGCCAAGGCATTTCCCCATCTCTAATCATTTTTGTCTTGCACCTGAGATAGAAGCAGTTGGAATCATTTTTAATATCTTCAGTTATGACGCGGTGTTTAGCTTAGATTCGAACCTATCCCCTCCCAAACAAGGAGTAGAAATATATACTTTGAATTATATATATTAGGGAGAAGTTTATCTATCTCTCCCAGAAGGCCAAGCAGATGGAAAGAAACAGACGAAGAGAGACTTGTGCTAATATAGAAGCTAATATTGAAATAGCAGAGGGACAAGGTATTTTTGTACAGAGCTGGATCTTTAAATCATTTTAGTGGTGAGCCAGATCGGGTTGAGCCAACTTTTCACCAATAAGAGCAAAGTATTTTATGAAATGCCGCGCTGTGATTGGCTGAAATTCGGCTCACCCCGATCTGGCTCACCACTAAAATGGTTTAAAGATCCAGCTCAGTCTGGCTTCGAAAAATATCCGCTGGATTAGATCCGGTTCCTAAAATAAATTAAACCTATCCTTACATATAAAACAGGATGTCTGTCTGTCTGTAGCGAGGGATCTCGTTCACCGTCATACAATTATGGTTCTTCCTTACAGCGAAGCTTCATTTATGTCAAGAGAAAGTTAAAAATTACTTTGAAGCAGGATAACTCAACCATCCCATGAAAAATCGCCCCATAAAAATCACCCTTATATAAGTGCAACTAGTGGCTCCTGATAAATAATAAATGCAGAATTTGGAGGAATTTTTATTGATAAATCATGTAGCACAAGGGCGTCCAAGCTTTTTCATTTGCGGGGGGGGGGGGAATTCAAAATTCAATTTTTTTGGGAGGAGGGTATTCACCTTTTACCCCCCCCCCCCATTGGACATCCTTGATGTAGCTTAACTGCTTGTGATTAATACAATCCTTGATTTTTTTCAGAAACAGACTTTTCTTTTGCATCTGAAAGGCATTTAAAACGCCTGTTGTCAACAAACAGAATTGGAATTAAACTTGCAGAGTTGAAAAAACAAGGTAAATATTTAATATAATATTCATAACACAATCTTTGAGAAGGGAAGCGCTTAAATCAAGTCTCTGTTGCATTAGAGACGGACGAACGATTTTTTTAAGGAAACCGCCGGATAATTGCACCAAACTTTGATTTATAGATAAATGAAACAGAATCTTTCTGGTAATTTGTATGTGGGTGTGTTCTTTCGAATGGTGTTTATCATTTTTTCGTTATTTCATTCACGGACGTACGGACTGACGGGTGTTTAAAAACATCCCGATTGTAAAGTAGCAGCGAATCTTTAGTTAAGGTACGAAAAAGAAAGTAATTAATTCTATTTTTGTTAATCTTATAAACCATAAAAAATCCATTTTCTTATCACGAAAATATTGTTTGCTACATAATTATACAATTTTTAAAAGTGAAGCTTTTCTATAATTAGGGTCTATCCTTCCGTACGTCCATAACGGATAGCTTTTTTGTTGATTTAGGCATGTTAAATTGTCCTTTTGATTTAAACTTTGCATGGTTATTCCTTTAGTAGTTAGGTAAGATTTAGAAAGATCTATAATAATTATCAAAATGTCTGTACGTCCATTTTAAACATGTTGATTTTTTTACTTTTTTTACAAGTAAAATGATAATCATATATATACGATAGTATTTGTAGCACTTTAAGTTATGGGGAGGAAACAAGGATGACAACATCCATAAGTAGTGAAGCAAATTTTCACCACGTTATCTTTGTTACATTTGAAAAAAAATAATGTATTTCAGAGTAGTACTGATAGATTGACGGACCAATCCATTAGTTGAGTATATTTGGATTGCATGTTTAGCAAAATAATATCTTATTTTATTTATGTGATTTGCTACTTATAGATGTTGTCATCCTTGTTATATTAGATTCTCGAATTTGGAGGCATGCTCTACAATCCATAGATTCCACTGACAAATCCTCTGGTCGCACAAGGAAAACATAAATATCCATTTTAATTAATAAAGGAGTAAAGCTACTTTGTAAGTAAGGAACAGATCTTCAAGGAGTAACAGGGGGGGGGGGGAGGGTCGACTTCTCTCTAAAACAAGTTATTTTGTAGGATTATCTCCGTTTCCCACCTTGCATTGGTAAATTGATGTTATGGCCTGAGCATAGACGTCCAAGGGGGGGGGGGGGGGTAATGAGGCGATTACCCCCCCCCCAAACGAATTTTTTATTACTAAATTTTTAATAAAATTTAAATTACCTCCCCCAAAAAATTTTACCCCGGGGGTAAATTTTAGGGGGGGGTGAACAAATTTTACCCCTGCCAACAGATTTCAGGGGGGGTAATTACCCCCCCCCCCCAAGCAAATTTTACCCCCTGGGTAAAAATTTTTTTTTGGGGGGGGGAAATTTGCGGCGCGCTTCGCGCGCCATTTTACCCCCCCAAAACCGAAGTACCCCCCCCTTAAAAAATTTTTATCCCCCCCCCAAAATAAAAAGCTTGTACGCCCCTGGGCTTGAGTAAACCTATTTCTACTCAAGATTTAAATCCACCTGTAATAGCAATAATAAAACATAAAATTGTCCTACAGCATTCCTAAAACATTCTGTATTTAAGAAATTTTAGGATATAACTATACGAATTTTCGATTAGACTTCTAAATAGAAATGAATATTTAATTGCGTCACAATACAGTTGTTCATTTAAGCTAAACTTTTATGAATGTTGTCATCCTTTTTTTAATGCATATAACGAATTTAAAGTTATATATAGCAATACCCGCGACCGTGGCTCAACACGTAGCGCATCCGCTCGTCGTCGGGAAGGTGATAGGTTCGAATATCAGTCCGACACCGCGTCATAACTAAAGACGTTAAAAATGGTTCCTACTGCTACTATGTCAGATGCGCGACGTAAATAGTTAGAGTGGGGGGAATGCCTTGGCCCAGAACAGGCGCAACTCGCTACCATGCACAGTTGGGACTTCTCAGACAAAGGTCGTGCATCTCAGAAAGTTGGTTGTCTAATGGGTTTACAACGCAATCATAAGTATTGCATGTATGTTTCAAGGTGCGTGGAGGTCTAGTTCCCAAAGCGACACCTAGCCCCTAGAGTCTTAACTCTTATATATAGCAATGGATTTTACCATGGCGGTCTATAGGTATTCTCTAGACAGTAGTTCTCAGCAACAGACACCAGGAAGTGATCTTGAACTAGGAATAGTTTTTAGTAACACAATGGCTTCGCCTTTGGCCTCCCCTGATAAAATTGTTTGCAATTTTAAAAGCGAAGCTTTTCTATAATTAGGATCAGTCCTTCCGTCCGTCCGTGACGGATAGCTTTTCCCGTTAATTTAGGCACGTTAGAATTGTCCTATTGATTTTAAATTTTGCATGGCGATCCCTGTAATAGTTAAATACAATTTAGAAAGCGTAGCAACTCTATAATCGTTACGAGAATGTCCGTACGTTTTGATTTTTTCACTTTTTTAACAACAAATTTTTTTATGATCTAATTATCCGAATGATCTGATTTTTGGTATACTGATTCCTGGGACATCAAAGTACAATATTATAAGCGAAGCAATTCAATAATCAAGTCCTAAAAATGTAAGTATGCCCTTAAACATAATTTTTAAAAACAAATTTACTTACAATTTTGCTTCGACTCTTATACATTTATATTTTGATTATTCAGTTCTGACACAATGCAAGTTTTAATGCCCTTTTGTCCTACCGTTTCAGAGCTTCGCTTTTATGGATTTTGTCATCCTTGTTAGTCATACAAGTTGGTATGCTTATTGTTGTCTAATGGCAAGGTTAAAATTTTATCAACCTAATGATATTACATACCTATTTTGATTCAATACTTATTTTAAAATCTATTTGGGGGAAGAGAAAATTTTTTTTTATTGGGTTTATGTCTATCAATTCCATTCCAAGGTCAATACTAAGCTCTACAGATAATTATAGACCAATTAGTAATTTAAATAAAAATTAATTTCTATTTAAATCTGACATTCATGGTATAAACACTTAAGCTTCTGAAGTATACATAATTCTTTTATTCCAAGGCAAGATTAAACTACAGAGGTCAATTCTTAAAAAAAAATTTGCCTCACTAAAATCAGTTTGTCCCACTAAAATCAGTGAGGCTCACTAAAAATTTAGATGTGATAATTTTGCCTCACTAAAATTTTAGTGGGGAAACTGATTTTAGTGGGTCAAAGGTTTGTTAAGAATTCACCTCAGGTATGTAAAAAAAGGGTGAAAGAACAGAATATAGTGATAATATGAATAACCTAAAGAGAAGCATTGCAACTAAAAACTATATCGCCAGAACGTAGGAAAAGTACGCACTACGTGTCTCTTGAGAGGAGCAGGTTTTCATTTGAAAATGTTGATTGTGAGGGAAGCACTGTCTTTGAGAGAGAAGATGAAACTAATGAAAAACAACAAGGACTGTTAGGTAGTATTATTAATAGCGCAGCTACTCTATAATTATGTTGAGGTATGGATCTAAGGGAGAAGACAATAGAAGATAACTTGGTGTAGTAAGATATACAAAGTTACCCTTTATTTAGATTAAACTGTTTCTTTGAAAATTATTGATTCTGCTAGTAAGTTTCCAAAGTTTATAAGCAGACAAATGAGAGAACGGGTTTATAAAACTTTGCGGATCACTATAACTTACAGTCCAATGTCCTCTCCCTCCTTTATCGTGGCGGATTTTAAACAATTCTATAGTCTAAACTCATAGAAAAAAACTAAAATGTGAATCTAATAACAATAATCTAAATAGTAATTGTTTCCATAGCTTTGAAACCGATTCATATCCGCTGGGTTAGAATCGGTTCTCAGCCTTACTGAAAAATCATGTATTGCATCTTATTACAAATTTTCCACGAATATTAATATAAAAATCACAAAATTAAACCAATTTTGTTGTCCGCGGAAAGCTGTCTATAATACGATGCGTTAAATAACTAATATGATTTTAGATATACCTGACGAATCTAGGAACATGTCTCTAGCCCCATACAAACGGATGTCTATGATTGATAACCCATTATTTAACAGGAATGTTGTGTAAATTAGTATTCTATTTTATATTTTACTAGCGGCTTCGCCCCCTAGAGGCCTCTAGGAGCACTTAAGGAGGGTGGGGTTGAATCCCAAAAGCCAATTTTTAAGTTTTAAATTTAAAAAAAGTAAAAAAATTCATTTTTTTTGGCAAGGGTATTTTATTTCTAGGATCGATTTCTCTAGGGAGAGTGGTGGTACCCTCCCCCAAAATAGTTATAAACCTTCCCGGGACCTATGAGAAGCAACCATGTTAAGTAGAACTCGATCGGTTCAGCGGTTAGCGAGATCCTTCGGTACAAACAAACAAACAAACAGACAGACAGACAGACATCGTTCTACTTTGTATTATAGATAACTTTTAAATATTTTTCACAATTAAAATATGAAGATCTGCTTTATTTATTTGTATTTACATTGGGGATGAGAGGAACCTAGATTAATTTAAGAACCATCCCTCCCTGCCAATATACACAATAAAAATGAACAAACAGAAAAGTGTCCATGGTATCTGAAGTATCCACCAATCTAAACCAGAGTTGTTCAATCTATACCTTTGAAGACCATGATAAAAGTATTGATGATAACACTAATCATCATGGAGAGTTTGAATTTTGTACGCTGATAAATCAAGCAATACAGGTTTGTTAAATCTTCGTCTGCCTTTTAAAAGTTTCAATATTGTATATAGACATTATGGATTATGAATATTGTGAGAGATTCTCGCATACCCTGATAAAATGTTTCTCCCAGCTGGCTAATATGAAGATACTCCCATTCTCCTCCACTTAGACTTTATCCCATCCCCTCCTCTCTTACTAAAAGAACTTACTAACCGATAAATGTGGACTCTATTAGCAACTGTTACAAGAATCATTGTCCAAAGTTTTAAATTGATAGGACAATGCTAACATGCACAAAATGAAATGAACTGACTGTGACGTACGAACGGACATACTGACTTTAATTATAGAAAAGTTTCGTTTTTGATAATTAATTGTGATCTTTCTTTTTTGTAGGAAAACTCTACAGACACCCATTCTACAAATAAAGAGGATATATCAATATTAATAAACAAGGACGACAACAATAGAACAAGAAGTATAGATGAAACCGTGAGAAAAGTCAGCATTGTTGACAAAACTGCAACTATCAGAGATCCACCAAGGTTTGTAGATTAGACAAATATCTTAATAGTTTAAGAAAGAAAATAAGGAAAGATTAAATTGATATTATTCCAAATTTTAAAATTAAATATTAAAAAAAATATTTCCACGAAGATATAACCAAAATTTATTCTAGGTTAAAAAGAACATTGCTATGCGGGTATAGCACAAAGAAGCCAAATTACAGGTGAACAGTATTGAAATTAGATGAAATTGCTCATAAACACCTTAAAAGTTTTTAAAAGAGATATTTTTTTTCAAATTTAGGCGAAGGAAAAGAGAATGGGACATAACACCTTTTCACTTATATTTCACTGCAGGTAATGTTTAGATTTACAAAATTTGTTATATTTCAAAAACTTTTTTTAATCTATTATTATTCTATACGTTTTCTAAAATCTTCATTGCTACTTTTAATATATTAAAGTAGTACAATTTTTTTTGTCTAATAAGATACTGCTAACCACTGACTTATTGTGTTTTTCCATTTTAAACTGTTTTTAACCTATTTTTAAAACGTATATAAAAAATATGCTATGACACCAGTAGAATGAGACTGCAGAGCCTAAATTTGAATTAAGTCCCCAATAAACTTTTTTGGGGGGATTTAAATATTAATTTTTACTGTTGCCGTGATCATTTTGATCCAAGCAAAAGGTCTTTTTTTTATTTGGGTAAAATTCGTAGCTTTTAGAGTGTTTTGCTTCATAAATATTGTATTCTGGTATAGAGTAAAATTAGGCCTTATGATTTTACTATAAAAATTCACTAAAAAGTTAATTCTTTATAATATATCAACGAATTAACATTAACATGTTTGTGTTCTCTTACTTATTTTAAAAACATAAAAAATGGCTGTAAAGGGTTAAATGACAACAAATGTTTATGCAATACAACAAATTTATTTTTGTCACATATACAAATGTGTTATTAAATAAGATTATTCAAACCTATCTTTTAAAATAATTTTAAAAAGTATGTATCTTTTATGTGTACGGTTTTCATTCTTTTCATTTTATTTAAATAAAAAATATTACTACATTGGAAATAAGTCACTTTGTGAAAACACTCTTTTTTTGAATTGTAAAGAATTATATAAAACAAGGCTTCTTATTGGTTAGATTTCAGAATTATTTGTTTTATTGTAAATGTTAGATTTTTCAATGAAATTAATTGTTTTGGGAAAAAAAATTATTTCCAATGAACAGAGTAATGTTTTTTTTATTGTATCAATATAAAGTGAATTATATAAAAATGTTCTGTAAGCCACAATATTACCCGAAGTAAAAAAAAAAGCTTTTGCTTCGGTCAAAATGATTACAGCAACACTAAAAATTAATTTTTAAATCCCCTCAAAAAAGTTTATTGGGGACTTAATTCAAATTTGGGCTCTGCAGTCTGATTCTATAGGTGTCCTAGTATATTTTTGACCCCCCATTCAAAAATAGGTTAAAAACAGTTTAAGTAAGATAACCCATGTTTTACTTTGTTACTTTAAGTATACTAAACCCATTCATCCTATGCAGCTCAAATCTTCACTTCTTCCTGGAAGTAATCTTACAATCCCCTAATAGTAGGACTAGTAGATGATCTTGGAAATTTTATCCCTACTTTAATATTTTCTACTATTCTCTCATAACCCATAGGGATGTGGGAAGAAAAATATACTCCATCCCTATGACATTATCAGGATCTGACTTGATGGGAAATTATTTTTAAATCTTTGACTCCAGTAGTGGGGTATTTTGTTTTCCATCTATATTTTTTTAATGTTGTTTATTATAGTCACCGTGCCAAAAGGCCCCTAATTGAAACCTCACCCTTGAACAAAAAATCTCATGACCATTTTTAAAGATAGGGATATAATTTTCTACAACATGGAATCCCAAAAATGTCATAGGGATGGAAAATACTATTTTTTTATTTATATAGGAATGATTGGATTTGTGATAATGTGGGGACTGGTGATATTTAAGATAATCCTACCAAAAGTCAAGGTAAAGCCACAAGGATTTATAATCAATCTTTTATGTACAAATTATTTTTATTTCATTTGTATCTTTATATGTTTTTTTGTATTTGATGGAGAAGTGATATAAATTGTATAATGAAAATTATTCATTTCTATCAAAGCACAGAAACTTCACCTTCCCCTAATTAAAAAAAAATGACTGGGTTTGAGTAGTTTTTTTTGTGTTTGTTTTTATCCTTAGATTTGGTTATGTTGGTGGCCCAACAAGGTTATGTCATATCAGATATGGCCATCACAGTGGTTTGCAATAATGGGGTTCTTTGCTTACTATTCATTTTCCAGTTTCCTTACTTTTTTTTTTACATACTTTAAAGGAAGTCTGCAGAAAGTACACCACACTTACTGTTATTTATTTAGATACCTGAAGAAGAACTACAACAAGAAAGCAAAAGTATGTTCTTATCTTTTTTTGCAGTTTCCTTAATAAGTCATTTTAATTTTTATTTTCCTTTATTTTCGAATTAAATTGTTCTAACTTTTTAACATGAAACCTTCATAATAGTTAAGGTAATGGTTTTATCGGTAACAAAGAAGATGAAATGTAAATAAAAAGGCATATAAAGATTGAGCTTAAAAGAAATGTAGATGGTAGATTTTATTAAGTCTGTTTTCTAGTAATTCTAATTTTTAAGTTATTATCCGATAGTCAGATCTACAGGCATACCTCAGATATATAGAAGCAGCAGTACATAAAAGAAATTAGGAATTTCTATACATATTTAATATTTTTTTCAGATTTGTTGAAATTACTGTGGACAAACTGGAAGACATATGGAAGATTTGAAGTTTAAATTTTTTTTTTTACAAAATATGCAATTTAATATCAATCTAATTCATAAGAATAGTAAAATTCATATTTTGTGCCAAACTTAATGAATAATATTTGAAAAATGCATGAATTGACTTGTTGTTCACTTTCCGTCTACAGCAAAAACAATAATATTACCATAGTGAAAATACGTGGATGGTATGACAGGGTAATTTTTGTTGTCAATTTTAGTCCCTAAATATTTGTTTATACCTTCCTTTGTGGTCAGAGTAGGGGATGGGATGGGGTAAAGTTATAAAGGATGGTAAAAATGGGGGTCAAATGAAGAAACAAGTTATATGGTTATGCAAGAATATGTAAAATAATATCCACATATTTTATATCCATTGTCAAATATTACGTTTTTTGTCCTTAAATTGATTCTATGGTTTTGTATAACATTTTTTATGTCTACTCTACACATTTTTAATAAAAAAAATTATATCAGGCAATTACTTCTTCTTAATTTCGTTTTAGTAAGAGCTACTATATTATTGACGTTGTTTGTCAGATCTTCCTAGCTAGTGGACTGATTAAATCTCAATTTTTGGAAGCTTTATATATGTACGATGGTTTTTTATTTTCTTATTTTGTCTTTAGTATGGTTTTGGGCTGTTTTTCTACCCCCTCTCCTTCCACTAATAGAACCTATAGATGCTAGAAGCGTTGTCGCTAGTTAAATTTAAAAGGCACCTATCTAAGTTAAGCCATGGAACATAAAACCAATTTGAAAGCCCAGGGGACCACTAATACGGGTATATTCTATCTTCCTAAAGTAAAGCATACAGAATGTATAAGATTATCAACATTGTAATAGGAGCAGAGACGGTGGTCCTACAAAACAGTGTACATAAAAAGTTAAAGAATGATATGGGGCTTGGTGTCTACGGGTTCTAGACCTCTCCACACAACTTTGTCTTTGAAGTCCTAACTGTGGATGCTAATGAGTTGCACCTATTTTCGGCCAAGGCATTCCCCCTACTCTAACTATTTATGTCACGCCCCTGACATAGCAGCAGTAGGAACCATTTTTAACGTCTTAAGTTATAAAGAAGTGTCGGGCCGAGATTCGGACCTATCACTTTCCCGACAACGATAAAGTAACTCAGCAATAAAATCTACTGGTCTCCTGCATAAAAAAATTCTTTTCTCGTCCATTACAATTATTGCATGAACACCATCGGAGGATCTCATCAGCCCTCCCATTCTCTTAAATACCTCCGTTGGTTACAACCCATCCCTCCCACTCCCCCTCCCCCCCTCTGAATATTTTGATATAACATGTTGGGTTTCCGTAACTTCCTGATAATGCAGGATTTCTTGAACACCAAGAAAGCAAATTCACAATAAGGCTAAAGCTTTTTTCCAGTATTTATTGCACTGATTCAATAGAAAAGTGGTCTGATGGAACCTTTCATTATACATTGAGTAGAGCCATATACCCTGCAATTTCTCTGTCACTTTCTCTCTCTAAAACTCTCTCTCGCTCTCTCTCTCCCTCGCGCTCTCTCTCTCTCTATCTCTCTCTTTCTCTCTCTCTCTCTTTCTCTCTCTCTATTTTTCTCTTTCTCTCTTTCTCTCTCTCTCTCTCTCTCTCTCTCTCTCTCTCTTTCTCTCTTTCTCTCTCTCTCTTTCTCTCTCTCTCTCTCTCTCTCTTTCTCTCTTTCTCTCTCTCTCTCTCTCTCTCTCTCTCTCTCTCTCTCTCTCTCTCTCTCTCTCTCTCTCTCTCTCTCTCTCTCTCTCTCTCTCTCTCTCTCTCTCTCTCTTTCTCTCTCGCCCTCTCTCTTTATCTTTTAGTTTGTCATTCTCTCTGAAAATCTTTCTTGTTTTCCTTAGTTTAGTTACTATCGTGTGACGGTCCATCAAACCTTGTTTCAGCCCCAAAAAAAGAATAATATAAAAAATATAACTAATTTTAAAAGATTTTTTAATATTAAAAGCAGTTGTTTCAGTTATAATTTATCAAGTTAGCTTGATTTTATATTTCAAACTCAAAATTCTTTAGTTTTCCTGATGTATTTAAATTTAAGATTTAAATTGTATTTTCAAATTTTGACAAATGTTACCCAAGTTGATAGTTATAACATTATTCAAACCTATTCATATATACAGTAAGTATATTAAACTTTAGTCAGGAAATTCAGAATTTAATAAAATATATATTTAAAGGATTTGTTGGTTTTATAAAATGGTTTATGTCAAGAAATATTGATAAAATATATTAAAATATAGCCATTTATATTAAAGTTAAAAGAAAAATTAATTTTATAGAAAAGTATAATGATATGCAAACTATTACTAATTCTGTTATTATGGATGAAAATGGTTGCAGAGGCAAAACAGGTATTCTTTGTTCTATAGTATTTAGATGTTTGTAACATAAGATCTCTTACACTACTTTTTAACGATGGATGTCACTCATAATGGATAGATCTGTATTTAATACTAGCGGCTACGCCCCCTAGAGGCCTCTAGGGGCACTTGAGGAGTGGAGAGTCGAATTTGACAACCCAATTTCATAATTTAGATTTTGAAAGAAAAATTTAAAAAAAAAAAATTTTTTTTTTTTGGGGGGGGGGCGAAATTTTTTTTTACTTTTTAGTTATAAAAATGAAAAAAAAAATTTAGGGGGGTTGGGGGTGTCCCACCTCCAAGAACATAGTTATAAACCATCCCGGTACATATGAGAAGCTACCCTGTTAAGGAGAACCCGATCTGTTCAGCGGTTAGCGAGATCCTTCGGTACAAACATACAGACAAACACACAGACACACTAGAATTTAAATTATACTGGAATGTACATTTTTATAAAAACGTTCTCTTATTCGATAGCTTAAAATCTTTGGGATAGAAGTATGATTGTTAGATATGTGTACACCTCCCATTTTGAAAAACAAATAAACCCTCCTGTATATCAAATATTCGTAAAAGAACGGACTACAAGAAGTTTTTTTTTGCCAACGAATGAGCAAACTTGTTCATAAAGTTAAAGTTCCAATATTTCAAAATACCTAAATCTTAACTGCTTTCATTTTTAAGTTTTTGTATAAAGAAATCACATATAAATTCTTTTTTATCTTTTGCTAAGGAAAGATACTATTATAATGCACCCTGATTGATATGGGGGCAGTAGTGTCCATGCTCCCATAACCTAATCCATTACACCCAGGAATAAGACATTGATATACAACCGCAATAATTCTAAACAAAATTGCCTCTCCTGTAGATTAATATTATTGGTTCAAAAGATTGAAATGAACCAAACAAAATTCATCCAAAGTATATAGAGTTTTTGAGCCAATGATTGATAGAACTTTGTTCTAAAACTTGGTTACCAGTGTAATTTACAATTCCATGTCCCCTTCCTGCCTGACCTAAACCTAAGCAGGAAAATGTAATATTATCAAGGTATGTAAAGCCTAGGTATGAAAAGAAACAATAATTTTGAAAATTATTTTAAATTTTTCCATTCCTAAATACAAAGGCTTTTTTTCTATCACTTATTTTACTTAATTTCTTATCAATAAATGGCATACCTATTCGCTTTCCTACTTTATAAAATACTAAGATTTATGGTTAGTTAGTTCAGATCCTGCTTACTACCGACCCAAGATCTTCTCATAAGTGAAACTTCACATAGATGCCGGTGAGAGCAATAAGAGAAAAAAATATTTTTCATCCTCCTTTGTTACCTTTACACAGTTTTTAAAAACTAATTCCGTCCATACTTTATATTTAATACTTTTAATTCCATCGAGGATAGTTTTAACAAGGATGACACCATATATAAAAGCGAAGCTCTGAAACAGTACAAATAAACATTAACACTTGTAGAATGTTAGAACTGAATAACCAGAATATAAATGTATAAAAATTGCAACAAAATTGTAAGTAAATTTGTTGAAAAACTGGTTAGATACAGGATACTGTTTTCGAACATACTTACATTTTTAGAACTTAATTATAGAGATGCTTCGCTTAAAATAGTGTATTTTGTTGTCCTAGGAATCAGTATTCCAAAAATCAGATTAATCGGATAATTTTATCACATTGCTAGGCTTTCATTCCCTCAAAGTATCTAATCAAGCACAGACCTCCCAGTCATATTTTCAATCAATTGAAAATAAGCTAGGGGAGTTTTTTTTTTCTGGTGTTGATTGTTAGCTTAGGATAGACAATAGCCCCGCAGAGTTATTGGTCTGCAGGGTCAGGTATGGGCATCACAGGGTTATTTATAAAAGACAAAACTACCTTTCAACTAGTTTTGAGGAGAAATCTATAAAGTCTTTCTACCTTTGCTTTTTATTTTTATATGGCCTATCTATTGATGTCCATTTTCTAGTTGAGATATCTATTATATCTATTGATTGATAGGATTTGTGCATTTAATCTTATTCACTATGTAGCTTGTTAGGCAGTGCAACAAACAAACTTCAAAAAATATGCATTTTGTAAAAAATATTCATGAGATAAGTCGGGCTTTTCCGTCAAAGTGCCTTGTTAAACACCCAACCCCTCCCCACCCCCTGTTTTGAAAACAAAATTTTGGGGGTGGAGAATTGTAGTTCTTCAGTTTATTTCTTCATTTCAGGTTAGGTTATGTTATTATGAGAACTGAGCCACTTAGGGTTAAAAGTAGGAACTGCAGGGTTGGAGCCCCCCTTAGGGGTTTGGCATAGAAAAAAAACATCTCTCCCCTTTTTTAATTATGTGGGGGAGGTGGGTTAAGCACTCATCGGCACTGTTTGGAAAAGCATCAATAAATGATTTGCTTTTTCTACTTCCTACTATGTATAAATAATTCTTACTTATGTATGGAAGATTTTGTGGGAAATGCCTCGGATCATAAACAGGTGTAACTAACATGCGTTCAAAATTGTTTAATATATAAAAGAAAACCATACTAATCAAATAAATATATTTAATAGCACGTATCAAACATGCATAACTTTAAAAAATCTATTAAATCCTAAACATTTCTACTTAAATCTCATTTCTAGAAGAATTGCTTTATTGCGTATTAGATGTGAAAAAACCGCTTTAAGGAAATGAACACTACGTCAGAATTTTATGTCCACCTTAGTAATTTTGGATCACTGTGCAATGCATGTCCAAAAGTTTAAGAAAAGTGCATTTGAAAACCTTTTTACTAGTTGTAGATTTTGTGTTCTTATGATTCAGCAAATTAAAAAAAAAGGAAAAAATAATTGATTCAATTTATATAATAGAGTAAAGCATAATAATAATCCTTATCGCCTAGAAATCACAATTTTACTGTAGAAAATAGAAGAAACAGAGAAGTAATCACCTTTTGTCAATTGCGCCATCTTTTAACATAAACCAAATATTTGAGGGGTAGCTGAGAGTTGTGAAACAACCAATTTAGTCGTTTGCGAGTCCTTGCAATACAATCATCTACACAGACAGCAATCCGTTTACTTTATAATATACTAGGAGCTAGTCATTTGAAGGAGTAAGGAAAAGAGGAAAATAACCTAAAACCAAACTTGTATATATAAAATGATAGTCTTATACAATCTAGAAACTTATAAGAAGCTTCCATAAAATAAAAACAATTAATTCAGTAGTTATCGAAATCTTATGTTATAGACAAAAAAACTTACTACTTTGTATAATAGGATTATATTTTTTGCTCAACTGTAAGAGAGCCACTTTTTACTACTTGTAAATTTGTATTCAAGGAGAATATTTCCAAACCGATATCACTGTGGGCTACAATTGAATCAAGACAAAAGTAAGTGCCGAGCCCTGGGACCTATGTAGGGTGAAAATAGACATCAATCCTTGATGATTCCAGGTGGAGACAAAATATTTCAGCGGGGTCTTTTGGTTTTTTTTCAATTTTAAGTTCTGAAAAAAAATTGAAAAAAATATGAAAATCTTTAATAAAAAACAAACAAAAAATAATTTTCAATATTTTTTTTCACATAAAGATACAAACAACTTATATAAATACTATAAGCTTTAAAAAAATCACAATTTTCAAATTTAGACTTTCAATAAAAAGATTTGTAGAAAAAACCTAACAACAAATTCTAACATATTTCTGATCAACATAGCAATAAAACATCTTTTGCAAAATCTTTATCATCAAAAATAAATAGCACTTACTAAAGACTTTTTTTCATTTAAACTTATACTTTTCACATTAATTAACTTTAAAGATTGATTTTTTAAAAAAGAAAGGTTGCGTGATTTTTTTATTCATAATTAATTGCCTAATTTTGAGATTCAGATAAAAAACTTTACTGCTTTAT
Source organism: Acartia tonsa (assembly GCF_053477335.1). Classification (NCBI taxonomy): domain Eukaryota; kingdom Metazoa; phylum Arthropoda; class Copepoda; order Calanoida; family Acartiidae; genus Acartia; species Acartia tonsa. Next base: position 14,377,356 of record NC_137266.1, on the reverse strand, counting down.
ATCATGGGATACTCTACTAGCAGCGGCTACGCCTCTAGAGGCATATGAGGCCCTTAGGTTGGGGGGGAAGACGAACCCCCCCCTTACAATTACAGTTTTTTAATGAAAAAGTTAAAAACATTTATTTTTGAGAGTTAATTCTCTTGGGATAGTGATGGTACCCTTCCCCAAAATAGTAATAAACCAGTTACCAGGACATATAAGAAGCTACCATGTAAAGGAGAATTGGTTCAGTGGTTAGTGAGATCCCTTGGTGCACAAAGACTCACATAGAACCTGTTACTTTATTATAAAGATACATATATACACAGAAACTCTACAATCAGAGTATGTCTGTTTGTTCATCCGTCTGTATAAAAAAAGAACCATTGATCATTGTTAATTACTATTCAGGGATCTAAAGGGATAAGACAATGACAGCTAAATTGATTTACATTCCCAAATATGATACATGGATAACCCTTCTGTATGTTTCAGTTAATGGTTGAAACGTTGGGCACTTAATTTAATAATCCAACCAAACAAAAATCGCAACAAGTCCCCTAAGTAGTTAAGGCAACGAATAACAAATTGCTATATTAAACTATGGGGACTAGTGTAATAAACAGTCCATTGTCCCATCTCGCTCTGATTAATATATCTTTCCATCTGTATATTACACTTGCTATTTTCTTTATTTGTATTCTTTTAAACTTAGCAGCTTCACTAATTATGGATGTTGTCTTTTTCCCTTGTTAAATCCAATTACCTAATTCTGGATATTCTTTGAGGTTGATAATTACAATTATATTTTATTAAATGGAAAAAGAACAATTTAATCAAAATTCAAGATAAGAATTATTTTATCACTAGCGGTTTTGCCCCTAGAGGCATCTAGGGGCCCTTGATAAGTGGGGGGAAGTTGACCCCTCCCCTACTTTCAGTTATAGTATGTAAAAGAAAAAGTTTTTTTTTAAATGTTGGGTAGGAACTCATTTTTTTCTAAACTCAAAACTTCTCAGGACCATGAAAAGCTGGAACCAAAAGGAGAACTACATCAGTTAAGCGGTTACAAAGAATCTTCGGTACCGACAGACACCCTCACACACACACACACACACAAACAGACAGACACAGAAACTGTTACTTTTATATAAGGATTAATAGACACTAAACTACTCCTTAATATGTTGATCCTATCAGTCTAAAAGATAGGTCAATAAAGAAGAACTAAATTGGTCCAGCGGTTAGCAAGAGCTTTAGGCACAGACAGAAAAAACACACAGACATCCTATCTTTTTTATACAGGGATATAACTTTTAAACGATAGGAAAATTTTTTTTTCCAGATGATATTTCTCTCACTGCTTTAAAGCACTATTTATGATACAAAATAGATTGATGTCTGTTTGTCCATCTTTCTGATGCTTAAGAACTAATATGGTTCTTTTTTTACTTTACTATGTAGCTTCTCATTGGTCCTTGGAAGGTTCATAACTTTTTTGAGAAAGAGAAGAGAAATCGCCCCTTAAAAAAGGACCACAACACACAAACAAAACTTTTCCTTTTTAAGCCTAAAATAAAAATATAGTTGTAGAATTAAACCCCTTCTTTCCCTCTTAAGTGCCCCTAAAGGCCTCTAAGGGCGTAGCCGCTTTAGCAAAAAAAATATATTCTGTATTGTTTTTATACAGACGGATGAACAAACAGACATACTCTGATTGTAGAGTTTCTGTGTATATATGTATCTTTATAATAAAGTAACAGGTTCTATGTGTGTGACTTTGTGCACCAAGGGATCTCACTAACCACTGAACCAATATGGTTCTCCTTTACATGGTAGCTTCTTATATGTCCTGGTAAGGTTTAAAACTATTTTGGGGAAGGGTACCATCACTATCCCAAGAGAATTAACTCTCAAAAATAAATGTTTTTAACTTTTTCATTAAAAAAAAACTGTAATTGTAAGGGGGGTTCGACTTCCACCCCAACCCAATGGCCTCATATGCCTCTAGAGGCGTAGCCGCTGCTAGTAGATTATCAATTAATATAAAGTAGTAAAGTTTTTTATCTGAATCTCAAAATTAGGCAATTAATTATGAATAAAAAAATCACGCAACCTTTCTTTTTAAAAAATTCAATCTTTAAAGTTAATTAATGTGAAAAGTATAAGTTTAAATGAAAAAAAGTCTTTAGTAAGTGCTATTTATTTTTGATGATAAAGATTTTGCAAAAGATGTTTTATTGCTATGTTGATCAGAAATATGTTAGAATTTGTTGTTAGGTTTTTTCTACAAATCTTTTTATTGAAAGTCTAAATTTGAAAATTGTGATTTTTTTAAAGCTTATAGTATTTATATAAGTTGTTTGAATCTTTTTGTGAAAAAAAATATTGAAAATTATTTTTTGTTTGTTTTTTATTAAAGATTTTCATATTTTTTTCAATTTTTTTTCAGAACTTAAAATTGAAAAAAAACCAAAAGACCCCGCTGAAATATTTTGTCTCCACCTGGAATCATCAAGGATATATGTCTATTTTCACCCTACATAGGTCCCAGGGCTCGGCACTTACTTTTGTCTTGATTCAATTGTAGCCCACAGTGATATTAGTTTTCTATAAGGAAATAATAAATTAGAAAAAAAGAGTCCTTTTTCAATGCAAAATTTTTTTTTTCAATTTATTCATTGCATTGCAATTACCGCCAATAGCTCCACTGAAGCCCCTAACTCTTCTGGAGTAAAAATGGTCATACGTAGATTTTTGCCTTCTTGTAGATTTTGTGAAAAGCAGAATTGAAATGGAGCTAACCTCCCCAAACTTTAAATAATACACCCTTATTAATCAGAGAGGAAAGGGACATTGGACTTAAAATTATACTGATACCCAAAGTGTTACATTTTCTCTTATGAAAACTTTTTTTTTTTTAAATTAATAATCTCAATCTACAGAAGGGTTAAATTGTAATTTAATGGAAATGTACATCAATGTATCTAAACTTGTCTTGTCTCTGCAGTTCTCATTTATTAGCCCAAGTAAACATAGCCTTAATCAAATAATAAAAATAAATAAAGTTGCTTGTTATTTAAATGTTTGTAATTTTAGTAGGGTGATCAATCTCTGGGAGGAGGGTACATTTGGCTGTTTTATAATAACGTTTTCTTATTCATTGGCTCAACAACTTTTGAATATTATTGAACTTGGTTTTGGTTGGTTCATTAAGTTGAGTGTCCAAATATTTCAACCCATGACTTAAATCTACAGTCATTGCATTGGGGACGTACATTAATTTGTCGGCCATTGTCTTATCCCTTTGGTTACCTGGATAAATCTAGCCTTTTTCGAGATCTTATTAGACACGCCTATGTTCGTACATCATACTATTTATTTTCTTATGCTTACAGGGATTGAGTCAAGAAATGAAGGAAAGATTGTTGAACGAAATCCACGATATAACAACCAACAATATCGGTAGCCTGTGCCACCATTACTCTTACAGGTAAGAAATCACAGATTGTTTCCCATTAAAATATTTGTATTAATTATTATAATCGATCAATTACCTCATACGGGCGAGGCTGTCATTGTTAAAGTCTGGTCAAACAACCTAGGATAACTATGGGGTGAATTTTTTTCTATTCTGTCCAAACAACCTGGGTTTTAGGTTATGTAATACCCAACGAATAACCAACTCTTTGAGCCGAGACTCAAACTCACCACCTCCCGAATGACGAGCGGACGAGGTACGTGTTAAGTCACGGTTGAGGGTATCACTTCAAAGTATATGCAATAAAACTCTATAATTATCTACAGGGTGTTTTTTTTTAATAAGACAAAAGTATTGCTTAATATAACCCACTTGCCATGGACAGAAATTAATAATCTATATCTTAATTTCTTCATTGGGTTGGGGAGTTTTGTATATGAAAAAAAATACTTGGCGATTTTCAACAAATTATGCCTTAAAAACCGGTTTTTCGAAAGTACCTATTTTTGGAAGATTTTTGGATCATGACCAATTTAAAGGGTGTGCTAAAATGCGTGCCTTTTTAAAAATCAAATTGCGCGGCTTGTGTTTATAGTAGAAAAATGTTACGCATACCGTTAGAATTGTCATAAACACTAGTTTTTAGAAATATATGTGTCATATTCATGCTATTTGTAGTATAGAAGCTACGTTGGAAAATGTAAGAAAGGTTGAAAAGTTTTAAGTAAGTTGGGACATTTTACCACGTAGCTCCAAAACTATATGAAGCACAGGAATATTTCTTAAGCACCCAAAAATTAGAGTTTATGACGATTCTAACGATATGCATAACATTTTTCTACTATTAACACAAGCCGCGCAATTTGAATTTTAAAAACATACGCATTTTAGCACACCCTTTAAATTGGTCATGATCCAAAAATCTTCCAAAAATAGGTACTTTGGAAAAACCGGTTTTTAAGGCATAGTTTGTTGAAAATCGCCAAGTATTTTTTTCTTATACAAAACTCCCCAACCCAATGAAGAAATTAAGATATAGATTATTAGTTTCTGTCAATGGCAAGTGGGTTATACTAAGCAATACTTTTGTCTTATTAAAAAAAAACACCCTGTATAATACAAAGTAGCTTGATGTCTGTCCGTCCGTCTGTCTGCCTGAAGCTTAAGATCTCGGTAACCACTGAACCGAATGGGCTCTACTCTTCAGGAAATATACCTATTGGTCCTGTGGTGGTTTTAAGCTATTTTGTTGGGGGTTGGGACGCACCTTCTATCTAGTAAAACCCTTCCCTTATCTGGACCAATGTCAAACATTATTTTTTAAAGTCAAGCAGTTCTTCATTACATACAGACTGACATCCTGTTACTTTAGGATTAACAAACACTTTAAATGACCTTCACTCAACAATAATAAATAAATATTTACATTTTGTGTTAAAAATAATTAAAGTTTTATAATTTTATTTATTTTTGTATTATTTGAATGTTTGTTGAATGGGTCCTTGAACTTAATTGTATTCATTAAAGTAAAAGAATAGATGGGGCACGAGCTATAAGCAACTCTACCCACGGGTTAGGGACTCTGTGCCGACTTTAAATTAGGTCTTTGGATATCAGTCAATATTGTCGGGAATGTAAACGTAGGCAAGACGAAAAAGGTCCCAAGTACTTGGGCCAGGTAGTTTTCTTGGTTATACATCTATACTTATCTATGTTTATTTTGTATTCAGCATTATTTAGAATATTTGTTGAAGGACTTTTTTGTTTAATTATTGTATTTTTAAAATAATATGGTAACCTATAACCACTGAACCAATTTAGATTTCTAATTTAGGGTAACATTTGTATATGTTCTGGGTTGGTTTAATGCTATTTTATATCAATATTTAAATCTTGTGATAGTTTAAGGATTTCATTACCACTTCTCTCTACTTTCAAATACAAATCCCTTCGATGCTAGGGGTGCAGCCATCAGTATCATAATATAGGGACACACTGGAAATATGAAAGAATAGTTATTTCTCGCATCGTATTATAAACAGCTTTCCGCGGATATAGAATGTACAATTATAAGAATTAAATCAGTTTTTTAGCCCCGAGATGCTGTAGGCACGGGCTAAAAAAACTGGTTTTTATCTTATGATTGTATATTTTCATATTTGTATAAGCTGGATATAATACGATGTTAGACATAGTTTATTCATATGGATGAGAACCGGTTCCTATCCAACGGATTCGTATGAATACGAGAAATATTTATAGTAGAGTAGCTTAACTAATAAATTTCTCAAATAATATTATGAAGACTACTTGAAGAACTATTTAAGAGTGACGTAGTAGAAATGTTGAAAATAAAATAAGTTTTTAATTTAGTCTATACAAAAGAAACTTTAATTTCCTGTCCTAAAGAAATTTTAGAACTTCCATTCAAATCATTATTTGAAATTTTAAAATTATATTTTAAAAATATTCTCTCTTTCTACAAAAAAATGTATTTAAAATTATTGAGCTAAACCAAATAAATTTTAAATTTAATTAAATTAAGTTTAATCTGTGGTTTATTTTGAAACTTTGGTTGTGGTTTGTACTTGTTTGTGCTTGCCCAAATGTCTGTCTGTTTAAGAGAGAAAGGAATAATCAATTTGGTTAAAAATTTGTCTTGGTTAAATCAAATTTAGGTTTAAAGTTAAAGTTTGAATTATTATTAAGAACTGTATATTCAGGGATAATTATGTTAAAAAAACTATCTAAATCCCCCAATTCTCTTTGTTTACATCCAAAAACTTTTACTCTGAATTTACCCGATAAAATGATCTAAATTTAAGTCAATTACAATCTGAATGAAATTGCGGTCTCTACACATTACAAAAATTTATATAAAAAACATGGTTGACAACAAATTAAATAAAAAAAAACAAATGAGAATTAATAAACATAAATCAATATTGGCTTAATTCTAAAATTTTCCCAAAAAATTTAAAATCTTCAAAAAAAATTTCAAAAATCTTCAGTCGTGCAAGGCTTGTGGTGCAGCACTGAGATTCTGTTCACTGCACCGGTTGCAATGCTCAGGGGAAAAAATGACTACCTCGGGGATAAAAATGACTACCTCAGGGAAAAAAATGACTACCGCGGGGAAAAAAATGACTACCGCTGGGAAAAAAATTACTACCTCAGGGAGAAAAAAAAAATTTACATCCACTATTTAAGGGGTCGTTTATGTGAGAATGGACATACTTATAAGTTATGACACTGTGTCTAATCATCCTTGGATGAAATCTGTGTTTTTAACCTTTACCTTTAGCGCTGATATGCCACAAAATATTTTGGATCAAGACAAACTTTTAGATTAATTTTACCTCTTTTCTTGAGAAAAAATGTGCAAAACCCAAATCCGGAAATCTGCTAAATAAAAAATTTCTTTTCAGCAATTGCAAAATATTTGTACAGAAATTAAACTATATAGAAAATACAACATTTTAGATTAGGGTACAGCCTTGCTTAGGATTGAATCAACTATATAGGTTTTTCTTACAAAAATTAACTATGATTATAAAAATTGTGAGGTTTATTGAGTTTTAGGCTAAATTAGGTAAGGTTAGGGAAACGCAGGTATAGACTATGTCAGGTTAGGGGTCTACGAAATGGTTAGGCATAAAAAGAACCTAGTAATAGTGTCTAACTTTTTATGTTTGTGACGTAACAAAAATCCATCTCTTTTTTAGGGGTTTCCTTTCCCACCTCCCCTCTTATCCTTCAATTTTTGTTACGTCACAAAGATAAAAAGTTAGACACTATTACTAGGTTCATGAAAAATAACCCACCCTCTTATTTTAAAATTAATTTCATCCTTTATTCATTTGACTACAACCATCATTTCGTTATAAAGGTGATTTCAGGAGTTGTTGGCATATGTTTGGTAGTGCGAATGGGGCGCTTGTCCAATATTATGGTATGGAGATTGCTCTTCTATGAGTACTACTAAAAATCCTACTTTTACTGCAATACACATAGACATTCTCATCGTCGGTTCATCAGTTTAGAATGCTTTTCCCTTTACTCCCACAAGTATAATACGAATTTGGTTGAGCCCGTGGTAGCTCAACAAAGACCCACGCGAGGTATTATATTGCTTTAACTAAGAATAAATGGCTGGTTATGGTGTTCGATCTATATCATATAAGTATATTAAACACTTAAGAAGGAAGATGGTTTTACAAAGTGTATTTACATTACAAGTGAATAAGTTAAGTATGAAAGTATTTACAGGATAAGTGATAATAATCATAAGTAGTGTAGGACAGAAAATGCCCTAAGTCCAAAGCATTGAATTGTGCTAAGTGTTAGATCTCTAACATAAGACCCAAGCTCAATTCATGCTAAGTACTGAGGGTCCTAAATTTAAACTACAATGCATGCCAAACAACTAAGTCATTACCTTTAAAGCCAGAAGAACTTGATGGTTTGAGAGTCAATGAATAACTGAGATATTTTAAGAAGTGCAAGTTATAACAACAACTATTAATAAGGATCTAAGCCCTTGTCTGTTTAATAAAGTGTTTGTATGTTAAACTTGTGACGTAAATCAAACTATGGTTGTAGGCATACATACTAGTACAAAATGGTTACATGGTTACTTTAACAATAAACATAATGTTTTAATAAGCACATAACAATATTTAATCACATACAGTTTACCATGATTAGGCTAGCGTTACCCATATAAGGTATTATATTGGTAAGGATAGGCTAATAAATACGTAAAAACATATAAAAAGTGCCTTAGGGCTAGCTAGAGTAATTGTATCTCGTGCCTGAGTTACGCGCGATAATTACCATGGCATGTCAATCAAATATTCAGATCCAACTTTTGTATGGTGTAAAATTTATAGTAAACATAGGTAAGTGGACTAGATGCGAAGCATTTCTGTGAAAGTCTTGTTCGTACGTTCAAAGAATTTTGAAATTTGGGGATCGCATCTCCATGCTGCTTTTCAGAAACTTAGGGAAAGTTAAAGTTGAAAAACCAGCTATTTGAATAAACGACATTTGTCCCAACTTTGATGAATTGCTTCTGATTATGAATTGAAGGATTTCCCTTAATTTTACCATTGATGTCGACATGCGTCTGAGCTTCAATTTCCATTTTAATGTTTCTAGAATAACACGGTGTGGTTTGGACTCGAACCTGACACATTACAAATTGGTGAAGTGTCAGGACATCAACACAATTATTATTCTGCTGTATTACATATGTTTATCATAATATAATATATAATAAGGCAATTACTTTCTCTTAACAGTCTTGCCAAATTATTTTCTCATAATGGTTGCCAAAAATATTGTTTTTCTTACAAAGGTTACCAAATTATATATTGTTGGTTATTCTCAAATTTGAATAACTTAGCCCTAGAATCGCTAGTTGCTCATCAACTCTGTAATTTGGGTCTGTCCGTATGTTTGTCATGGCACCCCACTACCGTACGCCGCTGGACTTTAAATAAATCAAAACATAGAATCAAGCACCTTACAGCAATTAATTCAAAACATTTAATATTTATTGCTATTTACTAGATTTGATCAAAAACTATATTTTTTAATGGCACCTTGACATAAAAAAGGCATTTGATAAATAATAAGATAAGATAAGATAAGATTTATTTTCCATACATTTTATTAAAGAGGGAAAAGATCTATATAGAGACCCCGAAAACAATGCGTTTAGTGCATTTACAAGTTGACGGCAAATGAGTTTATTTCAAATTAAACTGCCTTGTTACATTTAATTATATTAGCACTCTGATTTAATTTTAAATATTGTAAACAGTTTATCTTTAGGTCCTTGTCATTTGGGTAAAAATAATTCTTAGATTTATTCAGATGTTATTATTATGTAGCATAATTAAGGTATAAAACTACTCAAAGTCGATTAACCCTTTTCCCAGAAAAGCCAGAAAAAAAATTAATAATCTCTGTCAAGATTGTATAAATAATATTATCCAATATCTATTTATTACTTTTATCTTATCACAGAATCAATATATAAGTTGCAACAATGAAGAGTTAGGTCCACTAGTGGGGCAGTAATAACAACATTCTAGAAGAGAATACAATGAAAGTAAAGCCCTTTTAATAGCCAACGTTAGGAGTTTTTGTAAACTTACTCTAAATGACGGACAGACCTACGGAGATACGAATGGAGGGCAATGTCCGTAGTGTCCTATATTTTTTTAGGCTCGGTTATACGATTTAAAAAAAAGAACCCTTTTTCTAGCTATACAATTATCAAAGTTAGAGTTAGTATGACACACACAAAAATAGAATATACAATCTTTTTGGAGAAATTAAAACTAAATATTTTTTAAAAAGGAATATATAATACAAACTAACAATTATGTATCAAGAACATTGTCATATCATTGATCTTAGTTCTTAATTTTAAATTTTGGCAGGTACTTCAAACAAAATCATTGAAAATATTACTAAATTTTCAAATTAATCATAGAGTAGCTTTGCTACAAAAACCTTCTGAATATGAAATGTAGAAACAAACACAAAAATAATGTTTTTCAAACTGAAATGAATATCTAAATTGAATATGTCATTTTGAAACAATTTAATCTAAAATCTTACTTTTCAATTAAAATGTTTATTTGTTTTGGGGGAAATTCTATTTTTACCTAACTTGATAATAAGTATTTAAATCATCATTGTTTTAACTACATAAGACAACATCTCTAAAAATGCTTAAAAGCAGTCAATAAGCAGTTTAGCAGCAAAAATTACTTTGTAAGGTAAATCTTAACAAAAAATTATTACTTTAATAAGAACCCAATTAAGGAAAATGTAGGAGAGATTGGACTATAAATTTCACTACATTAACAAATTATCCTATTTGTTGGCTTAAAAATTTAGGTACTTTTATTGAATTTTAATTGTTTAAACATTTAAAAGTCCAAGCATTTTAACCCTTAATTTCAATCTATAGAAGGGATGATTTTCTTTGCAATCATTGGGATGTATTCAAATTATCGTCCATTGTCTAATCACTTAAAGCCCTGATTAAAATGGTTATTGATATCTATAATACAAAGTAGCTTGATGTCTCTCCGTCTGAAGCATAAGATCTCAGTAACCGCTGAACCGATTGGGCTCTACTCTTCAGGGAATATACCTTCTGGTCCTGTGGTGGTTTTAAGCTATTTTCTTGAGATAGGGACACCTACAACCCCCCTAAAAATTAAAATTTCCCCCCCAACAAATTTTTTTAACTAAAATCAAAAAAGGGGAGTTCGACTACTCCCCCTCCACCCCAAAAAAAATCTTCCCCCCCCCAAATTTTTTTTTTTACTTTTTCCTTTTAAATCTAAATAACACACAAAAAGGTTAATCAAACCCCTTGGGACAAAGCCCCTAGAGGCTAGGGGCGAAGCCGCTAGTAGTCATTAAATTAACTATATTTATGTTTCAGGAGTATTGACATTGATATAACACCTACAGATGTCCAGGGTGGAATAACAAAGTTGCTTCAATTTACAGAAACTATCATCAACTCTAGAGAAGTCAATAACAGATCAGGTATTTGTTTTCATAATATTTTAATTACTAGCGGCTTCGCCCCTAGCCTCTAGGGGCTTTGACTCAAGAGGTGATCAAAAATTTTTTTTTGCGAAATTCGTAAAAGGACCAAGGAAATCTTCAGCAAAAAAAAAAAAAAAAGGGGGGGGATTTTTTTTGTTTTGGGGTGTCCTACCCCCCAAGAAAATAGCCTAAAACCACCACAGGACCATAGGTATATTCCCTGAAGAGTAGAATCCAATCGGTTCAGTGGTTACCGAGATCTTAAGGGACGGACAGACAGACAGACAGACGGACGGACAGACATCATTCTACTTTGTATTATAGATAGTTTTTCACCAATTGAAGGAATGTCCTCCACAGTGGGATCCAGTGGGACATCCAAAAAATTTAAAATTGACTTTTATCTATCCTAGGAATTAATAATGGCTGTAAGTAGACAGCTAGAAAAGAAATTTTTAAAAAATATTCATTTTTGGCGGAATTATGCCATTTTTAAAAAAGGTAGTGAAAAATTTCTTTTCAGTTTTGATGATTTTCCAGATTTTTTTACACAATTTTTTCAAAGCAACAAAAAATACATTTATGTTCATCTTATGAAAATAATATTTGATTGAGGTACTTTTCAGATACCTGTACCAATGTCTAATTAAAGAAAATTTTTAAAAAAATATTTTTTTGGTGGTGTAAATTGACATTTTGTGAGAAAATTTCAACAAAAATATTAAGATTTTTAACCCCAAAAAATCAGTTTTCTCCATTTTACCCAAAAACGGCCAGGATGCCCCGGGTTTTGCAATAATGATATTAATATGCAACATGTATTGTGTTTAAAACAGTTTTCATAACCTGGGGCCTCCCGGCCGTTTTTGAGTAATTGAGCATTTTACATTGCACGGTTTGAACAATTTCGTTCTTGTTAATTTGAAATTTTCCCTCATTAGAGGGGGAAGGAGTCATTTTAGAGCCCAAAGTCATCTTTGCAATGTTTTCTAACTTTTTGAGGCGGAACTTTCTTTACTTATGCATCATTTGCCTCCGGCCAACCGTTTCGCCGTTATTTGCCGCCGTAGGTGTGATTTTTAACGATTTTTGCCATTCTCGCGGTTTTAATGGACATTTAAGGGAACAAGGAGTCCTTAAAAAAAGATGACTTATAAATACTTTTATTTTAGCAATGAAATTTGCTAAATTTCATGTGTTCTGAAAAAAATTGTATTTCTAACTGGTTTTGGTTCAGCAGAAATTCAAATTCGGGGATTAATTATAATATTGCAAAAACATTATATATGCGTCTGAGAGAGAGAGAGAGAAATATACGTTTGAGAGAGAATATAATATGAGCAATTATGTTTATATTCTTAAACTTTAAATGAAGATAGCTAGACTTAGAATAAAGGTATTAACACAAAATCAAAAGTGTCATGAAAATTATGTTATTGTTGTTTATATCTGTAAAAAAAACATTAGAAAACATGCCTTATTAGTGTCCTATTTTACTTATACTGGATCTACCTAAAAATGCCGGGACTCGAACTGGGTGCACCTGACGCTATATTCATGTTCACAAACATTGTTTGCATTGAAGAAATATTTACATAGATGTTTATTTTATTAAAATATTCCTATCCTAACTAAAGTTATGAAGGTTTATAGATTTTTTAAAAATAGGGTAGCTTCGCTCCTCCAAAACCGCCAGACGTACTTACCAAATGCGCATTAGAAGTTAACAGGAGCAAAATTTATGTTATTTTTGAGTTAAAGCAAAAGAAATTACATCATTTCGTCAAATACAAGCTTTTGTATTGATGTTACTTTTGTCTACCCTTAATGTCCAGTTTTTTGGCAAAAGATCCCACTGTGTCCTCATGTCAAAAAAAAATTAAAAGTTATAAATAAATTTACTTAAGATTTATTGTCGAAGTATGAATTATAAAAAAAAATTAAACAAGATTTATAACATAAAAGCCACATTCAGTAATTACAAAACTGTAAATAGTTATTTGTCGCATCGTATTATAAACAGCTTTCCGCGGTTATAAAATGTACAATTATAGGAGTAAAACCATTTTTTTAGCCCCGAGATGCCGAAGGGGCTAAAAAACTGGTTTTAATCTTATGATTGTACATTTCTATATATTCGTAGAAAACTGGATATAATACGATGCTAGACATAGTTTTTTTTTCGTATGGATGAGATCCGGTTCTAATCCACCGGTTTCCAAAGAATACGAGAAAAAATTACTGTTCTTCCTCCTTCAATAATGTTATTGTTATTGTTGATCTAATTATGGGCATGATTATCATTTTTTCAGATGAAATAAGTTTCCAACTTTTTCAGAGATATTGACCTTCACCCTGCAAGAGCTTGTTAATCATGAATCCTCTGTGAAAACTGCAAACTTTTTCAACTTTAGAACTGGAATTTACATTAAGGTAAAATTTTGTAATTTTTTATGGCTAGCCTTACATAAAGATTGTAATGTAAATATAGTTGCTTGAAAATGCTTCAATATAGATAGTTATTAACCATTTTAGTACTAGCAAAGATACTCTATAATCAAATTGTCTGTACATCAGTTCAATTTTCTTGGCTATTATATAAGTTAAATGGTTTAATCTTGCTGTAAAGATACACCTGACTTAAGAACATCTACTCGACAGTACACTTTGTCCATAATGTTATTTGTTATGAGCAAACTAATTTCACTTATGAGCTTCGCTTCTTACGGATGTTAAACTTTTAGGTAACAAACTCAGAAGTACAATTTGAAAATACAACAGATAGATTTAATGAAGAGAATATACCTTGGAGAATGGATAATAGGTAATTATTTTTCCGATTAATATCCGCTGGATTAGAACCTGTTCTCATCCATACTAAAAGATCATGTATACCATCGTATTACAAACAATTTTCAACGAATATTGAAATAAAAATTATTACAAGTTTTGTTATCCTGCGCCTTCGGCCCCTCAGGGCTAAAAAATCTGGTTATAATCTTATAATTTTTCATTTTAATATCGGCGGAAAGCTGTGTTTAATATAAGTCGATAAATAACTAATATAAGATATATCTACGTATACAACATATTTATCTATGTGTCTTTATATCTTTTAAAGTAAAGTAGTAAGGTATTTTTGTTTGTTTGTCCATTATGATCTCACTAACTTCAGAAATGATTAAGTCGGGAGCGTCTTAATCTATTTTTACCCTTTGGAAGGTTTGAGGCTAATTAACTCCCCTCTTACCCTATAGAATAGATGCTATATGCGTAGCCGCTAGTCTATCAATATAAGAAAATAGTATATAACCTTTTGGTTTAGACAAAAGTGTAAAATAAATAACAAGAAGTGACAATAACAAGTTTTTGCAGAAAATACCTCTACCTTGCAGGGAGAGAGGGAAATGCATCGGTACCCAAAGTTTTGAATCACTCTAGTACCCAACGTTTTTAACTACCTTATCTTTTTCGTTGGCCCAAAAACTTTGAACACTTTTAACCTACATAAATGGTTATCTTGATTATTATCATTAAGATTTATATCAATTTATCATCCATTGTCATATCCCTCAATATTTCTGTCTACCTTTCAATTTGGTCAGCTGAATCTGAGTTTCAGATTGTGTACATAGTTTCATCATCCTATCTCAATATTTACTACTAGCTCTAGCTAAAAAGCTTAAAATTTCAAAAAAAATCTAAATTTGAAAAATTAAAGTTTTAAATGTTTAATGTATAAATCGTTTATATATTATATCGCTTTTCCCTTTGACCGGAGTAGCTGAAAATAGGTTTTGCAATATTTGGGTTATCTGCTGTACAACTTCGGAAATTGGGGAAGAAATAGGCAATCAATTTTCAGTTGATCTTTAATTTCCCTTCTCACAAGGGATAGTTCAATAGACAAGAAACTAATCTACAAACTTTTCTCTTATTTTATATCCTGTTATATAAACTTACTAACCACTGAACCGATTAAGTTCTTCATTTTGAGAACTTTCACATGGTCCCGGGGTGGTATTCGGCAATTTTATTTTTAGAATTAAGTCTTGGGATGGTTTTAGGCTGTTTTTCTGCTCTTTTATACCCTTTCAAATACAGAGCCGCAAGATGTATGGGGCACAGCGTTAGAGCAAAATCGAGGGAAGAGTAATTCAATGCCTATTTTCCTATCCAGAAATCCCTGTTTATTTTTCAAGCTGTTATTATTTATTTGTCTTATTTACAGGGGTAAGGAAATGGGCAAACTAAGAAAATAAATCTTTATTGATATTAGGAGGCTACATTCATGTCATGAAGTCGACAAAGACCAAATTGCCAGGGAGTAAGGGAGGGGACAATGGATCGAATATTCAATTTTTAGGAGTCTCAGACTTTGGGGACTGGCTTAAAGGGAATGTGCAAGAATTTAGCAGTTTCTGACTGAGTTTGGGGACTTGCGCATGAAATCCCGCTACTCGTTATGTATGTTTTGAATATTGCAGACGGGGAGAAGGGATAAGGGAAGTGAGGGCAAGGGAAATAAACACTCGTTGTGTTAGTTTGGAATGTAGCAGCAAGGAGAAGGGAGAAGGGAGGTGGAGGCAAGGGGCAAGGGAAATAAACAGAATAAAAAGGGGCAGTCATATTCTTACTAGCAGCTGGCCGGGTCCAATAATCTTTTAATATAAAAATCACACCAAAAAACCTCAATATATTTCATCAAAAACAAGTTGTGATTTCACTTTACATGACGCTATGGAAATCTATTTTTCAATTAACAATCCCTTTATAATTTCCTACAAATTTATTGGATTAAACTAGATTTCATGCCCTTTCTTTGATAACTCTTATATTGAATTAATTGCCCATTGTCCCCTCCCTTACTCCCTGCCAAATTGCTGCAAAATTGTGTAAAAAATTATTCATGTGACGTCATAAAAATGAGGGAGATGAGAGGAGAAGTGGGAAAGAAAACCCATAAAAAAGAAATGAATAATTACTCATTTTTATGACGTCACATGGATAATTTTTAACACAATTTTTCAGCAATTTGGTATTTGTCCATGAAGGTTTCCTTTATCAAAAAAGGGGAGGGGGGGAGAAATAGGGTAGAAAAATATCCTTCAAACACTTTAATTGGAAAGTTGTCTGAAACCACCCGTAAATTCATTGTGGTTAGCGGTCGATTCAGTGGTAGCGAGATCTTTAAGTACAAACAAACATACTTTTCTAGTTAAAACTCTTACTATTCCATTATTCTATGTTATTTGCGAAGTTTTATTATAAGAAAGGTTGTTATTTATTATGAAAAGTAATAACTTTTTATTACATGGTCAAATACAGTAATTATACACTTTTTTGTTACAATATTATAAGCTGAGCTGATTTTTTCTGTTTTAAGATAACAGAAAATAACATAAAAAACAGACGAATCTTCAAATATCTTTTTCAGTTTGGCTTTAAAAACGATTAATGTCTGCTGGATTAGAACTCCTCTAAAAAAACTGAATTGTCCACGAATATTATAACAAAAATCATAAAATTTTGATTTCCGCGGAAAGCTGTCTATAATACGATGCGATGAATAAGTATTATCTATTAATTTTTGTTACATTTTGCAAAATTAATACTTAGTGTTTCATACTTTTCTATATTTGTCACAAAATTGCTTACTCTGACAAGATAGTAATTAATTTATAAAAATCTGTAACATGGGGATGTGAAAAATATGTAAAAGAGAATTATTATAAGTTTAAAGAAAAAATATAGATAGATAGATAGAGCAATAAAGTGATAAATGGAAAGATAGAGAGAAATGAGAGAGAGAGAGAGCTACAGAAAAGTACATTTTTGTTGATGATTTATTACTTTTAAGGTACCTAGAATCAAACAAGACAAACTTTGTTAAATTTTGGAGCGCTCCTTACTTTTCCTGCGAATCTCAGGCGTGGTTTACAAGTCTTGTCATGGCTAGAACTAATAATTCTAATACTACAAACAGGTTAGTCATGTGTCTGGTTTACCAGTGTTGTCATAACCAGCACTAATAACTGTAATACTACAAACAGGTTAGTCATGTGTCTGGTTTACCAGTCTTGTCATGACCAGAACTAAGAACTATATTACTACAAACAGGTTAGTTATGTGTCTTGTTTACCTGTCTTGTTATGACCAGAGCTAATAACTCTAATACTACAAAGCGGTTAGTCATGTGTCTGGTTTACCAGTCTTGTCATGACTAGAACTAATAATTATAATACTACAAACAGGTTAGTCATGTGTCTGGTTTACAAGTCTTGTCATGGCAAGAACTGATAACTATAATACTACAAACAGGTTAGTCATGTGTCTGGTTTACCAGTCTTGTCATGGCTAGAACTAATAATTCTAATACTACAAACAGGTTAGTCATGTGTCTGGTTTACCAGTGTTGTCATAACCAGCACTAATAACTGTAATACTACAAACAGGTTAGTCATGTGTCTGGTTTACCAGTCTTGTCATGACCAGAACTAAGAACTATGTTACTACAAACAGGTTAGTTATGTGTCTTGTTTACCTGTCTTGTTATGACCAGAGCTAATAACTCTAATACTACAAAGCGGTTAGTCATGTGTCTGGTTTACCAGTCTTGTCATGACTAGAACTAATAATTATAATACTACAAACAGGTTAGTCATGTGTCTGGTTTACAAGTCTTGTCATGGCAAGAACTGATAACTATAATACTACAAACAGGTTAGTCATGTGTCTGGTTTACCAGTCTTGTCATGGCCAGAACTAATAATTCTAATACTACAAACAGGTTTCATGTGTCTGGTAACTAGTCTTGTCATGTCTAGATCTAATAATTATAATTCTTCAAAAAGGCTAGTCATGTTTCTGGTTTAACACTCTTATCATTTCCATGACCAACCCTTCAAATTATACAAGAGAATCTTTGTTATTGTAAAATAGTCTTGCCATGAACAGGAGCATTACTACTTACATGTTATTCATTTGTCTTTTTTTTACTAAAATAACATTGATAAATATTTTTATTTTTAGATTGGAAACAATTTTCACTGTGGATTTTGACATATCAAGTATGGATATCAACCAATGTGATACTCATCATAATCAACAGGAATCATAGATTATATGGATAATTTTTTAATGGGATATATGGCGGTTTCCTCGGAAGTGCTAGTCGAGAACATAAATCCCTTCCATGTTAAAATAAATGGAAAACTAGAGATGGTTTTAAAGTTAGGACCCCCGCAGGGATAGGTATTACGGAAAAAAACTCAAAAAATAATAGGTGGGGCTTTTTTGCTTACTTTTAGTTTGAGGGAATTTGTTTTAATTAATGTCTAAGAAATGTTTATACAGTCATAAACATAAACTATTTTTGGAAAATCGATGCTCTGCTGAAGATAGATATAATTTTTTCGATGTATTTAAACCATAGCGACGCCGTCTAAGGACTTTTTTTTGCATAGTTCTGCAGTAAAAGCTGAGGTTACTAAAAGATCTTTTAGCCTTGATAAGAAGCATTTTTAGTGGCCAAAAATTTTTCCGTTGAATATTAGGAAATACGGCCATGACGGCTGCCATGCTCTGCCAAATAAGAGAATTGAGTAAGAAAGTATGTAAAAGGATGACTTTGCACTTGTCCTAAAAAAATAAGACCATTCACATAAAACTTTCTCGCGGTTTCCCTTAAAGCGCCTCGACAAGCACAAGAACCCCCCCCATCCCTCTTTATTTTGAAATAAATTGAAAATAAGAAGGGGGTATTTTTTCTTCATTTCTGGTGTTAATTGTTAGGTTAGGTTATATTGTTTGCACTGCTGCCCGGCAGAGTTAGCCCATCTGACCTAAGTTATTGGAATCGCAGGATTAAGCCCCAACCCCCTCCATTCTAGGGGTTACTTGCATGAAACACCTCTTTTAAATAAAATTTATTTTAAAAAAAGGAGGGGGGGGGGGTTCTATTATCGCAAGCACTCTGAGAGAAATTATTAAATTTTCGAATAAAGGGGGGGGGGGAATGTTTTGACACATTTGCGTAAACCTGGAGTATAGGCTTTATCTTTAGACTGAGAGGATAGGTTATTCAAGATAAAATCATTCTTATGAAATACCCGCAACTTTAAGATTTTTTCAATAGACCTCCAGGGGATCCGGAACTTCAGGCCTCCAGGTGGTCTCTGTACAGGTAAAAATGAAATTTTTAGAGTTAGAGGTCAACTTATAAAACAAAATATGCATCTTTTTTAATGTTATTCACATATTTGATGAAAAAACATGCATATTTTGTTTTATAAGCTGACTTCTAACTCTTTAAACATTTTTTTTCCATTTTTACCTGTACAGAGACCACCTGGAGGCCTATCCAAAAAATCTTAAAGTTGCGGATATTTCAACATATAAGAATGATTTTATCTTTAATAACCTATCCTCTCAGTCCAAAGATAAAGCCTATACTTCAGGTTTAGGCAAATGTGTCAAAACTTCCCCCCCAACCCCTTTTTTTTTGTTGTGAACTTATTTTCTACAAATATCTTTAACATTATACACATAGAAAGCTTTTTAAAAAACTAAAGTATAGTTAATTTTTAAATTACGTTTGGTTGCTGAGTTCCTTGTTAAACCATTTTCTACCCAGCAAAATTTACAAAATGTACTTCCTTACTTGTATATCAATACTGCGATACACAAGAATAAATACATTGATAAAAGGCAATTCATAAAAATATTCCAAGAAATCTTAACAGAATTGACGATAAATTTGTATACATTCCCAATGATAATAAACAAATTTACGCCATCTGTAGATTAAAATTATATGTGGAAATGTTTAAGGACACCAATTAAAATTCAATAAAAGGTTCGAATCTTGGCCACCACTTTGTCATAACGTAAGATATTACTCTTAAACATGCTTTGTCATATGCACGACATAAAAAGTTAGTATAGGGGTAATGCCTTGGCCTAAAAAAAGGCGCAACTTACCATGATCAGTTAGGACTTCCGAACAAAGGTCGTCCAACCAAATGGTTGGTTGTGTGTCATACACAAAATTAGGTAAATTTTGGACACACCAAATTAAGATCTCGTGGTGTATCTAGTCCTCAACAGACTATCCACCAAGCTAAAATAACTTGGGTACCTTTAGGTAACAATGCAATTTATATTCCATGTCCCCTCCCTCCCTGCTACAGTTTTCATCCTATTGAATCAATTTTGCATGTTCCTTTCCCCCCCCCCCCCTGAAAATTGTGCTTAACTTTATAGCATTGACAAGCTGTCACCAATATTTTATCTAAATATTCCACTCTATTTCAAAACTTGCTAAATGTTTTGTGGTGCAATCATTATAAACAAAATATTGCAAGCATAGCTGTATTATAATTATGTACACTTTATTTTAAAATGAAGCTTTTTCTATAATTAGGGTATGAACTAACGGAGCTCTTTTCGTTAATTTATGCATGTTAAAATTTTCCTTAATTTTAATTTTAGAGTAATGGTCCCTGTAATAATTAGGTACACTTTAGAAGGCGTAAGAACTCTATAATAGGTACAAGAAAGTTCTTCATTAAAAAATCAGGTTTTTAATTTTCTTGACAAAATGTTTAGTATAATCTATTCATATTCATCTGATTTTTGAAACAATGCGTCTTGGTACAATAAGATACACTATATCATTATTTAAGTCATATATCTGTAACGTACGGATGGACAGACCCTAATTAAAGAAAAGACTTGCTTTGAAAAACATGACAAAGTAAATCCATAATTTTATTTTTAAAATCTATGAAACTAAATAAATTAGGGAAGGAAAAAAGAAATGTTTACAATGACCGTAGATTTTTTCAAAGGAACTCACAAATGTCATTCTAGCAGCCAGGTGAATATTTTCTCGTTGCACAGCTATATATATATACTAGTGGATACTCTCTAGAGGCCTCTAGGGGCACTTGATAACCTAAAAAAAATTTTTAAGGGGGGTGGAATATTTAGTTATTTTATTTGGGACTTATGAGAAGCTACCCTGTAAAGGAGAGCCCGATCGGTTCAGCGGTTAGAGAGATTCTTCGGTATAGACAAACAGACACACAGACAAACATCCTGTTACTTTAGTATAAGGATAGTATGTCCGTACTTCAATACATTAATTAAAATTACACAAAAATCTAAATGATAATTTATTGTTATTACAGAGTCGTGCTAAAGGAAGTGTATAAACTCCCCCGCATAATAAGGGGGGGGGGGGCTAATATTCTCCTCTTAATTAAGGCCTACCCCTACCTGACGCACCATCCAAAAAAATCGGGGTATGAAACTTTCGGCGTTTACAACTTTATGACAAAACCATTTGCACGCCAAAGGTTGATTTGGTAAAAAAATGTTCCACCAAGATGACCTTTTGCCTAATACCATTGTATATCTTTGAAAAATGACATTGATATTAATTTATTAACGTTTTTTCTTCTTTTTTTTTGTTTAGTGTGTTTTTATGCCTGGACAAGGTTGGGTAAAAGGAGGTAAGCAATTTTATTCCAATATTAATTACTAGCGGCTACGCCCCTATAGGCCTAAAGTGGCACTTTAGATGTTTTTGTTTGCTATAGTGTCTTCGTTACTTCTTTATGTTACGATGTCTCCCATAAAATTTTAAAAAATTTCGATTTTTTTGTCATTTCTCTTGTGAGGGTGGTTGTACCCTCCCCCAAAATAGTTATAAACCTTCCCAGAATCCATTAGAATCTACCCTTTTAGGGAGAACCCGATCGGTTCAGCGGTTAGCGAGATCCTTCGGTACAGACACACAGACAAACAAACAGTCAAACATCCTATTACTTTAGTATAATAAATTAATAATTAATGGAAGGACAGACAGGCAAAATGAATTATAGCTAATATGTTCTGTTGATAAATATGCAATAATTCATAGAAATCACGAACCGTTTCTGAAAAAATTCTAAAAAGTATTTAAATGTCTTTTTTTATGCCTGAATGACAGACCGAAGGACGAATTAAATTATACACTTGATGCTTATTGATATTTGGAAGCTACAACAAAAATTTCAGCTGTCTATCTTCTATAGCAGCTGAGAAAATTGCGTTTCTTTCCTAGCGTTATGGACAAGCAAACATACAGACTGACAAAGTGAATTACAGCTTCGCTACTAACAAATAAGATATACAATGTAGAATACTAAAAGGCTTTTAATATATAAAAAGGAGAAGATAGGATGTATTGAAATAGCCTACACCATCCCACGTGTTTTAGGCATTAAAACTATGTGAAGGTTCAATTGTTAGTCAGATATTATTTTTGATTAAGGTTATGTATGTGAATGTCGGGATGGATATTACAGTGCTTTTGGAAAGAATCAGTTCAATGGAAGTCTTGTTGAGGTATAGTTATCAAGAGTAAATTGGGAATTGTTAACCGTCAGCCAGTCACGAAAAATCAATGGCTTTTTGATTTTAAAAATCTTCCGAATGCCTAACCCAGTTCATTTATACAATACTAGCGGCAAAACCCCTAAAGATAAAGACCATCCAATTTCAATTTTAGTTTAACAGACATTTTTTGGGGGGTTTCATTTTTAAAATTCCCAAAATAGTTATAAACCTTCCCTGTACCTATAAGAACCACAGACAGATACATCGACTTTCTGTTACTATGTATAGAAAGAACAGTAACAAGTATATAATGATGAATAAATTGTGCTGCCAGTGTGATTTGTATTTTGTGTAATGTGCAATTTAGTTCTTCAGTTGTGTGCTTTCAAACTGTCATAGTTAGTAATCGTTAAACAGACGTACAAACAATGGACATACCCTAGTTTCAGAGTAGCCTACAATGCAGAGCTATTTAAGAATAAACGTTAAATTCTAAATCCAGAATCTATAGATTATTAAATGTTTTGTTTAGGTCGCATATATGGATGCTAAAAGAGGTTCTAAATCATATGAAATGCTTTATCAATGCAGGTGGCTTTTTTCAACTATGTATTCTATATGTTTTAAAAATAAAAGTATTATATAGAGGTTTAAAATCGAATGGCTATTCTATCATGACTGTAAGGTACAAAAATTTAAAAGAATTGTTATAGAAAAAAAAACATTAAAGTTCATTAATTACCGTCCGTCCGTCAGGTAATACTTAGTTAACACCGACTTAACTACTAATTTTATATGATTTACATTTTCTGTCCGTCTGTCAGTCCGTATCGCTAAGAGGGCGGCTATACAAGATATACTGATGATTTTTAAAAGCGAAGCTTTCTATAATTAGGGTCGGTCCGTCCGTCCGTACGTACGTAACGGATAGCTTTTTTTATTAATTTAGTCATGTTAGAATTGTCCTATCGATTTCAAATTTTGCATGGTGATTCCTTTAGTAGTTAGATACGATTGAGAAAGCGTAGCAACTCTATAATCATTACCCAAATGTCCGTAGGTCCATTTTAAACATGTTGATTTTTTTGATTTTTTTAACGACAAATTTTTATGTGAACTAATCATCTGATTGATCTGATTTTTGGTATATTGATTCCTGGGACAACAAAGTATAATGTAATAAGCGAAGCAACTCTAAAATCAAGTCCTAGAAATGTAAGTATGTCCATAAATATTATCCTGAATCAAGCAGTTTTTTTCAACAAATTTACTTACAATTTTGCTTTGACCCTTATACATTTATATTATGATTATTCAGTTCTGACACTATACAAGTGTTAATGTCCGTTTGTCCTACCGTTTCAGTGCTTCGCTTTTATGGATGTTGTCATTCTTGTTTTGGTGAAAATACCCTTTCCTTAAGAGCATTAAGTATGCATCATACTTGGTCCTGCACTGTTTTGAAGGTATTGCTAAAAAAGAAAAATATACATTTACTTTAAAATTTAATATAATTTTCTGATATCCCCCTTTCTTATTCTTTTCCACCTCATTTTCTGTAACATCACTATGGCGATTTGTTCATCCATGTTTTTTAATGCTTCAATATTATAATACTATTGCTGTATATTTTCTCTCCATTCACTTTAAAACTATTTATTTATCTGTAAGTATTACACTATATATGGAAATAGTTGTACTTGTTTTGCCATTAGCAAAATATGTAGGTACACACATCCACTAAGAATCAATTTGTTTAAAGTTTGTGAACTTCAGGGATCCAAGGAAGGGTCAATGGGTGATAATTTTCCTTCCCTTATTTAAAAAAGAATGTGGAATTGTACTTTTGGCAAAGGAGTAAGTTGCACGAAGTGCATTTAAACTTGAATTTGGTGAACTGTACGTTTTTTTTCTGTTCAATAGCTTAGACTACATCTATAGGACATATATTTGAAAGAATTTCAATTTTCTACCAGGTAGTTTTAAAAATATCAAGAATTGAAAATCATATTTTTTGGGTATATACAACATAAATGACTGTCCTGTTTTCAATAATTGCAATACAAACTTATTTATGTTAGATTGTATTCCAGTAACATATGCTTGCAATCAAACTTTTTATGCATCTATCCCTTTTAGGGGAAAATATAATTGTAAAATAATCAATTTTTCCCTTCCTCCCTGATGAACTTAAACTTGGCTAAAAGTATTTTAAGTTTCACAGTTCCTACAAGTTTGAGACAAATTACGCTAGGTTTGGTAGCAACAAATTATAGGATATATTTATTCTGAAAGTAAAGCTTATATATCTACATTTAGGGCTTGTCCGTCCATCCTTTACAAATGGCTTATCGTTGATTTAAGTACGTTAGAATTGTCCTATCGATTTCAAACTTGGCATTTAATTCCTGTAACAGTTTAGGGTCGACAGTTTTTCTAACTAATAATTTAGATTGAGAAATTTTTATATGGGCTTTTCTCTTAGGATTTTCTGGAATTGTAAAGAAGTTTTACTGCTAAAGATCCTTCGCTACAGACAGATATACACACAGTCACACGAACAGACAAACATCCTGTTAAAGGACGGACTCAATGTCTGGATTGTTCCAAAACTATTTGCCTAAACCAAAAGTTTGAAACAAAATATAATTACCCAAATCTAAAGGCAAATAAACGTGTATAAAAGTGACAGGATGTCCGTCTTACTATGCCTGTCTGTGTGCAGCTAAGGATCTCGCTAACCGCGAAACCAATATGTTTATAAATATTTGAGGGAAGGATACGTACCACCCCCCCCCCTCTAGGGAAAATCACACAAAGAGATAATTACCCCCCGCCCTAGTTATTTTTCTTTTCCTATTTAAAACTAAAATCAAAAGTGGAGGATTGACCTCCCCCCCCCCCTTCAATAAAGTACCCCTAGAGGTATCAAGGGGGTAACTGCTTGTAACTTTCACTTGTACCCAAAGTTTTTAAACATTTCTATCATTCATTCGTTAACTTAAAAACCATGGGTACTTTGATAATTATAATTTGTTTCTTTATTAAACTTTGTCAAACCAATAACTTTAATTTAGTTTTACAACATTGAGGCTGTATATTAATTTTTCGTATATTGTCTTTTACCTTAGGATCTCAGAATATAAATGAGATATTTTTAAAAGCAAAACTTTTCCATAATTAGGGTCGGTCTGACATGTAAGAATCGTCCAAACGATTCCAAACTTTACACGATGATTCCTACAACAATTTTTTTTGTATGAGATAATCATCCTATTTTATCTAATTTTTGAATAATGTTTCCTTGAACAACAAGGTACAATATTATAAGCAAAGCGTCTCTATAACTAAACCTTAAAACAAAAGTATGTCCTTATACAATATTCTATGTTTACTCAATCTTACAACAAATTTATGTACTATTTTGTTCTGTTGCTTTTTTCTCGCTAATGCTGTTAAAGTTCGCTATTTATAGATGTTGACGTTCTTGTTTGTTTAGGAAATGTAGTGCTGGATGTGAGACATGTACAAATAACAAGCCTTGCTTCATTAGTATTAATCAGAGGTTTAGGTAAATATAATTCTACACAAATAGTTAATTACAAAATATAACCTCAATTTGTCTCAATATTTAATGTTATATTAATTAGGTATTTTTTTCCTTACTTAATTAAAAATGTTATATCTATAATACAAAGTAGAACGATGTCTGTCCTTCTGTTTGTACCGAAGGATCTCGCTAACCGCTAAATCGATCTAGTTCTCCTTTACAGGGTAGCTTCTCATAGGTCTTGGGAAGGTTTATAACTATTTTGGGGGAGGGTAACACTACCCTCCTAAGAAAAGTCACAAAAAATCGAAAAAATATTCTCGACTTTTGAACAAATTATTTCTCAAATTAGATATTTGAAATAATAAAAAAAAACATTTAAAGTGCCACTAGAGGCCTCTAGGGGAGCAGCCGCTAGTTTTTAAATAAAACAAAGAAAAAGTAAAATAAAATTGCGGTACAAAAAAATTTCAACCATTCTCCCAATATCATATTGTCGCTAAAAATAGAATGATTCTATTATATAAAGTAGTAAGAGTATAAAGAAATCTTTAAGATCTTGGAAGCTACTGAACCGATCAAGTTCTCCATTGAATTTTAGAGTAGCTTCTTAAATGACCTGGCATGGTTTAAGGCTAAATTTTCCATCTTGGGATGGTTTTAAGCTATTATAGATGGTGGGATCTCAGCAGCTAGTAATACTTATCTTATGATTTTCAGGTTGGCTTTGATGAGTATTTCATTAGTCTGTATTATTGGTTGTGGGATTATCATGATCGCTACTACAATATACAGGTAAAAGAAACAAAATATTGTTTAGCAAGGAAGATGTTTTGCAAGACTATCAAAAACTGTCTCACAGAAATGCTATTGTCGCAGGATATAAATACCAGTTAGCTAAGGAATATTTTTTGACTTAAATCCAGAACCTTATACAAGTTCCCAAGGCATAAACAATCCAATCATGCAGAAGATTGACCCTTTAATTGCGCGACCTTTTCCTCGCTGAGCTGTGTGGTTATGAGTTGCATCAGTCTTTTGGTTTAAGACTTTCCCCTTAGTCTTACTTTGAATGTTGCACATTTAAATAGCAAGTTTAGCTTTTAATATCTTTAGATATGAGGCGATTTGTGCTGAGATTCGAACCCACATTCAACGTTATATGTAACCCATACAAGTTTGAATTAAGCCAAAATAAGATAAAAGGTTTGGGGTATAGTCCCTTTCGTAACATCGCACCTTATGGGGCGATTCTTCGTATTTTTCACAGTAGCTTTTCTCTTATTTATAGCACCTGCGGGGGGCTCTAACCCTGCAGGGCCAATAACCTAACCCTCTGGGGCAATCACCTAACCCAATATAACCTTACCTGACCTAAAATAACCTATTAAAAATACGACGAATCGCCCCTAGTGGGGCGATGTTACGAAAGGGACTATTCCCAAGGTTTGGAGTAGAGCAAAGTTAGCTTTATTGTACATAAATGAAGAACATATATATGAGTGTGACCGACAGACAGATCAACTGACCAACACATTTGGCCTTTAGAGTAAACTTGCTACAAATGACAACTTTTTATTTGCAGGAAAAGGATAGAATTTTCATCAGCCTCTAAACTAAACATATTTATTATTGGCTGTGTCATCGCTTATTCACAGGTACAGATTTTGTTTCATCTAAAATACAAAGTAGCTGGATGATTAATTAAGAGTTTGTTTGTTATTTTAAAAGAATCATTATCAGTCAAATGGTTTTTATTTGTCAATGCTTAAATTTTTTTATGAAAACATTATTTTCATATTGATAATAGAATTTAAAATTATGTCTTTTTATAGTAAATATTAAATTCCTTTAATTAATTATATAATGACTTTTTACTTACTTTTTAGAATATTTAGGTTTTCATTATTATATTAAATTATTGATAATTGATTTTTATTGTATTTTTTTGTCTAAATGTCTAATTTATTTAGTTAGACAATGGACGATAAATTGATGTACGTACTAAATGATGATAAACAAAATTATCCCTTCTGTAAATAAAAATTATTGTTTGATAAGTTTGGATATTATTAGTATGGAATCAAACAATCAAAATTTAATAAAAGTACCAAAATTTTTCGAGCCAACAAGTCAGAAAACGTGGTTATAAATCTTTAGTTAAAAGTGAAATTTACAGTTCAATGTCCCCCCCCCCCTTTCTAGTTTTAAATATGACAAAACTGCAGGTTTGACAAAAAAGTCCACCAATCAAAATATGTATTGTTTAGAATATGATCGGTATGACAGTTGGGGACAGTTACATCTGTGTCATCACTAAATTGTGCCAACATTTTGGAATTATAACAGCTTTTTCGGGATTGGTTAACAGTATTAGAAGGTAAACAATAGCAAATATAGTCATAAAAAGCGCAGCAATAACAAGCTAATAACAGTTTGAAAGAAAATAGTTATGTAGAGTAGAACAATTGTTGCAGCGGCGCTCAACCTTTTTTATTTGGGGAGGGGGGGGATAAATTTTTTTAAGGGGGAGGTAATATTTTTTTTTTTTTTTTTTGGGGGGGGGGAGGGGGTAAATTGGAAAAAATGCGCAAAGTGCGCCAAAATTTTTTTTTGTTTGGGATTTACCTCCCCAAAATTGTTTGGGTGGGTATAATCACCCCTTTACCCCCCCCCCCCCTTGGACGTCCATGAATTGTTGATTTGATATTTTCAATCACTGAGTATCAGCTATTCTTTAGTTGAATTAAATGATAATATAAAATAGGTATAAATAATTTGATATATTAGCTTGTCTTATACACTATATAGATAGTGATATACCTATTAATTTGAAAGGAACACCTATTTGGAATATGTCTTACATATGCAATGTTTTTATGCTTTGGTATTCTATGACTTAAAGGTCTTTTAACAGTTCATCCTTGGTACAACCTATAACCAAAACATACAGAAGACACCAGAGGTGGATTCTTAAAAAAAAGTTTGCCCCACTAATCGCTTAGTGGGGCAAAATTGTTTTCCACCAAAAATCCACCAAAATCACATTTAAAGTATACAAAAAGTAAACAAAATCATAGAAGGGTTATGAACATAAGATTTAAATTTTTTTTTTGTAGATTTTCTATGTGATTTTGGAGGATTTTTCACGAAAACAAGTTTGCCCCACTAAGCGATTAGTGGGGCAAATTTTTTTAAAGAATTTACCTCAGCTTATTATGATATTGTATAATATAGTTAAATTTTACTAGTAGTGTAACAAAAATAAGATAATTAGCTTTGTTTACTTTAGATCTCAAGAAACTTTTATAATGTACCCTTTCAAAATCTCAATAAACAAGAGAATATTAGTCCAAAGTAGCGGAGAAATAATAATTACATACTTGTGTATTTAAATAAGATTATTTATTATTTATTATTATTTATTCTATTATGACCGTAATGCAACAAAAAAAATTGGACACTATTATGGAATTTTGATTGGTTAGTTCAAAATCAGTAGTTAGTTTCCAAATTTAACAACAAATAATTTCAATCCACACCAGGGGTAATTTTGTTTATTATCATTTGGGATATAAATCATTTATGGTTTATAGACTTGTCCCTGAAGGATCTTGGACAAAGTAGCTTCAGACAAAGTAGCTTCGGACAAAGTAGCTTCGGACAAAGTAGCTTCAGGACAAAGTAGCTACTTTGTCCGAAGCTACTTTGTCCAAGATCCGTCCCTGAAGATCCCTGACAGAAGGAGAGATTTTGTCTATAATAATTGGGAGTTTTAATCTTTTAATTCCTAAGGTTCCCTAGACTTTTAGTAAGTCCTTGAATGTTTTTAAGTTGGACAGACATACGGATATACCCTTGATATAGCATAGGACCACTATTAAAAAGTAACGTCTGCAGACAGCTACTGATAAGATATATACAATTAATGTATAATGAATGATTAATTATAAAAACACATATATATAACAATTTGTTTGCAGTTAGGTTATATAAACTAGAGGAAATAATTCATATCCTACTAAACTTGCTTTTATTTAAATTGTTGGTAACTTTTTTCTGAAAATTGTTATCGAATAAAAAGTAACAGAACTATAGTTTTAATTTAATAATGGACATAAAATATACGTGGATATTATGACAAGGGGAAAATTGTCGTCAAATTAGGTTGCTAACATGGATATAAACTATTGGTCAGTTCGTTCATACTGTAGGCGAAAAGGTGGTGGGGTAGAGGGGATGGATCGTTATTTTAGCCAGCTACAAGTTTCACTTTATTAGAGAACATGTTACATGATAATTTGGTGTAAGATCCAATTAATAATAAATCAACTAATTTAATTTAAGTCCAAGCACATTTGCCATTTTTCGATTATCCTCAGAAAATTCGCCAAAAAATCTGCGGTTTCAGCCAAAACCTAAAGTTATATCTTTAGCTCCTCCAGTATACAGAAATACATTCAGCAACCTTACCGGATTATTTATTTATTTATATCGACGTGCATTCGTTTCCGCAGATATCCATCATTCTTAAAATCGCATAAAATTACAACATTACTAGAACTGCACTTTTACTTTAGGTTCATCATAAGACGGCACCATCCCAGTTGAGGAGTGAGATTCTACCCCATACGAAAAAATAAACCTCCCCCCCCCGCCATCTGTCAAAATAAACCCCCCCCCCCGGCATCATTTGATTTTGTACCCCATCTTAAATTTTGGTCCCTGTAATTTTCAATGTTTAAAACAAAGCTTGGTGGTAATAAACTATGAGTTATAGGGGTAAAATATTACATATGGGGTAAGTATATAAAATATGGGGAACAAAAATCACACATGGAGGTCCAAAAATTAATATGGGGTCATTTTTTCATGATGGGGTAGCTTCAAGTGCTTATATCTTGAGAACCGTAAGAGATAGAGGCCTAGTTGCTTGACTGTGGTAACTCAGATTTACATAAGAAAGCCATTTATGCACATGGGGTGTCAAAATTTGAGATGGGGTATTTTTTTCATGATGGGGTGTCAAAATTTGATATGGGGTATTTTTTTCATGATGGGGTAGGTTTGAGTGCTTATATCTGGTGAACCGTAAGAGATAGAGGCCTAGTTGCTTGACTGTGGTAACTCAGATTTACATAAGGAAGCCATTTATGCACATGGGGGACCAAAATATGATATGGGGTATTTTTTTCATGATGGGGGTAGTTTCAAGTGCTTATATCTTGAGAACCGTAAGAGATAGAGGCCTAGTTGCTTGACTGTGGTAACTCAGATTTACACAAGGAAGCCATTTATGCACATGGGGGACCAAAACATGATATGGGGTATTTTTTTCATGATGGGGGTAGTTTCAAGTGCTTATATCTTGAGAACCGTAAGAGATAGAGGCCTAGTTGCTTGACTGTGGTAACTCAGATTTACATAAGGAAGCCATTTGTGCACATGGGGGACCAAAACATGATATGGGGTATTTTTTTCATGATGGGGGTAGTTTCAAGTGCTTATATCTGGAGAACCGTAAGAGATAGAGGCCTAGTTGCTTGACTGTGGTAACTCAGATTTACATAAAAAAGCCATTTATGCACATGGGGGACCAAAATATGATATGGGGTATTTTTTTCATGATGGGGGTAGTTTCAAGTGCTTATATCTGGAGAACTGTAAGAGATAGAGGCCTAGTTGCTTGACTGTGGTAACTCATATTTACATAAGGAAGCCATTTATTCACATGGGGGACCAAAATATGATATGGGGTATTTTTTTCATGATGGGGGTAGTTTCAAGTGCTTATATCTTGAGAACCGTAAGAGATAGAGGCCTAGTTGCTTGACTGTGGTAACTCAGATTTACATAAGGAAGCCATTTATGCACATGGGTGACCAAAATTTGATATGGGGTATTTTTTTCATGATGGGGGTACTTACAAGTGCTTATATCTGGAGAACCGTAAGAGATAGAGGCCTAGTTGCTTGACTGTGGTAACTCAGATTAAAGTAAGGAAGCCATTTATGCACATGGGGGTACATAAATTAATATGGGGGTCATTTTTCTATGATGGTGGGTAAAAATTGAATATAGGGGCCAATTTTTTATGATGGGGTTGGGGGTTGAAATTAGGTTAGGTTAGGTGAAGTTAGGTTAGGTTAGGTTAAAATGGGTTAGGTTAGGTTAATATGGGTTAGGTTAGGTTAAGATGGGTTAGGTTAGGTTAAAATGGGTTAGGTTAGGTTAAGTTTGTTAGGTTAGGTTAAGATGGGTTAGGTTAGATTAAAATGGGTTAGATTAGGTTTAGTTGGTTCATGTTAGTTTAAAATTGGTTAAGTTAGGTTAGTTTAAGATTGAGTAGCCCTGCAGAGTTAGGGTCTCCTGCACAGGTTAGGTAATATTGAGGAGCCCTGCAAGGTTAGGGCCCCCAGGGGGGCCTAACCTTGCAGGGCTCCTCAATATTACCTAACCTAACTTAACCTAATTCCCTCTCCACCATAACAAATGGCCCCTATATTCAATTTTTACCCACCATCATGAAAAAAAACAACCCTATCAAATTTTGGTACCCTATGTTCATGAAGGGATTAGGAAATATTGAGTAGCCTTGCAGAGTTAGGGTCTCCTGCACAGGTTAGGTAATATTGAGGAGCCCTGCAAGGTTAGGGCCCCCGGGGGGCCCTAACCTTGCAGGGCTCCTCAATATTACCTAACCTAACTTAACCTAATTCCCTCTCCACCATAACAAATGGCCCCTATTTTCAATTTTTACCCACCATCATGAAAAAAGAAACCCCCAACAAATTTTAGTACCCTATGTTTATTAATGGCTTCCTTATGTAAATCTGAGTTACCACAGTCAAGCAACTAGGCCTCTTTCTCTTACCGTTCTCCAGATATAAGCACTTGAAACTACACCCATCATGAAAAAATACCCCATATCAAATTTTGGTCCCCCATGTATATAAATGGCTTCCTTATGTAAATCTGAGTTACCACAGTCAAGCAACTAGGCCTCTATCTCTTACGGTTCTCCAGATATAAGCACTTGAAATTACCCCCATCATGAAAAAAATACCCCATATGATATTTTGGTCCCCCATGTTCATAAATGGCTTCCTTATGTAAATCTGAGTTACCACAGTCAAGCAACTAGGCCTCTATCTCTTACGGTTCTCAAGATATAAGCACTTGAAACTACCCCCATCATGAAAAAAATACCCCATATCATATTTTGGTCCCCCATGTGCACAAATGGTTTCCTTATGTAAATCTGAGTTACCACAGTCAAGCAACTAGGCCTCTATCTCTTACGGTTCTCCAGATATAAGCACTTGAAACTACCCCCATCATGAAAAAAATACCCCATATCATATTTTGGTCCCCCATGTGCATAAATGGCTTCCTTATGTAAATCTGAGTTACCACAGTCAAGCAACTAGGCCTCTATCTCTTACGGTTCTCCAGATATAAGCACTTGAAACTACCCCCATCATGAAAAAAATACCCCATATCATATTTTGGTCCCCCATGTGCATAAATGGCTTCCTTATGTAAATCTGAGTTACCACAGTCAAGCAACTAGGCCTCTATCTCTTACGGTTCTCCAGATATAAGCACTTGAAACTACCCCCATCATGAAAAAAATACCCCATATCATGTTTTGGTCCCCCATGTGCATAAATGGCTTCCTTATGTAAATCTGAGTTACCACAGTCAAGCAACTAGGCCTCTATCTCTTACGGTTCTCCAGATAAAAGCACTTGAAACTACCCCCATCATGAAAAAATGACCCCATATTAATTTTTTGATCACCATGTGTGAGTTTTAACCCCTTGCTTCAATTTTAATATCATAGCATTGGTTGCTACCCCATCTGTATTTTTCAACCAATCATCATGTTTGTTGACATCCAGAATAATGTATATTATGTAGTTCAATAATCTGCCACTAGATGTTCCTATTTCAAACAAGCTATTGTTTTTTTTCTTCAATGGAGCCAAATTTTTATCTTAAAATATTAGGTAAAGTAAAGTATTAGAATATGTTGGTGATTTAGTATAAAAAAAGTCTTAAAAGAGAAATAAAAAAAATAAATAGAGGCATTTTCAAATTTTATTCAAAATATAGGAAAATATAGAAGAGTGAAAGGCATAGCTTCACTACAGTGGAGTATGGTAGCTTATGCTACCCTAATATAAATTCTTTCGCGCGAGGCTCACCTCGCAAACCCCTCCAGACTCTCCCCTCCCCCCTACCCAGATATTATTTCCCCTTCTGCCAATCATTCCCCCATCTGTCAAATCAGACCCCACCTTACAATCCTGGCCCCATGTTCCTATTTAGACCCCATCCTTCATTTTTGTCCCCTGTTCAATAATTTATCCCTTCTCTGACATTATTTTGTTTCTCTTGGAGAGGTACAAAATATGAAGATGGGGATAAATTAACATGATGGGGACAAAATCATAAGATGGGGTAAAAATTTCATGATGCCGGGGGGGGGGGGGTTTAATTTGATAGATGGCGGGGGGGGGGGGGGTTATTTTTTCAGATGGGGTAGAATCTCACTCCTCAACTGGGAACTTGCCTCATAAGACACTACAAATATATGAATAACAATTACTATTGAGTTTTTATGCGATTTTGAATGAATTTACTGAAGTTTTTTTATCTGCGTAAGTGAACGAACAGCTTTTTTTGTATCAGGAAAGATATTGGACAGTGCTTGTCAGCTAATCTATCTGTTTCCCTAATTAATACCGCACCCATCATGGTCGTTATCTTCATCTCTGTTCAGTTTCTCAGGTCAATATTAGTTATTTCTCGCATCGTATTATAAACAGCTTTCCGCGGATATAGAATGTACAATTATGAGATTAAAACTTGTTTTTTTTAGCCCCAGGGTGCGGCTAACAAACTGGTTTTAATCTTATGATTGTACATTTTTATATTCGTAGAAAGCTGGATATAATACGATGCTAGACATAGTTTTTTTCGTATGGATGAGAACCGGTTCCTATCCACCGGATTCGAATGAATACGAGAAACCAAGTTCTTTTTCATTGTTAGTAGTAGCGCAGCTACTCTATGATTATTACATGTCTGTTTCAATATATGTTCATCAGTTATAATTTATCTTTCAAGGAATAAGGTATAACCCACTAATCGCTGAATGGGGCAAATTGTTTTTGTGAAAAATCTTCCAAAATCACATAAAAAATCTACAAAAAATTAATGAAATATTATGTTAACAACCCTTCTATGATTTTGTTTAATTTTTGTAGATTTTTAATGTGATTGGTGGATTTTTCACAAAATCAATTTTGCCCAACTAAGCGATTAGTGGGGCAAATTTTTTTTAAGAATCCACCTCTGATAAATGTATCTGTCTCAACCATGACACTTTGGTTGAGCTTGACTTCCGAATTAGCGGGAAGTTCACGAGATCAGCTGGCGAACATACAAACCCCCAATACCAGGAACCATCAAGTTTCAACAGCAGGTTTGAATATAGATTTATTGATGAAATTATTTCAAAGACCTGAAGCTCTTATGGTTTCAAATCCCTGGTATACTAGGGTCGTTCGCACACAATGAGACCAATGATAGGCCCAATTTTGTTCTCCCAAATCTTCACACACACATGTCTCATTCAAAAGTAAAAAACGTGGGCGCATATAAACAATCCATGCTGCGTCACTTTATGAAGGGAAAGTCAAAAAAGACGACATTTGCGCTTATTTCTAGGATTAATGATAAGGAATTAATTTTGCACTTGATAAACACAAAGCTTCCTCGAAAAGAGGTTAAGACACACCCCCCGTTTGAAAGTCAAATTAACTTCCTTAACGAGATTCAAGGTTTTTTTCGCGCTGAGCATTAGCAACATTTCTCACTAAACTCAACTCACCATAATCACATGAGAATAGCCACATCCCGAAAAACATGACAATTTCTGCTCCTAACTAAATGAAACCCCGTGAAATGCATACACAATATTATACTCCTCACTAGGACTCATAATACCTCACATTTTAGGATAGAAGGATGGGGATTGGTTTGTACCATACAACATTCCATGCACATGACAATCACAAGATCACATACACAAATCCTAAAATGGATAATCCTATTAATCATGATGTTGTAAATATAACAACTTATACTAAATAATAATCATTTCATAATCAATAGGTAATAAATCATTATTAATAAATCAATAAGTACCTACGAAATCAGGTTGAAATGCAAAAGTAAACAAATAATGGTAAAAATAAAACGAAATAAATCTTAGACAAGAAAATTAAGATTTATAGGTACTTAAAACTAAATTTGTTAAGCATCAAAAAGAGTAGTAAGAAAAAATTTTTCAAAATCCTTGGGCAGAAAGTTTTTCAAACCTAATGAATAAGAACTGTAATATCTTAATCAACAATAAAACTTTTCAATACTTAAGAATAGCAAAATAATAATATCTTCGTTAGAATTTTCATTGAAATTATGAAAAAAATACCAATTTTTCTTTGTAAAAAAATATGAAACTTTAAATATGAATTTTCAATCATTCCTTGATCTGAATAAAATGTTTTACTTGATTGAAATTCATATATAATTTTTTAAAAAAATCTGCTAAAAAAATACTTGATTTTCTTCTTAGAATAAATATCGAATCACGCAACCTCGACACATTTATTCCCTTTTGTTAAACTTTTCAGGTAAGTTTTATAATGAATTGTACTTTTGAAAAGAAATTAAACTCAATAAAATTAAATTTGAGCATATGAAATAGAATAAAAATTAGTCGCATTTCATTTGATTCTTATTTTAGGCATAAAATAGGCATATGAAAATGTGGCTTTTTACTAAAAAAATCTCAATTTCCATAAAATAAGAATCAATTATTAATCATAATTTTTAACAACCGCTTTTATTTTAATATCTGCGATAAAAATGAAGGTAGAGTTAATTTAAAATATGCATAGCTTATCTTAAATTAATTCTGTAACATTCAGATAAAATATTAATCAATATTTTAATAATATCATACATCGTGTTCATTATTATAAATGCTTAAACATGAACGAAAATATATATACCTAGGAAAACAATTGCTAAAAGTATTTTCTCAAGGTTTAAAATTATCCGAAATCGCTAGGTACGTATATTACTACGAATCTCTGCTCTCGGAATGAAGAAAAATCTTAACGCGTGGATTAATAGGAATCCCAGCTCCCGGAGTGAACAAAAAAAAACTTTTGTACATGAATTGTTAAGAATCTCTGCCTCCGGAATGAAAGAAAATCTTTGCGCGTGGATTATTAGGAATCCTTGCCTCCGGAGTGAAAGAAAAAACTTTATTTGCTTACAAATTAAAACAAATATCTTGATTTTTTGCGATAATCTTTTTAAAATAATAATAAGAAATATTTTAAACATTATCATAATAATTTTACATGTTGTGTTCTTTACTTTGATGCATTATCTCATATGAGAATCCGAGAAATAACATTTTTTAAGCAAACGTGAACCATGAAAAAAAAATACCTCGAAAAATAATTTAAAAAAAATCTATTTTTCTTAATCTAAAAAAAACTGCAAAAATCATTTGGTAGTTAATACACACAAACTTTTGCTTTTCAAATCATACTTAAAGAAACAAAATCTTTTAAAATCTGCTTTAAAAGTCTAAACAATTTTGTAGAATTTTTGTGCTTAAATATGAACAATAAAATTAGTTGAATAATGAATACTTATTCTTTGCAGAACCTTTTTAGGTTCCCTTCACAGCTTAATATATAACTTGTAATATTTTTTCTTTAAAGATCATTTTCACATAAATGGTTTATGTTGTAGATTAGATATGTGTGGTTTGAAATTTTTCAATGACTTTCTGGCGGCAACACCCGCCATATTTCCACCCGCCATTTGCAGGCCTCTTACCCTGTGTCGGGCGGCAAGGTTGGCAGCAGCCAAGTCGATTCTTGATTCATGACAGCACCAGGGCAAGTAATAAAAGTGTGACTGTCATAAAATTTAGAATCATCTACCGGCTTTTGTCCGGCCGGAACCGAAACTCCCGTCGGCTCTTGTCCGGCCAGAACCGAATTTCTTATTGGCTCTTGCCCAGCTGGAACCGAAACTCCCGTCGGCTCTTGTCCAGCTGGAACCAAAACTCTGATCGGCTCTTGTCCAGCCGGAACCGAAACTCCCATCGGCTCTTGTCCGGCTGGAACCGAATCATTCAGCGGCTCAATACCCGCCGTAACAATATTCTCAACGGCTACAGTATCGTTACCAATATCATCAGGCATAACTGCAGCACAACTAACATCAACTGCAGAAGTAACAGGTTTCTCAATAACAGCATCACAAGCAGAACCAACAGGTTCATCATTAACAGCTACGGCAGACCCAACCGGCTCATTATCAACAGCTACGGCAGTACCAACCGGTTCATTATCAACAGCTATGGTAGTACCAACCGGTTCATTATCAACAGCTACGGTAGCTTTAAACGCAGATTTCTGCTGACCAGCTCCATAGTCAGCACTTGTACAGATAAAACCACTACCAAAAATGGTTCGCCACAACATAGACTGGCCCACTTTCTGGTAGGTTGATGGAAACACGTCAGGATGTGTATTTCCAATGATGATATCTAAGCCTCCACTGATATATGTAAATCTTTCTGGCGGCATCTTAAATATTTTGGCGGCGGTTTCCGGATGGACCGAGCGCATCTCGTTGCCACCTCCGAGGTTAGGCATAACAGCTGCCTCAAATTCTCTCAAGTTACCATCCCTGTCCTTCAGATAGAACACCACATTGCGGCAGGATGATTCTCTACCATCAGCAACAGAAATGTTTGTATATCTGCCGGTAGATTTCAGCTTCAACTTGTGGGACATCTTCTCAGATATAAGTGGTAGACTCGCACCAGTATCAAACATGACGGCGGCATGGCAAGCGCCGCCGCCAGGTGCTACAACTGGAACTATTTGCAGCAGGAAGGTACAGGTGCTAGGCGCAGAACTTGATTTGTAGACTGTATTCACACTAGCACTAGCCTCATGCAACATACGACTATGATAACCGTCGCAATTATTGGTGCCACAGACACCAAGCTTATCCGATTTATTACAATTGTCAGCAGTATGACCATCACACAAGCAGAGTTCACACAACTTATTCTGCTGGACAACTTTTTTTCGGTCAACAACATCCATCTTCTTAAATGTGGGACAACGGAAAATAGGATGTTTATCCTCGCAATTTTCAACAGGACATGCACTGTTCCACTTGGAAGCCTTGTCCTTTCCAGCCTTTCCATTCTCATTGTCACTGCGGCCAGACACTTGCGCGGCGGCAGCTCTATCACGATTTCTCTTGCCGGCGCCATTGTCATAGGACATATCACCGGCCAACATGGCACCCCTGGTCCTCTCCAGCAGTTCTACAATCTTCTGGATGTTTGGTTGGTTCATGCTACCTAGCTCCATCATAATTTTGTCTCTCAAATTTTCAGGGCACTTGTCTTTAAAAATATGAATAAGAGTTAG
This sequence comes from Acartia tonsa, assembly GCF_053477335.1. Lineage (NCBI taxonomy): Eukaryota > Metazoa > Arthropoda > Copepoda > Calanoida > Acartiidae > Acartia > Acartia tonsa. The sequence continues at coordinate 14,337,827 of NC_137266.1, read as the reverse complement.
GTGATTGTAATCCTTAGCTGCAGAACCAACGATGGCTTCTACCTCCTGCATCATGCTCTTGAAGGTAGCAATTGCGCTAACCACGTCCACAGGTTTATCCACAGGTTTCATCTTGTTCAACTTAGTTAAAATCCTCATGAACCGGCGAGTGTTTGATAAAAACATCTGATCAAGAAACGCCCATTGTTCATTATGATCTCTAATCGCTGACACTTGCTTGCGTAGTTCCGGGTTGGTTATCACCTTCTCCATACACAACATCAGACTTAACCTCTGGTCAGCAAATCCATAACCAGAGCATAGATCCTTAAAGACCTGTTTAAAGTTTGGGTAATCCGTGTCAGTACCGTCGAACGACGGCAACAAACTGTTGTCCCAGCGCCCATACTGCGGGTTGGAACTCCGAATATCCACGGCAGACATACTTCTGGAGAGAATGGCAGGTGTCCCACTCTCATCCAAATTAGATGAACGACGTTCCATCTCTCTAAGCCTTCGGTACATATCACGTACTTCTTGGCGCAACTCCATGGAAATTTTAAGCACTCCCATGTCCATCTTCACCTTCTCAATGACGTCGAGGTTCCTGGCGACAGTGCTTGACCTCGCGTCGTCTGAATCATTGTCAAGCCAGTACAGAATTTTTGTACACTGCTCCAACGACGCATAAACTTTATCTGCAACAGTTTTCTGCTCACTAGCTTCATCCAAATCACGCTTGAACTCGCGCAGCTCACTAGTATCCACGGCAGGTTTTAGACTTTTTATTAGGTCAGATTGGTCCTTGACCTCACTAAAAATGTCACGAATTGATTTTAAATTCACATTTTCACATGAACTAAAACTTTGGCAGGCTTTTAGATTTTCATAAAACACTTTTATCTGTTCGTCAAACACCTCTAGCCTTTCATTGCCAATAGCGATAGCTCGCTCAATTTTCTGCTTTTTAGTGAGCACCATATTGATTCACTAGGTAATTATTTCACAGAAAAATTGTCAATGTTTTTTTCATCAATACACTATATGCTATTGATTTATTGAAGAATGCTAACGCCTATTCTTCAGAACCATTTGAAATTGCTTGTGCAGCGCCTTCAACCATCATTCATTTGAAATTCGCTTGTGCAGCTCCATCAAACTTTGAGGCTTTGAAATTGTCTCAACCATGACACTTTGGTTGAGCTTGACTTCCGAATTAGCGGGAAGTTCACGAGATCAGCTGGCGAACATACAAACCCCCAATACCAGGAACCATCAAGTTTCAACAGCAGGTTTGAATATAGATTTATTGATGAAATTATTTCAAAGACCTGAAGCTCTTATGGTTTCAAATCCCTGGTATACTAGGGTCGTTCGCACATAATGAGACCAATGATAGGCCCAATTTTGTTCTCCCAAATCTTCACACACACATGTCTCATTCAAAAGTAAAAAACGTGGGCGCATATAAACAATCCATGCTGCGTCACTTTATGAAGGGAAAGTCAAAAAAGACGACATTTGCGCTTATTTCTAGGATTAATGATAAGGAATTAATTTTGCACTTGATAAACACAAAGCTTCCTCGAAAAGAGGTTAAGACAGTATCTATAGCAATTTCTAAAATCCGGGGAGGGAAAGAACATTGGACTGAAAATTATATTGGTACCGAAACTTTTAACTGGTTTTCATAAGGCGTTATTTTGTTTATCAGCATTGGGGATGTGCATAAATTTAATAAATACCCATGCTAAATAACTCTTTAAGAAACTATGAATTTAATTGCAATAATTTTTGTTTCAGCTCTTGTTGCACAGATATGGATACTGTTTTAACATCGGAGGGACAAAAATATAAAATCTGTCCTGTTGAATATTTAGACCATGGACTTTTAATAGGTAGGTTTAATATTTTTTTCGGATTGCTGTTCCCCTCCAAATGCAAGTTTGAACTCATAGACGACCCCTATTATTATTTTTAATACAAGAGGGGTGATGTTCTGGTGCTATTTGTTACTTTTGTCTAAGTAAGGTTAGGTTATATTGTATAACCTTCCATGATAAGGGTGCCGCAGAATTAAGGCCCACTAAACTACCCCTCCCCTTATTATCAATTCATTTAGTAATAAACAAAAGGGGGTAGGGGGTGCCTGTGCTCGCCAAGGTAAAGAATAAAGAAATATTAATATCAAATTTAAATATTCCCTTAATAGAAGTTTTATTGAATTTAATTTGAATTTTTACATTCAGCAAAATTTCAAGAGTATGTAATCATTCATGAAAATTAATCTCTTTTAGTAGCACAGACTCTTTTTTAAAATTCTTATAAATCGATTTATTATTAATTGGATGATGCACTAGATTTTCATCTACTCCGATAGGGTGATACTCACATCTGGCAAAATAACGATCCAACCTCTTATCTCCCCTCCTATTGGGTGAACGTACTGACCAATAAATGATGTCCATATTAGGCAATTAACGACAAATTTTATCCAGTCAATATATCCACGTATTTCCTATAACCATTTTCCTATAATATAAAGTAGCAACGTTTATTTGTCTTAAGCTTAAGATCTCGGAGTTGTTCTTTCATTAAAGCTTTACTTTGGGTTATTTTAGGATATTTTCTGACCTACCCTACAGGCTAGGGTGAAGCAATAAGTGACTTTATATTGTGATATTGTAAATAAAATTAGCGTGCTATTTTATCCCCTTTCAGATTTTTACACCATCCAAAAAAATGAAACGCTTGGACGTCCTACTCTAGTGGGCTTTGTATTAGAAGGGTAAAGAAAACAGACAGAAAATAGTTTCAAACCTTCCAAATACTTAAATTAAAAATTATATGGAGCGATGTCATGGAAAGGACTATACCCAATTTTAGTTACCTAAAACCACCCCAGGACCTGTGTAAAACTTACCTAAAGTAGAAAATTAGTCAATATTTAGTGAAATCTTAACTGACAAACAAAAAAACCTTACTGCTTTGCATAATAGGAATAATCAATAATGTATAGATAAATGATATTTTTTAGGCGAGATTATATTTTTCATTCTGTGCTTGAGGGTAAGTCTTGAACTCTTCCTTAAAAGCAAAGCTGCTCTAGAATTCTGCCTGTCCATAGTTTGGAAACTGCAGAAAAAATTCCATGATAGTAGTTTTGATTAGTCGCGAAGCATATCTTTAATTCATTATTTCTGTCAGCCTGTCCTTCAAACTGTAACACAATTGAGAAAATGTGATTTTCCCGGCTACTATTTAAGAAGATCTTACAGTCATACTACATAAAACAAGTATATGTTTATCTTTTCAAAGGTTTCGTGATTTTGAATCATTCTCTCATATTATATTCTATATTCTTTTTTTCCGGTCTTTTTATTAAACTGAGGTGGATTCTTCAAAAACTTTTTGGATTACTGGCTCACTAAAATCTGTGAGACTCGTTAAAAAATTTTGTAAAAAAAACCCTCCATCATCGCACAAAAAATCTACAAAAGTTAAACAAAATCTTATGTTAATAACCCTTTTATGATTATATTTGATTTTTGTAGATTATTATGCGATTTTAGAGGATTTTTCAAAAAAGATTTTTACTCACTGATTCTAGTAAGCCAGTGAGCCCAAAAAATTTTTAGAAACCACCTTCGAATATTTGTTCTATGATTAAATTTGTCTGTTTGTCCATCCATGATTGATTGTGATTGTCTACAAATGGATGTTATCATCCTTGTTATTTATAACCTTACATACATATATGTATTTCCTTTTATTTTTTGTTTGTATGATACTAATGGAATTTATTGTTCCTGTTTCATGTTCTAATTATTTTGGCCTATTGACATATTCTCCTTTTGTACAACAATGGATTTATTATTACAGGGATCTTACACCAGATTTTAATGTTTTCTAATAAAGTAAACCCTGCAGCAGGCTGTATGTATATCCTTCCCCCCTTTTAACCCTATCCCTCCCCTCCTCTCTTACTGGAAATCGAACAAACCAATAAATGACAAGGGATATAGCTGATGAGCATTACCCTCTTACTTAGTCTAATTTGTCGGTATGTCTGTAATGCAGTTTTCTAAGCCTTTTTTCAAAAATTTACATCTGGAATTCCTTTAAATACTCTAACTATCCTTTTGCGCGTCTGTCTATCCGTTATGTTGTGCTAAATATGGATTTTCGGTAATATCCTTGTAGAAATATTTTTTTCAATTTTGAAATTTTCAAACCCTCTCCCCCCCCCCCCCCCTCCCGACAGAACTATGAACTCTGGCCGCGGCGCTCGGCACCCTTGCCTGCCTAACCTAAAAAAAACTCTGTCGGGGGGGGGGGGGGGAGGAGTTATTAAAAGAGGAGAACGCCGGATATTCTGTTCTGTCTTAAAAGTTTAGCCTTGTAAAAGAAATAGACATTAGGTTTAGGTTATAACATTATAAGAAAGAAATAAATAAATATATGTATAGTATATTAAGAGAAAGGATAGAAAAGCATATAAACATAAAACATATCTTGATAAGATAAATGCATATGATAATTGATATTGGCTCAATATATGCTTTACATTAAAGGGAATGTATTAATGCTAGATTTATCATAATTGTTATTTTTTTAAAGCGAAGCTTTTCTATAATTAGGGTAGGTCCGTCTGTACGTCCGTCCGTAACGGAGAGCTTTTTTCCTTAATTTAGGCATGTTAGAATTGTCCTAGCGATTTCAAACTTTGCATGGTGATTCCTCTAGTAGTTAGGAACGATTTAAAAGCGTAGCAACTCTATAATCATCACCAAAATGTCCGTACGTCCATTTTAAACATGTTGATTTCTTTACTTTTTTAACAACAAATTTTTATGTCATCTAATTATCCGATTGATCTGATTTTTAGTATACTGATTCCTGGGACAATAAAGTACAATATTATAAGCGAAGCAACTCTATAATTAAGTCCTAAAAATGTAAGTATGTCCATAAACATTATTCTGTATCAAGCAGTTTTTTAACAAATTTACTTACAATTTTGCATCGACTCTTATACATTTATTTTCTGATTATTCAGTTCTGACACTATACAAGTGTTAATGTCTGTGTGTCCTACCGTTTCAGCGCTTAGCTTTTATGGATGTTGTCATCCTTGTTAATTTTATAGGGGGGGGGGGGGGAATGAGGGGTCTTTGGTGTCTATAAATGTGGCAAATTGCTCTTAAAATATCGTGTCGATAACATGTCAGCGATGAACACTTTTAAGTACTATAGTATAGTAATTTTTAATGAAAGTTGTTTTGGCTGACATTACATTTTTTTGTCAAGCTAAATACAGTAGTATTATACGGTTGCGTCCCTAGCATTTAAGCTAGGGACTTTTTTAAAAATAGGATACTGATGGTCAAAAGCCATTCTAAGATATCATTAAAAAAAATTAAATTCATCTCTTGATCTATATGAACCTTCTTTAAAATGGAGATATCAATCGGTTGAATGATTAGCAAAATCTAACACAATTTTCTACATGATTACAGAGTATCCATTTATTATGTTTATTTGTGTGTGGTAGTATGTTTTAATATAGTTCTCATGTATTGACATTGTCAAGCTACAAAAATTATATACATATATTATCACAGAGGACACATTGTCGTCAATTAGCTTGCTAGCGTAGACCTCAAAAATTGGTCAGTTTGTTCATCCAATAGGAATGGAGGGGATGGAGTAAAGGGGTAAATCTTTATTTTGGCCCGCTGCGTGTTTATTTTAAAGGAGAAAATGATCAAATTAGTAATATTTCCATTGCTACAAACTATTTCTAAGATGAGAGAGGACAATAAATTAATATTTAGATAAAAGCATAATTGCATAGATAGGAATTAATTTGATTTATTACCCAATAGCGGCCTCGCCCCTAGCCTCTAGGGGCTTTGCCCCAAGAGTTTTGATGAACCAAATTTATCGAATTTTAGATTTAAAAAAGATTTTTTAAAAAAAATTTGGGGGGGGGAATTTTTTTTTTTTAGGGGGGGGGGGTTTAGGGGTGTCCCACTTCCCCAAGAAAATAGTTATAAACCTTCCTGGGACCTATGAGAAGCTACCCCGTGAAGGAGATCCCGATCGGTTTAGCGGTTAGTGAGATCCTTCGGTACAAACAAACAAACTGACAGACAGACAGACAGAGAGACATCGTTCTACTTTGTATAATAGATTGTGCTTTCCATGCATCCCTGCGACACACAGAAAACTGTCCCGAATTTGTATTAATTTTGAGGAACAAGACTCCAGTTACGTCATATTTTTCTTTCCCGAAAAAGGGAAGGGGGAAAGAAAAAAAAGGGAAGGGGGGAAGAAAAAAGAGATGGGAGAAAAGGGGGTTTTCCCCATCTCTTTTGAAGAGATTTTCTTCCCCCCTTCCCTTTTTCGGGAAAGAAAAATATGACGTCACTGGAGTCTTGTTCCTCAAAATTAATACAAATTCGGGACAGTTTTCTGTGTGTCATCCCTGCATACAACAGACATTATTTCTGTTTTTTCCTTATTCAATAATCAATTATATTATAGAAAGATTTGTCAAGATTCTTAGGATAAAAGACAAATATAAAATAAATATACATATGTACATAAAAAGAATAATTAAAGTATTAAGCAATATTTCATTTTCGGTATTTTTTTTGGAAGGGTAGAAAAGAGCGAAAAAATACCAAAAAAACACCCAAAGACCAATTATCTAAAAAAAAGACCTATGCAAAGCTTCCCTAAAACGGAGAACTCAATCGGTTCAGAATCTGTCGAATTATTAAGCTACTTACAAAAAAACCTTATTACTGTAAATAAAAGGATTTATTCTATGGCAATTTACCTTATTTCATAATTTCATAACGACTCTCCCACTGTAATTTTAAAACCTAGATAAATTAAGCAAAGAAAAGAATATCTATAATACAAAGTAGAACGATGTCTGTCTGTCTATCTGTCCGTATGTCCCTTAAGATCTCGGTAACCACTGAACCGATCGGATTCTACTCTTCAGGGAATATACCTACTGGTCCTGTGGTGGTTTTAGGCTATTTTCTTTTGGGGGGGGGGGGGGGGTGACACACCCAACCTCCCCCCCAAAAAAAAGTTTTGAATAAAGTAAAAGGACATTCCTTTGGCAAATTTATTCTTAATTTTAACCATTGTTTTTAACAGATGTGCTCAGGAAGAACAATGTTGTTTGAAGTGAAGTTGGTGGCTTTGTGTATTTTCAATGCGGTTGTGGTTAATATGGCTGTTTATATTATCAGGTAAATTAGATCATGGAAAGAAAACTAACGGGTTTAGACGTATTTTAACAGTAGCTTTTCTCCTATTTGTAGCAACTGCAGGCTCTAACCCTGCGGGGCCTATTACCTAACTCTGTGTGACAATCATTAACATTTACCTAACCGAAACCTAACCTAAATAAACTTTCAAAGCTACTGCGAAAATCCGACGAAACTCGCTACTTTGTTTTCTTTCCAGATCCGTTAAATTTATTACTTTACAATAAGCTATTCCTCACCTAAATTAAAATGAGGATGAGAACATACATAAGGAGAAAAGCAAAAAACTTGGATGGAAATATGAACAAAGGAATTTATCTAAAGAGCAGCTGTTAAAAGTCAAAAATATTTTTTCTCTCGATATAATCACGAAACCTTTCACATTTTATATATATATTAATATTTTTTATTTTGTAGCAAGACTGACAGACCGGCGAACCAAGTGAATTAGTAAAGAAAACCTTCACTCAAAATAATAGCCATTTGTCTTGATTAGGAGACAAGAATCACATTCCCCAGCATTGCAGACTTACAGACGGATGGCCAGACAGACAGACAAAGTGAATTATAGTGTAGCTTCCCTACTAGAAATGAAAAGAAAATATAAAAATTCTTAAAAATTATGCTTTTTATTAAGGTATAAAAGTCTGCCATCTAGCGGACCCAATGTGGACTATCTTTTACATTTTCTCATAGTTCATTTGATTGCTACTCCTTCTCTCCTCCTTACTTTTATACCAAAGGTAAAATCTATAAATTTCAGTGTAAAAATCTGAGGTGGGATCTTAAAAAATGTAATGAGCTTGATTACACACTTTTCACATGGACAATATATGAGGAAGGGAGGGTTCATTGGATTATAAGTCATACTGGTATCTTAAGTTTGATAAACTTTGAGTACTTTAAAAAATATATTTATTGTTTGGTCTAACTAATTGTCAAAACTTTTCGACTGATAATTGGATACGCCCCTAGAGGCCTCTAGGGGCACTTGGGGAGTTGAATTTGATAAACTAATTTCTTATTTTAGGTTTAAAAGAAAAAGTAAAAAAAAAATTAGGTGATTTCTCTTTGGAGGGTGGTGGTACCCTCCTTTAAAATAGTTATAGACCTTCCCAGGACCTATGGGAAGCTACTCTTTAAAGGAGAACTTGATCAGTTCAGCGGTTAGCGAGATCCTTCGGTACAAACAAGCAGACAGACAAACACAAAAAGAGAAATCATGTTACTTTTTTATAAGGATTGGATAATATATACCTAATATATAATATATTTTAATTTCAATACTTATAGACATATGAATTTGTATGGCCGATGTGCTAAATAAATCAATTTTTAGATTTACAGTTTAATATATAACAAAGATGGCAAGAAAGAGCAACCACAACGCCAGCAGAATGGAAAACCATTGATAAACTCAACGGGAAGATATTATGTAAGTATTCTATTTACAGTAAGGCATCGAATTCTAACAATTTCCGTTGGACTAGTTGGACCAGTTGGACTAGTTGGACTAGTTGGACCAGTTTGACTAGTTGGACTAGTTGGACCAGTTGGACTAGTTGGACTAGTTGGACTAGTTGGACTAGTTGGACTAGATGGACTATTTGGACCAGTTGGACTAGTTGGACTAGTTGGACTAGTTGGACTAGTTGGACCAGTTGGACTAGTTGGACTAGTTGGACTAGTTGGACCAGTTGGACTATTTGGACTAGTTGGACTAGTTGTCCAGTTGGACTAGTTGGACTAGTTGGACTAGTTGGACTAGATGGACTATTTGGACCAGTTGGGCTAGTTGGACTAGTTGGACTAGTTGGACTAGTCTGAAAACTAAAGTATAATAAATAACTATTCTACAATTGCCATATTGAAATATTTTTCTTAGCTTAAAAATTTTCAAATCTAGAAACATTTTAGATAGCATTTTGTGAAAATTAGAAAATAAAGTAAATTTTCCAATGATACCTAAATTTAAAAAAAAATATTGGGTATATTTTAAATTAATCTGAATTTGACCTTTTAAACAACTAGTAGTGTTCAAACTCTTTTAAATCGATAATCTTAATGAAAAATTTTGTATAACATCATTGGGGATTCACATAAATTCATCACAAAAGCTATAATAAGTTGGATGGCCTTTTTATAATGATTAAACAAAGCATTATTTTTTAAAATGATTATCTAAATGTTTCAAAACTGTAGGAAAGTGACACTGAAGATGTACCAGAAGAGTATAAAGCTCTGGAAAATGAGAATAAGCTTCTCAAAGAACACATTGACAAACTTTCAGCTAAGGTAACCATAGAATTTATGCTGCATATGTCCAATGTGGCTTCGAAACTGCATGATTAGAACCAGTTCTTATATCATTTATAGCATTGTATTATAGAAATTTTTCTACGAATATTAAAATTAAAATCTATAAGATTAATTCCAAGTTAAATATTACAATTTTCATTTTAATACTCGCGTAAAGCTGTCTATAATACGATATGATAGATAACTATTAAGGAAATTAATTTTCAATTTATAATATAGAAATTGAATATTATAGCTTTTGGTGATTTATTCATTTTTAAATTGTTTTTACTTTATCTTTTCTTCTTATATTTTTTTGGTACATTAAAAATTCAGAAAGTTTTTTATATTTAAAATATTGTATTTTGAGATGGAACTGCTAAAGATAATTGGATTAATGGGAGACAAAAGAGTTGCTCAGAATAATGGCACAGCTGCTTACTTTACAGATCAGCAGTTAGATAAACAGGTATATCGATTTAATTGTTGTAAAAATCACGAAACCTTTACATTTGAAACATATTTTTGAATGAAATGAAAATATATTAAGTTTTATACAACATCTAAAAGGAGATCCAAATTGATCCAGCCGCGATGCTGTAGGGAATTTAAATCCTTTTCTCGTATTTATTCGAATCCGGTGGATAGGAACCGGTTCTCATCCATACGAAAAAACTATGTCTAGCATCGTATTATATCCAGCTTTCTACGAATATAAAAATATACAATCATAATATTAAAACCAGTTTTTTAGACCGTGCCTTCTGCACCTCGGGGCTAAAAAAACTGGCTTTAATCTTATAGTTGTACATTCTATATCAGCGGAAAGCTGTTTATAATACGATGCGAGAACTAACTATTACCACTTTTGCATAAGGACATCCCGTTAACGTAACGTTATATGTAGAGAATTCGCTCGTCGGTGGGGAGGTGATAAGTTCGAATGTCGACCAAAACGGCATAATAGTTATAGACTTAAAAAGTAGTACTTACGGCTGCTATGTCAGATGCGCAACCCAAGAGGTACTAATCAGTATGATATTAACATTGTATTAATATTTTAATTATATTATTGCCATTTTTCTTATTTGGTTTGTATGCACGTATATTTGAATTGGCAAGATAGCAATACAGTGGCCCAATTTATATTTCTAAGTGGTGATCAACTATCAATTACACAATAACAGATTACGCACGTCCACAGAGGTTCTTCAAATTAATAAAATACATTTGATAGATCAACCTTTTTTATTGGTTTAGATTAATGGCGTGCGCATTAATTTACCAGGGGCATGTAAAATAATTAATTGGTAAAATAGGAGTGGCAAACCTTCCCAATTTGAATATCAAGGGTAGTGTTGACACCTCTCTCTGCACCCCCCATACCACTGCATGCCACTGGTTTAAAGGCTATGTCAATTACATAATACTATGAGACTTTACATTAATAGGCATAAGTATCTTTCTAATATATCCTTCATCATGCAGCCGCAGCCGAAATATTAAGCAGCCTGCAGTCGCATTTCAGAAACAGCTGCCAAATTCTGATTTCTAATTTCTCCCATACCTTATTTTATTAAATTTATTTATTTTTAGCCTTTTATTTATTTATAACTAACAACATTTGAGTTTTACAACTTTTGTAAAACGCCTAAAAATTGAAATAGGCATCTAGCCAAATTATATGTTTTTACAATTGATCAAGAATGATGGAGAGCATTTTTAAACTTTTACGTATAATGTAGGTGGCTATAAATACAATATATATTACGTTTAAAGATTGAAAAACATCTTTATTTGTTTGATATATTCTATCCTATCTATAATACAAAGTTATATGTATAAAGTAGTAAGCTTTTTTGTCTTTAGTTGTCCTATATAGTTGTCCTTTACAGTGAAGCTGCATTGGAACTTAATCACTGCAATTAATTTTAGCAAAATAATATTTATTTAGCATAATATGACGCAAATAAACACATTTCATAAAAATGTAATAAACTTTTAAAGATGAAATCAAAGAAAAAAATACTATGTTTACTTTATATATATAAACAATACTTATTGTTTTAACATTTTATTAATTAAATACAATTGTTTCACTACTAAAAAGATCATTAGTTCCAATTAAGGTGTAGGAAATAAGAGTTTAAAAATATATATCTTTGAATTTTGAATTCTTTTTTTTAATTTTAGTTAAAGATGGCAACCTATGATGTACCTGAAGGACCTGCAAGGCCAGTGACTCCTCCACAATCCTGCACAGCTCCAAGTGGGGTGCATGCACCCCCGCCCTGCACTGGAGCTACCAACATGCCACCCATAGTGGATAACTATATACGCCCCAACCTTTGTACAGGAATGCTAAATTTTGATTAATATGAGTTTATAGATAGTTCGGTTAAAAAAGCCCTGTGGGAGTAGGACACCTAGCTAAGTTATGAATGCATTTAGGAAACTTTTTTGCGCTTTCTAAATTATACCTAACTGTTACAGGAAGCAACATGCCAAGTCTAAAATTAATAGGACAAATCTAGCATGTATAAATATTTTTTAATATTATGAGTATAAATTCAAATTTAATCTAAAAACTGAACCAGGTACAGGTAGAAGCATCCTGACAAATCCAGCCTATGGTAATACTCCTCTTGTGGGTGGTAGCTCTACAGCCTACAGTAATACTCCTCTTGTGGGTGGGAGCTCTGTCTCAACTTGTGGTAACACTGGTCAGCTAACTACAGAACCTAGCTCCGCCTCTTCCGGTTACGAACAAAGGTACAAATTAACATTTTTTAAAAAATATTAATTTAGTTTAGGTTAGGTAAGGGTTAAAGTACACCGCATGGATAGTACTTCTTCAATTTATATAGCTACGCAGAGTTAGAGTTAGAGGGGATTCGGTGGTCGATTATTGTGTCATCTTATATTTACTATACTTTACCATTCTTATTTTGAAACTAAATATAGCGGACGGAGAATTTAGTCTAGATTTCTAGATGCAGAAATATATTCAAGGTAAGGGGTGGGGGGAGCTCTTCTCTAGAAAACAACAAAAGACGGCCAAGATTGTGAAGTGATTGTTCAGGCCGTGCTTGAGAGATTACTACCCCCTTTCCCCCCTCACCAAACAAAAACATTTGTATTTAGAAATAATATTCATAACAAATGATTTAATAAATTCACAGAAATAAGGATTATTATTTTTTTTTAGGACAGCATCAGTGCGAAGAGGAATGTATCAAACATTACCAAGATCCTTCCAACCATCCCAGGTATACCTCAAACTTTAAGACTCACTGCTCGTTGTCATAAAGGTTATGGGTTCGAATCTAGTTCCAACCCCGAGTCAAAACTTATGAAATTAAAAATTGTTCCCCCTGCTGCTATCTCAGGTGCACGAAAAAAATAGTTAGACAAATGTCGTCCATTTAAAGGGTTTTCTAGAGCCTGCACATTATTAAGAAAGATTTGGTTCAGGGAAATACAAAAGTGAGAACTTATGAAGTATCCAGTCCCGAATATAAACCAATGAGGAAAAAGACACATTAGTAAACCAATATTATTTTCAGGGTAGTGTAAGACAGTGTCAAGATCATCCCCATATACATCAACACAATAATAAGGTAAACTCATACAAAATTATTTTTTTTAATTTCATTGTTCGAACTCGTCCAGAGAACTCAGCGGAATTTAAAGTGATATTTTGTCACCCAAGGATATTTAGTCAACTAATACCCAACAATTCCTTTGATTTCACAATCTTAGACTAAAAGTCCTAACTGAGTTGCTCCTCTTTACGGGCCAAGTAATTCACTTGCCGTTTATAGCAGTAGTTGGTACCATTTTTAACGTCTCTAATATAACGAATTGCCGTCTAGACTCAAACCCGACATATTTATGTATTTTGTATTATTTTTGCTATTGCTCTTTTTAGGTTTATCTCAAAAAACGCCTATTTTAGACTGAAGCACAGATACAACAAGAAAAAGTATCAATCCACACAGCGCAGTCACATTATATAGGTCAGAATAGAGAACATAATCACACCCTGCTACATCATTCTTCTAACCCTCATATGCATCAGGAATTTATTTCAATAATTCAGCATAAATATATCGTCAATTTTTATTAGGAAAATTTTTACAAGTATTTTGGATAAATCAAAGTATATCATATTTTGCTTGGTGACTCAATTGATTTTAAGCAGTGGCGTGCATAGGGTTAATTTACTTTTGGAGGCGTGAAGCGAAGTGGAGTAGGTTTGAGATTTAGCATGTTTAGATGAAAAAAAAACAACATGTTTTGTAATTAATTTGGCAGGGGGATGGAGTTTGCTTAGAAAAAAAACATATAGAATTGAAATTAAAACTGTTAGAATCATAATTCCTTTGACTTTGCAACAACAGATTCATCATATACAACGGATAGTCCATAGAACCAGGCCAAGGTAAACAGAAAAATCTTATTGAATAATTTTCGTGGAATTAGCCCAAATATATAATTTTTGCTAATAAGATAAAAAATATATCAAAATTTTAAATTTTCACAAGATACTATCATATTGAGGAGATCAATGTTTGTTCTATATACATATAGATTACTAGCGGATTCGCCCCTAGCCTCTAGGGGCTTTGCCCCAAGAGATAATTAAAAAAAATTTTAAAAAGTACTACTGGTGCTGCTCGTAGTTTAATGTGTTCCCCAGAAGTTTTTTTTTTTTGGGGGGGGGGGGAAATTTTCATTTTTTGGGGGGTTGGAGGACGGGGTGTCCCATGCCCCAAGAAAATAGCCTAAAACCACCACAGGACCAATAGGTATATACCCTGAAGAGTAGAATCCAATCAATTTAGTGGTTACCGAGATCTTAAGGGTCGGACGGACGGACAGATAGACAGACAAACATCGTTCTACTTTATTTTATAGATATGATAAAAAAGACTTTTTAGAATATACTTTGTGCATGTAACTACTCATTAACATTTTAAACCACAAAAAAACTCTAATTCTTCAATTTTCAGAAGATCATAGAATACCTAAACCTAACAACAGGCAGAAGAAAAAATGCTCAAAATTCTTGTGGAAAATCTTTCAAAAAATTAGCAGACGATATCCCAACAATTACATTACCAACATACATATTAAAAGTGCCACCATTAGAGCCACCTTCAAAAACAGTTAAAAATGTAAAGCATATATGTAAAAAATCTGAAAAAGATCTAGTTCCAAAATGCTGTGATAAATGTCTTAAAAGGGAACATAAAAATGATTCTAAAAGAACTTGTTTAAAAACTAGTAAAATTAATGATCAGTTAGACAAAAAAGAGAGCAAGACAAATATAAAAAATTCTGAAAAGGAAATAGTTGTAATGCGGGTTAAATGTGAATGTTCCGAACAAGGGCTCAAACATGCAACCCCAGGGTATGATTGTACACCAAACAGAATCAAAAGTATACTAAGAGCTTGTGAGGGAACTGAGAAGTTAAATAAACAAATATTAAGAACTAATGGGTTGATAAAACAGAATGACAACAAGAGTTAATCTTTGATTTTGAAAATGACAATTTAAAGTTGAAAATTTCAAAATTTTATGTATATTAAAATGTATTTTTGATGTTAAATATGATAAATAAATTATACTTATGAAGAATAGTAATTATATTTAAATCAAAAATTTTGAGTTCTTCATAAATAACTTTGTTAACGTCGCTTTCAATATTTCAATGTATAAAGATGATTTTAATGTTAACAAATTAATTTATTCTTTTGGGCAGTCTCCATCCTTTATTAGAGGTCTTAACCAATCCATATAAGTGGACACCCTAAAATAAACACAAAATTATCAAAGTCATAAAAATAGGTGGGTTTGATTAGATTTACATACCTCAGTCGAAGGTATATGTAGTATGTACATATATGTGGACTGTAAAAAAAGAGTTGGTATGATTTATTTTATAACTTTGTAAATTTGTAACTATAACAGTCTCTCATTGAAATAGATTTTGTTATTTAGACTACAATTACTAGAAATTATGTAAAGTATTAAAACATTTAAGATTTATCTAGTTAATACTTATGTAATGGTGAAATGGATTTATTATTACTTGGATCTTACATGAGATTATCATGTGCCATAATAAAGTGAAACTTGTAGCTGGTTAAGATAAAGAACCCCCCCCCCCTCCATCCACATCTTTATCTTTCTCTTACTTCCCTAACTACTGGATGAACAAACTAACCAAGAAGTGATGTCCATGTTAGCAACCTTATTGGCGACAATATTTCCCCTGTCATAAGTAGCTTTGTTTAATGCCCTAGGAAAATGGGGATAGACGTCACCGTTTTGGCCTGAAAATTCTATTGATGTCATAGTAGAGGGAAAGGGAAAGGGAGGGGGAAAGAAACATCCTAGAAAAGATTTGGGGTATAGGGTATTTTCTGACGTCAATAGAATAGGTAGGCCAAAAGCAGTGACATTTTGCTAGGTCACTATAGACAGCTACATGTCATAATAATTAAGTATATTCTATATCCATTAGTGGTGACAATATTACCTTGTAAAATATGACTGCATCTGTGTATGGCAGTGTCCAGCTGTTACCACACCCACCCCAACATGTTGACCGCCTACCTTGTAAAATATGACTGCATTTGTGTATGACAGTGTCCAGCTGTTACCACACCCACCACAACATGTTGACCACTCTCATTTACAGTAAGGGGGCTGCCGCTATCTCCCTAACAAATATATCAAGTGTAATCCAGGGAGGGAGTGGTCGTTAGGCTGTTTATTAAACTTGTCCCCTAGGTTTTATAATAAAGTTTTTTTTTAAATTAGCTTCACAACTTTATAGATTTTTATTGAATTTTCATTGGTTGATTCAGTAAGTTGAGTGTCCAATCGTTTCATCCACTAATTTAGATCTACAAAGGTCGTAATTTTGTATATCATCATTGGGGATGTACATTAATTTTTCGGCAATTATCTTATCCCTTTAGATCCCTGGGATAATAATAACTTTGATAAGCTTACAAAGAACCAGAGAAGGTTTTGATAAATAAGCATTAAAACATTAAAAAACAAAGCATTATAATCATAAATAGGAGGGGGATGTTGACCCCTCCACTTAAGGTAGTTGTTTAAAAAGAAAAAGTTTTGGTACGAAATGAATTTCAGTTGAACATTGGTGCCGCCTGCAAGCGGCACTTTAAATATTTTTGTGTTTTTCTTTTCTAGGTGCGATTTATCTTTAGAGGGTGATTGTACATTCCCCCCAAAAAGTTGTAAACCTTTCCAGGAACCATGGGTGTCTAGTGTCTAAATTGTAAAGGAGAAGCATATTGATACAGCTGTTAGCGACATCTCTTTTAATAGACAGACAGACACAGATCCTGTAACCTCTATATGAGAATGAAGTTTCTTACAAAGCAAACAGCATTGCCAGGAGCAATTGTACATATTACACTCACATCTTTGGTTTTGGATGTGCAGTTTTTGTTATCCAGAATCTTTAATTTTGCTCCCTAGAAAAATAGAGTTAATGAATCATAAGAAATAATTTCTCGTATTCATTCGAATCCGGTGGATAGGAACCGGTTCTCATCCATACGAAAAAAATTTGTCTAGCATCGTATTATATCCAGCTTTCTACGAATATAAAAATGTACAATCATAAGTTTAAAACCAGTTTTTTAGACGGTGCCTTCGGCACCTCGGGGCTAAAAAAACTAGTTTTGATCTCATAATTTTACATTCTATATCCGCGGAAAGCTGTTTATAATACGATGCGAGAAATAACTATTCTCGTATTCATTCGAATCCGGTGGATAGGAACCGGTTCTCATCCATACAAAAAAACTATGTCTAGCATCGTATTATATCCAGCTTTCTACGAATATAAAAATGTACAATCATAAGATTAAAACCAGTTTTTTTTAGACGGTGCCTCGAGGTGCTAAAAAAACTAGTTTTAATCTCATAATTGTACATTCTATATCCGCGGAAAGCCGTTTATAATACGATGCGAGAAATAACTATTATCGTATTTTAAGAGATTATTGATAATTTTTGAAACTGTAATTCATACAATATTGATTAAAATAAAATAAAATTATGTATCAAATTTTCGTAAAAAGGCAATTACAGTAATAGGTTTCCAGATTATTCTGTCAATATGTTGTACATGCACATGATGTAAATTTCTTCTTACTTTTTTCCTGAATGGTAAAGAGAAATTGACAGAATATTCGGAATACCCATTCCAGCATGATCAATATTAAGTAATAACGTTAACTATTAATAAAATTTAAGATAATCATGATAAATACAAAGTGTATTTTTATTCTTAATAATGCAAAATATTTTGCTGTCATTGTAATCAATAAAACGTCATAATATTTTATACCTTAAGCTCTCCATTTTTATTTCCAAATCCCATACCAGAAACCAGACCCATTTCACCTGTGAACAACTAAAATAATTGTTTGTCTTAGGGAAAAAAATTTACATACAAAAATTATATTACTTCTAAGGTTAATGTTTCTTCATTCCTCCCCTAAAATAGTTATAAAGTTACCTTTAGACCTATGAGAAGGATTACTGTAAAGGAGAACTTTGTCGGTTTACCGGTAAGATATTAAGCTACAGTCAGACATAACTACATACACACAGATAGATATCATGTTACTTTTATACAAGTTATTGTTTGCTCCTATCCTTTAGGGGAAGGCGAGTGAGAACGGGGAGAGGTAAAAAATTACTAATTAATATTATAGGATATACCTCGTTACGTTTAGTAGGAAGACATGCTGGCATAATTGTAGAGGAGAATTGTAGCGGTTCCTTCAGTTTAATCAATCCCATGTCAATATGCTCAATATCTCCAGTGTATTTTATGAATTCTGATACTTTCACGAACTGAATGTAGAATGTGAATAGGTTATGATATAATAACACCTTCAGGGAACTGTAAATAAATAACATTAACAGGATGATTCTTTTTAATCGTTTTGGGGGAGTGTAAGGTGGCCTTAAAGACTCAAAAGAGAGACAGATACTAGCATTTAAAAATCTATTAAAAGTTTATATAAATTTTATGATTTTATTTTAATATACGTGGAATATAGTTTGTAATATGATGCTATAAATGCTTTTTCAGTATGGCTGAGAACCGGTTCTAATTCAGTGGATAATAATTGGTTTGGAAGTCGTACTGAAAATCTAGTTACCTGACTGTCCGGGACTTCATGATAGCTATGCTTTCCAACAAGAACAAATGTTTTATCAACATCAAACAACTCAACATGATCACCAGTTTTGTTGAAGAAACAATGTCCAGCCGTTAGAATGTATAATTTGTTGATTATTGTTCCCCCACAAATGCCAAGATTTATCCCATTATTTACATAACTCTACAAATATATATTTTTTTAAAAGCATGGCTCGCCAGCCGCGACGAAGCCTCAAACTTAAATAGATTGAGTGCTTTGAAAAATGTTTGAAAAGAGGGATTGCCATATTTAGGTCATGTTTAGACTTCCAACTGATTACAAAATTTTACAGGCGGGTTCCGAGACATGCAAATTCAAATTTCTAGCTAGGAAATACCTATGAGCTTTTAGTTTGTTTGTCTGTCGGTATGTTAAATCATCAAATCCAATTTTATAAAGTAGTAAGGTTATTGTGACTGCCCGTAAAAATCTGCTATCCTCTGAACTAATAGAGTTCGGCTTTTTAAGGAAGCTTCAAAAATTGTTCTCAAAATGGTATAAAGTTATCATATTGTGAATTAAAGAGTTGATGGTTTTAGATTATTTTTCTTACCCATACCTCCCCTTCCTAATACAGAGTCACTAGATACTTGTGTTGAAAAATAGTTTAAGCCATGTAAATTAAATGAAGATATGATATAGTTGAGTTAATTCTTACAACTGGGGTAAGATATTATTTAACAGCTATCAGACAACCAATCCTTTCATTACACGATTCATGTATTGAAAATTATAGCTCGCGGATGAATTAAAATTTGGTAACATTTTGGACGTCTATAACATAACGCGATTTGGTGATTACTCGAACCTACCATATTTTTTACTACAAGCGTTTGTAGTGCTATTTGCGCTATTGCTGCGTTACCTTTATCAAAACTTGGTAGGGTAACTTATTTGGTAATACTTCAAAACCTCCCATTATTCTGTTAGATGATTGGTTGGTAAAATTAGAATCTGATTGGCTGGTATAATTATTTGAATTTGATTGGTTGGTATTATTATTATTATTATCTGCTTGATATTGTACCACAGGTGCGCATTCACATCCAGTTGGCTCCCTAAAAATTTAGCCTTCAACTTTTCCATATGTCAAAAATAATCAATCATTATTACCAATAAGACATTTTTGTGGTTAAAACATTTTTAAATGCTCAAAAATACAAAAAAGCTTTTTTTTCCAAAAATGTTTAAAATTAAATTTAAAGATAAAAATACAATAAGGATAGCAACATATACATATAAAAGGGAATCTCATATAATTAGATGAACAAACGAACATTAACAAATAAAGAATTAAGTATTCAATTTAAAATGCTTAATACAGACATTAATTTTACCATATTGGTCAATTACAATGTAAACTGGCCTTGGTCATTTGTATTGTATGACGTCACTTTTTATTAGGCATTATATGCTTCTCTTATTATTATAGCAATGATTATATAATTGCTATGTAATTTTTATCTTGTAAGTGTTGCAGAAATTATCATGCAAAGTTTTAAATCAGTAGGATAATTCCAAAAGAATTTTCTGTTACATATAAAAAAAAATATTTCAAAAATGCTTACCAATCTATAGCAGACATGATTTTAACGCTGTTAATACAGCTAACAAAATATAAAATGAAAATACACTGAATGAATTTTGTCATCCTTCAATATAAAGTGTAAATCTGGAATAAATGTCTAAAAAGATTTTGATTGAAATTTTACATTTTCAAATCATCTGTATATATGTATGCACATAATTTTATAAAGCAAAGCTTTTCTGTAATGCCTGTCCTTCCCTCTGTCCGTAACGGTTATCTCTTTTCGTTAATTTAGACATGTCAGAATTGTCCTATCGATTTCAAACTTTAATGATAATTCCTATAACGGTTAGATATGATCTAGAAAGGGATTTTATTAAGTCTAACAAATTAATGTTATGCTTATCAAGTTTTTCCTTCCTTCTGTTTGTAGAGCTTAACTTTTATCAATGTTGTCATCCTTGTTAAATTTCTAAATCAAAGCTTTTCAATATATACAGTGTTTCCGTCATTAAAAAAGGAAAAATATTAATTCTGAGGAGGGACAACTATATAATCATTACCATGCGTCCATTTTAAACGGATTGATTTCAGCTTTTGTGACATCCGTGTTAAAAATAGCATTTAAACTATGCTTCATTTTTTTAGTTAAAATAAATGAATAAAAATAAAAAAATAATTTGCAAACTTGTTCCCTAAAAAGCAACGATTATTTCTGATTTCTAAATATGGTAACCAAAAAATATAGGCAATTGGGAGAAAGCGTAGAAAAGAGAATTCAGTGGCTAAAATTGGTTTTCCATTTTTTATTACGAGCGCATCTATTCTGTAGTTATTTTTGTCAATACGTTCACCTATCCAAATATGATGGGAAAACGTGATTTTACTAGCTGCTAATGTAGATAAGATTTGTCAAGCTAATTTTTAGAATTGTTAAAGGTTGATGTGCATGACGCTTACAGGCTTGAACGTCTTAATTTAGTTTTGATTTCTTCTCAATAACCCACTTTGTCCGTCTGTTCTTCCACAATGATAATAACTTTAACATATACTAGCGGCTACGCCCAAGAGGGGCACTTGAGGATGGGGAAGTCGAATTAGATAACCAAATTTTTTATTTTAGATTCTAAAAGAAAAAGTAAAAAAAAATTTTGGGGGGGTTGGCCTTGGGGGTGTCCCACCCCCCCAAGAAAATAGTTATAAACCTTCCCGGGACCTATGAGAAGCTACCCTGTTAAGGAGAACCCGATCGGTTCAGCGGTTAGCGGGATCCTTCAGTACAAACAAACACACAAACAGACATCCTGTTACTTTACTATAAGGATTTCTATATTTTTTTATTTCTGTACTTCGCCACTAATTTATGTTGCCATCCTTGTTTATTTGTCTACATTTGGTTATTTTGATGAAATCGATGTGATTTTTTATTAGCTTGTGCCAAAAATTTGAATTTGTTGTTAGCAGGGACAATGGCTCTTTAATTAAACTACATCTATTTCTTCCCCCAATTACTATAATTATGCTTTCAATATGGCTGTTTTAATTTTTAAGGGGAGGATTAAATTATCGTCAATTGTCCCATCCACATAACCCTGGTTGTAAGGCAGCTTCCATAAAATCAAAATTAAATGGTTAAATGGAAATTTTTATAGATTAGCTACTCTATATATTGATTTGTATGTTTCTTAAATTCGTAGAATTGTTAGTTAAGTGTTATTTAATGACAATTTTAAAAAGGATGACAATATTCATTAAAAAGATTTTTGTCTCTCTCTTCACTGAATGAGTTCCCCATTTTAGGGACATTTTCAGTCTTTCTGGTTTTAGGCTATTTTTCTGCCTCATTCCACCTTCTTCAAATACTTATTTAATTATAAGAGTAAAAAAAGGAAAGTTTTTAGTATTGCAATAATTGTAGTTTGATGATTTAATAATATTACACATGTGCAAAAACGATTGCACAATATATTTTTACAACTAGAATAAAAAATGACAGATTTAAACTTTTCTTATTTCATATGAAAATCATCCCACGCATAGTTCCTAAAAAGCTAAAAAGATTTGACATCAAGATCTTTAGATATTAAAGTAGGAGTAAGCCTGCATGACGATTTAATTTTAGGGAAGCTAAGTATTGGTCTTAAAAGCTATTTAGCGCTTTATTTTTCTTTTTAAAAGCGAAGCTTTTCTACAATTATGTTCGGACGGTTAGTTCTTTTCTTTGAATTAGTAATGTTATAATTTTCCTATCAATTTCAAACTTTGCAAGATGACTCATATAAAGTTAGGTACGACTTATGAAGGGTAGCAACTTTATAATCGTTACCAGATAGACCGTACGTCCATTTAAAATATGTTATCTTTTTTAACCCTGTTATATGCGACGCTTCTCAATAATCAAGTCCTTAAATTTTATTCTATATTTAAGCAGTTTTCCAACAAATTTTCTTACAATTTTGCTTAGACTTATAAATTATATTCTGTTTTCAGTTCTGACACTATACAAGTATAAATGTCCGTTTATCCTACCTTTAAAAGCTTAGCTTTCATGGAAGTTGTCACCCTTGTTTCTTAATACCTGTTTAATGTATAACTTTTCTTCAGTACTGTTATACGTAGTGGGAAAAAGTGACTCAAAAATCAGCCATCTGACGTCATAAAAATGACGGATTATTCGTCTCTTTTTTAGGGGTTTTCTTTCCCATTTCTCCTCTCATCTCTCTCATTTTTATGACGTCACATGCTGATTTTTGAGTCATTTTGTCCTACTACTGAACCAATGAAATATCCCAAAAATATAGAATTGGATTAATATTAACTTCTGTTGAAAATTGTAATTTTGTGACAACTATCCATTTTCTTTGTTAATTTACAACACAATAGAAAGGGTGTAAAACTATAAGATAAAGATTGGAAAAATTGGCTGGGATACAAAAAAGAAAGTTCAAGATTATGTTATTCTTAAATTTCGTCTTCAGAACTTTTTTTTATAAATTTCCTAAAATTTTGCCTAATCTATAATTCACTTGTCTGTCTGTCAGTCAGTCCGTAACGCAAGGGGGAACACGCGATTTTCTCGGCTCCTATTCAAAATAGAATGAAATAAGATCCCATTCTACATAATTTGACCAAGTTTCATCAAGAGTTGTATATTAATCAGGGGTAGCTATTCTAACAATCAATGAAACAAATAATCACGAAACCTTTTAAAGTAAGGTGGAAATATATTTTGTTTTTTCATGTAATTGAAGAGGGGTGGGTAAGAAGAGGAGAAAAATGGGAAGGGGGTTGTGGAAAATATTTCTTTAGAATTGTTTGTCAGAATCACATTCCCCTTTCCCTGTATATTAATTGATGAGCTAGATCGATTCCTAGATTTTAAAGTTTATGTGATTTTCTTGACTCCTATTCAAGATAGGCGTTTGAAACACTCAGGGATCAAATAAGTTCATATTTATTGGTTCCTAGATTTTCGCATTTTCTTTACTAGCTAGCGGGTTAATTTTGGATCCCCACCCCATTTAGGGCCCCACAACAGTTGTTTAGAGTTAATTTAGTTGAATAGAGATGGTTCTATTTATTGATCATTTTGCATAGCTCCAATTTAAGTCAGTAGACCACCGATCTCCCCCTCCCACCATTCACACAGTCGCTAGCAACTAACTTCAGTCCCTCCGCTTTTCTGAATATTCAAGGGAAGCTTCACATTGGCCCTAGGAAGTTTTAGGCGATTTTTTTTCATATTAAAGTCTTGAGTTGGTTTTAGGCTATTTGTCTTCCCTTTTTTACCCTTTCTAATACAGAGCACCTAGTTGCTAGTTTGCGTTGCCGCTAGTCTTTATATTTTTAAGGAAAAAATGGTCGGATAAATTCTTGCTCTATCTATCTTTCAAAACGGTAGGATTTAGAGATAGATAGAGAGCAAGAATGTAGATGAGATATAAAAAGAGAGGAAAAGTAAAATGAAAGTAGAGAAGAAATTTATGTGGCAAAGGAAACCGAAAAAAATAGCAGCATTACGGACGGACAGATGGTTAGCTAGACAGACATAGACACTCCTAAACTAGCTTTGCTTTTCAAAATTAGGGAATTGGGGAATACTACTGGCAAAATAAAGAAAATTTAAAATGTTTTTTTTATGAGTTTTCTATGAGCCCTGCCTTTTTTAGTTTTTCTTTCTTTTTTCTTAAAAAAACGATTTTATGGTATTTATCTAAATTTGTTTATTATGTTATGTCAATTTTAATCAATAATTATCTACAGGATGTTAAAACAAAGTTGAATTTTTGTAAATTACTGTGGTAAATGATTTCTATCTATAATACAAAGTAGATCGATGTCTGTTTGTCTGTCCGTCCGTCCTTCTGTCCCTTAGGATCTAGGAACCACTGAACCGATTGGATTCTACTCTTCAGGGTATATACCTATTGGTCCTGTGGTGGTTTTAAGCTATTTTCTTGGTGGGTAGAACACCCCCAACCCCCCCCCCCAAAAAAAAAAAAAAAAAAAAATTTAGTAAGTTCATATAAAACTACTGGCAGCACCAGTAGTACTTAATTTCATTTTTAAAATTTTTATTTTTTTCAAAAAAATTTTTAAATACCTCTTGTTGCAAAGCTCCTAGAGGCTAGGGGCGAATCCGCTAGTCTTTCTATAAAGTAACAGGATGTCTCTATGTGTGTCCTCACACCCACTTCCCACTCCTACACATTCACAGATTTGGGTACACTTTTTCTATCTAAAGCGAAAATATTATATCTTATATCCGCCCATCAAGTCTATATATGGAGGCGTAGCCGTTTTTTTGATAAACAGCTAGGCATAGCTGAAGTTACGCTCCTTTTCTTGTTGGTTTTCCTTGTTAAATTACGTAATGATATTTAATGCATAATATACCACCTAATTTAAGTAATTAGATATTAGCATAAATTAGTGGAGAATTATTCATACATAAAATAACCTTTATAAGGAAAATCTACGCGGTATAACCGCACACTGTTATTTGTAGATCTCTGAATTTCCCCACAACCTTCTTCATTTAAATATTTGAAAATAAAAATTGCTTCTATCCCTTCCAGAGAATTTAACCTTGCGGGAACCTATTCCAAATGCATTTTTTTCGATTTCAAAACTGATTCACTGTCTGTTAAAGTAAAATAACCAAATTATACTGAAAGGTGTTAATGTTAGGAGCAAATCTGTGCTTGTTTTTGAGTTCAGGATTATAAAAAATATAAAAGTATATATAAATGATTTAATTTTAAAAAGGATTATGGCCAAACAGCACTTAATTTACAAGAGTACAAGCCTTTAGATATAATAAATAAATTCATTTTATAATGGTAATTTTTTTCTCTTAAAAAATAAATTTACACACATCTATGGCATGGTTTAGTCTTGTTACCATTTTTTACAAGTTTTTATTGCCTGTAACTTAAGATTTCGTACTGATAAAGTTCTCCATTCTAGGGAGGCTTCATATAGGTTCCTGGGTTATTTTTTAATTTATTTTTAAGTCATGGTATGGTTTAAGGCTATTTTTATACCTTTTCTTTCTCCTTCAAGTATTAATCTTAGGAATATAATTCAATAAACGTTTTCTAAGTTTTTAAGACAACAAATAAGCAAACGTTATTATAAAACTGATCAAACTTCTAGATGCTAGGGGTGTAGCCGCTAGGATATATAAAATACAAAGTAGCTTGATGTCTGTCCGTCCCTTAAGATCTCGGTAACCACTAAACCGATCGGATTCTACTCTTCAGGGTATATACCTATTGGACCTGTGGTGGTTTTATGCTATTTTCTTGGGGGTGGGGGGGACATCCACAACCCCCCAAAAAATGAAAATCTACCCCCGTCCCCCCCCCCAAAAAAAGAAGTTTTTCTGGGGAATCTACTTCACAAAAAAATGGCAGCACCAGAAATACTTAATTATTTTTAATTATCTCTTGGGACAAAGCCCCTAGAGGCTAGGGGTGTAGCCGCTAGGAAATATAAAATGTAATGTTCAAGAATATATCAGCCTGCCTGTTAAAATTTATGTAAACATAAACACTAACTAGAGACAAATGTTCAACATAAATTCTAAATCTTTACAATAGACAGAGTTTAGACTATGTCTACAGGGGATCTAAAGAGATAAGACAATGACCGATAAATTGACGTACATTCCCAATGGTAATATACAAAAATCGCCTTCTGAAGATTAAAATTAGTGGTTGAAATGTTTGAACACTACTTAATGAGCCAATCAATTAAAATTTACTAAAGTCCCAAAGTTATTAAGCTAACGAATAAGGAAACGTTAAACATTATTTTTACAAGCTAAGCTTTTCTTTAATTAAGGTAAATCCTAGCGTCCGTAACAGATAGTATATATAAATAATTTAGGCAACTACATATATAATCGTTGCCAGAAAGTCCGTCCATTTAAAACATGTTGATTTTTAACTATATTGACAAAAAATTTTCTATAATATAATTATCATTATAATTAGAAAAACATTGTATTATCGTTTATTGTTGTTTAATCTAATATGTTGTTGTTACTGCGCATCTCTCTATGTTACTCTAATATTAGTGGTGATTCAATCTAAACATATTTAATCAACTTCTCATGATGACATATTATCTATGCTACCTCTAATATTTGAGATTATAGTGGTGATTCAATCTTAACATATTTAATCAACTTCTCATGATGACTTGTCTATGCTACCTCTAATATTTGATACTATAGTGTTGATTCAATCTTAACATATTTAATCAACTTCTCATGATGACTTGTCTATGCTACCTTTAATATTTGATACTATAGTGGTGATTCAATCTAAACATAGTTAATCAACTTCTCATGATGACTTGTCTATGCTACCTCTAATATTTGATACTATAGTGTTGATTTAATCTAAACATATTTAATCAACTTCTCATGATGACTTGTCTATGCTTCCTCTAATATTTGAGACTATATTGGTGATTCAATCTAAACATATTTAATTAACTTCTCATGATGGTTTGTCTATGCTACCTCTAATATTTGATACTATAGCGGTGATTCAATCTAAACATATTTAATCAACTTCTCATGATGACTTGTCTATGCTGCCTCTAATATTTGAGACTATAGTGGGGATTCAATCTAAACATATTTAATCAACTTCTCATGATGACTTGTCTATGCTACCTCTAATATTTGATACTATAGTAGTGATTCAATCTAAACATATTTAATCAACTTCTCATGATGACTTGTCTATGCTACCTCTAATATTTGAGACTATAGTAGTGATTCCATCTAAACATATTTAATCAACTTCTCATGATGACTTGTATATGCTACCTCTAATATTTGAGACTATAGTGGTGATTAAATCTAAATATATTTTATTAACTTCTTATGATGACTTGTATATGCTACCTCTAATATTTGAGACTATAGTGGTGATTCAATCTAAACATATTTAATCAACTTCACAAGTTGACCATTCAGTCAATATTTTTCAACAAAAGTTGATACTATTTTTAGAATACAAAATATTTGAGAACAAAGAAGCAGCTGGTACATATTTTGAAATGAGTTAATCGCTACCGATATCTTAATGACTAATGACTATAGTTTCAAATTGTCATACAATTGAGGACAGCTTGCGATACATACGACTGATTAGTATACAGGATGGGACACATAAATCCGGACTTTTTCTAATTTTTAAGCAAATGAACATAAAATCGTCAATTTTAAAGATTTTATTGAATTTTAAAAACTGGGAGGCAGAATAGGTGTATTAGATTATTAAAAAAAAATGGCCGCCGGAATCAATCACCGCCTCATTCCGCCTCCTTAACCGCTGTGGTCGTTTAATTAAAAAAGTCCGGATTTATGTGCCCCACCCTGTAATAGGTTTGTCGTCGGCTGCAGCTACGGATGTTTTATTATTTTTAATTTTTTCGACTGGTAGGACCAAAGACTATTATTTCATTTAAACAACCAAAAATTGAAGAAAAAGCTGTTTTAGTGACAAAGGCCAAATTGTGTCAAAAATGACGTCATAAAAATGGGGGAGATAAGGGGAGAAAAGGGAAAGGAAACCCCTTAAAAAAGAGATGGATAATCCCTCATTTTTTTGAAGTCACATGGATCATTTTTGACACAATTTAGTCTTTGTTGTTTTAGGTAGAAATAGTTATTTATCGCATCGTATTATAGACTGCTTTCAAGGGATATTAAGTTGAAAAATTATAAGATTGAACCCAGAGGTGGATTCTTAAAAAACTGTTTGGCTTACTGCATCACTAAAATTAGTGAGACTCGATAAAATTTTTTGAAAAAAATCCTCCAAAATCGCATAAAAATCTACAAAAATTTATGAAAATCATAAAAGGGTTATTAGCATAAGATTTTGTTTAATTTTTGAAGATTTTTAATGCGATTTTGGAGGATTTTTCACAAAAATGTTTAGCGAGCCTCACTAATTTTAGTGAGGCAGTGAGCCAAAAAGTTTTTTTTAAGAATCCACCTCAGATTTGTTAGCCACCGACTCCGAGGGACCGTAGTTTCTGGGTAAGAAAACTTTTATTAATTTTATTATTCGGTTTTAATTTTTGTTGGAAATCGTCTGTTGATTTTTTTTTGAATAACTGAGAACCTCTTCTAATCCAGCGGATATTGTTCGGGTTCGAAGCCATACTGGCAAAAAAATTATTATCTACATACAAATATACATATATAAATAGACATAAAGAAATTTGTTTGCAGACAAAGAAGGTCTCCACAACTTGGGCAAGGTTATTGTCTGGATTATACATCTATACTTGTACATTTATTATCATAATAACACAATTTAAAGATGAAATCAATCATTAAAAATATCAATAGAAACAACAAAGTCATTGTGTAGATTATCTTTTTGCGCTCTATTTACCCAATTATTATAGGAGACATAGAAAATTATTCTGAAAATTAATTAGTTTTAAAAATTTAACTGAGATGGATCTTTAAATCATTTTAGTGGTGAGCCAGATCGGAGCCCTACGGGGTGAGCCGAATTTCAGCCAATCACAGCGCGGCATTTCATAAAATGCTGTGCTCTCATTGGTGGAAAGTTCACCCCGATCAGGCTCACCACTAAAATGATTTAAAGATCCAGGTCTGGAAAAAAAATTTGGTGCTTTTATACAAAGTGCTTATTGAACATGGAAAATAAGAGGTCCTAGTGTATTCATATTCTTTTGCTTAACCCCTGCAGGGCCTAATCCTATACACTGCCCTAACCCTGCGGGACTACCCAGTACCCAATGTAAACTTATTTTAAATTTATTTCAAAGAATTTTATCTTACATTTTTTTCAATTTCAAAATGATTTACCTTGTACAATAATAAGCATACTTTACCATCTTTACCTTTGATGTGGTTACACTCACGTCTCGGATGCAGGGGTAGGACAATGAACGGTAAATTAACCTCAACATAAATTGTATTTTATTATAAGCATTAGATCTTTTCATGAAAATACCCTTTCTCGAATTTCATTCTTCTGCTAACCTAAAAAGTTACTTTAGGAGCCTAGAAATACATGTACAAAATTTCAGCTCTCTATCTCTACTGGCGACCTAGCGCCAGGCATGTAAAATATCAACAGATAACGGTAGCACGGCGGTTTTAACAATATCACAGCAATGTGCAGGTTTTAAGCTCTTCTGCATATTTCAATTTAAACACATAAGGGCAAAGATATATTATCCCAAAAATCTTTTGTCAAAGTCTACTCTACACCTAGCGCCAGTCAGTTTTCTAAAATCATGCCTTTTATACCTGTGAAAATAGAAATCGCCAGCGCTAGGTGTAGAGTAGACTTTGACAAAAGATTTTTGGGATATTATATCTTTGGCCTTATGTGTTTAAATTGAAATATGCAGAACACTTAAATTCATCTTCCAAGCCATTCTCTAGGCATTTTATTTTTTTTATGAAATAACGGGATTTCAAAACTGCCCTTTGAAAAGGCCTAAAAAATATCTTTTTTTGTCACCATTTTCATTGCTTATAGTTACAACTTATTAAGATATTATGCTCAGTTAAAAAAAAATCAGCGCCTCCAGCACCAAAACCGGCAAAAACTGGCAGTTAAACTTCTGTGCCCCTACTTGCCCCCCTCTTCGGTAAACAGTAGTTATCTCAAGAAGTAAAAGAGATGTCAACACACAGAAAGAAAACTTTTTAAATAAAACTGAACTAAGTAACCATTACACATTCAATTTTGGGACTTTCCTTCTAGGGGCTTTTGGAGCAAAAGACCCACCAAAACAATAATAATATGAGTTCTGAGCTTATTTTTAAAGATATCAACCTGATTTTTTTTTAAATCTTTATTACCATAATTGAACTCCGTAACATTTAAAGATTTCATTTTGGGACTTTCTTTCTAGGGGCTTGTTTGGCAAAAGACCCCCAAAAACTAAAAATGTGAGTTCTGGACTTATTTTTAAAGATATCAACCTAATTTCTTTTGAGAAAACTTTTTTCACATAACCAAACTCAGCAACCTATACATATTTCATTTTGGGACTTTCCTTCCAGGTGCTATTTGAGCAAAAGACCCCCCAAAACACAAAAAATATGAGTTCTGAGCTGATATTTAAAGATATCAAACTGATTTTTTTAAAGAAAACTTTTTTAACATAACCAAACTCAGCAGGGGCGTCCAAGCTTTTTTTTTTGGGTGGGGGTAAAATTTGCTTATGGGGGGGGGTAATTACCCCCCCTGAAACCTGTTGGCCGGGGCAAATTTTGTTTACCTTCCAAAAATATACCCCCAAATTTTTAAAGAAAATTTTTAAAATAAAACTCAACTCAGTAATGATTACACATTTCATTTTGGGACTTTCCTTTGAGGGGCTTGTGGAGCAAAAGACCCCCCAAAACACAACAATATGAGTTCTGAGCTGATATTCAAAGATATCAACCTGATTTTTTAAAGGAAACTTTTTTAACATTACCAAACTCAGCAGGGGCGTCCAAGCTTTTTTTTTTGGGGTGGGGGCACCCCCAAATTCGTTTGGGGGGGGGGGGGGGTAATCCCCACTTTACCCCCCCTCTTGGACGTCTATGAAACTCAGTTTACAGATTTCATTTTAGGACTTTCCTTTGAGGGGCTTGTGGAGCAAAAGACCCCCCAAAATACAAAAATATGAGTTCTGAGCTTATTTTTAAAGATATCAACCTGATTTTTTTAAAGAAAATTTTTTAAATAAAACAGAACTCAGTAATGATTACACATTTCATTTTGGGACTTTCCTTTGAGGGGCTTGTGGAGCAAAAGACCCCCCAAAACACAAAAAATATGAGTTCTGAGCTGATATTTAAAGATATTTAAACTTTTTTAACATAACCAAACTCAGCAGGGGCGTCAAGCTTTTTTTTTGGGGGGGGGGTAAAATTTACTTGGAGGGGGGGGGGGGGGGGTAATTACCCCCCCTGAAATCTGTTGGTAAACAAAATTTGCCCCCAGGGTAAATTTTTTTTTTTTTTTTTTTTGGGGGGGGGGGGTAATTTAAATTTTATTAAATATTTGGTATTTTTTTTGTTAGAGATTTTTTATTTTGAGGGGTATTCAAAATTGTTTACCCCTCCTAAAATACCCCCTCCGAAATGGTTGATATCTTTAAAAATAAGTCCAGAACTCATATTTTTAGTTTTTGGGGGTCTTTTGCCAAACAAGCCTCTAGAAGGAAAGTCCCAAAATGAAATCTGTAAATGTTACTGAGTTTGGTTATGTTAACAAAGTTTTCAAAAAAAAATCAGGTTGATATCTTTAAAAATAAGTCCAGAACTCATATTTTTAGTTTTGGGGGTCTTTTGCCCAACTAGCCCCTAGAAGGAAAGTCCTAAAATGAAATCTGTAAACATTACTGAGTTTCATAGACGTCCAAGAGGGGGGGGGTAAAGTGGGAATTACCCCCACCCCAAAACAAATTTGGGGGTGCCCCCACCCCAAAAAAAAAAGCTTTGACGCCCCTGCTGAGTTTGGTTATGTTAAAAAAGTTTCCTTAAAAAAATCAGTTTGATATCTTTAAATATCAGCTCAGAACTCATATTTTTGTGTTTTGGGGGGTCTTTTGCTCCACAAGCCCCTCAAAGGAAAGTCCCAAAATGAAATGTGTTATCATTACTGAATTGAGTTTTATTTTAAAAATTTTCTTTAAAAATTTGGGGGTAAATTTTGGGAAGGTAAACAAAATTTGCCCCGGCCAACAGGTTTCAGGGGGGGGTAATTACCCCTCCCCCCCCCACAAGCAAATTTTACCCTCCCAATAAAAAGCTTGGACGCCCCTGCTGAGTTTGGTTATGTTAAAAAAGTCCAGAACTCATATTTTTTAGTTTTTGGGGGTCTTTTGCCAAACAAGCCTCTAGAAGGAAAGTCCCAAAATGAAATCTGTAAATGTTGCTGAGTTTGGTTATGTGAAAAAAGTTTTCTCAAAAAAAATTAGGTTGATATCATTAAAAATAAGTCCAGAACTCACATTTTTAGTTTTTGGGGGTCTTTTGCCAAACAAGCCCCTAGAAGGAAAGTCCCAAAATGAAATCTGTAAATGTTACTGAGTTCAATTATGGTAACAAAAGATTTTTTAAAAAATCAGGTTGATATCTTTAAAAATAAGCTCAGAACTCATATTATTAGTGTTTTGGTGGGTCTTTTGCTCCACAAGCCCCTAGAAGGAAAGTCCCAAAATTGAATGTGTAATGGTTACTTAGTTCAGTTTTATTTAAAAAGTTTTCTTTCTGTGTGTTGATATCTCTTTTACTTCTTGAGATAACTACTGTTTACCGAAGAGGGGCAAGTAGGGGCACAGAAGTTTAACTGCCAGTTTTTGCCGGTTTTGGTGCTGGAGGCGCCGATTTTTTTTTAACTGAGCATAATATCTTAATTAGTTGTAACTATAAGCAATGAAAAAAGTGACAAAAAAAGATATTTTTTAGGCCTTTTCAAAGGGCAGTTTTGAAATCCCGTTATTTCATAAAAAAAAAAAAATGCCTAGAGAATGGCTTGGAAGATGAATTTAAGTGTTCTGCATATTTCAATTTAAACACATAAGGCCAAAGATATAATATCCCAAAAATCTTTTGTCAAAGTCTACTCTACACCTAGCGCTGGCGATTTCTATTTTCACAGGTATAAAAGGCATGATTTTAGAAAACTGACTGGCGCTAGGTGTAGAGTAGACTTTGGCAAAAGATTTTTGGGATAATATATCTTTGCCCTTATGTGTTTAAATTGAAATATGCAGAAGAGCTTAAAACCTGCACATTGCTGTGATATTGTTAAAACCGCCGTGCTACCGTTATCTGTTGATATTTTACATGCCTGGCGCTAGGTCGCCAGTAGAGATAGAGAGCTGAAATTTTGTACATGTATTTCTAGGCTCCTAAAGTAACTTTTTAGGTTAGCAGAAGACTAAAATTCGAAAAAGAGTATTTTCATGAAAAGATCTAATAAGCATAGTATTGACACATATTCACATAATCTTATGCTTGGTTTGTTAGTTTTTTAACTTAGATTGGCCCTTTCAAAGGCTGAAAATAATAAGTGAAAGAACGTGTCTTAACTTTTGTGATTTTTTTAAATAGCTAGTAAGTAGTAGATATAAAATAATCCTTAGAATTTAGATAGGCAATAATTTTTTTTGAAGACCTCTTATTTTTGAAGTAATTTAAGTTTTAAAAAAAATTAAGTTGGTTTTAAGGTACTAAAACGCAACAAAAAAAGAAGAAAATTGCCATTATGAACAAAAATAGTAAGATCTTTAATTTGACACCTAACTTTTTGAATTCTGATGAGTAATTAATGAAAAATCTATTTGGTTAAGAAAAAATCACAAAAGTTAGGATATGTTCTTTGGTATAATTTTCAAGAAATTTATGGGTGTAAAGAAATTAATAAAACATCACTTTTTTCGTAATATAATTTTCATCAGCAAAGATACTCTAAATAAGTGTCCGTTTCTGTCTGCCTGTCCTTCTGCAAATTTGTCTGTAATGCTTGGGAAATAAAATTTGAAGAATTATTTTAATTGTATATCGAATGGATTCAACTAATCATAAGAGATAATATCTAACAACATATAGGTTATCTATTGAATAAAATATCATTATTGTCCCTCAAATCCCATTAAAGCATTTGATACAAACATACAGACAGTTCAAATTGACACGAACCCTTATAGAGTATCCACGACACCAATAATATATTTTTTATTTTATTTAATAATCTCTTTATCCTATGATATACAGTGTTCCAATTAACATGCTCGCACAGCAGAGCTAAGGATTTAGTTAAGAAATACTTCTAAGAGTCACTGCTTAATTCATGGTTTCTTTTAAGATAACTCCAAAGCTGTGGTTTGGAGGTTTACAGGCAGCAAGATAATATAATTAGACGGGTGGGTAGATACGGACTTATAACCATAATATTACGCCTAAATAAATTTAGATAATGATTTAATAAAAATAGGTTTAGTGTTTTGAAGGCGATTTCCCTTAAAGTACATGGTTAAGCACAGACCCCCCTCACTTTCTTTAAGGGGTAAGAATTGGAAAAATACCCCCTTAAATCCTTATTGTCAATGTATCAGGGCGGGGGTTTCTGTCCTCGCTAGGTAACTTCAGAAAAGCAACGATTTCGAACTATTAAACAAGAACAAGTACCTACATAAGTTGCAACGAATTAAAGAATAAATGATACTAAACAGATAATTTTGTTTAACATTTTATAGGTCCTATTTTGATTTTTTCTATTTGATGCAATTTTATGGTAATCGTGACTATAGCGTAATATGGGCTCTCGACTATCCACCCATCTAAGAGCTCTTACAAAGTCGCTAGTAATTTATCCTTGATTGTTAGTAATGAAATAATTGTAACATATATGATTGGCAGCTTCAAGCTAAGGCCATCACATAACTCTACCCAGCCAACTCCCCCCCCCCCCCCTCCCTTAAAAATAAAGTGCTGCGGTAGTTTCGTGTATTTTTGTTTTACTTTAGGAAAGGTTAGGTTAGATTATTTAGGGTAAAGAGTTGTCCCAACGGGTTAGACCAATGCAGGTTTTGGCGCTGATGTTAGGAATAAAGAAAAAAACCTCCCTTATTATTTTCAATTTCAAGTAAACCTTCTTTATACTCTATAAATAATAAAATTGAAAATTTATTTTCATTATTATATTTTATGTAATTAAAGTTTGGTTAGGTTTCATCGATCCAACGCCTGTGGGTTTAGATCGTTACCCTATTGTGCTATAACGTAATTTTTATACTAAATCTTTTTAACCTAACCTAAACAACGTAGAGCATTGGGTAGTATGAGAAAAATTAGCTATATCCCAAAAAGCACCACTTTACTTCGGTCACACACGCACACACAAACCCACACACACGCACACACAAACCCACACACATGCACACAAACACACACACACACGCACAAACACTCAGCTGGTTTTTGGTTTTTCGACTTTAGTTTAGTGGCAAGTAACGTGCTCAACGCACGGATAGTGCCCAAACTTACGCGCATTTTTTTTACGCACATTAACTCTACAGGAGTAGATTTTCCATGTGATTCAAGTTATTTTTTAAAATATAAAAATATTGAAAAAATAAGTGATTTCTAAAAGTGGAAAATAGTACTCATAGTTATTTTGTGTGTGATTATATTGAAAGCAAGAAAATTCAACTATATAAAGGTAAAAAAAAAGATTGTTTATGTCTCAAAATTCCTTAATCTTCTTTCGACGCGATTAGAATCGCGTATTTTGTAGCCCCAAGCAGTAAATGTTGAAAAATGCTTTAAAAATGTAAATTTAATGTAAAGTAAAGGCAGGTCCTATAAACAATATACAGGCTGGTCAAT
This sequence comes from Acartia tonsa, assembly GCF_053477335.1. Classification (NCBI taxonomy): domain Eukaryota; kingdom Metazoa; phylum Arthropoda; class Copepoda; order Calanoida; family Acartiidae; genus Acartia; species Acartia tonsa. The sequence goes on along the minus strand of NC_137266.1, from coordinate 14,301,558 downwards.
TAGAATTTTTCATTTATAAAAAAAATGCAGTTTATTGGTTTAATATATTTAAACTCTGCTTTTACAAAGCTTAAATTTTGCTTTGAATTTAAAGTGTAAAATTACTTCAAAATTTCAAATGTCCGATTATCTGTCGAAATCGTTTTGTGGTACATACGAGTTTCTAGGCAGCCATTACTGGGAGATGTCTGTTTTTCCTGGTGATGATTCCCATGAACATTACTTATTAATCTTCTCATAACTTACTTTGTCTAACCTTCGTCTATTATATAATATCATGAAGATGAAATAATTATATTTTCTTAATTGCTATTTAAGTTAGATGTACGTATTTTATATTAGCAATATACATAGAAGAACATACAAGAAATTTTGGTGTAAAGCCATGAATTTATTGAAATGCACTTGAAACAAAATTTGTCTTCAGCATATTTAATATCTCCAAATTAAGTCATTTTTGCATTTCTAGAAGCACAACTTTTCTATAACTTTTAACCATAAGTCCACATATTGCACCGTCAAAATATTTTCTGTGAATTTGATAAAATGTCATAAACAGGGATTTATTGACACTGTTTACCAAATTTTTTTTTTAAATCTTTACCTTTTTGAACCACCTGTGTTTTCAAACGCTCAACACTTAGAAATCAACTGCATAATACACAAAAATGTATAATAACATGGATATTGCACCATATTTTCGTCTATTCTAATAAAATGTTCCTTCAAGCTGGCTTATATAACTAAACCCTCAATCCACCCCCTTACACCATCCCCTCCTTTCCTGTTGGAGGACAGTATTGACCAATAAATGAGGGCTAAAGTAGTAACCGAAATGGGTGACAAAATTTCTCCTGTCATAATATCCATGTATATTATATAAAATTCAATATATTTGCAAATTGCAAAGTGTACATGTAAATAAATTAAAAGATTAAAGTTAGAATTCTTAAAATTTAACCTTTACTCAACCTGATACCTTCAGTTGTGACTATATAAAAAAATGCAATAGAATAATATATCAATAAGCGACCAAAACTTGTTTTTAACGCCATTATTGATGCAAAATAATTCATCAATATATATTAGTAAATTTTTTGTGGTAATTTATTTAGAATTGATTCTCGTTAAAGAAAACACCCATGTTATGAATCACTAATAGGATTCTTTCAAACACGTTTGGTAGGTAGATAACACTTGTAAATTGTGTTCATTTGTAGAGCTACTCTATATATAACTATATTGTACTTTTTTTTAGCTGTAGTTTTTTATTTTTATTTTCTAGTTGAACAACAGCAAACAACATTGTAGTTTAATGGTTCTAAATAAATATTCTCTAAAATGATTAAAACCTTCCCAGGACCTATGAGAAGCTCCTCTGTAAAGGAGAACCCGATCGGTTCAGCGGTTAGCGAGATCCTTCGGTACAAACATGCACACAAACACACAGACAAACAGACATCATGTTACTTTATTATAAGAATATACTTTTTGCAGCTTTATTTTTTTTTATTTTCTAGTTGAACAACAGCTAACAACATTGTAGTTTAATGGTTCTAAATAATATTCTCCAAAATGATTAAAACCTTCCCAGGACCTATAAGAAGCTAATCTGTAAAGGAGAACCCGATCGGTTCAGCGGTTAGCGAGATCCTTCAGTACAAACATACACACAAACAAACAGACATCCTGTTACTTTATTATAAGAATATACTTTTTTCCGCTGTAGTTTTTATTTTTTATTTTCTTGTTGAACAACAGCTAACAACATTGTAGTTTAATGGTTCTAATTAAATATTCTCCAAAATCAATAATTTGCTAGTATGAAATATCCATCAAAGCAAACCTCAACAAATCAGACAAACAAAAAACAAGATTGTACCTTGTTGTTTTAGGATAGATAGTTATTATCTTGTGTTTAGTGGAAAGTTAAGCTTATTTCCCAATATAACAAGCTTTATATTTATTAATTCTCTAGTGGCACTTGAGCATGAGGGAGAGGAGTTGTTTTTAAAATTTAAAAAAGAAAAGTAAAAAATCTTAATTTTTGTGAGGGGGTTTTGTATAATATGAGCAATTTCTCATGGAAGGATAAAGGAACCCTTCCCCAACATAATTATTAAACTTCCCTGAACCTTTAGGCAGCCTCACTGTAAAGGAGAACCATGATAGTTTTGCAGTAGGCGAGATTCTTTGCTATACAGACAATCATACATCTTGTTAATTACTGTATAATTTACTTTATTCTCACCATGGCTTAAAAGTTAATGTTAATATTCTGAACCTTTATCCATAGAAGTCAATAAGATTATAATTCTCGATAAAAATTAAATATTTGATTCTTTCCAAAAGATTTTTTATTGAACAGTATTAAAGGTGATTCTTAAAGTTCTTAAGTTATGTTAATTTAACAACACGTTTTTAAGCAAGCACAAACTCATATTATACAGTAATTGTAGTATAACACATAATCAAAGACACTGGCCTTTATTGAGTATGTCAAAAGCTACTCAATCTGAGCTAATTGCCGCTAGGAGTTCGTGATCTTGGCATCATTCAATAATTTTATTAGTAGCGTTCCTATCTGATAGCTATGGTCTGTCTGTCTGTGACATATAATAAACACATTATTTATTAATTTTCTGCTGTTTAAAGTTTTTTTTATACTATTTGCTGGGGTGCGATGGAGTTGTAGGATATACTCAGTTGGATATACTTCTTCACAACTGCATTGATGTGGAAGGGGGGGGGGGGGGTTGATTGACTGGAGTACAACCTGGGCTCTTAAAAATTTTTTTGCCTACTTCTTATTTTCCCGTTTCTAATTGCGCTGAACAAGAAAACATGTCCTTGTTAAGCTTTTGTTCATTATCAAATATTAACCTAACAATATTTAACACTAAAGGATTCTAAGGGCATTTGAAGGAAAGGGGGAGGGGGGAGAGTCAAACCTCCACTTTACACTTTAGTTGTAGAGGGAAAAATAAAGAAATATTTGTGAGGGATTTATTTTCGAATAGATATAAACCTTATGTAGACCTATGAGAACCCTCAATGTAAAGGAGAACCATGCCGGTACTGTGGTTAGCGAGATCCTTTCTATTTCTTTTACTTTTGCATTGTAGGATTGTTATGACCTTTAAAATAATTTTCAGTAGCCAGTCAAATAGTATATCAAATACTCTAGGGGAGGGTGTGAGTTTAGAAATGGATGATTGCTTGAATTTAAAAAAAATTATTCTACAGCTGCAATGCAAAAATTATGCATTATCTTAATTTATGGTATAATAGTTTTATTTGAAGAGACAGCTTTATTGACGATAATGAGACAGAAATGCTTGGATAGAAGGTTAGGCGTCTGCACTGCAATCATTAATTATAAGTAACTGAATATATGTAGTGTGTTCATTAAAGTCTTCAAAAGGGTAGGTTAATTTATGATTTTATAGTATATAATATTATTGGATTTGTATTCCCCTTATTTCTGAAACTTTGATTCCTGCGTAAACGCAGTACAATTTTTATGGTATAGCATCTCTATGATCATATCCTAGAAATGCAAGTATGTCCTTAAGCAATATCATGAGAGGCCGAAGGTCCAGTAAACAAAACTTGTATCAATTTTATAATTTTTATTTTGTTATTCGTAGAAAATTGTCTATGATACGATATGATTTTCAGTGTGACTCAAATCTGGTTCTAATCCAGCGGTTATTAATCGGTTTTAAAAACTTAATGAAAAGAATTTTATTGGATAGATTTTTGAGAAAAAAAATTGTATATCCCTTAGTTTGTAAGCTAGATAATAGATATAAAGGTGTTATGCAAAGTATCAAAACTTCAAATTTATTCCTCAATTAACATTTAACAGAAGGCGGGACTATAATATTTAATGCTACATTTAACAGAATATCCCATTTAAATTAATGATCAATAAAATGGGTAGAATGTTTGTCTGTCTATTTGTGTTTTTTTTCTAACTGTTTTTCTGTCTACCTATACGATTTTCAAACTATCTCTCTTTCTATCTATCTGTTTGGTTGTCTATCTATCTGTATATCTAAGTATCAATCTGTCTATCTATCTATTTTTATCTATCTATTTATCTTTTTCTATCTGACTGCCTTTTTGTGTGTCTGTTTGTGTATCTATTTATGGTTTTTGTCAATCTACCTATCTGTCGTTCTTTTTATCTGAATATATTATCTAAACATTTTACTATACCATTGGACCGAATGGATTACAATCCTTTTCGGGAAATTTTTTTCTTTTTTTCTGGAAATACAGACCATAAGAATTGTACATTAGCTTTGCTACTTAATTATGAGTATAGTATTTGTTAAATTTAGTCGAAAATCTCATATTATTTCAAAACCATTAAACAACCGAAAATACGCTTATAATGTATTGTATTAAGTATATTTTAAGTATCTTAAAATTCCATCTTTTCTAAGATTGCTTAACGCGGGAAATGACAAATTTTCGGAACAAAAATTTTGATTTTGTTTGATATTTCGGGTATAGTCAGAATTCGTGGCAACACCTCCTAAGGGGCATTTATTCGTATATTCAAAGTAGTTTTTTGCGGGTCCAATTGCCAAACCCTGCGGGGCAATCACATAACTTCATATAACCTAACCTAACCTAAAATAACCTTTCAGAAGCCACTGTGAAAATACGACAAAACGCCCCTTAAGAGGCGTTGTCACGAAAGGGACTATACCCGATATTTATATTGATTGATTGAATGGGCGTGCAATGGGTTTTGTCAGGGAGTTATAACACCTTAAGGGGGTATTAAAGGGGAAGTTATTCATTCCTAATTACAATTTTGACACCCCCCCCCCCCTTTTCGCACGCCATTAGTTGTAGCTTTTTATAAAATTTGTCCACTATTCTTAGTGTTAACATAAAGGGAGGGGATAATGTAAGATAGATTAATCTTCCATTTATTAGTATTTCAACATAACAATAATTTAGGGGGAGAACTCAGGGGACTAATTTTATGTCCATTGTCCTCACCCTGTACCCCTGATCATGGGCTGTTGACCATTCAGTTTAAAGGTGGATGATTAGTATTAGTAAACTGTATTGTGAGAGCCCAACCTTCCTATGACAGGGAAAGATATTCTGAATAAAAAATAGTTATATATAGCAACACAAGATTTCCGTCAACCCCCCCCCCCCCTTATTTTAAATTTATAAAAAGAATAAGTTGGAAGAAGTAGACATCAAGTTTAGTTATGATAAGCATGGAGATTTATTCTAAGACAAAGAGCAAGCTTTTTAATCAACTACTTCATTGAATAATCTTCTTCTAGAAGTTCTTGCATACGGCATTAAAAAATTCTACTTTTTCTCTTGAAAGGCTGAAATTGTATTGAATTTTTGATGGTTCTTATATCACATGAAAATATGAAACAGAGATTTATATTTTAATCTAAAAAATCAAAATCTTAAATAAATTACATGAACAAGTAAAAAAATCGCTTTTGAAATATTTTCCCTGTCCTTCCATTTTATGCATAAACAATATAAATATTTACATACTACCATGGACATAGGGATAGAACAATGAAGAAAACTTGTATCCCCACTCCATAATCTTCAATGTTAAATTTTATTTTTGGTAGCTGATTAATACACCTACTTTATTACTAGAAAAGTTTATTTAGTTATTACTATTTTTATATACCTAGTTCCACTAACGTTAAATAAATTCTCTTAAAATTAGCTGATTTTTATACAGATTTCTTGATTCAATAGTACGTTACAATCATTAAAAATTCAAACACTCTTTTGTGAGTTTCAGAAAAACAAACTTTTTTTAAAAACTGTAATTAAAATACCAAAACTGTCCTTGGAAAAACGGCTCTACGTCAAGGTTTTTTTTGTGTCCTATCCCTCTATCCCTGAAGAATGAGACATTAATGATTCTCCTTACCACCGACACTCCTAGTTATCTTTCTTCTCTTGAGAATGTGGTGTTCACAAAAATCTACCAAAAATTATTAAAAATCCGCCAATTACAAATGAAAATTCCATTGGAAAAGTATTAGATACACCATATCAAAAAAATGTCAATAAAATATTAAAGTTATTTATCGCATCGTATTCTGGACAGCTTTTCACGGATATTAATATGAAAAATTATAACATTTAATTGTTAGTGGCCGAAAGTCATAGCTAACAAAACTGGTATGTTTTAAATTTTAATTTCGTGGAAAATTGTCTGTAATACGATGCTTTACATGAATCTTCATTATGGACGAGAACTGGTTCTAATCATGCGGATATTAATCGGTTTCGAAGCCATACTGGAAATCATATTCTAACCGTAAACACATTTCATTCTAGCTGTTATAGAGATCTTAATTAAACAGATCTTATACAACTAATCATACAACTACTATATAGTTCATATAAGGATAAAATTAAATGACCTTACATAGACTTCAAAATTAGCATGAATCAAATGTAATTTTTTGGAATGAACTTGCTATTTATACGGGTAAAAACTTTAACGGAATTGTGTGAATATCTTTTGGAATGCGCGCTTCGCTTCTTTAAAGATGTATGCCAATATACAGTTTTTTTGTTTGTTTTTTATTTTGTTTTACTGATTTCAAAGACCTTTTGATGTTTTATTAAACAAATAAGTTAATAAAGACAATAATGTTTATAAAGAAATGACAATTCTTGGCGCAAGAACTGCTAATTTAACTTTTTGTAGATATTGTCAATAAATATCTAAATATGACATAAAAGTAAAATAATAGGGCAATCCTGATTTGCCTAATTATTAACGTTCAGAGCTATCCGAACTTACGAACCGAACCTTGATATATATAAGATAGCTTTGCTTTAAAAAAAAATTAGATTATCATAGGAATAAATTATGTAATATTTGATATCGAAAGAATTTGTTAATTAAAAAGTCTAAATGATTTAAATATTATTTAATCTTTGACTTCAACTGATGATTTAATAAGATTTAAAAAAAAAAATAGAAGTTATACTTTAAAGTAAACAAGGATGATAACATTCCCATAAAAGGCAAACACACTTTTTTGGGAAAATATAATCACTAGAAAATTTTTAACAACCCTGATGATAATATTTAAAAAAAAAAAAAAAGGTTTATTTACCAAAATGTAAAAGAAGGGATTTAAAAAAATGAAATATCAAACCAATTTTTAGAAGCAGAATATTAGTGCTTTCTTGACTAAATTGCTATCAGAAAAGTAATCCTAGCCAAGACTTTTGCTTTAGTTGAATTGTTATATATATCCTCAAAGCTTTCAAGAAATCGCTATAAATTTGTAAGATTAATAAGGAAAAGTGAATCAATTTAGCAAAGAAAAATTGCTGAGCTTTTATCATTGCACAAATCTTAATGCTTTGTTTGTACTTTTCATTAGAAAAGCTCCTCTGCAATCATTGTAGTCTATGGACGACGTTGCATATGATTAAGCTTGCACGGTAAAAACATAAATTGCACTATAAAACTGGCGGCTGCGCTCATAACATCTAGGAGCAGTGCTTATAAGTGGTAAGGAAAAGCAAAACATAGCCTAACACCTAAATCTATAAATTGAATAGCACAAAACCATTCCGAGACCTATGTAAAGCTTTCTCATTAGATAACATTTATATATATATATTTTTAAAATCATTTTAGGTAAGTTAAGCATTCAAAGAGTTGGTTGTCCGTAAAAATCAGAGCCTTTGAACCTGCATTATCTATCCCTCATGATTATAAATGTTTAAAGAGGGCTTATTATTATAATATTGTTTGTTATGATTTAAATTTGAGGACCTATACAACAAATACTTGGAAAGATTAAGTACACCTATATAACCAAACATAAACATTACACATTTAGCATACATTCACATGCAGGATGTTAGGAATAGGTAAGTGAGTTTAAAAAGTAGTGTTTTGAATAGGGATCTAAAGGAACAAGAGTAAGGCAATGGACGGTTAATTGATATACAATATACATCCCCAATGATGATAAACAAAATTACACTTATTGTAAAAAAAAATATTGATTGGAATTTTTTGAGCCAACGAGTAAGAGAACTTGTTTTTTAATCTTTGGGTACTTGAATCATCATTATTAAGACAAAATTTAAAGGTGGGGGGGTCATTTTTCATCGGGACATTTTTTGGGGGGGACTGAGAAAGGGTGGTTTAACCTCCCGCAAAATAGTTACAAACCTTCCCAAGGTCTTAACTTCCAGGCATAGGCTAGGTAGCATTAGATTTTAAAAAATTGAAAAATTTTGTGGTCAGTCCATATTTGGACTCAAATATCAATATATCTAATGGGTTTAAATATTAAATTTTTCGTTCACAAAGGAAGTATTAATTAACACCTAAATTTATAATTTTGTTCAGAAGGGAAGGGTTCATATTTTCAATATTAATATTGGAATAAAAATATTCATTTTTGTGGTCAGTAAAGGCAATAAAATAATAAACAAATTTATGAATTTCTTGGGTTGGCCAGTTTTCGTTACGTGGGGGGAAGGGGGAAATTTTACAACCTCACAGATTTTTTATGACCTCTAGGTAAAACACCAAATTAATAAATATTTTGAATAATAATCACGAAATCTGAACATCAATATGTCAATACATAGTTGAATTACTTTTATCATTTTTACCTTTTTTAATCTAAAAATCTCACTGTTAGATGTATGTAATAATAGATCATTGGGTATATACATCAACTTATCTTCCATTGTCTTATCAAAGAAATCTTTAATACGATGCGATAATTATTTATACATCAATTTATCGTTCATTGTCTTATCTCTTGAATAAAAGTTTTAAAACAAGAATTACAACATCCATAAAAGCGAAGCGAAGTTTATATACAATTGAGTCCATACATACTAACATATTACTGACAACAACATCCATACATTTTTAGGGTCTTTATAAAGCTAAATCTCTGAGTACCCATTAGACTGATTGAGTTCTGCCTTTATAAAATAATAACACTGGTTTTCGCCTATTTTATTAGTGTTGGGGTTCTTTGATTTTAGAGTTGATTTGAAATGTTATAGTATAAATGAGTGTGCATTCACCTCTGTATATAATCACGTTCACTTGCTGTTTTATATTCGCAAAAAGACACAATAGCAAATTGATTCAAGACATGCTATTTTTTCAATTATAAGAAATTTGTAGTTTATACTAATTGGATTTATTATTACTTAGATCTTACGCAAGATTATCCTGTACTCTACTGAAGTGAAACTTGTAGCTGGCTAATATAACGATGCCCCTTTAACCTGTCCAATCCCCTTCTACTAGGTAAACGATGTCAATGATGTCCATTAAAGCAACCTAAATTAACGACTATTTTCCTCCTGCCATAATATGCACGTAAAAATGTAAATGAAATTTGGAAGGGAATGGTCACCAAGTACATGATAGTAGTTAAAGTTTATCCATATCGGACCTTTTATTTACCTTGTAGGATAGAGAGAAATCAGGGAGGAAGGGGACATTGGACTGTAAATTATAACAGTACCCAGTGCTTTAAATCACGTTCTTTTATTTTTTTTTAATTGAAGGTTAATTTTGTTTATCTTGATTGGAGAGTGTTCATCATTTTTTTAACCATTGTCTGATCCTTTAGGACCCATGGTTAGGATACAAAATAAAGAAAAAAATTGCTACATGTCTAAATTGCTATAGCTGTTCTCCGCCCACTTTATACAACTCCATCCCCCCTCCCCGATTTACTGACCACTTTGATTTTATTATTTTCTTTACTTTAACTGAAAACTAATTCAGGTATCTAAAGGGATAAGACAATGGGCGATAAATTTATGTACACCCTCAATGATGACACACAAAATTACCCCTTCTGTAGAACACAATTAGTGCTTGAAACGTTTGGACACACAATTTAATAAACCAACCATTCAAAATTCACTAATGTCCCCAAGATTCTAAGGCCAATGATTAAGAAAACGTTATTATAAAACTTTAGGGGCTAGAGTAATAAACAGCTCATTGTACCCTCTATCTATGAATCTAACCACTCCCTTTCCTGTGCTACACATATGAATTAGTAAGAGTATTAGTTATTTCGCCCCTAGTCACTATTTTACCAATAGTTTTATCTATTTATCATTAAACTAGTTCCCAAAGTCTTAAAATAATGTTTTCCTATTTGTTTGCTTAACAACCTTGGGGACTTTTATTCCACTTTGCTTAGTTGATTCATTTAATTGAGTGTCCAAACATTTGTACCACCAATTGTAATCTACAGAAGGGGTAATTTTGTGTATCATGATTGGGGATGTAAATCAATTTATCGGCCATTGTCTTATCCCTTTAGATTCTGGATTTTTATCCTCCAGTAGGGGAGGGGATGGGGCAAGAGAAGTGGAAAGGAGAAATTGTTATTTTATACAGCTGCATAATTCATTTTACTAAAGTTCATAAAAATCTGGTGTAAGATCAAAGTTATAGTACATCCATTAAGCATAAGAAGTAATGGAAATTGCAAATTAAATTCAAATTAAAAAGCTGAAATGTTATAAGAGTCATTAAAAAAGGTTTGAAACAAATAGGACTTGTCTATCACCCTAAAAATCAATTTGTTATGGGCACTATGGCAGACAAACCTAATATATAGAAAATATTTAAACCTATAAATTCTTTAGATAAATTTTGTTATTTCCAATAGATATAAATATATCCCTCCCATATATCTTTACTAATAAAACAGGAAGTTGAGGTTTTGATCTGAGCAAGGGGTCAAACCTTACTTTTTATAAAGCAGAGCTTTTCTGTGGCTATGGTCGGTATGTCCTTCGTTTAAACAGTATTCTGTATTTAAGAAAAAAAAATACATATAATTTTGTAAAAATAATACATTTATATTATGCTTAATTTGTTCTGCCACTCTACAAATGTTAATATTCGTCCTATCATTTTAGAGCTTCGCTTTTATGGATGTTGTCATCCTTGAAATTTTCTCAAAAGCAGGGAGGGGGGGGGGGGGGTAACATTTTTAATAATCTATTGTAAAACTACAAAATACATGTGTTAGGTGTGATTGGGGTAGGGTTGGTCAAATGGGGTTAAATTATTTTTTTTTAAGCGAAGCTTTTCTATAATTAGGATAGGTCCGTCCGTTATAGCTCTTTTCGTTAATTTAAACAGGTTAGAATTTTCCTATCGATTTCAAACTTTGTATGCTGATTCATATAACAGTTAGGTACGACTTAGAAATCGTAGCAACTCTATAATTGCTACCAGAAAGTCCGTACGTCCCTTTAAAATAAGCAAATTTTTACTTTTTTTGACAACAAATTTTTGAATGTTAAAATTATCCTATTCATCTGATTCTTTGAATACTGATTTCTATTTCAACAAGGTACAATGTGATAAGCGAAGCATCTCTATAATCAAGTCCTAAAAATGTCAGTATATCCTTAAACAGTATAATGTATTTAATCAGTTTTGCAACAAATTTACTTACAATTTTGTACATATAAGCTAATTCAATAATAGCTAACCGTTACGGACGCACGGATTGGTAAGACCTAATAATAGAAAAACTTCACTCATAATAACTTATATAAACACGAATTAGATAAAAACAAATGTTTTTAAATGAATCAATTTACGAAAGATAAATAATTTCCCTAATTATAATTTGAAACAAATAATTTAGATGTTACATACTTTATGTCTTTTTTTGATTACTTATTATGATTTTTAAAAAATCAAACTAGAAGTTTTGTTGAAAATCAAAATACAATTTGATATGAATGATAAATTGATCATTCATTTCTAAATATATTTATATTTTATTTTATAATAGATATTATCGTTCCAATTTTAGTATATACACTGTACAGTGTACACGGCCACAATGAAAATAAATTTTTAAAATCGAAATTTTTTGTCTGTTTGTTTTTATTGTTTATGTTTTTGTTATCGCGCGTATGCCGCGAGATTTTGCATGATTTCCCATGACGTCATTCATATTTAGTACCCAAGGTTTTAATATTTTAATCCCTAGAACCAACGCCGGCACCCCTCCAAATAAAATTTAAGCTTCTTTGTACATATCATTTTTACTCCTCCTACTAGCCATGAAGATCGACTTTTACTTTCATTCATGATATACATATTTTTTGTCAGAAATTTAGTTTACCGGCCCAATGATGATACACATCATCCGCCTCCCCCCCCCCCCCCACCCTCTCAAAAAAAAACATTTTAACCGAAGTAGAGCAAATGAGGTTAAAAATTGAGCACGCACATATATAGAAGAGTTATAGGAAAAGAGGGGAGGGTTATTCATTATTCCATTTATTAATAAAAGTTTTGAGGGAGGGCCATAAATAACCCAATACTAATACTTAAATAACAAGGATGACAACATCCATAACAGCGAAGCACTGAAACTGTAGGACAAACGAACATTAACACTTGTACTGTGTCAGAACTGAATAATCACAAAATAAAAGTTGAAGCAAAAGTGTAAATTTGTTGAAAAACTGCTTGATACAGGATAATGTTTTGGACATACTTACATTTTTAGAACTTGATTATAGAGTTGCTTCGATTGAAACATTATACTTTGTTGTCCAAAGAATTGAAGTTTGAAATCGGTAGGACAATTCTAACATGCCTAAATTAACTAAAAAAGCTATCCGTTTTCTATAATTTGTCCGTCTGCGCTCCATTAATTCATGCATGCTATTATTCTTTAGATTTAGAAAGAGTAGCAACTATGTAATACTTTTTGTTTATACTTATACATTTATGTTAATGTTTGATTGTACTACCATTTCGCTTTTATGGATGTTGTCATCCATGTTGATATAAACCCACCCCCCCCCCCCCCCTTTCATATTATGGAAGGGGATGGGGGATGGAGGGTGGTGTTAATAAAGTGGATTTCAGTGGCCAAATGTTTCAAAATTTAAAATTTGTAAAAGTAACTTTGGATACTAATGTAATTAACAGCTCAATTTCTCCTCCCTCCCTATTGTATTACAGACAGTTTTCCGTGGATATTTAGATAGATAGTACCCAAATTTAGATAAGAATAATCAATTTAATGTAAAATGTATACTATGTAAATGATTTTCATATATATCGCATTGTATTACAGACGGCTTTTTTAATTAGCAGTGTCTTAGCTTTTCAACTAAGTAATAATTTAAATATCATCATTGGGTACAAACATCAATTTATCATCCATTGTCTTATCTCTTGAGATCCCTGGTTGTGAATATATGTAGAGATTGTAAGATTAATTTAAGAAAAAAAACAAGGATAAATAATGATATATCTTGGATAAAAGATTTGATGTCTGTACTAATTGATCTCGCTAACCCCCAAAATATGTAGGTAGAATGAGGGGTTTTCGTTGACTTTAATTAACTAGTTATTTATCGCATCATATTATAGACATTTTTCCGTGGATTTTAATTTTGAAACAAAAAAATTGTAACAGGAAAAAGGTTAAATTAAAACTAAATAGAATTATATTATGATTGTTGAGATGTTAAAAACTAATATTGTGCTAAAAGGGGGGAGGGAGTTTTGCTTTTATGTAATATGCTAATATTGCATTTTATTGCAGACAGTTTTTCGCGGATATTAAGAAATATAGTATTCAAATTTAAATTATCATAATGGTACCCATCTTACATAATTATAGTGGTACCCAATCGCGATGATATGATTTTCATATCTATTGCATTTTATTACAGACAGTTTTCCGCAGATATTAAAATAATAAAGTACCCAAATTTAAATAATTATAATGATACCCAAACTTGTATAAAACTTGTATATATCTTGGAGAGATTTGGTGTTTTTAAATGGTAAATAGATACTCGCGTCTGTCTCAGATTTTTATTGCCCTAATTATCATTTGAATATTTTTAATAAACTTGTAAAATCATAAAGTTCATGAGAAGTTTGGAGATTAGTAATAAAGGGTTAGAAATTAAAAAAAGGGGACATAGAGGGCAATAAAATCCTGACCTGATTTTTTAATATTTTTATTCGGCCAAAATATTAAAATTTCCAGTCAATTTCACACGTCCCTAAATATCAATATTTTAATGGTAATTAACACCTTCATATTATTTTTTATTAAATTTCTACCCAGCATATGCCTGCTTAAGACCTTGGGAAGGTTTGTAACTATTTTGCGGGAGGTTAAACCACCCTTTCTCAGTCCCCCCCAAAAAATGTCCCGATGAAAAATGACCCCCCCACCTTTAAATTTTGTCTTAATAATGATGATTCAAGTACCCAAAGATTAAAAAACAAGTTCTCTTACTCGTTGGCTCAAAAAATTCCAATCAATATTTTTTTTTACAATAAGTGTAATTTTGTTTATCATCATTGGGGATGTATATTGTATATCAATTAACCGTCCATTGCCTTACTCTTGTTCCTTTAGATCCCTATTCAAAACACTACTTTTTAAACTCACTTACCTATTCCTAACATCCTGCATGTGAATGTATGCTAAATGTGTAATGTTTATGTTTGGTTATATAGGTGTACTTAATCTTTCCAAGTATTTGTTGTATAGGTCCTCAAATTTAAATCATAACAAACAATATTATAATAATAAGCCCTCTTTAAACATTTATAATCATGAGGGATAGATAATGCAGGTTCAAAGGCTCTGATTTTTACGGACAACCAACTCTTTGAATGCTTAACTTACCTAAAATGATTTTAAAAATATATATATATAAATGTTATCTAATGAGAAAGCTTTACATAGGTCTCAGAATGGTTTTGTGCTATTCAATTTATAGATTTAGGTGTTAGGCTATGTTTTGCTTTTCCTTACCACTTATAAGCACTGCTCCTAGATGTTATGAGCGCAGCCGCCAGTTTTATAGTGCAATTTATGTTTTTACCGTGCAAGCTTAATCATATGCAACGTCGTCCATAGACTACAATGATTGCAGAGGAGCTTTTCTAATGAAAAGTACAAACAAAGCATTAAGATTTGTGCAATGATAAAAGCTCAGCAATTTTTCTTTGCTAAATTGATTCACTTTTCCTTATTAATCTTACAAATTTATAGCGATTTCTTGAAAGCTTTGAGGATATATATAACAATTCAACTAAAGCAAAAGTCTTGGCTAGGATTACTTTTCTGATAGCAATTTAGTCAAGAAAGCACTAATATTCTGCTTCTAAAAATTGGTTTGATATTTCATTTTTTTAAATCCCTTCTTTTACATTTTGGTAAATAAACCTTTTTTTTTTTTTTTAAATATTATCATCAGGGTTGTTAAAAATTTTCTAGTGATTATATTTTCCCAAAAAAGTGTGTTTGCCTTTTATGGGAATGTTATCATCCTTGTTTACTTTAAAGTATAACTTCTATTTTTTTTTTTAAATCTTATTAAATCATCAGTTGAAGTCAAAGATTAAATAATATTTAAATCATTTAGACTTTTTAATTAACAAATTCTTTCGATATCAAATATTACATAATTTATTCCTATGATAATCTAATTTTTTTTTAAAGCAAAGCTATCTTATATATATCAAGGTTCGGTTCGTAAGTTCGGATAGCTCTGAACGTTAATAATTAGGCAAATCAGGATTGCCCTATTATTTTACTTTTATGTCATATTTAGATATTTATTGACAATATCTACAAAAAGTTAAATTAGCAGTTCTTGCGCCAAGAATTGTCATTTCTTTATAAACATTATTGTCTTTATTAACTTATTTGTTTAATAAAACATCAAAAGGTCTTTGAAATCAGTAAAACAAAATAAAAAACAAACAAAAAAACTGTATATTGGCATACATCTTTAAAGAAGCGAAGCGCGCATTCCAAAAGATATTCACACAATTCCGTTAAAGTTTTTACCCGTATAAATAGCAAGTTCATTCCAAAAAATTACATTTGATTCATGCTAATTTTGAAGTCTATGTAAGGTCATTTAATTTTATCCTTATATGAACTATATAGTAGTTGTATGATTAGTTGTATAAGATCTGTTTAATTAAGATCTCTATAACAGCTAGAATGAAATGTGTTTACGGTTAGAATATGATTTCCAGTATGGCTTCAAAGGAGAACCCGATCGGTTCAGCGGTTAGCGAGATCCTTCAGTACAAACATACACACAAACAAACAGACATCCTGTTACTTTATTATAAGAATATACTTTTTTCCGCTGTAGTTTTTATTTTTTATTTTCTTGTTGAACAACAGCTAACAACATTGTAGTTTAATGGTTCTAATTAAATATTCTCCAAAATCAATAATTTGCTAGTATGAAATATCCATCAAAGCAAACCTCAACAAATCAGACAAACAAAAAACAAGATTGTACCTTGTTGTTTTAGGATAGATAGTTATTATCTTGTGTTTAGTGGAAAGTTAAGCTTATTTCCCAATATAACAAGCTTTATATTTATTAATTCTCTAGTGGCACTTGAGCATGAGGGAGAGGAGTTGTTTTTAAAATTTAAAAAAGAAAAGTAAAAAATCTTAATTTTTGTGAGGGGGTTTTGTATAATATGAGCAATTTCTCATGGAAGGATAAAGGAACCCTTCCCCAACATAATTATTAAACTTCCCTGAACCTTTAGGCAGCCTCACTGTAAAGGAGAACCATGATAGTTTTGCAGTAGGCGAGATTCTTTGCTATACAGACAATCATACATCTTGTTAATTACTGTATAATTTACTTTATTCTCACCATGGCTTAAAAGTTAATGTTAATATTCTGAACCTTTATCCATAGAAGTCAATAAGATTATAATTCTCGATAAAAATTAAATATTTGATTCTTTCCAAAAGATTTTTTATTGAACAGTATTAAAGGTGATTCTTAAAGTTCTTAAGTTATGTTAATTTAACAACACGTTTTTAAGCAAGCACAAACTCATATTATACAGTAATTGTAGTATAACACATAATCGAAGACACTGGCCTTTATTGAGTATGTCAAAAGCTACTCAATCTGAGCTAATTGCCGCTAGGAGTTCGTGATCTTGGCATCATTCAATAATTTTATTAGTAGCGTTCCTATCTGATAGCTATGGTCTGTCTGTCTGTGACATATAATAAACACATTATTTATTAATTTTCTGCTGTTTAAAGTTTTTTTTATACTATTTGCTGGGGTGCGATGGAGTTGTAGGATATACTCAGTTGGATATACTTCTTCACAACTGCATTGATGTGGAAGGGGGGGGGGGGGTTGATTGACTGGAGTACAACCTGGGCTCTTAAAAATTTTTTTGCCTACTTCTTATTTTCCCGTTTCTAATTGCGCTGAACAAGAAAACATGTCCTTGTTAAGCTTTTGTTCATTATCAAATATTAACCTAACAATATTTAACACTAAAGGATTCTAAGGGCATTTGAAGGAAAGGGGGAGGGGGGAGAGTCAAACCTCCACTTTACACTTTAGTTGTAGAGGGAAAAATAAAGAAATATTTGTGAGGGATTTATTTTCGAATAGATATAAACCTTATGTAGACCTATGAGAACCCTCAATGTAAAGGAGAACCATGCCGGTACTGTGGTTAGCGAGATCCTTTCTATTTCTTTTACTTTTGCATTGTAGGATTGTTATGACCTTTAAAATAATTTTCAGTAGCCAGTCAAATAGTATATCAAATACTCTAGGGGAGGGTGTGAGTTTAGAAATGGATGATTGCTTGAATTTAAAAAAAATTATTCTACAGCTGCAATGCAAAAATTATGCATTATCTTAATTTATGGTATAATAGTTTTATTTGAAGAGACAGCTTTATTGACGATAATGAGACAGAAATGCTTGGATAGAAGGTTAGGCGTCTGCACTGCAATCATTAATTATAAGTAACTGAATATATGTAGTGTGTTCATTAAAGTCTTCAAAAGGGTAGGTTAATTTATGATTTTATAGTATATAATATTATTGGATTTGTATTCCCCTTATTTCTGAAACTTTGATTCCTGCGTAAACGCAGTACAATTTTTATGGTAAAGCATCTCTATGATCATATCCTAGAAATGCAAGTATGTCCTTAAGCAATATCATGAGAGGCCGAAGGTCCAGTAAACAAAACTTGTATCAATTTTATAATTTTTATTTTGTTATTCGTAGAAAATTGTCTATGATACGATATGATTTTCAGTGTGACTCAAATCTGGTTCTAATCCAGCGGTTATTAATCGGTTTTAAAAACTTAATGAAAAGAATTTTATTGGATAGATTTTTGAGAAAAAAAATTGTATATCCCTTAGTTTGTAAGCTAGATAATAGATATAAAGGTGTTATGCAAAGTATCAAAACTTCAAATTTATTCCTCAATTAACATTTAACAGAAGGCGGGACTATAATATTTAATGCTACATTTAACAGAATATCCCATTTAAATTAATGATCAATAAAATGGGTAGAATGTTTGTCTGTCTATTTGTGTTTTTTTTCTAACTGTTTTTCTGTCTACCTATACGATTTTCAAACTATCTCTCTTTCTATCTATCTGTTTGGTTGTCTATCTATCTGTATATCTAAGTATCAATCTGTCTATCTATCTATTTTTATCTATCTATTTATCTTTTTCTATCTGACTGCCTTTTTGTGTGTCTGTTTGTGTATCTATTTATGGTTTTTGTCAATCTACCTATCTGTCGTTCTTTTTATCTGAATATATTATCTAAACATTTTACTATACCATTGGACCGAATGGATTACAATCCTTTTCGGGAAATTTTTTTCTTTTTTTCTGGAAATACAGACCATAAGAATTGTACATTAGCTTTGCTACTTAATTATGAGTATAGTATTTGTTAAATTTAGTCGAAAATCTCATATTATTTCAAAACCATTAAACAACCGAAAATACGCTTATAATGTATTGTATTAAGTATATTTTAAGTATCTTAAAATTCCATCTTTTCTAAGATTGCTTAACGCGGGAAATGACAAATTTTCGGAACAAAAATTTTGATTTTGTTTGATATTTCGGGTATAGTCAGAATTCGTGGCAACACCTCCTAAGGGGCATTTATTCGTATATTCAAAGTAGTTTTTTGCGGGTCCAATTGCCAAACCCTGCGGGGCAATCACATAACTTCATATAACCTAACCTAACCTAAAATAACCTTTCAGAAGCCACTGTGAAAATACGACAAAACGCCCCTTAAGAGGCGTTGTCACGAAAGGGACTATACCCGATATTTATATTGATTGATTGAATGGGCGTGCAATGGGTTTTGTCAGGGAGTTATAACACCTTAAGGGGGTATTAAAGGGGAAGTTATTCATTCCTAATTACAATTTTGACACCCCCCCCCCCCCTTTTCGCACGCCATTAGTTGTAGCTTTTTATAAAATTTGTCCACTATTCTTAGTGTTAACATAAAGGGAGGGGATAATGTAAGATAGATTAATCTTCCATTTATTAGTATTTCAACATAACAATAATTTAGGGGGAGAACTCAGGGGACTAATTTTATGTCCATTGTCCTCACCCTGTACCCCTGATCATGGGCTGTTGACCATTCAGTTTAAAGGTGGATGATTAGTATTAGTAAACTGTATTGTGAGAGCCCAACCTTCCTATGACAGGGAAAGATATTCTGAATAAAAAATAGTTATATATAGCAACACAAGATTTCCGTCAACCCCCCCCCCCCTTATTTTAAATTTATAAAAAGAATAAGTTGGAAGAAGTAGACATCAAGTTTAGTTATGATAAGCATGGAGATTTATTCTAAGACAAAGAGCAAGCTTTTTAATCAACTACTTCATTGAATAATCTTCTTCTAGAAGTTCTTGCATACGGCATTAAAAAATTCTACTTTTTCTCTTGAAAGGCTGAAATTGTATTGAATTTTTGATGGTTCTTATATCACATGAAAATATGAAACAGAGATTTATATTTTAATCTAAAAAATCAAAATCTTAAATAAATTACATGAACAAGTAAAAAAATCGCTTTTGAAATATTTTCCCTGTCCTTCCATTTTATGCATAAACAATATAAATATTTACATACTACCATGGACATAGGGATAGAACAATGAAGAAAACTTGTATCCCCACTCCATAATCTTCAATGTTAAATTTTATTTTTGGTAGCTGATTAATACACCTACTTTATTACTAGAAAAGTTTATTTAGTTATTACTATTTTTATATACCTAGTTCCACTAACGTTAAATAAATTCTCTTAAAATTAGCTGATTTTTATACAGATTTCTTGATTCAATAGTACGTTACAATCATTAAAAATTCAAACACTCTTTTGTGAGTTTCAGAAAAACAAACTTTTTTTAAAAACTGTAATTAAAATACCAAAACTGTCCTTGGAAAAACGGCTCTACGTCAAGGTTTTTTTTGTGTCCTATCCCTCTATCCCTGAAGAATGAGACATTAATGATTCTCCTTACCACCGACACTCCTAGTTATCTTTCTTCTCTTGAGAATGTGGTGTTCACAAAAATCTACCAAAAATTATTAAAAATCCGCCAATTACAAATGAAAATTCCATTGGAAAAGTATTAGATACACCATATCAAAAAAATGTCAATAAAATATTAAAGTTATTTATCGCATCGTATTCTGGACAGCTTTTCACGGATATTAATATGAAAAATTATAACATTTAATTGTTAGTGGCCGAAAGTCATAGCTAACAAAACTGGTATGTTTTAAATTTTAATTTCGTGGAAAATTGTCTGTAATACGATGCTTTACATGAATCTTCATTATGGACGAGAACTGGTTCTAATCATGCGGATATTAATCGGTTTCGAAGCCATACTGGAAATCATATTCTAACCGTAAACACATTTCATTCTAGCTGTTATAGAGATCTTAATTAAACAGATCTTATACAACTAATCATACAACTACTATATAGTTCATATAAGGATAAAATTAAATGACCTTACATAGACTTCAAAATTAGCATGAATCAAATGTAATTTTTTGGAATGAACTTGCTATTTATACGGGTAAAAACTTTAACGGAATTGTGTGAATATCTTTTGGAATGCGCGCTTCGCTTCTTTAAAGATGTATGCCAATATACAGTTTTTTTGTTTGTTTTTTATTTTGTTTTACTGATTTCAAAGACCTTTTGATGTTTTATTAAACAAATAAGTTAATAAAGACAATAATGTTTATAAAGAAATGACAATTCTTGGCGCAAGAACTGCTAATTTAACTTTTTGTAGATATTGTCAATAAATATCTAAATATGACATAAAAGTAAAATAATAGGGCAATCCTGATTTGCCTAATTATTAACGTTCAGAGCTATCCGAACTTACGAACCGAACCTTGATATATATAAGATAGCTTTGCTTTAAAAAAAAATTAGATTATCATAGGAATAAATTATGTAATATTTGATATCGAAAGAATTTGTTAATTAAAAAGTCTAAATGATTTAAATATTATTTAATCTTTGACTTCAACTGATGATTTAATAAGATTTAAAAAAAAAAATAGAAGTTATACTTTAAAGTAAACAAGGATGATAACATTCCCATAAAAGGCAAACACACTTTTTTGGGAAAATATAATCACTAGAAAATTTTTAACAACCCTGATGATAATATTTAAAAAAAAAAAAAAAGGTTTATTTACCAAAATGTAAAAGAAGGGATTTAAAAAAATGAAATATCAAACCAATTTTTAGAAGCAGAATATTAGTGCTTTCTTGACTAAATTGCTATCAGAAAAGTAATCCTAGCCAAGACTTTTGCTTTAGTTGAATTGTTATATATATCCTCAAAGCTTTCAAGAAATCGCTATAAATTTGTAAGATTAATAAGGAAAAGTGAATCAATTTAGCAAAGAAAAATTGCTGAGCTTTTATCATTGCACAAATCTTAATGCTTTGTTTGTACTTTTCATTAGAAAAGCTCCTCTGCAATCATTGTAGTCTATGGACGACGTTGCATATGATTAAGCTTGCACGGTAAAAACATAAATTGCACTATAAAACTGGCGGCTGCGCTCATAACATCTAGGAGCAGTGCTTATAAGTGGTAAGGAAAAGCAAAACATAGCCTAACACCTAAATCTATAAATTGAATAGCACAAAACCATTCCGAGACCTATGTAAAGCTTTCTCATTAGATAACATTTATATATATATATTTTTAAAATCATTTTAGGTAAGTTAAGCATTCAAAGAGTTGGTTGTCCGTAAAAATCAGAGCCTTTGAACCTGCATTATCTATCCCTCATGATTATAAATGTTTAAAGAGGGCTTATTATTATAATATTGTTTGTTATGATTTAAATTTGAGGACCTATACAACAAATACTTGGAAAGATTAAGTACACCTATATAACCAAACATAAACATTACACATTTAGCATACATTCACATGCAGGATGTTAGGAATAGGTAAGTGAGTTTAAAAAGTAGTGTTTTGAATAGGGATCTAAAGGAACAAGAGTAAGGCAATGGACGGTTAATTGATATACAATATACATCCCCAATGATGATAAACAAAATTACACTTATTGTAAAAAAAAATATTGATTGGAATTTTTTGAGCCAACGAGTAAGAGAACTTGTTTTTTAATCTTTGGGTACTTGAATCATCATTATTAAGACAAAATTTAAAGGTGGGGGGGTCATTTTTCATCGGGACATTTTTTGGGGGGGACTGAGAAAGGGTGGTTTAACCTCCCGCAAAATAGTTACAAACCTTCCCAAGGTCTTAACTTCTTAAGAATCAACACTTTGAAGAGAAAGAGAGGTTAGTTTACTTTAATACAAGGATTGAAACTTTTATGGATAATTTCTACATTACAATGATTTTTCTTCAAGGTTAAAACCAGTTTGTTTCGTTTGAAAGTTTACCCTTCCCTGCATCCCTGTAAACAAATATAAGATTAAAGTTTGTATCTGCTTTGTATGCGAAGGCGTAAATACAAATTGGTTTTTATAATGAGTTCACTCAAACATTGCTAACTAACAAGGATAATATTATGCAAAATTGATTAGTCTTCTATCTTTTTAATCGTAAGTTAGCTTTTTTTCGTGGAATGGTTAGCTCTTTTCGTCAATATTAACAGGTTAGAATTGTACTATCAATTTAAAACTTTGCATGATGATTCCAATAACAATTAGGTAAAATTTTATTAGAGAAGCATCTCTTTATACAAGTTCTAAAAATGCAAGTATTTCCTTTTATAGTATTCTGTATTCAAGAAGTTTTGCAAAAAAAATTACTTACAATTTCTTTTTAAATAATGCCTAAACATGCTGCTTATTCAGTTCTTACACTCTACAAGATAAATGTTCGTTGGTCCTACCATTTAAGGGTTTATGTTGGCATTGTCCCTAAGCTTTTTTTAAATTGAAAAATAAAAAATCTCTATTTTTGCCTACAAAATTTATAGAAAAAATTACAACAGTAATTAAATAATAGCCTCGCTCCTAAGATAGATATGTTCTTGTTATAGATATGAATCACAACATTTTTATCTTTAATTATAGCTGTACTTATGTACTTGTTAAAGACGGAAAATATTACAAATAGCCCAGTTAAATTATTGCTTCGCATCTAAGATAAATATGTACTTGTTATAGATATGTATCACAACTGTTAAAACCTGTGCAAAGTCGTTCATGTTGCATTCTGAAAAATTCATTCAAACATTGAAATCAAATTAATTGTTTTTGCTTATTTGATTTGCAAAGAAAACGATTCTTAAATTCCAAAAAAATGCCTACAGAAACGAAAATAGGATTCATAGACTTAGTCCTATAATTGATGAAAAATGTGGATTTTAAGATTCTAAAAAGTAAAAATTTTAAATATGCAGTGTGAAAACAGTAAAAGTGTCTGACTATGACGTCAGAAAAAATTACCAATTAACCAATGAGAAGCCAGTATTCTCAATGGTAAAATATATAGCGGCCTCTCATTGGTTAATTGCTAATTTTTTCTGACGTCATAGTCAGACACTTTTACTGTTTTCTGCAGTGTTAAAAATTAACTTCAAACCTTCTCAAGACTTAGATTAATAGTTTTAAATCATCCATCCCTTCCCTAAAATAGAGTTCGGATCGGCTCAAAGGTAATCGAAATCTTAACGAACATACAAACAAAATTTTAGAATATTTGTATCTTAAAAGAAAATATTAAATGAATAGCTTATTGTTTTGAATATGATGTAGAGGTGTGGTAAATAATTATAATTCGCCTGATCATTTAACAAATAAAGCCTGTTAACTCTGATGGTATTGTGTTGACGTGCAATAGTCATTGTTTTGTCGACTATTATAGCATATTTTATGAGATATAAAATAACCAATTTGTAGCTATATTATACATGCATTGCCAATAACAAAACCTGACGTTTCAGTTTTAGGTAAAGTATTATAATTAATTAATCATTAGTATTATTTGGAAAATGGCATGGCGATAATAAGTAAGTTATGACCACTTTTGTTTTATGCCCTACAGTCGATAAAAGCCGTCTAAATGGCACGGCGACAGAATTTGAAAGTTCTGAGTTGTATAATCTAATGTTTGAATTATCTAAACAGCACTAAAGTCTTGTGTTGATGATGTGTTATAAATTTCCAAATATATTATTGTAATAATTTCCAAATTCGCTACACATTTCAATATTTGATTCGTATTCATAATTGTTGATACACTAAATCATTATTTAGGCAATACATTACTCATAGAGTAAGGATAATTATTCTGTAAGATTTCAAAAAACGCGCGGCTAGAGCTGTACTACACAATAAGAATACACTTCTTAGTAGAAAATATACTTTATTCAAGCCTTCTCAATTCTAATAGTTTGAGAATTTCTGTACAACTGAATTATTTGTAGCATTTATTCTGTAAAATAGATAAATAATTTTTGACGATCACTCTATTGGGGTCCCGAGTAGCCCGATGTAAGGTACCATAGGTAAATGGAAGAAAAAATAACCCCCGCCCCCCCCCCTATTTTCGATTTTTAGCACAGGTGTTTTTAGTGGTTTATAGGCAATTTGAGGGAAAGTATCTTTTAGTCCTTTCTAACTCATAGTTTATTTCTAAGATCAAAAAGTTTTTTTTTGTTTTTTTTATTTGTCAGTATACATTTCCTCATTCTATGACTAGATAACTAAAATAAGTTGAATTTAGATAATATTGAAGTTTATGCATATATTAATTTTGTAAATCAATGTTTAAAGCCAATTTTAAACATGTATGTTCCAATGACATGTTATGGCTGCTAAAAAAACATTCATATATGCAGATTGTCTGCAAAAATAAAAGTTGAATCAAAGAAAAGAAAAAGGACAATTCTTATGATGATAAACTAAATTATTGGTTGAAAAGTTAGGATACTGATAGTTTTAGCCAATGAATCGGACTTAATAAAAAGACCCAAAGTGTTATGTCAACGAAAGAGATAATGTTTTAACAAAACGTTTGATACCAAAATGATTTAAAGTCCAATGTTCTATCCCTTCCCAGATTTAATTCACTTTTTAAAGAAGTTAAAATGTACATTTAAAGCTAAGCACAATTTTAAATATTTTTTTGATAAACATGTATGCCAAAAAAATCTAAAAAAAAATTGGGAAACACATGCATTAATTTGACTTTTGTCCACAATGATTTGACAAGCATCTCTCAATAGTGTTCATACGTTAATGTTTAGAAATGACGATAATAGCAAAAATTAAATATTTCATATCAAACTATTATATATATTGCCTAGAAGCCTCTAGGTAAAGTCGACTCCCCCTCCCATCTTCAATTTGAGTTTTAAAAAGATGAAATAAAAAAGATTTTTTTGTGTGGGGGGATTTTATTGGGAGGGTTAATTTACCCTTCCCCAAATTATTTTAAAAACCTTCGCTGGACCAATAGAAAGTATCACTGGTAAAATAGAACCATATCGGCTCACTGATTAGCGAGATCCTTCGCTACAGACAAAAAAGCTTACTACTTTATATAATAGGAGGATACCAGAAGTTTGCACCCTAAAAGTCATCTGTATTAAGACAAAGTCTATTCTGTATTATGCAAATTTGCAAGTTATTATGGTATTTCATAAAACTTTGCCCCTAGATTGTAGGGGAGTGAAAGAGGGAGGAGAAGGGGGGTGGATGTCAAGAAATAGCCTAAAACCACCAAAAGACATTTTTAGTGCTTCCCTGAAAAGTATTACCAATCTTGAACAGTATTTTCCGAGAACTTAAGCTTCAAACAAAAAAAACGTAACTACTTTATATAATAGGATTAAATTTAGTTCGGTTTTTAGAAACACCTTTCTTAATAGAAATATGCATACAATACCATTTACATACGTTTCATATTTAACAATCTAGGGATTGTTAAAACTTTTAAAATTTAGCCTTCGTTTTTTAAAATTATAGTGTAATGAATTATACTAAAGTAACAGGATGTGTGTTTGTGGCTGACAATATCGGTAAGTATACTTCCAAAATACAGACCGAACTGAATTGGTTTTAAATCATTTTTTTTCCTAATTTAACTTATTCTATATTCCTGTGTGTATGTCCATTTAAGTGCAACTATAATTTTATATTTATTACCCATCTTTCATATTTTATCATATTTAAGATTATGACTCATATTTATTAACGAAGCTACTCGAGTAATTACTATTTTGCAAGTAATCTTGTGATTTATTAAATGAAATTTTGGCTTTTAATATATGATTTTTATTTTCTTAACCCAATCCTAATGAAAGGTTTACGTACGGACAGTAACTTTAGTTACTGAGTTGATACGCAACTAAAAAAATACAATAAAGGTACTAAGAAAGAGAGGGAATGTCTGATTGAGCCAATAGGATAATCGCATCGGTACATACATTTAATTTCATTGGTTGAAATTTTGTACACATCTTGTTAAGAATGCATGTTTTTTTTTCATTTCATACATAGTTAAATATCAGCTGTAAACAGTATATTTTCTTTGAAGAAAGCTTTGCGGAATCAGAATTAATTGCCCAAAAATTTCGTTTAAATTTGAAAGCTTCGAAAAGAGGTGGATTCTTAAAAAACAAGTTAGGCTGGCTACTCGCTGGTGAGGCAAAATTATTTTTGTGAAAAATCCTCCAAAATCGTATAAAAAAATTTACAAAAATTAAATAAAAATATTAAAGGGTTATTAACATATGATTTTGTTTAATTTTTGTAGATTTTTAATGTGCTTTTGGATGATTTTTCACAACAATAATTTTGCCTCACTATCGAGTAGCGAGTCTATAATTTTTTAAGAATCCACATCAGCTTGAGTCGAAAGTAAACAATACTTTTGTCTGCTAGAAATGTTCCTTCTTAGATTTGACGAAAAAGGGGTTCAGAATATGCTTCTATTCTTCTATTTCTATTAAAAATACATATACATCAGGGGCGTCCAAGCTTTTTATTTTGGGGGGGGTAAAATTTTTTTAGGGGGGGGGGTATTTCGGTTTTGGGGGGGGGGGGGTAAAATGGCGCGCGAAGCCTACGGCACCCCCAAATTCGTTTGGGGGGGGGGGGGGTAATCGCCCCATTACCCCCCCTCCTTGGACGCCTATAAATACATATAAAGTGTATAAAAAAAAACAAAGATGACTACATCCATAAAAGCGAAGCTCTGAAACGGTGTGACAAATGAGCAGTAACTCTTGTAGAGTGTCAGAACTGAATATGCAAAATATATAAGTTTTGACAAAATTGCATGTCAATTTGTTGCAAAACTTCCTAAATACAGAATAATGTTTAAAGACATACTGACATTTTAGGACGCGATTATAGAGATGCTTCCTAAAAAGATAAGAATCAGTACTCCAAAAATCATATAAATCGGATGATTATATCACATAAAAATTTGTTGCTAAATAAGCTAAAAATCAACATGTTTAAAATGGACGTACGGACATTCTGGTAACGATTATAGAGTTGCTACGCTCTCTAAATGGTACCAACTCTACTATAGGAATCATAATGCAAAGTTTTAAAATGATTTTAAAAATTCTAAATACGGACCTACTCTCATCAAATGAAAGCTTCGCTTTTAACAAGGATCACAACTTTTGAAAGTAGTGAAGCCACAAAAAGTTAGAAATGGACAAACAGAAAAAGTTATTTATTTAGCAGATGTTCAGTTATCATAAAAATAAAGAGTGTAAAAAAAGAGGCGGGGAAAAAATCTAAAAATTATGAAATCATTATATTAATGTCCTTTAGGCATGACTGACCAAGTAAATTATATACTGGATGCTCTGCTCTGCTCATCGGTATAGGAAATTGTACCAAAAATTCTAGCTGTCTGTTTTAGATAGTAGATGAGAAACTCAAATTTCCCTCACAGCGCTATTGCCATATTGACATGGTTAAATAAAGAGTAGCTTCGCTTCTGAAAACCTGCGGACAAAACGTATATCTTAAAGATGAAAATCCGAATATTTGAATATTCTTCTTTAATGATTATAAATTGATTGATGCCCAAAGATTTCAGAGATAGAAAACTTAACTGTAACATTAAACAAGGATGAAAACATTCAAAAGCATGAAATCTAGATTATAAAGAATATTGTACAGTCGGAAATGTAGGTGGGTTTCCATAACTCTGTTTTATTGGTTTTATTGCTTTCAGCAATGGTTCAAATCCTTCTATTTTATCAAATTAAGTTTATTTTAATCATTTGAAACCTCTTAACTTTTAAGTTTTCTTTTCTGGGGGATTAATTTCAACTCTCCCCGCGTGAAATAGAATCTTTTAAATCCCCTACCCCCTTAGAATCTTAATTAGGAAAGTCCAATGAAATCGAGGAGTAGCTCCACGATACATAATCATATATAGTAAAATTAGAAACCTTAGATTTTATGATAAATTTGAGTTTTCATTTAAGGCGAATAAAATCAAATCTTAATTTTAGGTTATATTTGCAAAATCTCAATTCAATTTTCTAATTTTTAGTTGTGACTTCGCCCTTAACCTTTTTTTTCAAAGGCTCTTTAAAAATTGGGCGGATTTGGCAGGTTTTCATCTCATTTCTAAATCTTTCATAGATTAAACTATAGAATGTTAATTTTCGATTGTTATTTGAAGTAAGGAAAGATAACGCAACTAGAAAAATCCTAACAGAAAAAGTTTTTGTATTAATATATCATGCCTCTAGGCCTGGTTGCGCCTCTAGCATATATTATCAATGTATTCTAAAGCGTATGAAATCAGAGAAATTATATGAAACCATCCGAAGACTCAAACCTTAAAAAACAATTGCTTAGAACTAGGGTTGGGCCGGATACTTTTTTGGCCGGATACCGGATACCGGATATCCGGCTGATTTCAAATGCCGGATATCCGGTAACCGGCCGGATATCCGGCCAACGCCGGATATCCGGCAAATATCCGGTTATCCGGCCAAATTACCGGATATCCGGCCGGATAACCGGCCAAATTACCAGATATTAAAGTAGTAAAAAAAAAAATTTCTTCAGAAATCTTATATAAATTTACATAAAGTTAAACTTATTCAGAAAAAGTGTTCTTCTAGCTTCAATAATAAGAAAATTAGAGCCATTTAAGATTTTAAAAAGCAGAGATTTTTGGTGTAAAGTATAAAAAATTATAGAGCCGGATATCCGGCCGGATAGTTTCAATATCCGGTAACCGGCCGGATGTTGAAAATGGCCGGATATCCGGCCACACCGGATATCCGGCCCAACCCTACTTAGAACCATCACTTAATATATGTTTTCTAAAATGAAGAACTTCATCAGTTTAGTGGTCATCTAAATGTTAAGCTTTATACAAAAAAAACTCACTTCTTTATAAAATAGGATAACTAAATACTTTTTATGTGTACTTGAGCTCTTTTTGCGGGCAATGTGATATTTATGTTTGTGTAGGTGTTATATTATTATAACAGTTAGATACAAGATTAGATTAATGTGTACTGGGGAAGATTATGTATTCTCTAAGATTACATATACATATTTTTTTTCCATACAAAGGATATAGAAATACCTATTGTATTAAATTAAAAAAGTGTTGTGCTATCAAAACAAGTTAAGCATTTCAACAGGGCTTTTAAAGTTAAAACTTTAGCTACCCTCAATGCCTAGTGATCTATTTGTTTATCTAACTGTAAAGGTATATAATTACATACAATTACGGGTACACCACACTTAGGCTATGATGGCAAGGGTTGTGTACTCCCTTCTGCACAGGTATCTAATTACAGAGTCATATGCTTTATTCTAAACCTTTGGTATTAACCTTGTACATAAACTCTCAAACAATTAAATTGAGAAGGCTTGAATAAAGCGAAATATATTTTCTACAAAGAAGTGTGTTCTTACTGTGTAGTTAGCTCTAGCCGCGCGTTTTTTGAGTATTAACGTTAACGTGTCGGCTTACTGTCCGGGAGGTGACGGGTTTGAGTCTGGTCTGGTCAAGACCACATCATACTAGGGACGTTTATATATTAAAATGGTAAGAATAAGGGGAATGCCTAGGCAAATAAACAAACACAACTCATAACCATGCAAAGTTCTAGCCAAAGGTCGTGCAATCAAAGGGTTTGGTGAATGTTGGTTAACCAAATATATATCGGGCGTTTGAGCACGTTACACCGTGTTCCAAGAACATGGAGTATGTTCAAGATAATATGGAGAGTATCTGTGCCCTTTTTAAAATTGGCTTTTTGTGAATATAAAACATTGTGAGAAAAAGAAAATATGTGGAATTGAATGCACACCTAAATGGTAACATAAAGCCGTCCATAGTCATAACATAAACACTATTATAGTGACGTCAAAAAATGGCACAATCTTAAACATTTTTATATCATTTTCTTTTGTAGGGATAAAACAACAGAAGATAAATTGTAATCACTCGAAACCGATTAATATCCAGTAAATTAGAACCGGTTCTCTCATCAATACGAAAACTTAATTTACATCCTCAATTAAAACCCAATTGTTTTTCATTAGACTACAATTAGCCGTTGAAAAGGTTTGATACTGCTAGTTTGAACCCATTCATCGAGATTTAATTTAGTACCCAAGCCTTTAAAACTAAAGAGAAAACATAAAACTTTGGGTACCAGTATAAATTACATTCTAATACCCTTAGCATACTCCCATAGTCCATGGTATAATCAAGAAAAATGCTGCTTCCCCTATCGGTAAACCCCCCTTTCCTTATATTTGGAAAAAAAAAATAAAAACAAGGGGAATGGTTAGTTTTCTCTTATTGTATAACTTAATTTGATATAAGTTTTAAACAAAAAAACGAAAAACTCTTTCTTCTTCCTTTTTTACTTTTATTTCAAAATAACCAGAGGTTGATTCTTAAAAAAACCTTTTTGGCTTACCTAAAATTTTTTTTAAAAAATCCTTTAAAATAGCATTAAAAATCTACAAAAATTAAACAAAATCCCCTTAATAACCCTTTTATGATTTTATTTAATTTCTGTAGATTTTTGTGCGATTTTGGAGGATTTTTCAAAAAAAAATAGCGAGCCTCACTTATTTTAGTGATTCAGTGAGCCAAAAAGGTGTTTTTATTTAAGAATCCACCTCAGGAGGGGGGGGCTTTGCTCGACAAGGCATTTTGTGGGAAATTGCCATTAAAAAATGTATATGGGTATGTAAATGTTGGTTGGTTGGAGTATTATATTTCTGTAGGGTCATCTACGTTTACACTCTAACCATCTTTTTATGTGTAATTTTATGTTTATCTTGTGACATGCTCAATGTTTTTTTATTCATAGATAAGGATAACTTTTATTTAGTTTTCATAATTTACATCCAAGCATATCATATTTTTTTATGGTTGTTGTTAATATTTATTTGTATTTCATGTTAAAAAGCATCAATCCTTTTCGGAGTAGCTTCAGGTAAATCGTAGGGTGGTTATAAGTCTTCCTTTGTATGATACTAGAGGCTAGGGCTTAAACTTTTCGAAAAGTTTATTTTATCCTTTATAATGTGTTTATCAAAGTATTTGGGTCCCTAACCGTGATTACAAGATGAAAGAATTTATTGCATATAAAAACGGCGCCTGAATGCGTTCTTTGTGTTGAAACTAAAACCTTACAACTTGGATTTAATCAGCCACAAAAACATGCATCAATAAAGCTAAAAGCTCCTTACATAAGTTTAGTTATTACTCGCAGCTTTCCGCGGATATAGAATGTACAATTATAAGATTAAAACCAGTTTGTTTAGCCCCGAGGTGCCGAAGGCACGGGCTAAAAACCGGTTTAACCTTATGATTGCACATTTTTATATTCGTAGAAAGCTGGATATAATACGATGCTAGACAAAGTTTTTTCGTACGGATAAGAACCGGTTCCTATCCACCGGATTAGAATGAATACGAGAAATAAATTTATAAGCTTTGGTGATTTGAAAAATAAATATAAAATACGTGGATATTGTAAAAGATTCTTGCACATACTCTGATATAATATTTCCCCCCATCCACCTTATGACTTTATCCCCTGCCCTCCCCTGACCATGGAGGAACGTATTCACCAATATCCGAGTACTATATAAGCAACCTATATCGACGACAAAAATTCCACTGTCACAATAATCACGTATTCTATATCCATTAATCTACACATTTAAAACAATTTTTGCTATTTCTTAATAAGGATAACCTTGATTTACTATTTTTTCAGAGGCATATATCTTGACCAATCGGTATTAAACAATCATATATCAATCTACTTTAAAAAATAATAAAATTTAATAAAAAGGTAAAAAGAATAAATGTCTTTTTACAGCAATAGAAATAGGTAGAAAAAAGAAAACAGATAATAAACAACATACAGCAAAAAAAAATATTGCAAAAAACTCGTGGGAGATAGAAAAGCAAAAAAAAATAGTTGCTCACAAAATATAAATGAATACCCACCTACATAATCTAAAGGATTGTGCACTAGAAAACTACAAAATAAGCAGTCTAAAAGAAAGGGGAGAAAATTATAAAAACACCAAAAGTATACTTGAAATGGTGTTTTTATCTTTGTAAATGTTTATAAATTTATAGTCTACTAGCGGTTACGCCCCCTAGAGGCCTCTAGGGGCACTTGAGGAGGGGGGAGTCGAAGTTGATAATCCAATTTCTTATTTTAGATTTTAAAAGAAAAAGTAAAAAAAAATTTGTTATGGTGGAGGGGAGTATTTTTCATTTTTTGGGGTGTTGGGGGTGTCCCACCCCCCAAGAAAATAGTTATAAACCTTCCTGGGACATATGAGAAGCTACCCTCTTAAGGAGAACCCGATCGGTTCAGCGGTTAGCGAGATCCTTCGGTACATACAGACACACAAACAGACAAACATCATGTTTGTTTAGTATAAGGATTATTATCTTATCCCTTAAAATGTTGATGTTTTAAACTTTAAAAAAAATTATTTTAACGGAAAAATAAACAAACCTCGTAGATCATTTTATAAAGTATATACTTTTCAATGGAATTAATATTATGGGTTGTTAATGGACATGTAAATTAAAGTCAGAAGTTGAACTTCTCAGAAGCCCTAATGAGATAAAAACAAGGATGACAACATCCATAAGTAGTGAAGCCCAAAAATTCATGGATGGGAATATGGTTGTTTCTTAAAACGACAGGAAATTCAATTTTTATATCCTTAACTTGAAAAATTTGGAAAATCGGACTATATACATAAGAGAAATGGAAAAATAAGGAAAAAATTTAAAATAGCCAAAAACCTGCAAAAAGGCAGTTTGACTGTCATGGTTGTTCTCTTTAAAAGACAGGAAATTTAATTTTGATATCTATAACTGAAAAAATTTTGGAAATCAGACCATAAACACCAAAGATATATAGAAAAATGTGAAAAATAGCCTAAAACCTGTTTAAAGGTAGTCTGACTGTCATAGTTGTTTTCTTTAAATGACAGAAAATTTAACTTTGATATCTATAACTGAAAAAATTTTGGAAATTGGACCATAAACACCAAAGATATAGAGAAAATTGTGAAGAATATAAAAATAGCATAAAACCTGTTTAAAGGTAGTCTGACTGTCATAGTTGTTTTCTTTAAACAACAGGAAATTTAATTTTGATTTCTATAACTGAGAAAATTTTGGAAATCGGACTATAAACACCAAAGATATGCAGAAAAATGTGAAAAATACAAAAATAGCCTAAAACCTGCTAAAAAGCAGTACGACCGCCATTGATGTTTTATAGTTAATTGTGCTCCTTACTAATAGGAATGTTGTCAAAAAATTTCAGCATTCTATCTTTTAAAGGAGCTGAGTAAATCCCATTTCCCCCATAGCGTTACAGACTTACAGACTGACTGACGGACAGACAAAGTGAATTATAGAGTAGCTTCCCTACTAAAAAGAAAGCTAGAAGGATTAAAAAGAGTAGATTATAAAAAAATGTTAGAAAATTGTTCCTATATTTTCCACTTTTAGTTGGCAACTGTATGTTTAATGCAAGACTATGTCCCAGCATGCCTGTCTGCCTGGCTAGCCTGGGCAAAAATATGACCTATGCCTGCCTGCTTGGCTACATTGGCTTTTTTTTACTATTGATACTTTCTTCATAGCTCATTTATAGAATGTTGATTTCCTTATCCGTATGTCGTGGGTTTGAGGCTCTCCGAGAGGGGCAGGGATTTTGTTGTTGTTCAAAATTAGGAGTTTCTGTGTAGTAAAAGTTGTCACAAATAATAAATAAGTCTAAACACAAGGATGACAACATCCATAAGTAGCGAAGCATAAAAAATCGTCGATGGGAATACGTACAGGTAGATTTAAAAGGTTTTTACTAAAATCAAGAATAGATTTATTGGATAAAATAAACATGAAACCTTGTTTTATTTTGCATGATGATGATGGTCAAAATAAATTATATTAAAGATGCTCATAACAATGGGAAAAATTATTTTGATACTGATATCCCATAAAAGTTTGAAAATTGCATCAAAATAAACAAAGATATGGGGAAATATGTAAAACATATAAAAATAGCCAAAACCCTGATAAAAGGCAGTCTGGCCGTCATGGTTGTTTTATTAAAACGACAAAAAATTTAATTTTTAAATCCTTAACTTAAAAAATTTGGAAAAGTGTTAAATATATAAAAATAGCCTAAAACCTGCCAAAAAGGCAGCCTGGCCGTCATGGTTACTTTGTTTAAAAGACGGGAAATTTAATTTTGATATCTATAACTGAAAAATTTTGAAAATCGGACTATAAACACTGAAGTGAAGATATGGAGAAAAATGTTAAATATATAAAAAAAACAGCCTAAAACCTGCTAAAAAGGCAGTCTGGCCGTCATGATTTTTTTCTTTACAAGACGGGAAATTTAATTTTGATATCTATAACTGAAAAAAATTTGAAAATCGGACCATAAACACTGAAGATATGGAGAAAAATGTGAAAAATATAAAAATAGCCTAAAACCTGCTTAAAAGGCAGTCTGGCCTTCATGGTTGATCCTTTAAACGACGGGAAATTTAATTTTAATATCTGTAACTGAAAAATTTTTGAAAATCGGACCATAAACACTGAAGATATGGAGAAAAATGTGAAAAATATAAAAATAGCCTAAAACCTGCTAAAAATCGGTCCGAACGCCAATGATGTTTTATGGTCAATTGTGCTCCTCAATGATGGGAATGTTGTCAAAAACTTTCAGCATTCTATCTTTTATAGGAGCTGAGTAAATCCCATTTCCCCCATAGCGTTACGGACTGACTGACTGACGGACGGACTGACTGACGGACGGACGGACTGACAAAGTGAATTATAGAGTAGCTTCGCTACTAAAAAGAGATCAAATTAGACATGTTATTCTTAATTTTTGTGGAATATTATCTTTAATCTATCCAAGAATAGTTATTTATCGCATTGTATTATAGACAGATTTCCGCGGATATTAAAATGAAAAATATAAGATTTAAACCGGTCTTGTTAGCCCAGAGAAGCCGAAGGCCCGAGCTAACAAAACTGGTTATAATTGTGCGATTTTTATTTGTAGAGATAATACGATGATATACATGATTTTTCTGTATTATTGAGCACCGGTTCTATTCCGGCGGAAATCAATCGGTTTTGAAGACATACTGAAAATGTGTATTATTTTACTGCTTGTGAGTAATCAATTTCTACCTACTTCTAAGCTCGTACCTTTACAAGAGTCATAAAACCATATCATGAATTTCAACTTTCATAATACAGTTGAAAAAACATAAAGGATTTAGCGTCGACAATTGAGCTAAAAAGCAGTAAATTTTTTGTATTGGTCAAATATGATTTTTTAAAGAAATTGTCGATAGAAACGTATATATAAGTAAAAGACATAATCCCATATTGGTTGGTCCAATTCCTCAACTTGTGGAGCGGTATAATCATACTATAATTTAATTGAATTAATGATTGTTTATTTGCGTTTCTGCGAAAAACTATTTAATAAGCTGCTAAAAATGCTAGGGGCACAACCACTAGAAAAGTATATAGCCATTGATATAGTCACAAATCACGTCACAAATCACGTCACAAATCACGTCACAAATCACGTCACAAATCACGTCACAAATCACAACTGAATAAAAAGTGTTTTAAAGACCTTTAAACAGACAGATACACAAGACATGTATAATTTTTACTTTCATTTTTACTTCAAAAAACTTAATCGAAAGGGGGAGGGGGTTAAATTCCTTACTTCGCCTCAAAAGCACCAAGAGGCCTCTAGGTGGCGTAGCTGCTTGCGACAATAAATGAAAACAAACATAATTATCCCTTTCTCTGTGTATAAAAGACTGAAGGGCATTATGAGGTAGGCATATAGTAGGCATTCAGCTGAGAGAAGCTAAATTCCTTTTGTTATTTAAATTAACAGAAAATCTCCACCTTATTTAGGAGCAAATCCCTTCTATAAGTGTTTGTGACTGTCTGTCTGTAATGCTAGGGTGGCAAGATTTTTAGTGCTATCCCTTCAACATACAAATGTTGGGTTTAAACGGAGAAAAATGCTTTTGCTACCCTAAGAAAGATGTATTAATTGGTATATGACGAGCATAATAAAATTCAAGGAATAAGTATCCCTTTTCTTTCTTTGTTACAGTTTATTGATATTTCAGACAGCTATCTACTGTTTGACGTTCTTGTTAAAAGCAAGGCTCTCCACAATTCTGTACGTTAAATTAAATGATTTAAAGACAAGAGGTGGATTGTTACAACAGGGGAGACACGTAACTAGTGTGTCTCTTTTCAATTAAGCTGACTTCAAATTTTTTTATTGGTGGATTTTTAAAAACATCGACTGTGTTTTACAATACTTTATTAATTCTTTTTCGACATGTTTTTCATTTTTTACTTTTGAACATGGAACGTTAAATTTGTTATTTAATGTTTTACTGGTATGAATATTGTCGTCCTAGTTTTATACTTAACTGCCATGCCAAGGATCTAGACAAGTGGTTAAAATATAATTAAAATAAGAATGATACTATACATAGAGCGAAACCCATTATAAAAACATATTTTTATTAATTTATTTACGTTCTCTTTTAAATGATTGTTTTCATTACAGGTATGTAAGTTTCGCTGACAATATTATATGTTATAATAATAGACTGAATATAACTGATTTGAAAAAATATGATGGATTGGACAATTCAATCATATGGATGAGTAAATTAAGATCACTTTTGGATGACTTAAAATCGGCTGCGACCCTTATACAGTGTGTTTTTTTTATGAGAACTTTTTTGAAAGCAATTTTACCCCACCTATAGTTATTAGAATTTAATGATTAATGGTTTAGTTTATTCGTTTTTTTAATGCAATTAATAGAACAATAAAAAAATATTTCAGTTTTTAATTAAAAAGTACAGTAAAATCTAAAATTCAAGAAAAAAATTGGATTTTCAATAGTCCACTTTGAGGGGCCAGTACTCCCTCCCTGATTGAGATATGACCTGCAAACTTTGATATATTCTAGTACATGTCCCCAATAGTATCTGTATCAATTTTTAGCTCTGGATCTCAACCTTGAAGCGTTTTGCAGCTATTCTTGCAAAAGGTAGAAGATTTGAACATAAGAAAAATGCGCTAAAACCATTTTTAGATGTTGACACCTAAGTTTTGAATTTTACATTTTACTGTACTTTTTAAACAAAAACTGTAATATTTTTTTAATGTTCTATTAATTGCATTAAAAAACGAAGAAAATAGGCCATTAATCATTAAATTCTGATAACTGTAAGTGGGGTAAAATTGCTTTCAAAAAAGTTCTCATAAAAAACACACTGTATAAAAGTGACACGATGCCTGTCTATCTGTGTACCTAACGACCGCTGATCTTGTTTTCTTTTATTGCTTTTTGCCCTTTTAATTTCTAGTAATCGAACCTTGAAATTTATATTGAAACATAAAGATTTTAAACATATAAAAATACACCTAAATGTTTTAATAGCATTTACAAGGATAATAAGAAACATTGAAGATTGCAAGTTTTTTATTTTTATTATAATTAGATCATATTTTGTATTTTTATATTTATTTTTTTGTTTGGGGGGGGGTATTTATCAAAGGGGCGATTTCCATTGAAAGCTTGAGGTACCCTCCCCTTAAAGAGTTGTAAAACTTCCATAAATTCATGAGAAGCTTCACTATACAGGAGAACC
The DNA here is from genome assembly GCF_053477335.1 of Acartia tonsa. Classification (NCBI taxonomy): domain Eukaryota; kingdom Metazoa; phylum Arthropoda; class Copepoda; order Calanoida; family Acartiidae; genus Acartia; species Acartia tonsa. Next base: position 14,262,878 of record NC_137266.1, on the reverse strand, counting down.
ATATCGGTTCAGCAGTCAGCAAGATTATTCGGTACACACTGACAAAAAGACTCACAGACATCCTGTTACTTTTATATAATACTAGCGGCTTCCCCCTGGCCTATAGGGGCTTTGCCCCAAGAGGTAATTTAAAAAAAAGGAATACTAGATGCAACAAAAAAACTTGAGAGGGATTTTTTTTTTTTTTGGGGGGGGGGTTGTGGGTGTTCCACCCCCAAGAAAATGGCTTAAAACCACCACAGGACCAGTATATATATTCCCTAAAAAGTAGAATCCAATCGGTTCAGTGGTTACCGAGATCTTAAAGGACAGACAGCAGACGGACAGACATCAAGCTACTTTGTATTATAGATGGTAGAAAATAGATTTGATTATGTTATAGGCATAACTACAAAGTACACCTATTGCAATATATTTTTAGCTACAACTTAATTTTAAAAATACATTATAGAGTAGCTGCACTATATTAAAAACCAGCTATTTAGAACTAGCACGTTGTATGTTGTATATTTGCGCGACATTAAATATTTTATTTGCAAATCCCGTACAGCGATATTGTCATTAGCTCAACATATTTGCACAACTTATTAGGCTATCTGTCTATCTATTCATTCATTCTATCTATCTATTCACAGTTATGGAATCTCAGCGACAAAGATTTTTTTATCCAATCTTGACAAGTGAGGTATTTTTGGAAAGAGGAATATATATAGAAAACGCCTATGAAAATTAGAAAATCCGCAGAAATCATATTTGCAAGTTATTTGCAAAAATCTGCAATGCTAATTTGCAAAATTAATTTCATGCCTTAAATGACTTATTTAGAAAAAAATCTTTTTATGAAATGTGTTTATTTATAAGTTTAGAACATACTTAGGGCAAAAAAAATTTCTTTAGTGTTACTTTTTTCACCTTATATATGAAAAAAGCAGTTTCTCACATTTTATGATAAAAAAAGGTATAGTTATAAAAAATATGATTTTTCTTGATGTAAACACAATAATTGGCATAAAATCTATCATCCTAAATGTAAAAATCAGATATAGAATCCTTTTTAGAGCTAATATAGTGCAAAAAGCAACCAAGACATTTTTGCAAAGTATGAAAATCTGAAGAAAATAGTTCTTTTTGCTTTTGATATACATATCAGATAAATGTATATAAAATTAGTGATTAAAAACTATAAAACATGTTATAAGTTTTTTCAACACTGTCATTGATTAAATTGCACTTTTAGGTTTAAAAATTACCGAAGTAGTGCATAAAAACTCTTTTTATGATGTGATTAAACAAAATAAATGCCAAAAAACCAACTACAAAATGGTCTACTGCATTATAAAAAACGCATAATTGTTGATTTGAATTTATTTTGTTTAATAACTTAATAAAAAGAGTTTTTACGTGCTACTTTGGTAATAAGTAAACCTAAAAGTGCATTTTAATCAATGATAGGGTTGAAAAAGTTATAACTTGTATTATAGTTTTTGATCACTAATTTTATATACATTTATCTGATATGTATATCAAAATCAAAAAGAACAATTTTCTTCAGATTTTCATACTTTGCAAAAATATCTTGGTTACATTTTGCACTATTTTTGCTCTAAAAAGGATTCTATATCTGATTTTTACATTTAGGATGATAGATTTTATGCCAATTATTGTGTTTATATCAAGAAAAAACATATTTTTTGTTCCTATACCTTTTTTTATCATAAAATGTGAGAAACTGCTTTTTTCATATATAAGGTGAAAAAAGTAACACTAAAGAAATTTTTTTTGCCTGAAGTATGTTCTAAACTTATAGATAAACACATTTCATAAAAAGATTTCTTTTTAAATAAGTCATTTAAGGCATGAAATTAATTTTGCAAATTAACATTGCAGATTTTTGCAAAAAACTTGCAAATTTGATTTCTGCGGATTTTCAAATTTTCATAGGCGTTTTCTATATATATTCCTCTTTCCAAAAATACCTCACTTGTCAAGATTGGATAAAAAAATCTTTGTCGTCGAGATTCCATAACTGTGTATTATTTGCTAGGTTATCTATCTATTTTTAAAGTAGTTTTATTTTGAACATTATATTTTTAAAATTTAATTAGCTATTCGGCCAAATATTCTTTAGGCTAGGGTTTCATAAATCTTATTTCTGTTTAAGGATGAGGAAACCCTAACTCCTTGGCTTAGGCAAGTTTATAGGAGTTTGTCAATTTGTCTGTCTGTCAGTCCGTCCGTAACGCTATGAGGTAAACGTGATTTTCTCGGCTCCTATTCAAAATGGACAGCTGAAATTTTTAGTGAAGATTATTTGACGTGCTATATCGATTCATAGATTTTCAAGTTTTCATGATCCAGAATTCAATAAAAGTCTCAAAAGTTGTTAAGCCTAGAAATTGTTATTATAAAACTTTGGGGAGTAAAGTAATAAACAAACAGCCCAAAGTCCCCCCCCCCTCCCTAGCAATATTTAATTGTTAATACAAATATGAAATCTGTTTATCTGTCTATGTAATATGTGCCGTAAAAGTTTGTAATATAATTATTGTCATTTAGCAAATCATTTTTGCAAATAGAAGGGCTTCAAATGATTAATTACTTGTTTGCACTTCTGTATAATGCAATTTTTAAATTTTCTAAGTCATGATTACCTTTCGCAAATTTTGTCAAGCGAAGCTTTTCTAATAATAGGGTCGGTCCGTGCAACCGTATACCTTATTTAGGAAAGTTAGAATTGTCTGGTGGATTTTAAAATTTGTATGATGATTCCTAAAATATTTAGGTATAATATGGAAAGCGTCGCAACTCTATAGTCGTTAAAAGTCAGTATTTTCATCGATATGTTCTATTTAAAAAAAATACGAGATCCAGTTGTTCTAATACCATTTTTTAAAGCGGTGATTCCTAAATCGATTAGGTATTATGTTATAAACAAATCTCTATAATTTAGTCTGAAAACGATCGACCGTCTATATCAAAGCTCTTGTTTTAAGCTATTTATTGACACATTTCCATTATATTTCATAATTTCAATTACTTTTTGAAAATGTTTGTGTGTCAGTTTTTGTTATGCTTATTTTTGTGGATATTATTAATCTTTTTTTATCGAAGGACATATGCATTAATCCAGTAGTTGACAAATACAACATTAAAGAATGCCAAAAGGCACCACAAAACATGAGTTAATGTAAAAACTCGTATACTAGCACCCAAAGTGCATTTTCCCTATGCAATTGGTGTTCTTTAAATTTTTGGTTATCTAATTTTTAATATAATCATTTATTATCAAAATTTAGGTGAGAGAAATTCATCTTCTTATTGATTTCCTAGGTACATATCTTAAATTGAGGGTGTCTTAACCCTCCCCCCTTCAAATAGCCCGAAACCTTTCCTTGATAAAAGAAAAACCTGGAAAATTGTTGAACGATCGGTCCAGCTCTTTAAAAGATCTTAACGATCAGACAGACATGCAGAAATCATTTTACTTAAGTATATAAGATAGCTATTCTTAATTTAATAGTTTGATATTTATGTATGCTGAGAACAATGAGCATAAGTGTCCTTGTTTTACGTCCAAAGAATGTATTGTATACATATTGTATCAATATACGATCAAAACGAGGATAACAACATACATAATAAGCAAAGCGCTCAAACAAAACATTATTAGCAAGTAATTTAAAGATTCTATCTTATGCATCAGCTAATTAAATCGCGTTTGACCATTTCTTCCATAGCATTACTAACAGACCGACGACACAAGAAAGTGATCATTATTGCCATTAGGAATATTCACAAAAAAAATCAATTATCTTAAGTATTAAGAAATAGCAAACAAACATTTCTTATGATTATATTGAATTATAGAGCTGATTCGTTTCTAGTTAAGTGTTTGGCATTGCACTGCTTGTTACAAACAAGTTTTTTTTGAGCGCTTGTATCAATTCTTTACAACCTTTTGTAGCCAGTCATGGAGTAACAAAAAAGAGGTTACTTTCTAAAACAAAACTACTAATATCAAGCCACGTCATAGTTGAAGACATTAAAATGACTCCTTAAACTGTTTAGATGCTTGATATAATTATTGGGGTAATGCCTGTGGTCAAGATTCAAATGAAAGTGATAGTTATCTTATACTAAAGTTAGGACTTTATAGACAAAGGTTGTATAATCAAAGAGTAAGTAGTAACACGGATTAAAAGGGGATGTGGCTATTGACCTACAAAATATATATTGGTCACATATTTTGGCTCTTGGTATAGACGTTATTTTAGCCTTAAATTTATATTTTCTCATTTTATTCAACCTCTTTCAAATATTACTCTTTGATTGGGTGCTCGCAGGGTAATTGTTGCGCTTTATCATATACATACATCAAAACAATAGCATTTAAGCAGATAACATTAACTTAAAATTCTGGAATAAAAAGTTGGGTAGGCATTCAAGTTCTCACTAACCACTGGACCGATTGGGTTATAAATTTTAGGGACATTGATATAGCTCCTGGTTTGGTTGTAAACTATCTTTACCAGCGGTTTCGCCCCTAGCCTCTAGGGGCTTTGGCACAAAAGGTGATCAAAAAAAATTAAGGCGTAATTCGTAAAAGGACCAAGGAAATCTTCAGCAAAAAAAAGCAACTTGGAAATATTCAGCAAAAAATAATGGGGGGCATTTTTTGTTTTTTTGGGGGGGGGTTGAGGGTGTCCCACCCCCCAAGAAAATAGCCTAAAAGGACCAGTAGGTATATTCCCTGAAGAGTAGAATCCGATCGGTTCATTGGTTACCGAGATTGTAAGCTTCAGACGGACGGACGGACAGACATCATTCTACTTTGTATTATAGATAAAAGTCTTTGCATGGTATTAGGCTATTTTTTGCCGTCTTGCAAACTTTCTAAATATATACTTAGGGCTAAACTACTAGTTGAAAATAAATTAGTATTTCTAGAAGCCATGTGAAAATTTCTCAAATAGGGAACTCAATCGGTTTAGTCGTTAGCGAGATCTAAACAGACAAACAAACGAACTTCTTTATATTAGAGGATATATAGAAATTATGTTTAACTTCTTTCTTAAATATTCTTTTATCCATGAACTAGGCAGATAAGATTAGATTAAAGGCAACAAAAGACAAAATGTACAAAAAGGAATAAATTAGATTAATAAAAACAAGCATGAGAAAATTAGAAAAAGTCCAAAAATATTATTATCAATTAAAAGTCTAGAAAAGTTTAACGTATTTAATTTTTGAGACCTAACTGTAGATGAGTTTTTCTTATGCCTAACTGTTCTAGGAATTAACAACAACCAAATCATCAATTGAATACGAAGATTTTATCTAGTTTAAATCAACTAATTTCAAAAAAAAACTTGAAATGGTATAGCGATTATTCAATTTAATCTGAAATAGATAGGATGATTCAAACATGTCAAATTGCTATTTGACCCGACGAACAGACAAACCCTGAATGTAAAGAACTGGTTATTTAAAAATAACAAAGGTTAATTCTGGCATGGTTATACTAATTAGAGAGGACTTTTTATAAACATTTTATGGCCGTAAATTTTTATAGCATAAAATTATGCTTAGGGTCAGAAGTAAAGTTTGCATCTAATAAATACAAAAAGTCAAAATTCCACTTGCTTCCTTCAAGTATCATATATTATAGGGTTCTATATTTCAAATCTTTGTATTGACTGTATTAATTAGTCAGCATTTCTTGGTATGTGAATCTCATACAATTTATAATTGAAGAATCTTTTGGGATAAATTTACATTTTTATTAGATATTTGAGTCTTAAGTGTTGGACCAAATTATCTGTGCTTTCGAGGAAAGCATTGTATAGAATTTGGACAGGCTTCAGGCTGTTTAGCTGAATTGAGACAACCAACCAAAAGAAAGTTGTCTTGGAAAATACATTAAACCTACATGTGCATCTGTTTTTATTTGAATAGGTGTATGCTTTAATTTAATAATTTCAAGGTGATAACAAAGAATAACGAATTATATTTACAAAATTTTATCAATTGAGAATATCGCAGAATGACAGACAGACAGACAAACGTTATATACCCAACATCCTGATATAAAATAAACCAAGCCTATTTTATTTCAACACTCCAAGGACATATTCCCAGAAATAGAAACAAAATAAACAAGAACAGCTTTGTCCATAAGTAAAACAGCGTTGCAATCTGTTAAAAAAGAAAACTATCATAAAATGATAAGATAAGTCATACTGAGAATCATATATAGCATCGTTTTATAGACCATTTTCAACGAATATAAAATGAAGAATCATAAGGTAAATACCAGTTTTGTTACCTGGGGCCTTTGGCCCTTTGGATAAAAAAACAAAACTGATTTAATCTTTCATTTTGATAACCGCGGAAAGCTGTCTATAATACGACAAATAACTATTACTTGTATTATGCAGCTTAGAGTATTTTAGATAATGCACCTTTTGTCTCACTTCAGTATAAAAATCTATTACAAAGGGACAGACATACAGACATGTCTTGTTGAATAAGACTCTGCATTACTAAAAACATTTATTAAGAAACAGAACCATAATTTATAGACGAAAAGTGCAAAAATTCTTGCAATAATGGTATAAATATTTTCGATTTTTTTGCGGTCTATTTTTTATTTGATTATAAATATTAATCTCTGTTATGTAATTCGAATATTTTTGGTGAAAACATATTCTAAAGGTTTTATATGTATGTATGTCTGTAGGTTATGCGCATCCCCTCCCTCAAAATTATATGATTAAAACACGAAGGCACAAGCTTACAAAACTTAATATTTATATGTTAATAATTGTGGAAAATTGTCTGTAATAACATACTAAATATACATGATTATAAGTATGGTAGGGAACCGGTTCTAATCCAGAATTCTTTTTAAAACTTTTGCGGCCTCACTAAAATAAGTTTGCTTAACTAAAAATTTATTGAGGCAAAATTATCACCTCTAAATTTTTAGTGAGCCTCAATGATTTTAGTGAGGCAAATTTTTTTTAAGAATTCACCTTAAAATTAGGTATTTTAATCGGTTTCGAAGCCATACTGGAAGAGAAGTTAACACAATAAAAAAACGAACATGTAGATATTAAGATAGAAAATATGGGGTCAATTTTCACTGAAACTGATGTTGATTAATTCTTCCCCTGTGGCTTACAATATTTAGATATCATTGGTATTTTAGGACGTAATCGTGCTTGTTTTTAAAAACTATTATTTATCTATTCATACCTTATATAAAGACAAATGAAGTTCTAAAAAGAGTTTGTTGTCAAGAGTTTGATGTGTTTATCGTCTACAAAGCTTCATCCAACCATCTCAAGCTCAAACATTTAACTGTCTAGCCCTAGACACCAGGCATTTTAAGGGATAAGACAATGGACGATAAATTAATGTATATATTCAAGATGATTTATACAAAATTACTATTTTTGCACTTTAAATTAAATGCTGAAAAGTTAGACAATTGTTAGTTTGAAACAACCATGAAAAATTTGAGAAAAGTACCCAAAGTTTTAGACCTATAAATGAAAGAGAATAAACCTTGGGTACCAGCATTATTTATAGTCTCATATCCCCTCCCTCCATGGATAGACCCGTTGTTGTGTAATGATTTTAAGTTTTTGTCTTCAGCCAAAGAATAAAAATTATAAGAATGCAATAAAAAAATGTTTTAAATAAAATAAAATATTAAAATTGCACATTCACAATAATGGACAAAACAAATAATAGTTACTTCTCGTATCGTATTATAAACGGCTTTCCGCGGATATAGAATGGACAATTATAAGATTAAAACTAGTTTTTAGCCCCGAGGTGCCGGAGGCACCGGCTAAAAAAACTGGTTTTAATCTTATGATTGTACATTTCTATATTCATAGAAAACTGGATATATTACGATGCTAGACATAGTTTTTTCGTATGGATGAGAACCGGTTCCTATCCACCGGATTCGAATGAATACGAGAAAATCAATTCAGTACCTTTAGAAGTAATCTTTCAGTGGTTATTAGTCCTTGTACTTTTTTAAACTCGTTTACATTCTCAGTCTACTAAGTAATCAATAAATGATAGGAACTTATACAATATACACTTATTATAAACCTCTTTTATATTAACTCCAAGATGGTTTTACGCGATGCATAAAGCATTTAAGATCAAAGGTTACTCGCATACACACATTGTACATGATTTTAAAGCCATTACGATTCAATTTTAACAGTTCAATTTCAGCTCCGTCTTGGCTTAAATCAAATAGTAATGCATTTGTTTAAAGTAACTATAGGATCAGACTACATTTAATTCATACATGTACCCAATATTTAACAACTAACTAACAAACAACTGATATCATCTTTAGATTTCGTAGATTTTTGCTTGAATTTTGAACTGTTGTACGAGTGCAGTCTCTTCGCCATTTACAGTCTGCATTGAGATTTAAATTTAATAGACAACGGAAAACTACTAAAAATGTCCAATTAGAGGAGTCTAGGAATGAGCCCCCCCCCCCTCCCCCCCTAAAAAATGTATATTAAAAACAAAAAAATAATGTATTAAAGAGCGGGGGGATTTTCTTGTTTTTTACACTTTACATTATCCCCCCCCCCCCCTCCTATAATCTTTCAAAATTTTGTTTAAGAAGAAAAACGAACATATAAAGCAATTGTTAATTTGGTGACATGCATAACGACCTATGGAAATACTGAATGTATGTATGTTTCATGCATGAAAGGATTTTTTACTAAAAAGGGTTTTATATGCTTCGAAATATAAAACATAAAGGCTTTCCCTCAAAGTGCCTATTGAGCATTGAAACCCCATCCTTTCTGATTAGGAGGGAGGCGACAATGAAGGATAAAATGCACATACAAAGATTTGGTAGATGTTCAAGTAAATTAAACTAGAATTCAAATGTTTCAAAATGTGTTTCTTCATTAGTTAGCTTTAACACTTAAATCATGGTTTGGTTTAAATAATCAGTGTCCCATTATGATCCAAATAATTGTCCTTTTCATAATGCCTTATTTTGGTCAAATAAAACTTTCTTTCTGTGATATGTAAAATTTGAAATTATATCAAAATCTGTTCATCAACACAATAAAGTTTTCTACTAATTTCCCTAAACTTACATTTTTTGATTTAAAAAGTGTTTAAAAACATGTAAAAATGCGCCTAATAGCCACTAGGCCCTTAAATTCTTTCCAGTGTATATTAAAAATGAATCAAAAATGAAACATTAACAACTATGTCCATAAGTAGCGCATTAATAAAAGGAAAAATATTTATGGCAGTTAAAAACAAGTATCTGTCTTTAAAATAGGTATAAATGAGTTAAAGCATTAACAATGGCAGGCATAGGGGAAAAAACGTCATCGGAGGCTGAGCTAAAAAGTTAAAAAAAAACTACATTCTGCTGATATGTCAGATGCGCGACATTAATATGAAAAGTAGTGGTAATGCCTTGACCCAAAACATGTGCAACTCATTACCATGCACAATTGGGACTTTCTGACAAAGGTTGTGTAATCAAAAACTTGGTTATTATCAACCGTCTATAAATATATGTATTAATTATGTATTACTGGTAATTCTATAACTCAAGTATACAAATATACCCTAGTCATAGAGCAGCCGCGCTACAAACAATTCTAAATCATTTTGAACACACCTAAATTTAAATTTTGTTTAAAAAAGGCAATTCACGATTAGCTTTCATATTTTATTATGTTTTGATTTATTTTCAAGGCTATGTTAACTATTATTAGTTAGCAGGAATGAAGGGAAGGGAAAATGGAAAATAACTTATCAAAATATTTTCCTTAAATATTTAAGTGTAATAAAATTACTGCTAGGATATGCTTTGACATATGTCCGTTGCTTATTAATATATTTACATAAAATGTCATTTACAGTGTTTTACTAACATAAATGGAAAAAATATGAATTATGACATGACATTAGAAGCTTTTTCTGTTACTAAATGTTCAACAAAATTGTTAGTAAGCAACATTAAAGTATATTTATCATTAAATGCAATGCTATTTTGAATACTGACTAACTTGTCTTTAATTAAATCTAGTTTAATATTTGGCTCTTTGAATCTTATTATTGATTTCTTAAGATTAAACAAGAACGAGCATTTCTAATCGTAGACGGACAAACATACACGAATGAGTAGCTTCGCTTCCAAAATAAACCATAAGTGAGTTAAAATACAATTTTGATTTTGTATTTTCAATTAATATAAAGCAGATAAGCTTAATTTGATAGTATATTTTTGAGCCTCTTCAAATGAACAGTAAGTTAAATATTAGTTATAGAGTAGCTTCGCTTCTAAAATTATTGTAAAAACGTATCAGCAAGAGAATCTTATATCAATTTCTTACAACAAACAAATTCATTGATAATCATCATCCAAATCTTTTTATTCAATACTCAAGGTTTATGGAAAAAGTAGTAGAGAAAACTTATAGTATAAATAATATGGATAATGGGTACTTGGTAGTCCTGTTGAGATTTGAAGGAAAATTATCCATATATAAAAGTAATAGGATGTCTTGGGTGCGTTTTTGACGTTCAAGATCTTGCTAGCCGCTCGACTAATATTGATCTCCTTTACAGTTAAGCTTTTCATAGGTCATGAGAAGGTGTATAACTATATTTCGAGAGACTTTGATGTTTTTGAATACAATTTTTCTGACAGTGATATTTTTTTGATGATAACAGTACATCACAAAATTGGACATCAAAATGCAAAAGTATAATATATTTTGATAAGATAATAATTATTTTGAAATACTAAATCCAAACAAAATTTATTATTCAAGTAAAGAATTTTATATTATTAACAACTTCTTTTTAGATACTTTTATATTAGCTTGGTCAACTTTTAGTTTATTAAAAAAGCCTCATAAAACCTCTTGGTTGGATTAGTACAAAAAGTGCCTATTTAATCAGCATATTCAAAATAGGCTTCAACTAGACTAATCCCAGCATTCATAAGAAGCAAGTAATAGGTTTTTGGTAGATTAATTTAATAACCAGCAAATTAGATTCTGTAGTACATTGATCATAGTGAAGAGCTTAAACATTAACATAATCTTTATTTTTAGGATTTTATGACAATAAATCTCAAACTATGATGTTTTTGTCAAAGCTGATTTGATTCTAAGCAATTCATGGTTATAATTGTTGGTTTATAGGTACTTTCACACAAAATGCCGGTTGAGCACTGAAAAAGTCACCTTTAATTTCTGAGGTACCCAAAACCTGCGTGGCTATCCAGTACCCAATATAGCCTAAACTGACTTGAGAATAAGCAAACAAACGAAAAACCCAAAACTAAAAGCACCTACTTTTTCAGAACCTTCAGTAAAAAACATAGTTTAGAATAAGAGTGCTATTTCAGTGAAAATATATTTTTTAGGTTAGTTGATTTTTATTTTAGGCTTAAATTTTGTTTATTTGTTATTATTTTTCACGGAACTTAAATTATATATGTATCTAAAACTATCATTTTAGAATAGAAAAACTTAACAAGAACAATTGTATCCACAACTAACAAATAACAACAAGATGATAATATTCCTAAAACAAGAGCAAAGAATATAATATCATGTGACAGTAAAAAGTTTTATGGAAGGAAAAGTTAATCCTTTATTTGTGCCTTTTTAAATGGTTTTATTAAATATTAATTATGTATCGCATCGTATTTTAGACAATTTTCCACGAAGAGGAATATGTAAATACTAGATTAATTTAGTTTTGTTGGCCCTGAGGGGTGGAAGGCCCGGGCTAACAAAACAGCATATTAATTGTACGATGCACGATGTTTTAGTATGACTCAGAACCGGTTTTAATCAAGAGGAAATTTATCGAATTTGAAAAAAATTGTGGATACTTAGAAGCTGTATCTTTTAATTTCTTCAAGTTACGTTTAATTGTATGGATTTTAGAGTAGCTGCGCGCATACAAAAACTTGTGAAAATGGCAGTTGTTTTAACATGAAACCCTTAACTTTTTCTCAGCCAACATGACATGTAACTGACACTTGCTTTACCAAAGAAAAAACGGTGGCCAATTTAATTTAGTTCAACTTCTTAAAGTAGTTTTTTTTGTACAGTTAAAATATGACAAAACTTAAAATTCATTTTATAATCAAAATCGATGTTTAATTAAGAAAGAATACGAGAGATCATACGATCTATTTAATATTTTTTAAATAAACAAAACTCTAAGCTAATTGTAGATTGAAAAGGCTTTATAAGCACCTTTCCTTTCCAAGCAAATAGAAAAAGATGAAATGAATAAGAAAAATGAGCTTAATTATTCAAAATTATTATTCTAACCTTTCTTGTACCTATCAAAAAGAGTTATGCTGTAAATATTCATAACATGACAAGGTAGCTTTGCAGGGTTTGCCAGTTAATGTTGGAAGATTTTTTTATTTTAGTACATGAATTCAGGGATAGGACATCTGTAAAAAAAAATTGGGTGAAAAATGAAGGGCTCGGCGGCAGCCGTGCGTCAGCTGCGAATAAGCCTTAAATTTAAACCCGTTTGGATGCTTCGAAAATTTTTTGAATTTTTTTTGTCAAGTTTACACTTCCAGCAGAATTTTAAACTTGTTAAAGGTTTATAGCCTTGTAGGCGTTTGACGCTTGGCTGCCGAGCCCTGCCAAACTTTTGATACCTTTTTTACTGTTTTTTTAAGTTCCAAAATTCAATATCATATTATTAACTTCAGATAAATAGTCAGACAAACATTAGCAAATAATTGAGACGTAATTATTGTAGGAAACACCATTTTAAATGTGATTTAGATTAGAATGATTTTGTCTTGCCAAAAAAATAACATATGCACGGATTTACTTGCTAAAGGTTCTTTTTATCAATACAGGTACAAATATACCACCAGAGCGCAGATCTGTTATGGACCCTAAGTCTAGAAAAGCTTCTATTAAAATTTTTTTTGTACAAGTAAGTATTGTGTTTATTTTTAGCTATTTGGTTTATTATATTTTATACTAGAGTTGGCTCGATATAATTATCTCCCTATTGGCTAGTTTTCTATATGCATATCTATTTCTCAATAAATCTATTTTCCTCGCCCGGCATTACTATCTAAAAGAAAGTAAATATTTAATAATCTAAATGATTTTAAAAAGATTTTTTAAATTATATTTTTTTCTTTACATTACCATCACCAAAGGGTTAATGATGATGATTACAATTTTAGTTTAATATTTGAACACACAAAGTGTCGCCACAATCGAATTCTTTTAAAACAGAGTTTTCTTAAATTTATTATATTATAAATTTAAATTTTCTTTTTTTATGATTAGAAATTAAATACATTGATATAAGGTAAATAGCAACATGAAATTAAAAAAAAGAATTTCTTTTTAATAAAGTAAAATAATGGGTCTTGGCGTTCTGGGCAATGAGAGTTTATTATGGATTATTGGAGCACTATGAGTTTTAAACAAATATTCCTTGGAAAACTTGAGCTCGTTTATAAACATTTATTTCCTATATAGATCTGACATGGATCTTGAAGCAATTAAGCAGGCCTTTTTGTACATGTTAAAAATTGGAAGATTTCATTAAATAAAAGTTATCGCAAATATACTTAGTAAATAAAGGAAATTGAGGTTGTGACTTTTATACAATAGAATAAAATTACATTTTTTTGTAATTATATTCACAATAACAATAATGATTATATATTCAGAAATAGCGCAGCAATAATTATAAAAAAAAATATTATAAAAATGTATAGTCTTTAATTGGTTTGATATCTTTTCTAAGGAAAGTGATGTTCAAAGAAAAGCAATAACAGTTTTGATAAACAACCATTGCAAACAATTCTAAATTTTAAAATTGATTAACCTAGGACGGAAGTTTCAGACGGACCTAACATAATTACACAGTATTTTCGCTAAAAATACGGCGTTTTCCTCTTTTTCAATTTTTTTTGAAAATTTGAGTACCCCCCCCCCCCCCACCCTACAACGAACAACTATTATAGTTTAGGTGAGGTTAGGTTATAGGCTAAGGAGCCGAGCGCTGCGGCTAGGCAGGCAAGGGGTCCGAGCGCTGCGGCCCTAGTTGTTCGTTGTCGGAAGGGGTACTCAAATTTTCAAAATTGAAAAAAAAATTTCTAAGAGGATAATACCAAAAAAACCAATGTTCTATTCAAATTAGTTTCTTCTTCATAAAATTATACCCTATTAAATAAAGAAGTAACCGATATGGTCCTCCTTTACAGTGAAGCTTCTTAAAGGTCCCTTGATGATTTTGGTTTATTTATTATATAAAAAATCAGGTTATGGATTTAGGCTATTTTTCTGTCTTTCCCTATCCTTTTATATACAGAACCCTAGATGCTAGGAGCACATTTAGTTTAATTTTATTTTAAAGTAGCTGGTTATTTTCTAAGGGAGAAAAACTTTTTTTTATATATTTGTTCAATTGCAGTACAAATGAATGAAAGCTAAAATTACAGTGATTATGTCAACAGTAGGGAATCCAATAATAACATATAACAGGTCTTTATAGCTTTATAATGATAAAAGGTCGCGATCTTTTGGCTTACTTCTAAATAGATTTATATATCATTTTGATAGACATGCATGCATTGTTACCAAAAAAAAGCAGAATTCGAATTTCAAGAATAGCTGATAATATTTAAGTTTACAGCCGTTTTTTTTACATTTTACAGGGTATATAAAGAGACATGTATCCATCTAAATAAATATGTTTGATTTACATTACATAACTCGATTTTTTGTTGTGGTTTTGAATGCATATTATTTTGATATAAACCTTAATATTAGCATCATGACTCTGTCATTAGTAAGTAAATACAGAGCTGGATCTTTAAATCATTTTAGATGTGAGCCAGATCGGGGTGAGCTGAATTTCAGCCAATCACAACGCGGCATTTCATAAGATTCTGTGCTTTCATTGGTGGAAAGTTGGCTCACCCCGATCTGGATCACCACTAAAATGATTTAAAGATCCAGCTCAGTAATATCACATAATAATATATATTCTTGTCTATTCTTAAATTACCATATATCATATTGGGGCTTCGCAGTTGCGGTTTCAGCGGTGGCTACGGCTTCCTAAAGCTGCAAGGACCTACAGCAGATGCAGCTGATAGCGCGGCTTATATTTGAATGGTTGTAAATAAATTTTTGTTATTCTAGGTATGTTGATATTTATTTCTCACGGCCAGAATCTGAACAGTGGAGATGCTACTCTGCAAGAAAATTAAATTTTTGAGATATCCAGCTTAAAAGCTATTTAATTCTTTCAATGTTTCATAACTTTAAAGCTGAAATAGCTAGATTTTTGTATGTATAATCTTGAACTATGATTCAAAATCTAATTCTTGGCCATTTATCCGTATTTATACCATCAGACAGGGTTCTTTCAGCCTTTAATTCACCTGACCTAACTTGAATTAAGGATAAGAAATATGTGGCCCAGATAAAATATGAGAGGAACAACAAACCCTTCTCTAAGTTTATTTTATCATATTATATAAAGAAGTAAGGTTTTTTATGTAAATAGATTAGGATTTCGATAACTACAGAACAGATTAAGTTCTCTTTTTAGGGAAGCTTTTAATATGTCCTGGGAAGGTTTAAGGCTAGTTTTCTGTATTCTCTACACATCTGCTATGGGCGTAGCTGCTAGTATAAAATAAACTACAATATCTAAGTTTAATCTAGAAAAATCTTTGCCAAAAAGTGGTTCAAATAAATTATTAAGTTTTTGTTAGGGGAAATAAGGCGAATAATCATGGTCCATCTGAAATAAGATCCGCACAATGTTCTGGTAAAACAACTAAAAAATTAAATATAGCCTATTATACATATAACAGTTATACCATTGCCCATAAGTAGCGTAAAAAAATGTCAATTAAACAAGAAAATTGTAGTCTCTTTTATGATGAAATAGTTCAACTAAAGAAACCTGATTATAGAGTAGCTACGCTACCATAGATTGCGATACGTTTTTGTCTTACGTTGAAATTACTGCCTTTATTAAATTTTCTAAAAATTTAAATATGCTTAATTTAACTCACTTTCACCTGACATAAATCTTTATTTTCTTATTTTCATCAGAAAGAAATTATTGTCTAAAAACATATTTGCCTAAGTGGTTGATTTTAAAATAATAACTTTGCTTTGAGTGTTTGCTATTCTCTATTTAGCTGATCGAATTGAACACCATATCCGTGGGAGTTAACTATCAGAATTACCAGGGCTAAAAATATTAAAATTTTCTTGCAAAATTATTTTTGTGTGCGTCAGCGTAGGATGGACAAGTTTTCGGAAAAATAAAGAAAAATAGGTATTTATGGCATCGTTTTATAGACAGCTTTCCACGGATAATATAATCAAAAGCTGGTATTAATCTTATGATTGTTATCTTATTATTCGAAGAAAATTGTCTGTAAAACGATAATATACATGATTTTTCAGTATGGCTTAGAAAAGGTTCTAATATATTAATGACATACAATGGGTTGTGTCGACTATTTAGCATTTGATATGAACGACTTCAATAATTTTACCTCTTATTTGCTGGCTTAAACTTAGGTTAAAATTAGCAGTGTAAGACTTTTAACCTTAATTAAAATCTACAAAAGGCACAATTTTTCTTGTTCTTTCTTGTTCTTATTCGTGATATACATTGTACATAAATTCATCGTCAATTTGGTTATCCCTAAAAGTCCTTAAATAAGATAGATACATTTTTACTTGACTCAAATACTTTTATGTGTTACCCTATAATAAGGTAACAGGATGTCTGTCTGTGTGTCTGTCTGTTTGTCTGTACCGAAGGATCTCGCTCGAGTTCTCCTCTACAGGGTAGCTTCTCATAGGTCCCGGGAAGGTTTATAACTATTTTGGGGGAGGGTATCACTACCCTCTCAAGAGAAATCGCCTCTAGAAAAAAATTAACCCCCCCCCCAAAAAAAAAAAAAAAAGATTTCTCCTACCCATTTTTTTCTCTTTCTTTTAAAATATAAAATAATAAATTGGGTTATCAAATTTGACTCTCCCCTCCTCAAGTGCCCCTAGAATAAAAATGTTGAATAAAACATTTAATTCCATTCTACAAATTTAGATTTAATAATCCATGTATGTGTCCCTGCTTGCATGGCAGCAAAAACATCCAATTTCCAACTCATGTTTTTTGATGGGCATATTGCTAACAGGGGATTAAAGGTATCTAGATTTTGGATAAAGTTTTCATTTTATTTTCGAGGATTTTTTTAAAATTTTTTATTTGTTCCGCTTTATATTAGACTAGCGGCTACGCCCCTAGAGGCCTCTAGTGGCACTTTAAATGTTTTTTTTTATTTCACAAATATCTAATTTTATAAATAATTTGTCTATGTTGCGTTCAAGTCTCTACGCAAAAGCGAGAATATTTTTAAAATTTTCAATTTTTTTGTGATTTCTCTTGGTAGGGTGGTGGTACCCTCCCCCTAAATAGTTATAAACATTTCCTGACCCTATCAGAACCTTCACTGTAAAGAAGAACCATATTGGTTCAGCGGTTAGCGATATCTTTCGCTTTAGACAAAAAAAGCTTACTGCTTTATATAATAGGATTATTGATATATTGTATATATGTATATATATACAATTTTTATGTGACTATAGCTTATAAAATATTTTGTATTGACTATTCTCATTTCAAAGTGTAGTAGATTTTTGCCTGTCTATCAGTTTGTAATAAACTATCTCTCAAACAGCTGGACTGGTCCTACCCTTTTTAAATTTTTTAGATAAATTCAGGTCATATTTTTTCTACTTTAAAGTGAAGGTGGGTCAATACCTGTTAAATAAAAAAAATAATATAAGAGAGAGGAGGCAAACATTGTAGTTTAAAAATTTGACATAACTCTATTTTAAATATTGATATCAAATTTAATGAAATAAATAAACTTGATCCATTTATCCATGAATTTAAAAGAGATGATTAGCACAGTAAAACAATCATTTATATTCATTATTTCTGCAAAAATAATAACAAAAGGTTATCATTATTTTAGTAAAAACAAGTATGACAACGTCAATAAAATCAGAAAAACAAACATTAACATAGTTAGAGTAAAAGTAATTTTGATTTTAAGGAAACAAAATATTTTTTGAAAGACTGAACAAAAAGTTGGCCATGCTTAATGTTGACTTACTCATTTTACTATTTTAATATTATGCCTACACTTCCTAGGAATCACAATTTCAAAAAGAAAATTGTATGTCTTTTCTAGTGTGACAAATTTTGTTAATTAATAATCAAAATATCATCATGTTTTAAATTTGCGTACGGACTAGATTTAGCCTAATAATGCAAGGTTTAAAAGCGATAGAAGGATTATACCATCAAAAAAATTAAGTTCAGAACTATCTTGTGCAGGCTGACCTCAATTGAAGAAAAGCTTCGCTTTTAATAATGAAATGGAATAAAGGTTGCAAAAATAACTATTAACAACACAACTGATTAGTCAAAAGATAAGGTCATAAATGATGCTTTTAACATGCAAAACGTTCTCTATAAAGCTGACTAATTTGAACTAATGATTTTCAAAATTTATACCTTTTTTTGCATTTTTTAAAAGCGAAGCTTTTCTATAATTGGGGTCGTTCCGTCCGTACGTCCGAGATAGATAGCTTTTTATACCTTTTTTTGCATTTTTTAAAAGCGAAGCTTTTCTATAATTGGGGTCGTTCCGTCCGTACGTCCGAGATAGATAGCTTTTTATACCTTTTTTTTGCATTTTTTAAAAGCGAAGCTTTTCTATAATTGGGGTCGTTCC
The DNA here is from genome assembly GCF_053477335.1 of Acartia tonsa. Classification (NCBI taxonomy): domain Eukaryota; kingdom Metazoa; phylum Arthropoda; class Copepoda; order Calanoida; family Acartiidae; genus Acartia; species Acartia tonsa. The sequence continues at coordinate 14,244,007 of NC_137266.1, read as the reverse complement.
GTCCGTACGCCCGAGATAGATAGCTTTTTGTTCGTTATTTTAGGCATGTTAAAATTGTCCTATCGATTTCAAACTTTGCATAGTGATTCCTGTAGTAGTCACGTACGATTTACAAAGCGTAGCAACTCTATAATCTATACCAGAATGTCCATTTTAAACATGTTGATTTTTCTACTTTTTTAACAACAAATTTTTATGTGATCTAATTATCCGTTTGATCTGATTTTTGGTATATTGATTCCTGGGACAACAAAGTACAATATTATCAGCAACTCTTTAATCAAGTCCTAAAAATGTAAGTATGTCCATAAACATTAACCTGTATCAAGCAGTTTTTCAAAAAATTTACTAACAATTTTGCTTTGACTCTTATACTTTTATATTCTGATTATTCAGTTCAGACACTATACAAGTGTTAATGTCCGTTTGTTCTATCGTTTCAGTGCTTTGATTTTATGGATGTTGGCATCCTTGTTTCTACTTAAAATTTAGGTGGAATTAAGATAGCGATTTTAAAATTTGAAAACTGTTAGCTATGGCTATTTCTTCAAATACTACATAGGCGACATAGTTTAACAACGAATAATCTGAAAATGTTATGCACACTACAATAGAAATGGTTAAGAGGTGAATTCTTAAAAAAAACTTTTGCCTCACTAAAATCAGTTTGCCCCACTAAAATTTTAGTGAGGCAAAATTATCCCCTCTAAATTTTTAGCGTGCCTCACTGATTTTAGTGGGGCAAACTGATTTTAGAGAGGTAATTTTTTTAAAGAATTCACCTCAGGTTAATGCATTTCAGTCCATTAAAAAGGCTTACATAATAATAAAAAGAAGAAAAAAGAATTAATTACTACATACTATAACATAAATATTGTTAACCATATTTAGACTTTAATTTGTAGCATAGCCACTGTATAAATAGGGCCTAGCCGATCGTTTAATAGAATTTCCGTCTTTTTAACAAAGCCACTGTATGTAGATTGCCTAAAAATGACTGGTTAATTAATAAATATTATTAATTCAATGAAATTATTACTTAATTTTAAAAGTACAAAATTTTGCTGTAAATATAAGCTTTCTTAGCTGCGTTACTTTTGTAAACATATATTCTTGTTTGTTTGAAGATTCAGAATTAATGTTGAAGTTTTGTTGCATTAAATTGCATAGTAGAGTTATATATTTCAAAGCATCTTTCAAAAAAAATGTATATTTTTCAGCTAGATTCGTATTATCATATGTTTAAAGTCGGAGGTTAATAAACACCTCCCTCCCCCACCCCTACTTCTCTCAAGGAGGCCTCTAGGGGTGTACCTTAAATTAGTTGTGTAAAAGTTAATTTGTATACTTTTAAAAGTAACGTTTAATGTACCAACCAAACGAACATCACTCTCCCCTCCCTATTTTACGTTTGTGGTATAAATCGTGTTTCAACTCCTGCAGGAGTATTTTATACCAGGGTTCGGAAGCCGCGCCTCAGCCGCGCATAAGCCTCAGTTTTAAACCTGCTTGTGAGCAGAAAAAGAAATTTCAGAAATAAGGATTGTCTGCTAAAGAGCAGTTTTATACATCCAGCTGAATTTTATAGTGATAAAATGAAGATTTCACTGAGGCTTACACGCGGCTTACGCGCGGCTTCCGAACCCTGTTTTATACCTTGCGGAGCATTCCATACGCAAAGCTTAACCTTATTCAATATAAGTAGTACAATAAGTATAAATAAACTTCTGTTTAAAATTTTTTTTAAATTGTTGCTAAAATCTGCTTTATGTGTTACTTTTTTGTCTAAAGTCTTAAACTCGATTCCTTTGTTTTTCTTTAATTTTCAATGCAGTAGTAGACAAACAGACATATTCTAGTTATAGAGTAGCTGCACTACTAAAAAAAGCTACGGAGAGGTGTATTATATTATGATGATAGGGTTGACCTTCAGTTAAAGATAAATGAAGTTGAAATCATTCCACCCATAAACCACGAATAAAGGGAATTTTCTATGCATAAAAAAAATTCCCTAAAGTGCCAAGCTCGGTGTGAATTTTGCGGTAAATTTCCAACAAACTTTTCCTGTTATTTTTGTATCACGGGATGAAAATTTAAAAAAAAGTACTTAAAGATGTAATAGCATATGTGTATGATAGTAATGGCAGGCGGAATGTTTTTTGTCCAAAGCAAGTCCATTAAAAGGTAGTACTTAAAGACAAATATATTCTAATCAAAGGGTTATTTGTCTGCCATTTTTTATAATATGAACACAATTGTCTTTTAAAGAATTAATTCTTTTTTTTCTTTAATCCTGACCCTTACATACATGGGAGGCAATTTAGAACCATCTCTACCCTCTAATATGTTGGTGTCAATACATTGAAACAACAATGTAGCATGGATTTTAGTAAAAAGTAAACAATAAAGTATATAGATATATCAAAAAGTATCTTTTAATAAAGTTGTAGTTTTTGGCAATAAAAACGACAGCTTCATTCGTTTATAGTATTAAGCAACGAATGATTAATAACTTTTAAAAATTCGGTAACAAACAGTGGAATTCATTCGTTTATAGTATTAAGCAATGAATGTTTAATAACCCTTAAAAATTGGTTGATTAACTGTGGAATATAGATGCTAATAGGAAAAGGGAATTGATAATTCAAACATTTATCTCTGATATTATTCGAGAAATTTTCTGTATAATTTTTATACCTATCAAGATCAGTTGAATTTGAATTGCCGAATGTGTACACAGCTTCCTCGGTGTTTCCTCATCCTATCTCAATATTTACTACTAGCTAAAAAACTTAAAACTTCCAAAATAAATCAAAATTTTAAAAATTAAAATTTTTAATGTTTAATGTATAAATCGTTTATACAATATACATTCAAATTTAGTTTTTTTTGGAAATTTGAAGCTTTTTTAGCAAGTAGTAAATATTGAGATAGGATGTTGAAACACCGTGGAAACTGTATACATTCGGCAATTCAAATTCAACTGACCACTATCAATGCTCAATGGACGCACGGACAGACAGAGACAAATCATTACATAGAATGTCAAACATCTATCATTAATAGCAGCAGAGAAAATCACGTGTCTTTTTATTAAAAAAAACACAAATTATCTTTTTATTAATTTTGTATGAACTTCATAAAAAAAGAATATATACATTATACATTTATCCCTGTAATGTACACCCACTTATTTAAAAGTACTCTCTCTGGTTGAGGTTTATTTACTTTGAATTTGATTAATCTATAAAAAGACATTATTATAAACAGAAAATGAAAAAAAATACAGACAATTACAATTATATCCTAAGGAGTAAAGCAATAAGAAAATACAATTAATCTTTATTTTATTTTTTTAAACTTCATTTAATAATAAGCAATAATGTAAAATGACAATATGTAATAATTAACAAGAAGAAAACAAATTTTCTTATAGTATTTTAATGACTAACAGCTGTACGGATATACCTTATTTTATTAAGTAGCTGTGCTACTTCAAAAAAGAGTGTCCTTTAACATTTCCTGTGATATTACTCACCTTTCTGAAAGCGTAGCTTTTCCACATTAAGGATATTTGCTTCCATCCATCACAGATAACTCTGGACGTAAGTTCAGTAGGATTACAGAGATAGGACAATGAATAATAAATTCACCCCTTAATTGAAGTTTATTGAAAATTATTAAAGAATGAAATACTTTACGTTTAGAATGATCCAACCCAGGTATGAGGTATAACCAACAAGTGAACTAAATCTTAAATAATATTTAGGGGGCAAATGGAGAGATCATCAAATTTTACTATATGTTGCCCTCCAGCAACAGCTGAAAACCACTTATATGTTTCATGATATTTTTCTGAATTAATGTCGTTATTGGTATAAGCTGGATCCAACCTTTGATTTCATAAATGTTCAGATTTGAAAAATAAATTTTATTGATGTTGTCATCCTTGTTATGATACCTTTTTCATCTGTTCACCCACCCAAAAATTTAACATCTTTACAAAAAAAATCACTTAAAAATAACTCTTTATCTTGAAAATCAATTTTTAAGAGATTTTTATGCTAAAATTTGAACAATGGAAGTTTTTAGGTAGCCTAGTTTTTTCATAACTGGGATTTGTCCGTAAGTCCATAGTCAAAAAACTACATTCAATCTTAACCATGAAGGCATTTAAACATTTATTTTTGAAAATAAGATAGAAAGATGGAATTTGGAAAGATATTGCACAGGATAGAAGGAACATTAGACTGTTAATTGTACTGGTACACTCAATTTTATCCAGCATTTGATAGTTAAATCACTTTTATACTTTTATTAAATTCTGATTAAGTAATACAAGCAAGCCATATCAAAGTTTTCCAACAATAATTTAACAGAAAGGGTGATTTCGTTTGCCATCAATTTATCGCATCCCTTTCAAATCTTTGATATTATTGCCTTATATCTTCTGTGTGAATTAACTTCACATAAATTGTTGAACAAAAATTATTTAAACAGCACAAACTGTCCTTTCCCTTTTGTTTCACTCTCATAATAAAACAAACACTCCTTGTAATTTTTGCTGTTTGGTTTTCTAGGAAAATGCAACATTTTTTGGATGTAGAAGTATGTGGAAGTAAATGCACACCCCAAAATCTTGATATCAGCCACTTAATCAGTTTTATCAGTATAATGTGTGTTCCATGTTTCTTACTATTTAAGGCTATCTTAACAGTTTAAATGAACAAAATTTAACTCCTTCTTTTAGTTTACTTCTTTTTGGTATTTTATTTTTAAAAGCAAAGTTTTTTTATAATTAGGGTGATTTTAAATATGTTTTTTTTTTTACTTTTTAATAACAAATTGTTATGTGATCTGATCATCCAATTGATCTGATTTTTGGATTATTGATTTCTGGGACAACAAAGTATAATGTTATAAGCGAAGCAACTTTATAATCAAGTCCTAAAAATGAAAGTATGTCAAGAAACATTGTCCTGTATTAAGCAGTTTTTCAGCAAATACACTTACAATTTTGCTTTGACTCTTATATATTTATATTCTGATTATTCAGTTCTGACACTATACAAGTGTTAATGTCTGTTTGTCCTACCGTTTCAGTGATTCGCTTTTATGGATATTGCCATCCTTGTTTCATATTGACTCTGCAATTTCCATGGAGGAAAGGACGATTGTCTGTAATACATACTGGTACCCAAAGTTATATGATCGGGGTTTCTCATTCAGATACATTCAAAACTTTGGTTACTTGTACTAAATCTAATTTGGTTGGAACAGTATCCAAACTTTGGAACCATTAAATTTGATTTACAGAAGGGGTAATTTGAAGAAAATAGCATAAATCCTTAAAAGAACCATTATAATTTGACGTATAAGATTTTAAAGAAATAAATAAGTCTTGAATAATGGAGGTTTTCTCTCTTATATATTCTATTTTTTTTTTTTATAAAATTCAAATTAATATAAAGAAATGCACAAATCAAATGCTTACACAGCAAACGTCATTCCTCTTTTAAAATCATTACAATTGAAAAATATAAAATGTCTTTCAAAAAATCATTCAACGCCCTTTATTATTTATAAAAAAGAAAAATCTTCAAAAAATATAAAAAGGTTTTTTTTTATTTCACAAAATCAAACATAAAATCGTTATATACAATAGGCAAGCAATGAAAAAGATTTTAAAGCGTTTTTTTTGTTGCTTTCCTTCACCTTGCCGATCGAACATTAATACCCTAGTAGTTTTTACCACTTTTCGGTCAGATTAGAAATCCACAGTCACTAGATTTCAGATTTAAATCTGTCTCAATATGACTCTTTGTTACCAAAGTTCAGATATGACAAAATTTGACCAAAGTTCAGATTTCAATCTGAAATTTAGTGACATTATGTCAGGTTATTTTCTCATTTTTGGCAATGCAAACAAATCTGACACAATATCACCAAAAGTCATATATGACATTTAGTGAAATAGAGTCAGAGTTGAGAAAATTACCTAATCTGACACAATATCACTAAAAGTCATATATGACATTTAGTGACATCCAGTCAGAGTTGGGGAAATTACCTAATCTGACACAATGTTACTAAAAGTCATATATGACATTTAGTGACATAGAGTCAGAGTTGGGGAAATTACCTAATCTGACACATTATTGCCAAAAGTCATATATGACATTTAGTGACATAGAGTCAGAGTTGAGAAAATTACCTAATCTGACACAATATCACTAAAAGTCATATATGACATTTAGTGACATAGAGTCAGAGTTGGGGAAATTACCTAATCTGACACATTGTTGCCAAAAGTCAGATATGACATTTAGTGAAATAGAGTCAGAGTTGGGGAAATTACCTAATCTGACACAATGTTACTAAAAGTCATATATGACATTTAGTGACATAGAGTCAGAGTTGAGGAAATTACCTAATCTGACACATTATAGCCAAAAGTCATATATGACATTTAGTGACATAGAGTCAGAGTTGAGAAAATTACCTAATCTGACACAATATCACTAAAAGTCATATATGACATCTAGTGACATAGAGTCAGAGTTGGGGAAATTACCTAATCTGACACAATATCACTAAAAGTCATATATGACATTTAGTGACATAGAGTCAGAGTTGGGGAAATTACCTAATCTGACACATTATTGCCAAAAGTCATATATGACATTTAGTGACATAGAGTCAGAGTTGAGAAAATTACCTAATCTGACACAATATCACTATATAAAGGTCATATATGACATTTAGTGACATAGAGTCAGAGTTGGGGAAATTACCCAATCTGACACAATATCACTAAAAGTCATACATGACATTTAGTGACATAGAGTCAGAGTTGGGGAAATTACCTAATCTGACACATTGTTATCAGAATTCATATATGACATTTAGTGACATAGAGTCAGAGTTGGGGCAATCACCATATCTGACACATTGTTACCAAAAGTCATATATGACATTTAGTGATTTAGGGTCAGAGTTGAGAAAACTACCTAATCTGACACATTGTTACCATAAATCATATATGAAATTTAGTGACATAGTGAGTCAGAGTTGGGGCAATTACCATATCTGACACATTGTTACCAAAAGTCATAGTTGAGGAATTTACTTTACCTGACACATTGTTTGCAAAAGTCACGTATGACATGTATTGACATAAAGTCAGAGTTGAGAAACTACACAATCTGACACATTGTTACCAAAAGTCATATATGACATTTAGTGAGATAGAGTCAGAGTTGGGGAAATTACCTAATCTGACACATTGTTATCAGAATTCATATATGACATTTAGTGACATAGAGTCAGAGTTGGGGCAATCACCATATCTGACACATTGTTACCAAAAGTCATATATGACATTTAGTGAAATAGAGTCAGAGTTGAGAAAATTACCTAATCTGACACATTGTTGCCAAAAGTCAGATATGACATTTAGTGACATAGAGTCAGAGTTGGGTTAATTACCTAATCTGACACATTGTTACCATAATTCATGTATGACATTTAGTGACATAGAGTCAGAGTTGGGGAAATTACCTAATCTGACACATTTTTACCAAAAGTCAGATATGACATTTAGTGACAGAGAGTCAGAGTTGGGGAAATTGCCTAATCTGACACATTGTTACCAGAATTCATATATGACATTTAGTGACATAGAGTCAGAGTCGGGGCAATTACCATATCTGACACATTGTTACCAAAAGTCATATATGACATTTAGTGACATAGAGTCAGAGTTTGGGAAATTACCTAATCTGACACATTGTTATCAGAATTCATATATATGACATTTAGTGACATAGAGTCAGAGTTGGGGAAATTACCTAATTTGATACATTGTTACCAAAAGTCATATATGACATTTAGTGACATAGAGTCAGAGTTGGGGAAATTACCTTATCTGACACATTATTACCAAAAGTCATATATGACATTTAGTGACATAAAGTCATAGTTCAGGAATATACAATAGGGCGGGTTCATATCGGAATTAGACAAAGAGGGGATATGCAACAGATAAAACTAACCTTAAAAACATTTCTGACCGAAAAAGAATTTTAAAACATTGAGTTTTAGAACGCTACCACTAAAAAATATATTTGATTACTTATTAATATGCAAAGACGACATTCAAATTTTTTTTTGAATCAGTACTATGGCTTCATGGTGCTCCCTGGAAAGGCCTTGAGGAGCTGAATCAGGAACTTTTGTCTGTTTCAAAATATCTCGTTCCTAGCCTTAGAAATCACTAAAGAACCACAATTTTTTAAGGTTTATTGAGAATTGTATAATTTGTAGAGGTTTTTTAGATTTTCTCAGGCTAGGAACGAGATTTTTTGAAACGGTCAAAAGTTCCTGATTCTACTCCTCAATGCCTTTCCTGGGAGCACCATGAAGCCATAGTTCTGATTCAAAAAAAATTTGACTCCCATTTACAAATAGCTATACAATTGAATGTCTGGTCGTCAGCGGTTTTAAGACTTAGGATAAATTTTAAATCATCCAGAGGTGTATTATATTCATACAAATCATTTGCAGATCCCCGCTTTGGCCTCAGAAAAAAAATGTCCAAAATCGACCCACCCTAATATACAATGATAATGAGAAATTGATAATGATAATGATAATGAGAAAACACTATTGAATTTTGATTTCTACTCACCTGTCCTGAGCACTATAGCTCAAGTCCTAGCCCTTGTGGAATTTTTTCCCTACGTGGAGAGTACATATTTTATTACAAATCAAGACAGTTTTGTCTTTTTTTAAAAAGAATAAACTGTCTAAAGTACTTGAAATCTTGCAGATAGACCCCATAATGTTTTGAGTATTTGATGAGGCATATAAAGACCTTTCTATAGACGCCTTATCCAGATTTCTGATTAAATCCTTGCCAATTTGGCATCAAAAAGACAGACCAATCAAAAATTGACACATGACTGCTCTGTCTTTAAAAAAAAGAACAAACTGTCATAACAAACTTAAAATCTTGTAAATAGAACCCATAATGTTTAGAATTTTTGATGGAACATATAAATATCTTTCTATAGACACCTTAATCAGGTTTCTAACACAATCTGAGCCATTTTGACATCAAAAAGAAAGATCTGTCAAACATCAAGGACTAGAGAGACTTTTCATGTCTAAATGTTTGATGGGTCTGTATTTTTTATGCCAAATTGGCTAGGATTGAGTTAGAAACCTGGTTAAGGTGTCTATAGAAAGGTCTTTACATGCTCCATCAAAGATTCTAAACATTATGGGGTCTATCTACAAGATTTTAAGTACTTAAAACAATTTGTTGTATTCTAATCTCCATGTAAGGAAAAATTCTCCACAAGGGCTAGGACTCGAGCTGTAGTGCTCAGGAGATGTGAGTAGAAATCAAAATTAAATAGTCCTTTCTCATTGTCATTGCTTGGACATGATTTGGGTCATTTTTTGTTAGTTTTTGACTAAAACTGTAGGGTTTATATTGAAATGAGTGAAGTGATTGGTTTTTTTTTAAACACCCTTTACCTAATCTGACACATTGTTACCAAAAGTCATATATGACATTTAGTGATATAGAGTCAGAGTTGGGGAAATTACCTTGTTTGACACAATGCTACTAAGCAAAGTTGTTATCAAAGCCAGGGGCTGCTATTCAGCCAATTAATTTCATTTGACATTGCTAAATATTAAATATTTTGTTGGAGTAAAACTTGTTTTTGGAGTAACTGAAAGGGAAGTGGGTATTAAAATGGCATGGAATTAAAACATTTTTTATGGGAGGGAGGATGATACAAGAGGATGATCAACCCACCTTTAAAAAAATTAGGTAGGGGCGAGTTAAAAACTCTCAATTTGGATATAATTTTGAAAATCACATTTCCCCCATAGCATTACGGACTGACAGATACAGTTAATTAAAGAATTACTAGCAGCTAAAAGAGGCTTCTAGTGGCACTTTAAATGTTTTTTCTTTATTTCAGATATCTAGTTTGAGAAGTTGTGTTCAAATCTCCAAGTAAAAAAAATTTCAATTTATTTTTATTTCTCTTGGAAGGGTGGTGGTACACTTGATAGAAATATTTATAAACCTTCCCAGGACCTATTAGAAGCTACTCTTCTAGGAGAACCCAGTCTGTTCAGGGTTTTTGAGATCCTTTGGTACAAATAGACATCCTGTTACTTTATTATAAGGATAGCTAAAAAGTTATATTACCATCTCCCACCCTCTTCAAATGGCACTTTAAATCTGTCACTTTTTTAAAAATTGGTGTTCACAAGGATTTGCACGGAGCGCACCTAGAAAATTGTACACCCCCTTTAAACTAAAATCAATTAAAAAGAGTGGTGTTATTTTATTAAGTCAAGAATATAGAGTGTTGTGTGCTTTAATTAGGGTTTTTAAAAACATGTCTTTTAGTTAAGGGAATTTACACAAAAAATGATAAACTTATCCTGAACATCACATGATACACTTATATATTTTTATTCATTTAGACAGACAAACAGTTTTGAGTAAAAGACTTAGATAAATGTCAAAGCAGTTTGAAATGTGCTTGTAAATTGGCAAGCAAAGCGCGTAATATATTTTTCTCTCACATAAAGTAACTTTTTGTTTAGATATTTGATGTTTACAAATGTTTTTTACCCATAGAAATAACAACAAAATATACCAAGGGATGAAAAGCGGAAATCATTTGAAAGTGTGGGAAGCAAAATTTTTTTTCAAAATTTTTTTTCAAATATGTAGGGAGGGAGTGGACTTTGGGCTATACAAGTCTCCAAAGTTTCATAAAACCATTTTCTTATTCATTGGGGACTTTAATTGAATTTAGATTGGTTGGTTAATCAACCCATTAGTGCCGAGCGCCACTTTTATGGGCCGATCGAGCTGAAAATTTCAGAGAAGCTTTATAATGGTCAAATCGGAATTCCAATTTTTTTGTTTTGCTCTAGTGGCGTGCACAGGAAAGTTGCAAAAAAACCCGGTTCTGCATGGCCATAAATGCACAACGGGTATTTTGACCCGTTTTGGGTGGTTTTCTGCCGGCATTAAAAGCCGTTTTTTCCTAAATACCCGGTTATTTCGACAAAAAAATGAAAAATGTAATTTTTGAACGCCCAAAGTGAGATGAACACTTTTTAGAACTTTGATATGATCCGTAATTGAAAACTACACAACCTCAAGTAATCTATAGGGCTACAAGTAATATACAAAGCGATTTATTCCAAATTTAGTGTTTCGGCCGGTTTTGGCCACCGTTTCAGGTAAAAAAGCCCGTTTGTCAAAGTTTTAAAACCTGACATACACAAAAAAGATCATATAAAAATTGGATGATACATATCAGAAAAAGAGCATAAAACTATTGGAGGACACATATAGAGATTACTAGGGTATACTGATTAGGGTGGCTCAAGAATAATAAATCATAAAAAAATATTTAATGGTTGAAAAGTTAAAACCGGGTAATAAAACCAAAACTGAGCAGGGTTTTAAAACTGTCAGGTATTTATGGCCATGCCAAACCGGGTCCTAATAGGGCGTAAAAAAACGATAAAAAAATCATATAAAAAATAATAATTTGAATAAAACGAATTCACAAATAGATGTACTTGTCAATAAACATTAGATTTCACAAAAAAATCAGCAACTTAACTATAAAAACAAAAAAGTTATTAACGTTTTGCGAAAGCACCTGTTTTTCGTTTAGATCCATATTATCCATATCATCCATATCTGAGACTTCTCTCCGGGGACAATAGATAAAGAACGGAGTAAAGGGGAGGCTCACAAAAGGATGATGAAATTTAAAGACTGGAAACCGGTTTTTTTTCCATATTTCGGAACCGGGTTTTAATACCTGGTTCGTCACTAATGGGTTAAGTTTAGTTTCCATACATTCCATCAACTAATTTTAATCTATATAAGGATTAATTTTGTGTAACATCATTGGGGAGTACATCAATTAATCAACCATTTTCTTATCCCTGTAGATCTCTGCAAATATATATTTTCTTTTTGGTAAAGTTTATATTTTAGACAAGGATGACAACATCCAAAGCACATAAAATCGTGGATGATTATTTTAGATTTATTTTAGAAAATAAGCACAAAAACTATTTTGTTTTGTATGATGACTGTTAGAACGCTTCAGTAAATTACATACTGAAGCAAACAATGGAAAAAAATGTTTTGATGCTGTCATCCAAAAAAAGTTTCAAAATCGGACCAAAAACACCAAAGATAAGGGGAAATGTGTAAAGTATAAAAGTGACCAAAAAACCTGGCTCATTATTTACGAAAAAAACATTTTTTTGCATGGGGTCTCAGATTTTGATAAAAACTTCCATTCCCCTTCATTTGGTCATAAAACTAAGGGCTTAGTGATTTTTAACCTTTTTAATCCATTTAAAATCTGATTTTTCGCGCATTTTCTCACTGTGGTGTTTTCACAATGAAAAAAAGGCATTTTTTCGTGATTTTCAAGTTTAAAATTTTTACATTAGTTTTCAACTTACAGACATGTTTTATATATTAAATTAATCTTCCAGATGGGCACAATATAGAAAATTTCTTAAAAATCACAAAAATCAAGAATTACAGGGTGTCCCAACAAAAATATCAAAACACGTTTTTTGAACTTTTGACACTGTCAGGAAACGAATTTTGAACATTTTTCGCCTTGAGAGTGAATATCATTCATTTTAGCATACATATGAAGTAAATTTGGCGTGGTAACTCCATATTTGGACATTTTACAAATTTTTGGAATACGCTGTAAAAGTGATTTTTGCGTCTGCAGAGCTAAAAATTGGTCCAAATTGATTCTTTTTTTTCAAATTAGTCTACAAAGTATCTAAGTATGTTAGGCCATTGTGTTTTCTGACCAGATTAGATTTTTTTTTATTTTTTGGACACCTTGTATTTTCAAAGAAATGGTAAGATTTTTTTGATTTTTTTTGAATTTTTTTTCTATTATTAAGTTACCTAAAACTGTCATTAAGATACAGATTTTGACTAATAACAATAATATTTGCCTATTTTACAAATTTATACACTTTTGGGACACCCTGTGCATGTTTTTAAAAAATGGTGGTTTTTGCCCATTTTTGGGGGGAAGGAGTCGTTTTAGGGCCATAGACTATTTCTTCATTTTTGTATAACTTTTCAAGAAACAAAATTTGTTATTTATACATTTACCGCCTCAGGCAAACCGTTTTGCCGTATTTCGCCGCCAAAGGCAGAATTTTTGACATTGTTTGCCGTGTCTAAGGTTTTAATGGGCATTATTTGTAAGAAGCCGTTGATTTATCAAAATCACTCTGAAGTACTTTTATCTAGGCAATGTAATTTACTAAATTTCATGTAAAGTAAAATTTTTTGTGCATTTAACCGTTTTTCGTCAAAAAGGATTTCAATTGTTAAAACAGGAAAATGAAGTGAATATAATATTAATAATTGATATAACATTAGTAATAAAAGAAACATTTTTTGACAAAAATCAGTTAGATGAACAAAAGATTTTACTTGACATGAAATTTAGTAAATTAAATTGCCTAAATAAAAGTAATTCAGAGTGATTTTGATAAATCAATGGCTTCTTACCAATAATGCCCATTAAAACCTTAGACACGGCAAACAATGTCAAAAATTCTGCCTTTGGCGGTGAAATACGGCAAAACGGTTCGCCTGAGGCGGTAAATGTATAAATAACAAATGTTGTGCCTTGAAAAGTTATACAAAAATGAAGAAATAGTCTATGGCCCTAATTTTTAAGAAAATTTCTATATTGTGCCCATCTGGGGGATTAATTTGATATATAAAACATGTCTGTAAGTTGAAAACTAATGTAAAAATTTTAAACTTGAAAATCACGAAAAAATGCCTTTTTTTCATTGTGAAAACACCACAGTGAGAAAATGCGCGAAAAATCGGACTTTAAATGGATTAAAAAGGTTAAAAATCACCCAGCCCTTAGTTTTATGACCAAATGAAGGGGAATTGAAGTTTTTATCAAAATCTGAGACCCCATGCAGAAAAATGTTTTTTTCGTAAATAATGAGCCACTCTGCTAAAAGACAGTCCGACCGCCATGGATGTTATATAGTTGGTTATGCTCCTTGATAATAGGAGTGTCGTCAAAAAGGAACCGAAAAAATAATTTTTCCCCCCATACATGTCTTTTTCTTTTTAAACAATACTTAAAAACAAAAATTAAGCCCTTCTAGCGCTGCAATCACTAATTTTAAATTAACTGCCTAAAAAAATGGGGAGGGATTTTTTGGTTTTTTGGGAGGTTGTGGGTGTTCCACAAGCAAACAAGCAACTTTGTAATATACTAGCGCTAGCCTCTAAATTAAAAAAAAATTTAAATATAAAAAAAGTACTACTGGTGCTGCTCGTAGTTTAATGTGTTCCCAAGAAAACATTTTTTTTGGGAGGGGGGGAATTTTCATTTTTGGGCGGGATTGGGGTTGTCCCCCCCCCCCCAAGAAATTAGCTTAAAACCACCACAGGACCAATAGGTATAAAACCTGAAGAGCAGAATCCAATCGGTTCAGTGGTTATCGAGATCAGACGGACGGACAGACAGACATACATTGTTCTACTTTGTATTATAGACTAGCGGCTACGCCCCTAGAAGCCTCTAGGAGCACTTAAGGTAGGAGGGGAAAAAGTCAACCTCCTCCCATTTTAAATTTGAGTTTCAAAAGAGTAAAACATTTGGGGGGGAGGGGGTGAAGACACCCTCCCCAAAATAGTATAAAACCTTCCCAGGACCTATAAGTAGCTTCCCTGTAAAGGAGAATAATATCGGTTCAGCGGTTAGCGAGATCCTTCGGGACAGACAAAAAACGCTTACTACTTTATATAATAGGATATACTAGCAGCTTCGCCAGACAGGCGGACAGACAGACAGACATCGTTCTACTTTGGGATAGACAGACGGACGGATAGAAATCAAGCAACTTTGTAATATACTAGCGCTAGCCTCTAGGGGCTTTGCCCCAGGAGATAATTAAAAAAAAATTTAAATATAAAGAAAAGTACTACTGGTGCTGCTCATAGTCTAATGTGTTCCCAAGAAAATTATTTTATTTGGGGGGGAGAGGGAATTTTCATTCATAATCTCTCTCTTCTGCTTTATAACTCCCTTTGTCCGTTTGTCCATTATATTATTAGCTACTAGTTGTCCTTGTTTTTTAATAATTTTTTTTTAGATTAAAACATACTTAGATTTGTAGCCACCAAATAATAAGGATGACAGCATTAATAAATAGCGAAGCACACAAAAACAAGGATAGATAAACAATAAAAGAAGTTTTAGCAGTCTATCATAAATAGAAGCCAAATAAGTCACGGTCCTGGGCAGACGGACAAACGTATTTGATTATAGAGTTAATTTGCTTATAATTGTAAACCATGTTGTCTCAGAATTCTTTATCTAAAAATCAAATGAGTATGAAAATTACATCATACAAAAATACTTTTCAAAAAGAATTTTATATACAGCATTCTTTAAATAAAAGTATGGATTTTATGGTAACAATTATAGAGCTGCTACGCTTTCTAAATTATACTTTACTGTTACAGGAATCATCATCCCAATTTTGAAGTCAATAGGACAATTCTGACGGACGGATGTATGGACCCTAATTATAGGAAAGCCTCGCTTTTAATGGACTAATTTGATTTTTCAAGAATTCGCTCATAAGTCTGGAGGAAGGGGAGGGGCTGTATGTGCAGGATTAAGTCAGTTTCGACCTGTCTCGCCATGGGTTAAGTTAACACATTACGTGAGTTAGTGAATTAAGATAGTTTAGTTATATGAGATAAAAGAAGAGATTTAAAAGAAGTTATCAAATCCTGGTTTTACAGTTTAGTATGTATATTTTGACAATAACAATCTTGACATTCTGTATTCACTTTGATGTATAATTTTATATGAATATAAAAATGTCAAACTGTTATTTTTAAACTACTTCAACGTTTTTCGTCAAAGCATATAAAAATATATAAAAACAAATTAATTCAAAGCTTCAATAGTTCAAAATGTTTGAGAAGGTAAGAATTTTCCGGTATGGCTTAGAAACCGATTAATATTCGCTGGATTAGAACCGGTTTTAAGCTAGACTAAAAATCTATTGTATTTATCATATTCTAGACAATTTTCTACAAAAAAATAAAATGAAAAATCATAATATATACGAGATTTGTTAGCTGGGCCTTCGGTGCTAACAAAACCGGAATTAATCGTATAATTTTTCAATTTACTGTCCGCGGAATGCTGTCTAGAATAACTATTATTTCGTTTTGTTGAAACTTACTATGATGCCATCAAAAAAGTGGGAGGAGATTATTCTCGTAACCAATGGACTGTAGTATGTGGGTTGGATAGGGGAGGGGAGGGTGATATAACTTGTTTGAATAAATTTTCTTAACATTGCACATTGGGGCAAATCAACCAAAAAGGGGATTTAATTATTTAGTACCCTTAAAATTCATCTCACAAAAATTTCATTTTATACTTTTTTGTAGGTAATTTAACAACAAACAAATTTGCTTTTATGTTTTTTTCTGTCATTTGAAAGGAACATGGAGATAAAGGTCATTTTATGAAGGTAGATAGAAAATTACCAGATTATCCCCTCCCGAAAATAGCCCCCCCTTACCCTTTCTATCTATCCATCGATCTATACATCTATCTATCCATATATCTATCCATCTATCTATCCATCTATCAATCCATCTATCTATCCATCTATCTATCCATCTATCTATCCATCTATCTATCCATCTATCTATCCATCTATCTAACCATCTGTCTATCCATCTATATATCGATCCATCTATCTATTCATCAACTATTCATCTCTTTATCCATTAACTATCAATTTATCCATCCATCAATCTATCCCTCTATCTATCCATCCATCTATCCATCTGATCATCCATTTACTTGTCCATCTATCTATCCATATATCTAATCATCTATCTATTCATCTAAATATCTATCCATCTATCTATCCATCAACTATCTTGAATTTCGTGTTTAAAATGTCTAATTAGAGGTTTTGGTTATCAGAGAAATATGAGAATTTTTTAGTAGCGCAGCTACCCTATCACTAGCTTTTTGGGCCCTTTAAAGTGTAACTATGTCAATTGTAGTCCGATTTTAGTGTTTAAAGTGTCAAATTTGGGGTCATGGAATTCATTTCAGTAGGAGGGGAGGGGATGGTGTAAATGGGGGTGGATGGGGATCCTTATTTTAGCAAGCTACAAGTTTCACTTTATTTTTATGTTTAATAAATCCATTATAAATGTGGGCATGATTAACATAAATTTTTATTAACTAATATCTATATTTATAATGATATTATGATTCTTGTTTACTGTTTATATGTATACTAGCGGCTTCGCCCCTAGCCTCTAGGGGATTTGCCCCAAGAGGTAATTAAACAAGGATGACAACATCCATGAAAGAAGCGAAGCTCTGAAATGGAAGGACAAACGAACATTAACACTTGTGAAGTGTCAGAACTGAATATTAATGCATGTCTATACAAAATTGTAATTAAAACTGATTAAATACATGTTACTGTTTGAGGACATACTGAAGTTTAAATTATAGAGATGCTTCGCTTATAACATTACACCTTATTGAAAAAGGAATCAGTATTCAAAAAATCAGATGAATAGGATATTTTTAACATTCAAAACCATTATTTGTTGTCAAAAAAGTAAAAATCAGCTTGTTATAAATGGATGTACGGACTTTCTGGTAACGATTATAGAGTTGCTGTGCTTTCTAGTCGTACCTAACTGTTGTAGAAATCAGCATGAAAAGTTTGAGATCGATAGGACAATTTTAGCCTGTTTAAGTTAAGTAAAAGATCTAACTGTACTAGACGTACGGACGGACCGACCCTAATTATAGAAATATAAAAAAAAAATTGGAGTTTTTTATTTTTGAAAAAGAGCTTTAAACAACTACAGGACCAGTAGATATATTCCCTGAAGAGTAGAATTCAATCGATTTAGTGGTTAGCGAGATCTTAACGGATGGGCGGACAGACAAACAGACATCAAGCTACTTTGTATTATATATTAACACCTAGGGATCTAAGGAACAAAACAATAACCGATTAATATGTACATCCCCAATATTGATACATATTTAATAAATACATATTTAATTAATTATATTACAAAATTATTTGTCTATAGATGAGAATTAGTGGTTGAAAAGTTTTGACACTCATCTTAATGAACCAACCAATAAAAAATCAATTAAATTTCCTGAAGTTCTTATGCTAACGAATATAAAAACGTTATTATAAAACTTTGAAGTTTGGGGACTAGTGTAATTAACAGTCCCCTCCCTTTCTAAATAAAACTGCTGATGTTAAACATGAATACCATGTAACTACATAATTTAAAATCAAAGCATTACCAATAGACAGACAGATAGACTACTTGCTAATTCCAATTTAGAATGATTATAAGAACCTCACGTTATTTGCATATTAACTTTACGTTTCCGCAGTGAGGTAGGGGTCATTGGGCTGTTTATAACACTAGTCCCCAAAGTTTTACAGTTGTGTATTCAAACGTTTTAACTACTAACTTTAATCTACACAAGGGGTAATTTTGTGTATTATCATTGGGGATGTACAACAATTTATTGGCCTTTGTCTTATCCCTTTAGATCCCTGATATTTGTAATAATCTATAGAAACGATTATTCAGTTACATTAAAACATCAAACATAAAAAGGTTTAGATTTAGGTTTAGCCTTCCCCCCCTTCCTCCCGTCTCCATCATTTAATGCAATAGAACTTGAAAATATTCATTATCAACTTTAATTCAAAGTCTAATCAAATAAATATTTCTTATAACTATGTTTTTGCGTCTTTTATCTATATGTATTACATCTTTCATTTTGACTTTAAAAGCGCATTTAAAAGATTTTCCTAACAAAGTTTTCGTGCACCCAGCCTCAGAAAACGCGCTAAAAACACCTACGGGGGCGCGGGGGGGTAAAAGAAACCAGTACTGGCGATTAAAATATGTCTTTGGGTAATCAAATATCGTTTTTTTAGCCGGCGACACCCGGCGAAAACATGTTTCCTCTTACTGTCTTCTAAAATGTTGATTAAAAAACAAACAAAAATAAACTAAAATCTTGACTTCAACTATAATTATTTAGGACTAATTTCTTCAATTTGTGTTTTTTTCTTTTATACTGTCAAAATATATGTAATGCATGACTCATCAGAAGTTATTTTGTCTAATTACGTTAATTCTAAGAGATTTTATAATACTTTTAAAATTGTTGGTGAAACACAAAAAGTATGCCTTTTTCTGTAAGAAAATTTTTGCATTTCTTGACTTCCATGCATTAGAATATTTACTTAAAAAGCGTATTTTTACGATTCCTTTGAAATCTGATGTACATTGGGTATGCTAATACTCATAGAATGTTTGAAACTTGATTTGGGGGTGGTGAATTGTTGCCCCTTGTTGCCCCTATGTGCATTGTAATATATAAGAAGGGGAATGATATTATGCGATTTTAATCTAAATGAAACATATATCATTTTGTATGACTAGTATGTATCCAGCAAGATTATATAACAAGCATACATTTAAATTCGTAAAATCAAAGTAAACAGTGCTAGGATAATGATCGGTAAGTTATTCTCCCTTTCAATAAATAAAATCATAGTTTGCATTAAATTTTCATGTATACCTCGAAATAATAATATAATATATCTGAGGATAAGACAATTTTCCACGAAAAAAAAATCATAGACTTAAATCAAGCAAGATTTGTAGAGTTATTTATTTATCTGTGGAAAACTGTTTAGGATTCTTTGAATCAACTTATTTCCACTGAACACAATTTAGTTCTAAATCATAAAAATGACAATATTTACTCTTGGAAACGTGGTGGATATATAAAAACTAGGGATCTTAGGGGATAAGACCATAAATAGTATATTAATGAAAATCATCCCTTCTGAATTATAGAATTATTGACTAAAACACTTCAAAACTTCAAGTTAGAATTAACTAATCCAAATTTAATAAAAACTAACACCGAGGTGTTTAAATAAGAAATCAATCTTGTTTTTTGAAAACGTTAGTATTATATTATTGTAATTAATAGTTCAATGTCCCATCCCTCCCTCTCTTTATAACAGGGAGGGAGCGAACTCTGGGCTGGTCCCTAAAGTTTTAATTTAAAGAATCAAACACTTTTACTGAATTTGGATTGGTTGGTTAACACTAGTAGAGTCCAAAAAATTGTATTACCTAATAATTTTATTCTAGAGAAAAGTAATCTTCATTATCTTCATTAAGGATATAAATAGGGATGTATCATTGAATTTCTATTAAAAGTATTTGAGAAGCATACATTTAAATTCGTAAAAGGAAACAGTGCTAGGTCAATAGAAGATAAGTTATTCTCCTTCCATTAATTAATATCATAGTTCACCTAAAATCCTAATGAATACCTTGAAAATTATGAGAGGATAACATATCTGCAATTGTCCTCTCCCTAATGCACAATTTTAACATTATCCTATGTTATCAAGATCTTAAGTGATAAGACAATGGATAAATAATTTGTATACATCGCAAATGATAATAAACAAAAATAGTACTTAAAAATTAATGGTTAAAAGTACCCATGGATTTTGAGCCAACAAATAAGAGATTGTGCTTACACAACATGGTGGACCAATGTAATTTAAAGTCAAGGTGCCCTCCCTCCCTGTATATTATAAAGTTTTCCTGTCTGTATTACAATTTAATGAAGTTTTGTTAAAACCAAGAAGGAAGGGATGAATGTAAATTATACGTGTCACCAATATTGTGCAAACCTAATGTGTTGTTTGTTTAACAGTTAAAGGACAATAGAAAAGAATTATTCTCCCAGTTTAATTACTATGTAAAAATTTGGAGTTACACAGGGGTTTGTATTAACTCTCTTACACCTCCCTCCCATAAAATCATAGTTTGTTGGAATTCTTAGTGGATAGTACAATATAAGATAATTGATCTTTCCACAAAATACTTCACAGAGAAAATGCTGTTGATAATATGTCAGATATGAATACCCTTTTAAAACCATATAAATCGTCGACAGGGATATTAATGAGTTGAATAGTTATTTATCACATGCACATCGTATTATAGACAGCTCTCTTTAGATATAAAATGGTAACTGATGAGATTAAAACCAAAATTGAAAACCTGGATTCAATATTCTCGGAAAATTCTATGCTATACGATGCCATACATGATTTTTCAATAAAGCTGAGAAATGGTTCTAATCCAGCGGATATTTCTTAGTTTCGTAGCCATACTGGAAAATATTTTCCGCTTCTTTTTAAGTATCAAAGCTTATTAATTTTGTCTTTAAGTCAGTCAGTCCGTAACGCTATTGGGGAAATGCAATTTTGTCAACTGCTATTTAAGATAAACAGCGTAAATTTTTGGTGCAGTATGCTTCACGCTGATGCAGCAAACCAAGTATTTTCCAGTGTATAATATACTTGGTCTGTTAGTTTGTCAGTTATTCATTAAAAGACATGTTATATTAATAAGGAAGACAACATCCATAAAAGCGATGCTCTGAAACGGTATGACAGACGAACATTAAATCAGAACTAAATATGCAAAATATAAATATGTA
The DNA here is from genome assembly GCF_053477335.1 of Acartia tonsa. Lineage (NCBI taxonomy): Eukaryota > Metazoa > Arthropoda > Copepoda > Calanoida > Acartiidae > Acartia > Acartia tonsa. Next base: position 14,222,285 of record NC_137266.1, on the reverse strand, counting down.
AGTTTTGACAAAATTATACATTAAGTTGTTGCAATACTATTTAAGGACATACTGACATTTTTAGGACTTGATTTTATGGATGCTTCGCTTATAATATTGTACCCTATTGTAATAGGAATCAGAACTCCAAATCACTCGAAAAATTGTTATTAAAATATTAAAAATCAATGTGTTTAAAATGGACGTACGGACATTCTGGTAACAATTATAGAGTTGCAATGCGTTCTAAATCTTACCTAACTACTACAGGAATAATCATGCAAAGTTTGAAATTCCAACAGCCTAAATTAATGAATAAAAGCTATTCGTTAAGGACCGACGTATGGACGGACCGACCCTAAATATAGGAAAGCCTCGCTTTTAACAAGTGTTTAGTGGTATTTATGATTTGTTTCCTATTCTTTTTTTTACATCAACTGAACATCTTCTCTAAAATAATAAAGTCTTGTGCTTCACTACTTATGAATGTTGTCATCCTTTTTATTAATTATTTTAGCTCAGTACTATTTTTTTAAATCAGGATTTAAATCCCCCCCCCCCCCACCCTCGTCCAGATATAAAGCTTGCTGAAACCTCTTAGAGAACAGTTTTCTAGCTTCACGCTGACCAAGAATGACAATATTCATAAAAAATAAGTTCGTCAAATCAGGATTTCAGACAAACAAACTAAAAAGTAACAACGCATTTCATGAACCCAGTAAAAGTATCTGACTATGACGCCAGAAAAAATTAATAATTAACCAATGAGAGACCGCTATATATTTTACCATTAGTCAATTACAGTGAATACTGGCTTCTCATTGGTTAATTGTTATTTTTTTCTGACGTCATAGTTCGACACTTTTACGAGGTTCCATTTCATGCTCAACATTTTTTAAAACAATTCTTAGATCGTACCTTACTGTTATAAGAATCATCATGAAAAGTTTAAATCGATAGGACAATTATATCATGCCTAAACTTACCTAAAGAGCTATCCGTTATGGACCTGATTATAGAAAAGCTTCCCTTATAAAATTTTTCGCTAATATATGCAAAGACACTCTACTATTTAGTGAGGGTGGGGACATTGTGCTAGTCCCCAAAGTTTAATAATAACGTTTTTTTATTCCTTGACTTAACAGCTTTGGAGACTTTTATAGATTTTTATTGTAATCTAATTGTAATTCTAATCTACAGAAGGGGTAATTTTGTGTATCATCATTGGTGATATACATCAATTTATCTTCCATTGTCTTATCCCTTTAGATCCCTGGCTATTATTACTGTTTTTTTAAGCGAAGCTTTTGTATAATTGGGGTTGGTTCAGCCGTCCATAGTATACTACTATGGATTTACATTCAATTTTATTCTAGATCTCTACAAGTGGCAATGTTTGTCTGTCCTGTCACTTTGAAGCTTCGCTTTTTGTATGTTACCATCCTTGTTTTCTCGTTAAAAACGAAGCTTCTATAGAATTGGGGTATGTATGTCCATACATAAATGATAGGTTTTATCGTTAATTTAGGCATGTTAGAATTGTTGTATCGATTTGAAACTTTACATGATTATTCCTGTAAGAGTTAGGTACACTTAAGAAAGCAAACCAATCTAGAAAGTCTGTACATCTATTTTAAAACATGCTGATTTTATTTAACATTTTTGACAACCATTTTTTATGATGTAATTAAATATCCTATTAATTTATATCCTGAGCAATTATTTATTGCTTTGGAGCTTCGCTTTTATATACATTTGTTTTCATTTTTGCTTCCTTATTAAAAGCGAAGCTTTTCTATAATTAGGGTCGGTCCGTCCGTACGTCCGTAACGGATAGCTTTTTTCGTTAATTTAGGCATGTTAGAATTGTCCTATCGATTTCAAATTTTGCATGGTGATTCCTTTAGTAGTTCGGTACGATTTAGTAAGCGTAGCAACTCTATAATCATTACCAAAATGTCCGTAAGTCCATTTTAAACATGTTGATTTTTTTACTTTTTTAACAATAAATTTTTATGTGATCTAATCATCCGATTGATCTGATTTTTGGTATATTGATTCCTGGGACAACAAAGTATAATGTTATAAGCGAAGCAACTCTATAATCAAGTCCTAAATATGTAAGTATGTCCATAAACATTATCCTGTACAAAGCAATTTTTCAACAAATTTACTTACAATTTTGCTTCAACGCTTATACATTTATATTCTGATTATTCAGTTCTGACACTGTATAAGTGTTCATGTCCATTTGTCCTACCGTTTCAGTGATTCGCTTTTATGGATGTTGTCATCCTTGTTTAAATAGGGATAGAGAAACAAGATAAAACACACAACAAAAATAAGAAAAAAAGTCCTTTTTAAATGTTCAGGTGAAAAAAAGATTTTATAATTTTAAAAAAGGGGAGAGGCTGACTTTTAAAGGATGCTTTTACTTGTAGAAGCGAAGATAAACAAATATCCTTGGTAAACTGCCTATAATTAATACTATAAATAATCAACCTAATTTAAAAAAACTTCTAAACATTTAAAGTGACCTTTTTTATTCGAGGTCATCTGTAAATATATGTATTTAGGGATAGGACTATGGATAATACATTAATATACCCCTTCTAAATTATATAATTATTGGTTAAAACGTTTGGACACTGCTAGTATATTACTTGACTAATCAAAGTTTAATAAAAGTGTTGGGGAAACGAATAGAAATTGTGCTATAAAATTTTGATATTTTGTAACACGGAGAGAGGCTAAAAATTATGCTGGTACCCAAAGTTATTTTTGTTGACTCAGACACTTTTTTTCTTAACTAGCAGAGTCTAAATTTTTCAACCAATAATTTTATTCTAAAGTAGGGTTGAAATGTTTGGAAACTGCTAGTATATATTTGACTAATCATAAGTTAATAAAAGTACCCAAAGTGTTGAGGGAATGAATAAGAAAGCGTACTACAAAATTTTGGTATTATTGTAATAAGGAGGGAGGGGACATTGGACTTTAAATTATGCTGGTACCCAAAGTATTCTACCGTTGGCTCAAACACTTGAATTTGGATGTTTTTTTCTAAACTGGTACATTTAAAACTTTTTAACCAATAAATTCATTCTAAGGTAGTATATCCCTGAAAAAATACATTTAAATTCCTAAAAATCAAAGGATACAGTATTGGATCAATACTAGTTAAATTATTCTGTCTTTCTGCCATAACAATATACTAGCAGCTACGCTACTAGAGGCCAGCGGGAAGTCAACCCTACCATTTTTAGCTATAGTTTTTTAAAAAATAAAGGGGGGGGGGGAAGGAGTTAGTTTTTTAGATGGGCATTTCTCTTGGGATAGTGTTGGTACCTTCCCCCAAATTAGTTATAAACACTTCCAGGACCTCTGAGAATCTAAACTTTAACAAACAGACTGAAAGGTACATAGTTGGAGATCCTTTTACTTTAATATTAGAACTAGTAACTACGCCCCTAGAAGACTCTAAAATATTCTTCTTCTTTTTTTGGAGGGGGGGGAGTGGGGCTTTTTTTTATTTAAAGTTAGGAGATACTCTCCTCCCAAATATTTAAGATTCTTCCCTAGACCTAAAACTATTCACTGCAAAGTGTAACCATATCCGTTTTTGAGATCCTTCGCTACCCTAGTGTAAAAATATAATTTACAGTCAAATATCCTCTCTCTCCCCCCAAATATTAAGTTTTTTTTCTCTGTCCACATTATATTTACTTTGTTGGCTTAAAATCTTTGGATATTCTTTAAAAATATTGATTGGGTTTAAAATACCAACAGTATCAAAACCTATTTGTTAGAATACTAACCTATTAAAGGGGCTTATTGTTCAGTTGTAATTGAGGTGTTTAAATGAAGGGAAGAGTAGGTTGCGCTCAAATTCTGTAAAGGTTGTGAGTAGTTTTAAGTAAGAAACAGTAGTAGAATGATAAAAATTTATGTTAACTTTAAAAAAATTGTCTATAGTTCTTTTCAATAAGAAATACATATATTTCATAAATATTATCGGTTTTCTACTACTATTTTTAAGCCTTAAAACTCTCACCTTTACGGATTTTTAGCACAACCTATTCCTTCCTTTATCATCTATTGTCTGATCCTGGTTCCTAGTGAAACTAAAATTTAGTTCATACAGAAAACAAGAATACAAATCCAATAAAGATAGACACCATGAAAAATAGACAGATGGAAAGACAAACAGACAGACATATATAATTATAGACAAACAGACAGACAGACTGACTTACAGAAATACAGACAGACAGACACAAAGATAGACAGAGAACTTTCAACAGACAGACAGATAATCAAATGGACAGATAGATCCACAAATAGACAGACAGCCATACAAAAGGATAATCAAATAGACAGACAGGTTTTAAGACAGACAGTCAGACATATGAAGAAATAGACAGACTTACATATATGGTCTGACAGATGGTAAGACAAACAGACTGACTCACATGCATATGGTCAGATAGCTGGTAAGACAAACAGACTGACTGACATCCATATGGTCAGATAGCTGGTAAGACAGACAGACAGACAGACAGAATGTCATACATATGGTCAGACAGACTGACATATGAACAAACTGACAGATAAAGAGACAGAAGGGACAGAAAAAGTGAACATACAGACTGAAAGTATAAAAAAATTTCAATTTGTAAAAGTTATAAATACAGAAAAACAAGACAGAAGGACAGTTATAGATGGACAGAAAGATATACAGACATATGGACAGAAAAACATATACATAGACATATTGACAGACAAACAGGCAGAGATACAGACTGGCAGCCAGATGAGCTAAAAGATTTACAGAAAGGGGAAAGACAGATTGATAGACAACCAGACCATTGACAGAAGGACAGACAGAGTGACATTCATATATTTAGACAGATGTACAGACTGACAGAAAGACAGACATACATAGGCGGACAGCCAGAGGGTCAGATAGGATGGACAGTAGACCGACTCAGAATTACCACTTTTTTTGAAATTCAATGGGCGCGCTATTTCAACCCATTCCTTTTATGATATAAAGACCAATGATACCAAAAAAGGTGTTCTGGTAGCTTTTTTTCAGCAATATGTCAAATTCGATTTTCATAAAAAAGGGGAAGGTTCCCCCCTGGGGGTGAAATTATTTTTTCTTTCAAACCATGGCTTTATACACCTTCCTGAATTCGTCTTGAAGAGTACATTAAGGATCAAAAAACGATTTTAAAATATTTTGATCATAGCAAGAGCTATTCTCAAAAAACTAACAATTTTGGCCATTTTAGCAAAATCAGGTGATTTTGATGGTTATTTGAGGATAACTTTTTCTGGGATCAATATTTTTAAAAAACGTTTTTTTGATTCTTAATGTACTCTTCAAGATGAATTCAGGAAGGTGTATAAAGCCATGGTTTGAAAGAAAAAAAAATTTCACCCCCAGGGGGGAACCTTCCCCTTTTTTATGAAATTCGAATTTGACATATTGCTGAAAAAATAGTCTGAGAACACTTTTAAAGGTATCAATAGTCTTATATTTATTAATAGAATGGGTTAAAATAGCGCGCCAAAAAATTTTGCATCTTGAGTCGGCCTAATGGACAGGCAGATATAAAGACATACTTATATAGGCAGACATGAGACAGTCATAGGGACATAAAAAATTTACATACAGACTGAAAGTTTTAAAAATTTTCATAAATAAATATGGATTAGCATTAAAAAGATATAGAAACTACTTCAAAATATAGCACTATGTAAATCTTAATCTTTTCTATATTTACAAAAACCAGGGTTTCGGATCCGCATTGATTTTATGCGGATCCGGATCCGGATCCGGATCCTCAAAATTTGGTCAGTGCGGATCCGGATCCGGATCTTTGACAATAAAAATAAAATCACCAAATTTTTCAAAAAAATTAATTCTTCAATTCGAAGTCAAAAATACTTTTAATTTTCAAGTCTGAACCTAAACCTTAAAGATTGGCTCTCATCAAGAGAATGTCTGAGATTTTATATAAATTTAGGTAGATTTTTCCATTTTTTCCGCATTTTTTGGAGTCTAAGGATCCGGATCCGGATCCTTGGACTCAAAATATGCGGATCCGAAACCCTGACAAAAACAAACAAAAAAATGGTGTATTTTCTTTGTTGGTTAGTTTTCTAATTTCAGATATATTATTATTATTTAGTTTAATAAATTGTTTAGTTAATGTTAGCTAATATTCATAGATGTCTAATTAATAATTCAATTTTTCCTTATTTTTTTGCATCAAAGGTGTAGTTGCACTAATTGCATTTAAACTTGAATTTTGTGAACTGCTTATTTTTTATGTTTAATAGTTCATTTATAGGACATATATTTGAAATAATTTCAACTTTCTACCATGTAGTTTTAAAAATATCAAGACTTGAAAATCATATTTTTTGGATATATGCAACATAAATGGCTGTCCTGCTTTCACAAAACAGTATTTGGGTGGTGCCTAATTGATTGTTATTCATTTTAATACAAAATTATACATGTTAGATGTTAGTTTTGTTACTTATGCTAGCCATCATACTTTTTAAATGCACTTCATGCAACTATACCTTTAGATATTATTTGATGATATGTAATTATTTCTAATTAGTTTTTCTATTGCCAAAAAATAATTAACCACAAAATTTTAGAATCACTTTAATGTCAGGTTGTTGATAATTTTTTTTGTCTGATGTTCAAGTGGTTTTGAAAATCATAAAACTACATTAAAACATTTTTGATGCAGTCAACACACAAACAAAGAAATGAGAAACCATGAAAGAGATAATTTTGACAATTTTCAATAGAATAACTTAATTAAAAGATTGTCCTATAAAAAATCTTTCATGATAGTTACTTCTGTTGACCCATTTGCACAACTAGAACAACCAAATTTTTTGAAGAGTACCATCACTTAATTTTATAGTTGTTATATATATTGTGTAATTAATATTGTATTTTGTAGAATTTATTGCTATCATTATTTTTATAAAGAGTATGACTATTTATCATTATAAGTCAGATTAGAGTATGAATTTTAATGACAAACTGTCATATTCTAACCTGTCTTTTATGAGTATGAATGTTTGTCACTAAAAGTCAGTATAGAGTATGACTGTTAGTCATCAAATGTCAGATTAGAGTATGACTGTTTGTCATCAAATGTCAGATTAGAGTATGACTGTTTGTCATCAAATGTCAGATTAGAGTATGACTGTTTGTCATCAAATGTCAGATTAGAGTATGACTGTTTGTCATCAAATGTCAGATTAGAGTATGACTGTTTGTCTTCAAATGTCAGATTAGAGTATGACTGTATGTCATCAAATGTCAGATTAGAGTATGACTGTTTGTCATCAAATGTCAGATTAGAGTATGACTGTTTGTCATCAAATGTCAGATTAGAGTATGACTGTTTGTCATCAAATGTCAGATTAGAGTATGACTGTTTGTCACTAAAAGTCAGATAGGAGTATGACAATTTGTCATCAAATGTCAGATTAAAGTGTGACTGTTAGTCATCAAATGTCAGATTAGAGTATGACTGTTTGTCACTAAAAGTCAGATAGGAGTATGACAATTTGTCATCAAATGTCAGATTAGAGTGTGACTGTTAGTCATCAAATGTCAGATTAGAGTATGACTGTTTGTCATCAAATGTCAGATTAGAGTATGACTGTTTGTCATCAAATGTCAGATTAGAGTATGACTGTTTGTCATCAAATGTCAGATTAGAGTATGACTGTTTGTCACTAAAAGTCAGATAGGAGTATGACAATTTGTCATCAAATGTCAGATTAGAGTGTGACTGTTAGTCATCAAATGTCAGATTAGAGTATGACTGTTTGTCACTAAAAGTCAGATAGGAGTATGACAATTTGTCATCAAATGTCAGATTAGAGTGTGACTGTTAGTCATCAAATGTCAGATTAGAGTATGACTGTTTGTCATCCAATATCAGATAAGAGTATGACTGTTTGTCATCAAATGTCAGATTAGAGTATGACTGTTTGTCATCAAATGTCAGTTAGGAGTATGACCATTTGTCATCAAATGCCAGATTAGAATATGATTGTTTGTCATCAAAAGTCAGGTTAGAGTATGACTGTTTGTCATCAATTGACAGATTAGAGTATGACTGTTTGTCATCAATTGTCAGATTAGAGTATGACTGTTTGTCATCAAATGTCAGGTTAGAGTATGACTGTTTGTCATCAAATGTCAGATAAGGGATTAACTTGGCAAATTTTGTGGGGTCAAATTAATCACAGATTACGATCTTAATCACCTGAACTTTGCTCACATTGAGTCAGATTCGTCAGATTATAATCTGAAATCCCCCCTGACAGATTAAAAATTTGGCGGCAAATCCTGAGTAATCTGAGTTTTAGTACCTTTTTGCGCAAAAACACAGGTTTTGTCAGATTACAATCTGACGAAATGTAATCAAATGTCAGAGTTTATTGATGAGGGGCGGGCAGATTAAAACCTGAGGAAAACCTGTCAAAACTCAGATTAGACAAGGTTTTGTCACTACTTGTCAGATTTAAAAACTACTAGGGTACTACCCCATTTTTTACAAATAAGGGAAGGTTTTTTTTCTAAGCCTACCCCTGCAGGCCTATACTTGCAGAGGCTATACTGTAAGGCTACTTAGTACCCAATATAGCCAAACCCAACCAACCTAAGTAATAAACAAACGAACCTCTTCATTATTTTCAATTCATATCAAAGAAGGGGAGGGGGTTTAGGTGCTAGACTGGGCACTTTGATGGAAACCGTTTTTTTTATAAAAATTAAATAAAACTGAAATAAAAAGATGAAAGGAAGAGAAATAATATATAGATAACATAAAAATAAAAACATTATTGAGATGCATTGCTACCCAATAAATTAGGTAATCTTATTTAACAATGATTTATATGAATGGGCAGCAGATTATAATAAAAATACAAGGACAACTTTGGTTAGTAGCGCATAATTAACTTTTTAAAATTGTACGAAGTCAAAGTTATTTGTTACAAGCGAACATATTTTGAAAAGTTGTCGAATATTACAACATGGATCTTACACCAGAATTCTCTAAGGAAGTGAAACACGCAGAGGGCTAAAATAACAATCCCTCTCTTCTACCCCCTATCCTCCAACTTGATGAACAAACTGATCAAGACGATAGTTCCATGTTAGCAACATAAATTGATGACAATTTTTCACCTGTCATAAAATTCAAATATACTCTATATTCATTGTAATAACTAACTGATATGTCCCTATTTTGGGCTACACCCCTATTCAAGAAGCTACAATTTAAAGGAAAACCTTATCGGTCAAGTGGTTAGCGATATTTTAAGGTACACACTAAAAAACGAACATCCTGTAATTTTTTCTATAAGGATGAATTATATTGATTGGATTTTAGCTGAGAGTGTATTTCTACGGACGGATGGACGGACAGACCTACCTTAATGGTAGAATAGCTGCGCTACAAATAAATATGTCTGCATAACTAATGACCATGAACAAAGAATAATCTAAATATCCCACCATAAATATTATAATTCTTATAATCATGAATTATAGCCATATAACATTCTGAACAGGGATCTAAGGGGATAAGACAATGGACGATACATTTTTGTACATTCTTAGTGCTGATAGACATATTTGATTGAAGCATCCAAAGTTTTTTAGTTATCAACTGATTGTACTCATTTATAAAACTTTCGGTACCAGTATAATTTACAGTCAAATGAACTCTCCCTCTCTGATTCTTATCAAAGACAATATAATTTACAAGAGTGGAGCTCATAAATATACCATGATTATAGGTATCGTTATGATAAATTTAAGACGTAAAGCTTAAAAGGCAGCCGAGATAAACGTGTTTTTTTTATTTCTTATTTCCCGCACATAAATTCTATGCCTCCTTTAGCATTTCAGATGTACTGACGGACTAAGTGAGTTATAGAGACGATAACAATGGCCAAAGATATCCTCACAATAACCAAGTCAGAAGTCTATTTATAATACAGTCGTGTAAATCACATTCCTCTCATTACATTTAAAAAGAATTACATCTAAAGTGAGTAATAAAGTAGCATTGCCCTCTTAGACGTCTATGCATATAATGTATGCTACACATACTCTGATATAATGACCATAGAAGGAGTATTTTAAAGAGGAGTCTTAAAAGTATTTTTTTATTATCTTCTAAATGTAATAACCATAGTCTTTTTTATTTTAATTGTGATAACATTCTATAGGGAAATTACTCTAAGGAAAGATAGATGTCTGAAACTTAGTGTGAAGATTCAAGAGCCCAAAAACAAATTTTTGGGATTTTGTCATCCTTGTATTTAAGAACTATTAATATTTAGACAAAAATAATATCTAAATATTAATTACAATATAAGATTAAAAATAAATTTTATTTTTTAATTTTTAAAAATCGTTGATGCTATCTTTTATTTAAAACGACATTTTTAATCAAATCCAGTTGCCCTGGGCACATCTTAATTTGATTTAAAATTGAAACAAAATGTTTTTTATGTTTGATATTGATCTCTTGATTAAAAGCTTGTAAATCAAGGATGCCAAGATCCAATGATAATATTCTAACTATAAACTTTATTTAATTTTTAGACCTTATCGGCACTGGAAACTTAAAACTAAAATGATACTTCAAATCGACATATTGACCTTCTGTTTTTTAGATTTCATCTTTACGAGGTTTTGAATGGATAAGATGATTCTAACAAGCCTAAATATGATATATAAACATTGAAGTAAAAGAATAAAGGGGGCATGAGCCAAATGTGACTCTGTCCATCCATAGGGCGGGGACCCTCTCCCGATTTTGTAATGGGTCTGTGAAATCAGCTAATATCGTCGGAAATATAAACACAGCCGAGTCCTACAAAAGAATAGTAAGCAATTTGCAAGTGTACGAAAAGGGCCTCCACTACTTTTACATTCATTACATGAACGAATACTCCTAAATTAAAGAAATTCTTCGCGTTTAATAAAACATTTGTAGAAAGACACATGGTAAAAAGATTCCATTTTATTGTGGCGTTTATCCAAATATGGGAATATTGTGTTCTTTATATGTTTTCGCTGACAGTACTGTTTAATGCGCAAAATCTCTAAAAGTCTACATTTTAGTTTAACCAGCACCAACAGACCATCAATATGACGTCACTAAAGTTGACTGTAAAATCCTTTATTTGTGCTTAATTTTAAAATGAACCTTTATGTCATATGAAAATTTTCAAATTAGTTTCTATTATTTTGTTTACAAGAATGTTTAAGCTTGTTATTGCTGCCCTACTTTATTATATTATAAATCTAATATCTATTCAAAATATCTTTCCAATATGGCTATTGTTTATCCATTGTCTATAATATGATGCGATAAAGAGACGCGCTTTTATGGAAATAGGTATTCTAGTTTTGCTATAAATTAGGTCTTGCTGTTTTAATTTAAATAATACTTTTTACGTTGAAATATATATGGAACAAGAATGACAAAATGCATTATATGTATAAAACAATAGGAGAGAAAATATGCAAAAACTAAAAAAATCCAAGACACCTTTTCATGTCTTTTGAAGCATGAACTAAAGACATATGGACAAACAATTTATAGACTATATGAGCATATGTCATAGGAATCTTCACTAAAATTCCCGTTGTCTCTTTTCAATATGCTTTGCTATGATGATTGTACGTATACATAAATATGAGATCAGTTTTACGGGGCAGGTTTTGTTTCTTAAGATCTTTAAACAGCTTGCATATTCTTTTTAGAGAAGCTTGATATTTAAAATTTTCAACAATTCATTTATGAAATCTAATTTAGATATTGAAAATATATCATATTTGATAAAATTGAAAATGTTTGTAATTTTCCACTAATAAGTTTTATGGATTTTACAAAATTCATAAACCAAATATGAAAGGGATTACTTATTTTGCATGTTTATCAATTAAGCCGCAATTTTAAGGAAAGGTGGAAAGGTTTTATGCTATTGTTCGAAGGAAAGAGGGATAGATAAACACTAAACGAAATTACATATAAATGTTACATTAACAATTTTTAAATTTTGAAAATGAAAACTAACCAAATCAGCAGAATTCTTTTAACCCTAAACTATATAAAACTTTACTAAATTATCATTTTTTTATATTCAATTTATAGATTTACACCATATGATATGCTTCAATTATGACAGATTTAAATATATGTTTTATTTTTGTTTCTTGTTTGTCTTTGTTATTTATGGATGGACTTGCTATGTACACAAAAACCTAACATAATCTACTTTATAAATGTTCGAGTTTAACTATTTTCTATAAAAAAATTATATTGTTTTTTTTTTTACTTAACATCTTAAAATAGTATTTAATTTAAAATTTTTAATGTTCCAATATAAAACCTTTTATAAGCAAATATTTATTAAAATTCATAAGTAAATCTATAATATTGTAATATTTAATAAAATTTTCTTTTCTAAAGATTTTTGTTAATTTGGCCTAAAGATGTTATCAGAATTAAGATAAGAATATTCAACAAAAGCATGCTGACAAAAGTTAAACTTGGAGGAATGGATGAATTATTTTCAAAAGTAGCGAAGCTTTTCGGAAAAATAGTATTCAATTTATTCAAACGACCTAAATGGCAGGGAGGGAGGGAATTTTAAACTGTAATTACACTGCTATTATTTTCTATCTTATCATTATTAATTGAATTGAAACGAACTTAATGTTAAAACCTTTTAACCAAGAATTTTAATCAGTAGAAGTAGTAATGGGTGTTTACCTCCCCTTCCCCCCCTCCCAAGCTTTAAAATCTCTCATTTTACCCATAAAAATTGACTGTTTGACTGATAAATGTAGCCAAGTATTGCATTGATATTGTTTAAATAAGAACACAGTAATAGTGTCTGACTGATTATTACGTAACAAAAAAAATAGCCAATGAGAGGCCGTTATTGAACAATGGTAAAATTTATAGTGGCCTCTCATTGGCTAATTTTTTTTACGACATAATCAGTCAGACACTATTACTGTGTTCTTTAAATAACCATAAACATAAAAAAATCACACAACTACTTCGTACTGAGATTCTACAATAAACAGACAAACACTAAGATTTATAGAGTAGCTTCGCTCCTAAATATGTTAACAAATGCCTGGAATCTTTGTCTTGCAGTCACGGTCAAAATAAAAGACAAAGAATTTAATTTTTGAGGTTTTAAGCCTATTAGAATTTTATTTTATTCTAAAGTATATTTAAGCATATAATTAAGCTGGTTTTGCCTTTGGATTTGACAGGGAAATAGGAATAAGCCATAAAAAAAGATAAAACTTTAGAAAAAGAAACCATATTAAAATCTGATGAAATATTTTTTCTTTGTTTCAATTCCGAAATAGCCTGAAACCACCTTTCACTTAAATCTGAGGTTTTACCTTGTCCCGAAGATAGGGAGTAGGAATCCCCCTTTTTATTTAATATTAGTTTAAATTTCAAAAGGTAAAAGATGATAGGGTTGGTAAGACTAAATAAGATCATATTAAATTAAAACAACTTGACATGGGCCTATATCAAGCTTCTTTGTAAATTAGTATAATTTTGGTCTATTTGTTGACCATTCAATTAAGAAAGCCAAGAAACATGTATTTCATCATTTGTAAAAGTGCTAGTAGTCTAAACTATACTAAGGCGGGCATACAAAGTGAATTAAAGAATTGCTTAAAGAGTATATTTATTTGGATTGTGGTGAGGGGAGAGAGTCGCTCAACAAAATTCTTACGTCATAGAGATGAAGGATGAGGAGAGGAGGAGTGGAAAAGAAAACCCCGAAAAAAAAGATGGATAATCCCTCATTTTTATGACGTTACATGCTTATTTTTTGGGCGCCTTTCTCCCCTCACGGATTGTGACAAAATAATATTTACACTTCGCGCTTAGCTTATAGTGGGAAGATTTTCCTTGTGAACATTTATATTTGGAGGGTTTAATCAGCCACACTCTTCCTTAAAAGAGATTTTTAAATATTATCTGACAAAAATTTAAAATGGAGCTTCTCTATAAAGGAGAACCAAATACAAACCGAAGATATTACTAGACAAACAGCCAGACATTTATTCATACTCTTCCTTTATTATAAAACCTTGTATGATTTTAAATAAGTAATTATTTTTCGCCCAGTCACGTTTCTCACTTGGTTTATCTCTAATCAGTTTCAACGTAAATGGTTAATCATATTTTAACATGCAGGGATAAAGGGATAGGCCAATGTACTATCTTTTTTTTTAAATGTAAACTGCGAACCAAAAAAATAGGCAAATATGAATTTTGAATTTTCAGAATAGCAGCTTTATTATTCATTTAGGATGGTTTTACTGTAAAAATGAAATGTAGATGCATCTTTTGGTTACAAGTTTCCACTGTTAATTTTTTAATAAACAGCACCAATGAAGCACAAGAAGTGGAGAAGTAAAAAGAAGGGAGGAGGGGGAGGGGGTTCTAGGGGCAGATTCTCTTGGGAGGGTGGTGGTACTTTCCCCCATAGTTATAAACCTTACCAGTACCTATATATTATAAGCTACCTATAACGGAGAACTATATCGGTTCAGCTGTTAGCAAGATCCTTCGGTACAAACAAAGAGACAGACAGAACTCCTGTTACTTTTATATCTGGATTATTTAATGGAGAGACTAAAGGGTTGTAAATTAAATTGAGCAACATTATCCGCTTTCTTGCTGAGAGTTAACATACTAGAGGAATTTTGATCAATAGCCGATAAGAGTAGAGTTTCTAGGGACGTTTTATTATATAATTTAGCACTTTAGTAGCTTAAATCATGGAGAGAAAGGACATTGAACTGTAAATTATACAGTTACCCAAAGTTCTCTTATTCTTTGACTTTAAACTTTGGATACTTTTATTAATTCTTCATTGGTTTGTCCAATTAAGCAGTGTCCAGACTTTGCCACCAATAATCTTTGTCTACAGAAGGGGTAATTTTGTTTATCACAAATATGTACATAAATTTATCGTTCATTGTCTTGTAGTGTATTATCCTAGGCTTAGATTCCATTTATCCGCTATTTGTCATGGAGGTAAGCTGTTGGGTTTAAGTTGTTCGGGATTTTCAATATAAACAAGGATGACAACATCCATAAGTAGCGAAGCTCAAAAATTATGAATAGATATTGGGAAAAATTTTACTATAGTGCAGTGTCATGATAAAATAGACCTTTAAAATCACGCAAATTTTGAAATCTTGAAAACTTAAAAATCTAGGAATCGATCTAGTACCTCAATTAATAGACAAATCATTACGAAACTTGATGGAAATATGTATAATATGAGCATATTCAATCCCTGATAATTTCAGCCGTCAATCCTGATTAGAAATCGAGAAAATCAAGAAAACCTACAAATCTAGGAATCGATCTAGCACGGACTGACAGACAAAGTTAATTTTAGAGTAGCTTCGCTACTGAAAATAGGGAATACCACATCTAATTAGCAGTCACAAATCATTTTCATACAGTAATAGTTTCTAGATAAAGATTTTGTTATCTGTGAAGTATGATATGAATATATTTCATACATATCTTACTGTAATAACATGCTAACCGACTCTTAGCCCCGCCAATTAAGCAATAAGTGTCTTATTTAGAAATCATTGGACTATAACTTAAATCCATGATAAAAACGATGCTTATAGGTTTTGATTTTCATTTATTTATGTTCAAAGTACATATTTACAAAGGTACAAAGCTATTCTTCAAAGGTTTTTAAAATAAAATTTAAATAAATTTGAATAAAGTTGAAGCATTTTGACACAGCTAATTGATTCTTGAAGTTAAATATCAAATTATAATGATATCATTTGTTTAGGAATATGGTTCCTAGCTGGTTTCTACCTGCCCTTTCCAGGGAAGACGCAGAGTACAAGTTGTCCCTACAGACTCCAGGGGTAAGTCTATATTTCTACCTGTACTCTCCAGGGAAGATGCAGAGAGTACAGTGACCCTACAGACCCCAGGGGTAAGTCTATATTTCTACCTGTACTGTCCAGGGAAGATACAGAGTACAAGGTGACCCTACAGACCCCAGGGGTAAGTCTGTACTGTATTTCTACCTGTACTCTCAAGGGAAGATACAGAGTAAAAGCTAACTCTACAGACCCCAGGGGTAAGTCTATATTTTTACCTGTATGACTATAACTACTTTATCCACTATTTATGATTATGCTACAAATTCCATGACAAAGAATATGTTAAAATTACAATTTGTGGATTTTAAATATTGGGAGATAAAAAATTATATTGAAAAATATGCAATAAAAAATAAAAGTCATGCTAACTTTAAGACTCTTTCATTTGGTTAAAGTGCTTATCTTAAGAACTAAAATATTAAAAATAGAAACATTTTGAAAACAACTTCTTTATTTTCTTCATTGCTTCATCCAAAGCTTTATCATCTGTAAAAAGCCAGTAAACAGGATTGTAAAATGACTCCAAGACTATAATTAGGTATATTATATATCCAGTATTCACCTTAAATAAAAAAATATAATATTAAAAAAATACAGTAAAATAAGCAAATAAATAATAATCCTAAAATATTAACATATTAACAAAACAATAATTGATTAAAATTAGAATATGATTACTTATTTAAATTAATTAAAAATTTCTAATAAACAAAAATATATTGAAATAAAGCAAAACTCATCCATTAGTATTGCAGATGCATCTTACTAAAATGAACATTGAATAGTTATACCAAAGAAGATAAAGTATAGTCTAGAATCCAGGTAGAAGATTCTGCCTGGCTAGCCTGAAGTAAGATTTGAACTTTTGAAAGTCAACAAAAGTCTATATGGCTGTTAGTAAATAACATGATTTCAGTAATTATTCAGAAAAAAATATTCTTAATAAATACCTTTTGCAATAATTTACTAAAAGCCATATAGACTCGCATACAGCTTTCTTTATCCTATTCACAATGGATTGAAATGTAATTGCAAGTGCAAAGCCATAAATATTTTAATTAAGTAAGAAGATTACATAAATATGGTATTTATATTATAGATTGCGCTCCTATGTTTGTTTTCAAACAGCTGATTATACACTCTAGTGGCTACATCCATACAAAAACTTAATATGGTAGGGAGGGGGGGGGGGGGAAGAGGTTGGACACACTTAACTGACCCTTAAAAATTAAAACTTAGTTCAATCCTACTTATCAAAATCAAAACCATATAATTTTCATCTTTGTCTAATACAACCAAGCAAGAATTGCTTCTTGTAATTCCTTAGGAGGTGTGTATTGATTGTGTCTTCCTTTGTCAGACACTAATTTTATTTAAGGGTCATAGAGTACCTTCTAAACGTTGAGGTTAAATATTAAATATTAACTTTAAAATGTAAAGGCAGAGAGTTATAACTAATATTTAACATTATCTATCAGATTTTGATAAAAATTAAGTTATTCTAGTTTAGTCCAACCAGTCACTGTGAATTGTACTTTGGTATCATTTTCCTTTCTGTGCATGTCAATCTTTCTTTCAAATTTCCGAAAAATATTTAGGGTTTTCTATTTTATACTTTATCTTCTTTGAGTTATACTCTAACATGGATATTACTAGGTTATAAAGAAGTAATGTTTCAAAACACTTAATGTAACCTAACCTGATCAGGCTGAAGTCGGGTCACAAGAAAATGAAGGACAATCATGAAATAATAATTTGATTTTCTAAACATACAAGCTCTCAGTAATTCCATCACAATGTCATGTAATGACAAAGGTTGGATTCTGTTGGTAGGATTTTCATGCATTGATCTAAATGAATACACGTATGATAAACAAGGATAATAACATTCTTGGATGGGGTGGAGTAAAATGATCTTTATTGTACAATAAAAGTGTGGAGTATTTTTTACATATTCAGAATCAAAAACACTAATTATTAACTCAGTTGTTAAAGTATGCTTTGTCCAACAAGGAAGTACCAAAGGCAGAAGAAGATGAACATCATAGACAATGGACAATAATAAAAGTACTGAACAATTACAACACTAACCATGAATATACCTGGAATCATAGTTTGCTTCCTGGCTAGAAAATGAAGTCTCAGGCCCATTCTCATCTAATCCAGTAATAGATAATCTGCTGGGATCTCTGACAAAACTATCTTGATGACTGATAGACTTGACTTGACTTGAAAGGTATTCTGTCTCGTAAGACACTACCGCCCATCTCTACACTTCCTTCTATGTCTGGCTAAATTTTGTACTGTGTACTGTAGACCACAGTGTTCACATGGGGCTCTTCTGGACCTCGGAGCTTGCCCCTCATTCTCTGCGTCAGGATTGCACTTCTTCTTGTGCCTGGCAAAGTTAGACTTGCTGACTATCTTCTCACATTTATCACATTTCTTTCTGTCTGCGTCGATGTATGATCCTGTACAGCTCTTCATGTGTGTTGTTAGATTTGACTTGTAGTCAAAAATTTCTCCACATAAATCACATGTAAATTTCATTTTATGACTAGATTTCTCGTGGACTCTCTTTCTGTGGTTAATGAGACCTGTCTTGTTTTCGCAAACAATACCACAGTTTTCGTAGGTGCAAATAAAGTTGTCGTCAATGTCGTCTACCGGATTTCTAGGGCCGCTTTCTTCCGGGATTCTCTTTCCTTTCCGTCTTTCCCAGGACTCCAGGTACTTCATCCGTTCCTGGACTGTTGCCTTCCACACTTTCCTGTCCTCTGTCAGCTGTCCGATCTGTGTGTAATCTATACTGGCCTCCCTCAGTAGCCTCTTCCAGTACAGTATGGTTTTTCTCTTCTTTCCTGGAACTTTGTCAAATGACTCCAAATCTTCCATCCAGCCTAATACTACTGCTTTCGTCATTCTGTCGTCATCCATTCTGAAAACATGTCCAATCCGTTCCATTACTCGTTTTTCAATTTTCCATCTTACACTCTTCACGTCCAATTCGTTTCTGACATCTTGCATGTTATAACCGTCCTCTTGCATCTGAATAAGTGGGGGTTTGATTTTCTTACTCCACAGCCACCTATATTTTTTGTCCATTGTGCTCTGGAGTTGCTTGATTTCGCTCAGGTGCCATGTCCTAGTCTGACAATCAAAAAGTAAGGTAGATTCAACACAGGCCTCAATGATTTTTGCCTGCATTTTCTTGGACAATTTAGAGCCTTTTAACCTGTTTTTGACCTTAAGCCAGGTGGCTCCAGCCCTCTTCTTTCTCTGTTTGGTGTCTTCACTCTCACCCATGTAACATCCAAGCATTCTGATCTTTTCACTATCCTCCCTTCCAAAATTTAGTGTCTCCTCCTTGTCATCATTATTTCTCTCCTCAAACATGTTCATGACCTTCTTTGTCTCGTCAACACCCTGATTTAGCTCTTTTTTCTTTCCAGCAATTGTTGTGTCATCAGCAAACAGTCCTTTGTCAATCTTTATTCTCTTAGCTTCTGAATTGTTGGGTTTCTCCCATGTTCCAGTGCTTGGAAAGGCACTACCTGGGATCCACTTGAAGCTGATGCCTACCTCCATATCTGTCTCGTCCGCCTTTCTTTTCCTTGCTTTGGCTCCTATTCTCATCACTACTTGGTGAAAAATGTTGAATAGGACTGGGGATGATGGGCAGCCTTCTCTCAGTCCCCTCTGTGGTGTCCAACTCTCGCTTGTTCCTTCTCTGCTCTTGATTTTGTACATTGTAGTCTCATGCAAGTCAGAAATAACTCTCAAAGCTTTCTCTCCAATTCCGTATTTCTTTAAAATTTTCCATAGTGTTGGTTTATTTACTCTTGGGTAAGCTTTCTTCAGATCTAACAGACGGGCTCCTGGCATTTCTCCTTCGTCTATGTTAGTTCCTGCAGCTGTTGCTCTGTTAAGTAAGTCTCTGGTGTCCTCTTGTATCCTAAACATGATTTGCGTAACATCTGCTGTTGATCTGTTTTTTCTAAAACCGGCTTGGTCGTCGTCCAGTAGGTTCATTTTCTCTGACCACACTCTTAGTCTGCTGGCCATGATTCTGGCAAGAATCCTGGAACCCATGGCCAACAGGCAAACTCCTCTGTAGTTGTTAGCATTGTTTCTGTCGCCTTTCTTGTATAGTGGAATCACCAGGCCAATTTTTAGTGATAGATCCCACTTTTCAGCCCCGTTTTCAAACATATACTGAACCATTTCTATAACCTTTTCAATAATTTCTGGTCCTCCTTTGAACAGGTAAATTAACCTCACTCCGTCTTCTCCAGGTGCTGACTCTCTCATTTTTTTCATCTCCTTTAGAATTTCTTCTCTCGATGGAGTCTGTTCCAATATGTCCGACCATAATCTTGCTTCTTCAGTGTTACTTATATCTTCAACTAGATCTGCTGCTGCTTCCATGTCTTCAGGGTTGTTTTCAAATCTATCCTTCGAGATTTCCTGAAAATGGTTCTTAAACTGCTCTTTAGTCAAGTTGGTGGAGTCTGGGGCTCTAGTCATACCTCTAGTGCCCAACTCTTTCAATTTCTTGTAAACAGCTCCAGAGTCACCTCTGATCCCGGCTTCCTCACACTCTGATATTATTCCGTCCCACCATTCTTTCTCCCACAGTCTAGTTTTTCTCTGAAGGTCAGTCCTTGCTTCTTTCAGTTGTGTTTTTATCTGGTCTAGTTCTGCTTCCAGTCTTTCTATATCAGCGGCATTTCTCTCTCCTTGTCTCCTCTCCATACAGTCATTTCTCTGGGTAAGGCATCCAGTTATTCTGGCTCTCAATCTCTGTATTTCCTCGTCTCTTCCAACCATCCATGGGTTCTCAATCTTTTTTTCTTGTAAGCCACATATGTCCTCAGCAGCTTTTGTCACAACTTTTGTTATCTCTGTCCAATTCGTAGAGTCTTGCGGCATGTTCAGCCGTTCCGGCACCTCCAGCCGTTCCGGCACCTCCAGCCGTTCCGGCACATCCAGCCGTTCCGGCACATCCAGCCGTTCCGGCACATCCAGCCGTTCCGGCACCTCCAGCCGTTCTGGCACATCCAGCCGTTCTGGCACATCCAGCCGTTCTGGCACATGCAGCCGTTCTCGTTCTCTTTCCTCCAGTAGTATTTCTACTCTGTGTCTGTATCTAGTGGCAATGACCTCGTCTTTCAGTTTCTCCCAGCATATTTTTGGTGTCCGTTTTTGGTTAAATGGTATACTCTTCTTTGGTTTTTCTATGGTCAACGTCATTTTCTTTGGTTTGTGGTCTGACAATGAGTTTTCTCCAACTGTGCAAATTTTTCTGACTAGTTTATGTCTTTGGTTATTGCGCATGAGGAATCCATCTAGTTCATACCATCTTCTAAGGGCCGGGTTGAACCATGTTCCTCTCCTTTTGTGATTGAAAAAACTGTTTACGAAACATAAGTTGTTTTCTTCACAAAACTCTATCAGTTCTTGACCTTGTCTGTTTGTCTGTCTCAATCCAAACTTTCCACACACTCCTGCTCTGTCCTCGTTGGCTCCAATGTGTGCGTTAAAGTCTCCTCCCACTATTAGAACTTCATCTTTGTTTGCCCATTCTGTGTGTACTCTCAGGTCCTCTCTAGCTTCCTCTATTTCTGCTTCATTGTTTCCCTTCCACACTGGCATGTATGTGGCTGTGAGGGAATGTCCTAGGGATTTGATAGAAATTGTTCTCTCATTGTATTTGGTGCGTTGGCCATTTTCACACCAAGACTCTAATATGCGACCCCTTAAAAGTATTGCAGCTCTGTTGGTGTAGGTGATAGCTGTTAGGTTTTCATTTTCCCCTAACCAAATTGTCCCTTGACTCTCGCTCTTTACTTCAGAAATTAAAACTGCGTCCCAATTGTTTTTGTTAGCTCTGTCTGCCATTGCTCTCAGTCTCCTTCTGTTCTGTTGTCTTAGTGATACTCTCTGAGCATTCCAGGTGATGATATTTAGGGCCTGGTCTGTTCTCCTGTTCTGGTCAGTATTTTCTCTGGCTTGTCTCTTTTCTGTTCTCCTAGTATTCCTCCTTTCTCGTCTCCGTCTCTTTCCCTCCTCTGTCTTGTCTCTGGGTCCTGGGTTGGGGTGGATTGTCCTTAGTTTTATTTTAATCTCAGCCTCTGTTCTTCGTCTGTCTTTGGTAGTAGTAGTTGAAAGTGTATTGATGGTCTTAAGCCGACATGTTTTTAAAGAGGGAAAGGATTTGGCTAGTTTCCATTCCCTCTGTTGCCAAAAAAAGGTATCTGGCGGTTCTTTCTGCACGAAATACATCTCCAGACTTCCCCTCCTTGGCCTCCTGGCCTGTTTGCCACTCCCGGGTGGGAGTGTTCCCGCTTGCACCACTGGGAGGTCTGACCATACCACAAGCGATGACTGATAGATGCAGCTGCAGTAGGTATATCTTCATCTTCTCTTGATATTGATCTTATTTCAAGAACAGGATCATAAACAATGTCCCTATCTAAAATTTCTCTTGTACTGCAGACTAAAATTAGAACAGTTACATTTTGTATTCCAAAAGAATATCTGTTGTAAAAAGTTTTATCTAAAATAATAATAAATTGAAACAATTACAATTGTTAACAATAAAATGTATATCTTACCACATGTACTATAAATAATTCTAAATCTTAATTCTTGTAAATGGTGCTTAGACAACCTTTTCTGCAGATTTATTTTTTTAATTAATAAACTTTTAGCTCTATTAACAGAAAATATATTTATTTGCAACTGAATCCTGTAAAAATTGCTGGCTCTTCTCTTCTGCACTCAACACTGTTATTTTCAAACCCATCATTTGTAGTGCCTTCAATCCTTCTAGCAGATTTGACTTGATGAATTTTATATTTGTATTTTAAGAATAATTGATAGTATTCTACAATAACTTTAAATAGTTCTAAGATGGTTATTAGAAAAAGAAGGATTGTCAATGTTGGAAACTCAAAACATTTTTTAGAGTTCATAATGAAGAGTTTTTTATGCGATACAGTGTAATTAGTCACCAGATTTTCAGATGAATTTCTACAGTTGAATGCTTCCCCAATTTCGATACCTAATAGCATTTCATCTAAAGCAGGTGCTTTGCATTCAATCACAATGTACAGATAAAATCTGTTGCAGAGTTCAAAAATGATCAAGATAACAACCACTAGATGTGTAGTATAGGTAAAGGATTCTGACTTTATAGCAAAGAAAACATTTGGACTTACAAGAAGTAAAAAGCGTATTAATGATGTTATGAAAACAGCTTCTGCACAGTAAAAAAAGACTGCCCTGCTAACAAAGTAATTGATCATATAGAATTCATAATTCAGACTGATCACACAATCATGATTCAATACATTGATAACCTCCATAAACATAGTCCTACTGGTAAACACCATTTTAGAAATTAAAGTGTTTTGGTATGCAAGGTTTAATATTGTCATTTCACTTGTCTTATAAGACCTCTGAAAGTGCAGACTAAAAGCATGGCATATCAGAGAAAATGTGCCAAAGATCATAACACCTGCTAACTTACCATGATGGGGCATTTGACTTAACATTAGAACGCCTAACATGTACAAGACTAGGAATGTTATCTGACTCACTTGTTTCAGCATTGTCTACATACTGGTTTCATAAATATTTGTATTTTCATATTTTATACATGGTTTATTTGAGAGCATAAACAGAGAAAGTTTACAGAATTCTATTTTTGCTAGATCTCAAAAATTTTATGAGTTGAGTACTTAAAAATGAAACCACTTTATATTCAAAATAACAATCTTAAAAAAGAGACATATACATGAATTGATAATTCATATACATACACAACATAGGAGTGAGGGAGATAAAGCTTTATAGAACGCACTTTGCAGCATGAAACATGTGGTCTAGAATTTGAAATAATATATTTAATTAAGTAAAATTTTCATATTTTCATATTTTAAATCCTTAATAAGTAAAGTACACTTCTGGATATTAAAATAGATATGATCTGAGACACATTAAATCTTCTTGAAATGTGTAAATACAGGAATTTTAAGCATTCTGTTTAAATTAGGTTATAAAAGTAAGTAAAGCAAGCAATAAGGTATTTTATGCTTTAGACCAAAGCTTTTTGCAAGAAAGTTAAGTACGCTTAAATACAACTCGTAAGAAACATAAGAAATTTAAGTTATAATATATTCAAAATTGAAAACATACAGTCAAAAGTAAAAAAACCCACATCCTAAAACCTCTGAAACCCCAGAAACATTTTGTAGGCTCTCACAAAATATTTAATTTAATCTCATGTAAATTTTACCACCATATTTTTTTGGACCATCCATTATACCTGACTTGGACCAGAAACCAGATGATTGCTGTCAATCATTTTTATTTTACAATCTGAATTCAAACTTGCTTGTCGGGCTTGAAAACCACAGCTTTATTGCAACATATTATTTTAAACTTTTTGAGCAATCCAAAACAATTAAATTTGTGAAATTATTAGACGCAGAAAGTTGCTTAAGTATGCTAATAAACTACTCCAGAATTTATGGTATTATAACCTAAACTTTAGAATTAAAAATATTTATTAATGTAGCCTATAATTAGAACTAAACCAATGTACATACAGGGTGCGCCACATAAAACCGGACTTTTTTTAAGCGGTCATAGCGTCAAAACTACTTGACCAATCAGGAGGTTTGACCCCACTATAAAAAGCTTAGGTAATGACCTTTAAGCACAAAAAAATCTTTGGACGAAGATGGGCTCGTACTCCGAGCTGGCCGCGCTTAAGTTCAACAAGGCAGATTCGAAATGCGCTGGTGATATAATCTGGATTCTCGATTAGGGCCCATTAAATCGGACCTCAGCCCATCTGTAGATGAGGTAGAGTTATGCAACTTGCTGGGGATACTGTTAGATACATAAGTAAGACACTAGAAAAGACTAGAGCTCTCTATCTAAAATGGCTTGGCCGTAGTAATCCGGCAAAGTGAAACGTGGCAGATTTCGAGATGTCAAAAACGTCAAAAATCGTTTAAAATTGTGAAAATTTCTCGGTTCTCGACGTTAAAGACCCATATGGAACTTAAAAACTCATTTTAGACTATGGGTTGCGCTGACAACCCTAGCTGAATCTTCATGCCATTTCTAAAAAGGTATAGAACGTCTTTCTAGCTCAACTGTGGTCCAAATAAAGGCCTCCGTGCCAAAGGGTAGCTTGAAAGTTGGGTGAATTTGGATCCTGCGGTTACTCACAATCCTAAGGAAATGTGGCCTCCCAACAGACCGATCTTAACTCAATAGACTTTTGGGCCTGGAGCTACTTTGAAGCATGCACCAATAGATGTGCTCATACCACAAAGACCTTCCTCATTGCCACTATCAAGGAGAACTTCGCCAGCTTGGACAGGTACATTTTGACCTGGGACTGCCGGCGGTTGAGGAGGCGGGTAGAGGCGGTGATTGATGCTGGCGGCGATTTTATTCATTGATCTAATTGTCATATACCTAGTTTGCTTCCCAGTTTTTAAAATTTAATAAAATCTATAAAATTGACGATTTTATGCTAATTTGTTTACAATTTAGAAAAAGTCCGGTTTTATGTGGCGCACCCTGTATATATACTTGTTAGTAATGAATAAGCTATAAAAATTTTTAAGAATTTTAATGAATATAATAGATTTTTTATAAAATTCGTTTTTTTATATAATTCATTATTTAAAAGCGCAAATTCAATTTAAGTTAATAAATTTTGACCAATACGATAGCTGGATTGGAAACTACCTATGCTCTAATTGGTTGAATGATGTACGTCACTTAATCTTCTCCAATCAGAACGCAGACAGTTTTCAATCCACCAATCATAGATGTCAAAATTTTTTAACTTAGATTGCATTTGCGCTTTTAGATAAAGAATTATACAAAAAATGAATTTTTTAAAAATCCTTAACATTTTATGCAGATTTCAAATCTATTATATTCTTTAAAATTCTTAAAAATTTGTATAGCTTAGTAATGAATTAAAAAATTAATCAAATAAAATACAATAAATTTTCATGTAAATTTGTGGTAAAATTAATAGGAACCAAATTTATATTTTTCGTTTTTTTATTCTTATTTTATTTTCAGAATTTTCTGATCAGACAGTCAAGCCATTCAGGTATGAACGTTTTATCAAAAGAAATCATTTTTATGTTAGTGGTTAGTTCGTTCATACATCATTAATTGATCTGTTCATTATTTAGGCATGTTAAAATCATTATATAGACTCTAAACTAACAAGGATGACAACATTCATGAAACGAACATTCACACTTGTAGAGTGTCAGAACTTATTACTAAGAATATTGTATAATAATCGAAACAAAATTGTAAGTAAATTTGTTGAAAAACTGCTTAAATACAGAATTTTTTAAATACATATTTACATTTTTAGGACTTGATTATAGAGATGCTTCGCTTATAACATATTTTTTTGTCCTAGGAATCAGTATTCCAAAAATGAGATCAATCTGATAATTATATCATATAAATTTTGAAATACTGATTCCTAGAACAACAAAGTACAATGTTATAATTAAGTCTATAATCAAGTCCTAAAAATGTAAGTATGTCCTTGAACATTATCTATATTTATTCAGTTTCTCGACAAATTTTCTTACAGTTTTGTTTCGTTTTTTATACATTTATGTTCACATTATTTATATCTTAAACTAAACAATTGTTAATGTTCGTTTGTCCTACTGTTTCAGAGCTTCGTTTTTATGGATGTTATCGTCCTTGTTTTCATTCTTATAATATTGTGTGCTTTATTTTTTATCTTTCCTGAAAGTATGAAAATTAACCTACAATTTGCTATAAATAAAAGTTTTGGTACTTGCTTACATGTGGTAGACTGGAGCACCGAAACCCCCCCCCCCCCCGCTTAGTTTTGACAAAAATCAAAAATAAGGGGGGGTAGTTTTTTAATGTCTGGAAAACGGCAAGGAGGAAAAGTGCTCAGCAAGGCAAAGCAAAATTAAAACCTTTTACTGGCCAAAGTCAATAAATAAGGAAATTATGCCCCAAAACATGAATATCCCTGTAATAAGGTTTCCCCTCTGGTATACTGGATTTACTTGATTTACCTCACTCAACTTTCTGGCGTGTTGTACAGTGAAAAAACTACCCCCCCCTTATTTTTGATTTTCTTCAAAATTAAGGGGGGGGTTAAAAACTACCCCCCCCTTATTTTTGATTTTTGTCAAAACTAAGCGGGGGGTTAAAAACTACCCCCCCCCCCCCTTATTTTTGATTTTTGTCAAAACTAAGCGGGGGGGGGGGGGTTTCGGTGCTCCGGTCTTCACATGTAAGCAAGCACCAAAGTTTTATTTAAAACTTAATCTTGACATTAACAAAGTATTTCTTATAATAAGCTCTTTTCGAGTTTAATCATCAATTTATAAGAATAACAAGAAATATATCCATAAGTAGTGTAGCTGATGTTTATTAAACCTGTTTCTAAAAAGAAAAATAACGATAGTATATAAAGAAACTTCAATGAGTTTTAAAAAATAATTTTTGTTGTCAAATATTGTGTTTAAAAAAGCAAAATTCCTAATCCTAAGTAATCGAGAAATGTATTTTAAGAAGTTAATTTTCGTCAGTTAACAGGAAAGCTCTGGCGAAAGAATTAAATCGATTTTAGAGTAGCTTCGCTTTATAAATTGTTAAAATTCAAATAGATTTACTTGGATTGAAGGACATATAATATGAAATATTAATCATCAAACTCAACTCAGTAGGATGATAATATTCCTAAGTTAAAGCAATTTCATACGAAAACATTTAGGTAGAACAAGGATGACAACATCTATAAAAGCAAAGCACTGAAACGGTAGGACAAACGGACAGTAACACTTAAATAATGTCACAACTGAATAAACAGAATAGAAATGTATAAGAGTCGAAGCAAAATTGTAAGTAAATTTGTTGAAAACTGCTTGATACAGAATAATGTTTATGGACATACTTACATTTTTAGGACTTGGTTATAGAGTTGCTTCGTTTTTAATATTGTACTTTGTTGTCCCAGGAATCAGTATACCAAAAATCAGATCAATCGGATAATTAAATCACACACAAAAATTTTGTTAAAAAAGTAAAAAAAAATCAACCCGTTTAAAATGGACGTACGGACATTCTTGTAATGATTATAGAGTTGCTACGCTTTATAAATTGTACCTAACTACTACAGGAATCACCATTCAAAGTTTGAAATCGACAGGACAATTCTAACATGCCTAAATTAAAAAGCTATCTGTTACGGAAGTAGGGACGGACTAACCCTAATTAAAGAAAAGCTTCGCTTTTAAAAACGCAATTAAATTACTGTTATCAGTTAGGGAGTTGAATCCATTTTTATAGAAGCAGGAATATAATCTATGATTATGGTTTGGACCCTCTAAAACTGTAATCTACCCTTCCACTTTCCCCTCTCTTGGTGAAGATATCTTCAACGCCGATACGATTTTTGAAATATAAGATTCCACTTTTGTCTCTCTTGTTGAAGATATCTTCACCAAGAGAGGCAAAAGTGGAATCTTAAATTTCGAAAATCGTATCGGCGTTGAAGATATCTTCACCAAGAGAGGGGAATGTGGAATCTTACATTTCAAAAATCATATCGGCGTTGAAGATATCTTCACCAAGAGAAGGGAAAGTAGAATCTTACATTTCAAAAATCGTATCGGCGTTGAAGATATCTTCACCAAGAGAGGGGAAAGTGGAAAGGTAGATTACAGTTTTAGAGGGTCCAAACCATAATCATAGATTATATTTCTGCTTCTATAAAAATGGATTCAACTCCCTAACTGGTTATACAACTTGAGTAAGGCTATATTGAAATATTTCTGTTTCTCCATTTGTAACCTTGTTGATGTTGTGATGTGGGTACGATTATACCTAATTTTAGAATAGCTGCGCTACTAGTAAAATCTTAATTCTCTGATAAATATTAAGATAAACCCACGTTCCGTTGCTAATCAAATAATTACAAAATAGAGCTTTTTCGTACCATTAAAAAATCTAAATATTTTTTTTTTAAATATTTAGAAATCATTACAGATTATTATTAAACATTTTTTAGGTAAAACAGTTGAATAACTTACAATTAAATATATTATTGTATACATTAAAATTTTTCGTAGCGAAGCTACTCTATAAGTATATTGCTCGGTATGTAGGTAAAGTAACTATTATCATACCCAAGTTCTTTTTCTCTTCCCCTCCCGTTGTACTTTACTATTTTCTTTACCTAACTCATTTTTTTCTCACCGTTTCTTTTTTCCCTTTCCCTTCACTTCCCCTTTCTTTTCCACCCTTCCCTTTTCCCTACCGTACACTTCCCCTTCCTGTTTTCCTTTCTGTCACTTTATTCTTACCCAACCTTGACCCATATATTTCAACAAGCTTCGCTGCTATTAAATGTAACCAAACTTGTGATCAACTGCAATTCACGGTAAAATATTTCTGGTAACGAATATTTCAAAAAATCTATGAATTCTAAAGGCTGCTAGCTGCCAAACGGCTGAACGTACAGATCATGCCCTCACACTGTTTTAATCGGCATAAGAAGGCCTACAAATAATCTGAAGTAGTCATAAATCAATAATGCATATTTATCTCGCAGTGCAGAGAAATGCGCGAAAAAGAACTATTTTACACGTTTTTTTCAGTGAAGCTTACCCTGTGCATCATTGTATTTTGGCTATTTTAGATTATTTGTAGGCCTTCTTATGCCGCTTAAAATAGTATGCGGGTATGATCTGTACGTTCAGCCGTTTGGCAGCCAGCGGCCTTTAAAATTCATAGATTTTTGGAAATATTCGTTATCAGCAATACTGCACCGTGAACTGCAGTTGATCCCAAACTTGTTTTGATTTAGGAAGTCTGGCGCTATCAGTGAACACAGGCAAAACCGGAGAGAATGCTGTACAACATTTTATCATTAATTCAAGGAATTAAACAAACATTAATTATCAAATACAATCCATAAAAACTAAGGATAAATTGATAGACAGATACAAGATAAAAGTCGAAAAAATTGAAATTTAAAAAAAAATTACTACCCTTGAATTGTCTACCATTTATTTTAATACTCATTCATATATCCCTGATTCTTGGTCTCTTTCCGTTTTAAATTCAGGATATTTATCTATTTTTAAGCATGTTTCAGAAACTAAAAGACATTTACAAATATCCACCCCCTGACAAAAAATGACATCCATCATGTCGTCTATAATACACCTCCCCTATAGTTTGGTATAAGTGGAGTGCTTCGTGCAACCTTCGGGCAAAACCAAGTGCACGCCACGCTTTCAGTATCTACTTATATTATTAAAGAAAGCCTGCAAGAAATACAACACTTTAACTGCTGAAAGACTGCCACAAGTAGACCCAATAACCCAAATTTGAAGCCTTCAGCTTTAATATCAATAAAGTTGTAGGCATTTTGAAATTACATTTTATGTACAATGAAATTTTTGCAGGCTTCCATTAAGACCCAAGTTTTTATACTTCTAAAGTTATTCTTTGCCGCTAAAACCAATCACGTTTCCCCTTTGCTAAAATACATCCAATAATACGCTGGTATTTTGACAAAGTGACATTTAATTGGTTTATTCCAGCGGCAAATTTAGAAAGAAGTTGTATCAACTTTTTTTTTTATAGCTAGCCGGTTCTTTTAGTAAGTAGTAGATGTAAAATTTTTCATAGAATTCAAATATGCAATCGGTTTTTTTGTAGACCTCTTATTTTTTAAGTAATTTAAGTTTTTAAAAAAAATAATTAAGTCGGTTTTAAGGTACTAAAACGCAACAAAATAAAAGAAGAAAATGGTCAGTAAGAACAAAAATAGTAAGATCTTTAATTTGACACCTTACTTTTAAAATTCTGTTGAGTAATTATTGAAAAAATCTATTTTTTTAACCTCGGTATAATAAAAACTTTAGACCTAAATATTTTCTCAAACAGACATAAAAAACATGGGTTCATATATACCATTAGAATCAGAAAAATATTACGAATCCATTGTAAGCAAAATTGAAAAAAATTAAAAAATTAAAAAATTACAGAAATGGCCAATTATTTTTTTTGTTCAGACAACACTATTGTCTTCCCTTTTTTACCCCCTCTTTACCCCCTCTTTACCCCCTTCCCATTTTTATACTCAATTGAAGAATTAAGACGTTGCCTGTACAACATAATATGATATTTTCATATAATTCCTTTTATTGTAGTTTATATACTATATTGTAAACTTTTTTTTTCAATTTTGCTTACAATGGATTCGTAATATTTTTCTGATTCTAATGGTATATATGAACCCATATTTTTTTATTTGTGAAATAATAAAATTAAGTTCAAAGTTTTTATTCTCGTGGGTTTAAAAAAATCGATTTTTTCAATAATTACCTGACAGAATTGAAAAAGTAAAGTGTCAAATTAAAGATCTTACTGTTTTTGTTCATAATGACCATTTTCTTTCTTTTTTTTGTTGCATTTTAGTACCTTAAAATCGACTTAATTTTTTTTTTTTTAAACTTAAATTACTTAAAAAATAAGAGGTCTACAAAAAAACCGATTGCATATCTGAATTCTATGAAAAATTTTACATCTACTACTTACTAAAAGAACCGGCTAGCTATAAAAAAAATAGTTGATACACCTTCTTTGCAAATTCAAAGTTGTCTCATCTTAAAAATCATAGAAAATAATCTGAAGACGAAGAAAGTCGCTCAAAAAAATCAGCATGTGACGTCATAAAATGAGGGATTATCAATCTCTTTTTTTATGGGATTTCTTTCCCCCTACTTCTTTCCTCATCCCTCATATTATGACATCAGAATTTTTTTTTTAGGGACTTTCTTCGTCTTTGATTATCTGGTAATTATTTTCCAAACAAGTTTGTAATTTCTTTGTACATAATTATGAACATTATAATTAATGATTTCTAGTATAATATAAATAATAAGATAGATAAGATAAAATTGAAAATAATCACCACTTCTGTTTAGTAGTATACCCTTAAGGAGCCAATTAAAATGAATTATGAAAAAAAAACAAGATTATCACAAAGAATTAAACAAACTTAGAACGATTTAATCCAATAGAAAAAAATTTGGGTATTGTCCCTTTTGTGGCAATGCCACTTTAGGGGCGTTTCTTTGTATTTTCGCAGTAGTTTTTCTCTTGTTTCTAGCCCCTAGGGGGGGGCGGGGGGGCTCTAAAACTGCGGGGCAAACACCTAACCTAATATAACCTAACCTAACCTATCAAAAGCCATTTTGAAAATACGACGAAACTAATTGATTTTTTTGCAATAATCCTTCTCTTTCCAAACGGATAATTTATGGTCAAATTTTGTACAATACACAGAAATAAAAACTACTTTTATTTCTATGTAGCTTTGCTATTTTTGAACCAAATTTGATAAATTATTTTGTTGCACAGACTTTAGTTAGATTAATTACATATCTTCAAGATAAATCGAGCTTTTAATTTAGCAAAGAAGAAATAACATTGGTTTTATTTTGTTACACTATGCTAATACTTAAGCATGAACAATTTCAAGAATTGATTTTACCTTACTATCAAAAAGTAGCCTAAAACAGTAATCTATTAGAATAATCATTTTTGAAGATTATAGGTTATTGGAAAATGAACTTAGTTTTTCTAATAATAAGTGTGTTTTTCTTGGAAAATATGCCAAAAACTGACCAGCGATAAGCTTTCGCTCAAGCTATTAAAAAGATCTAAAGGCACAAACTGAGTTTACACACACTAACGCGTCTAACCACTTTTATAGTTATTTTTATCTCACCCATTGACACTAACCTACGTATGAGAATCACAATTATATAAACCCACCTTCTAAAGCAACTAACAGGCTTAATCTAAAGAAAGTTTTTGCAACCCAACAAAATCAAAAAGCGTTATAATTTTATCATTATGTCATAAAACATGAAATTTAAATCTGCAGAAGGGCTAATCATAATTTTGTTATTATTATTTTGCATGTACATCAATTTATTGTACATTATCTTATCCCTTAGAATCCCTGCTCAAACCTCCTTTGAATCTATATCCCTAGAGGCTAGGTGTGCATCCATTGCACATGTTAAAATTATTAGTATTTATGTATGAACATACATAATAAATATCTCAACTTCATTAGATGTCCATTGTGTAACCAGAGATTCTAAACAACTCCAAAACTACTGGCTTAGATACATTAGGTATAACTGAAGAAAAAAATGGATGGTAAACAGCTTAAAACCTGTCCGGTCCTGGATTAATATTTGAGATCTTGCCACTTGTTCTTATATTGTATATGGAAATTGTAAACACAGTGTAGATACATAGGTTTTATTTATTTATAACCTTATATTTAAGAGATAAGACAATGAACGATAAATTGATGACTTTTTCAATAATGATAAACTAAAATAACCGTTCCGTAGTTTAAATTAACTGGTGGAAATGTTTGGATACTGCTCGCTTAAACCAATAATTCAATTTAGTAAGTTAATGAATGGAAAAAAGAGTTTTTGAAAAAGTTTGGGTACTAGTATAATTTACAGTCCAATATCACTTCCTTCTAGATACACATTTAAAATATTGACAACTCTTAAACTAACTATCCTTATTATTATTTAGTTGAAATTGATTTTTAAAGTGTTTTTAATATTTTGATATAAAAATAAACTTGTCTCGTACTTGCATGAAGATACATAAGTATCCCCCTTGTTTGATAGGTTATTAATAGATATGTCTCAAACCTGATTATTTTATGTACAGATATTTATCATTTCAATGCATATTTGAGAGGATGTTCAGTCATTTCCGCACAAGTTTAGAATCATAAAATTAAATAAATACTGCTGCTCTTCCTTTGACTTACTTGTATCACTGAACGCTACTCTGTGTTAGAATTGTTCTTTTTTATATAAATATTATCAAAACTGCATATCATTACTACTGCCCAGTGCCCATACTGTCTATTAAGCACTATTCCTTATCAATTTTATTTGCTATATATTTACGAATATGAAACATTATGTGGAAATGAAGGAACACTATTTGAGAGGCAGTAAAAATGTTATGATAAAGATTTTAGAGCAAAAACTATTGTCTTACCAGTTGTTGTGTGTCATAGAATACTTTTAGAGCACAAACCATGTCAAAATTACACATAAAAGATATAATTCTAGTCTAAATGGCATTATAATAGCGCCTTGTTCATAATATGTCAACTTATATTCAATGATGGTCTCATATGTCTGCTGTAACCATTTAATAGGATCACTCAATTGAAATGAGGTTGGGGGAAGCGGACCCTCATTTCATTTTTGTTTTAAAAGGAAAATGAATTGTGGTTAAGGAGGATCTTCTCTTAAAATAGTTATAAACCTTCTTTAGGCCTATAAAAGCTCACTGTGAAAGAGAATCACATCGGTTCAGCGGTTAGAGAGATTATTTGCTATAGTTAGACGAACAGACTTTATTTTTATATAAGTAAGGGTGAAGTTCATTTCGCGGCAACGCACCTTAAGGAGCGATTCTTCGTATTTTCGCAGTAGATTTTCTCCTATTTCTAGCCCCTGATAGGGTCTCTAACCCTGCAAGGCCAATTACCTAACCCTGCGGGGAAATCACCTAATATAATATAACCTAACCCAACTAAAGTAACTAAATAAAAGCCATTTTAAAAATACGACGAAACGCCCGTTAAGGGGCGTTTCCACGAAAGGGACTTTACCCGAATATTCTTACAAACACATGAAAGTGGAACGGAATTACACTCATGCATGAATGACAGACGGACGAATAGAACTTTGTACAAAGTTTCTATTTTAATCAATATCCCTGAAAATGCAGAAGGCTAGATTTGATTCAATTTAAAAGATCCATTTTTTGCATTTTAGATTCAATCATGGAGGGAGGGGACATTGGACTGTAAATTACAATAGTTCTCATTTTTTACTAACATGTTTCCGAATTCGTTGGCTTATGAACAATTGGTAGTTTCATTAAATCCTGGTATAAACCAAACCTTAACCAAAACTTAAAATTTACAGAGAGTTGATTATGTTTACCATAATTTAGATAAAATATCAATTTATCTTCCATTATCTTATCCTTATCCCTGGATTCAATAGATTATTTTATAGTGCGGGGATTAAATATTGCAAAACTACTTAAAATTAAGAAGACATTTTTGTCATAAATTGAAAAAAATAATGGTGCTTAATCTTCAATTTAATTTAAAAAATTTTAAATCCTTTAATTGGACATAAATTCCACGAAAAAAAAAGAATTCGTTCACTAAAATTTGGGCGCTTGGTTGTCTTTGTGTGTGAAATGTAATTGATAAAATAAACTTTCGCACAAACTTCCGTGTAGAGTTGCTTGGTTTATTAAAATAACATTCATAATGACCTGAATTACGAACATAAGTACTTTAACTTTAGATTATCTGCGCTTCTATAAATTAAATGCCGGATATAATATTTTTTTGTTACTGTAATTGGGAGATTAAATATAAAGTTTTTTTCAAAATAACTTTTAACAAGAAAAAAATTCAATTTTAAATGTTACGAAAGTAAATTTATTATTTATTTTAAACTTTAGATGAAATCATTCTTTTTTATATAAAATTTTGGTTGTTCTCGGTAGTTTTAGATATAAAACATACTAAATCAAAGTCAATTTCTTTGTTTATATTAAGGGATTAGGATTGTAGCTTTGAAAGAAATACCTTACTACTTTTCGTATAAGAATTAATAAGTTATTAAAGGTAAAATCTCAATTAAAAATACTTCTAAACATAAATTCATGTTTGTTTGATTTAATAGAGATGGCTGTGTAGCTTTGGGTAAGTTTGTTTTACATTTCTTTTCAGTTGATAGATAGATAAAGATAAAAATGTGTTTCAACAAAAGCATAAAAAAATTTAATAATATTATTACACATATTCACATGCATATTTTTATGCATAGTTTGGTACTTTCATAAACTAGGTTGGCCGTTGCAAAAGCTAAAAATACCAGTTTAGGACAAACATACTCAAATGGATTTTATAAGGTTTCTAGCTACATCGAATTTTAATCAGATAATTATATTGGATATATACATATGACATATAAATAGGTTTAAACAGAATAAATGAATAAATAGTAAGGTATTAATAATGTTATTTACAGATAGAAGTTTAGGTCCTCCTGACAAGTGGTCGGTTCAGTGCTGATAACCCCCTTCGTATTTTTGAAATACCTGCGGTATCGTAACCCAGAGTGGCTGCCAAGAACCTAACAAAATCTAAAGTAATAAAAAACAAACGAAAAAATACCACTACCCCGTATTTTCAATTTAATTTTTTAAAAAAACTAAATACTGGGGGGGGGGGGAGATTATTAGTGATCATAGTGGCCACTTGTGAGAAAGAACCGAATTTTAGAATGAATACTTAGTAGCTCTAAAACCGGTCCGTCGGTATGTCCGTTGTCCTTTCGTTTGTATGTGATACCGTCATTATGTCGGTCTGTCCATTAGTCTGTCCATTTGTTCTTATTGAACTGTTTTCTTGAACTAGTGAACAAGATAATAAGATAACAGTTCTCATTCAGTCTCAGACAACCTAGGATAGTTTACTTAAAAGTTATTCTATAGTGAATTCAAAAGTAAAAAATCTTATTTACATCTTATATCATTAATAAAAAGTTTTTGGTATGGTTTGATGTAAAGTAAACTCTATTGAAAAAAAGTTTGATTGGACAAGGGACCTGGATTCTGAAAAACAATTTTAAGCGAAAATTTCCCCACAATCCTTTAGTTACCGTCCAAAAATATCCAAATTTAAAATGTTTTCCCTTGGATTAAATGGATTTATTACTAATTGGATCTCACATCAAATTATAATGTACTCTAATAAAGTGAAATTCGTTGCTAGCTTAAATAAGGGAAAATAAGGGAAAGGACAAGGGAGAGTGAACTGCTGTACAACTCATATAGAAATTCCTACAATAGAAATGTAAGACGCGCAAAATTAGAATATTATAGACAAAGTGTTAGGAATTGTGGGAGGGATAGTAAAAAATTATGGCGCTGCTTAAAGGACATGCTAGGTATCAATCAAACAAACGCTGAGTGTACATATTTAGAGGTTGGGGACAGAAAGATAGAAGGTGACCAAGCTATCGCAAATGAATTTAACTCTTATTTCTCACAGATTGGAACCTCCCTTAAACCTGAGATCCCAACAACAGAAAAACTTTTTTCAGATTATTTACCACCCCCAATCCAAGATTCCATTTTTTTCGAACCTCTTTATCCCTTCAAAGTTATAAACTTAATTAGAAATATACGACCTAAACGGTCAACCGACATAAATGATGTAAGTATGTTCTTAATATCCCGATGTGTGGACGTGATCGCACAACCCCTTTCCCATGTCTATAATCTCTCCCTCCAATCAGGTGTTTTTCCAAGTGGTATGAAAATTTCAAAGATAATTGTACTCCACAAATCTGGCTCACTCAATCAGGCTGATAACCATTGTGGTATCAGCCTGATTGATAACTTTTCAAAACCCTTGGAAAAACACGTATGCGATAGCTTGGTAAATTTCCTTGATGAAAAAAACTTTTTTAACCCCCGACAATTTGGGTTTCGTAAGGGAATTTCAACCTATCACAATGTCCTTGACCTCTCAAATATGATCACACAGTGTTTAAGTCGAAATAATTCATGTTTATCAATATTTCTAGATATCCGCAAATGCTTTGATATGATACCTAGGAACCTCTTGTTTGAGAAGCTCAAGAACGCAGGGATAAGAGGATTACCGTTGCTGTGGTTCCAGAGTTACTACAGCAATAGACGTCAGAAGGTATTCTTTAAGGGGTTGTTCTCATCCACATTGGAAGAAATACTCATAGGTGTTTTACAGGGGTCAGTTTTGGGCCCTATATTATTTTTAGTTTTTATAAATGACCTAGCAAATTGCAGCCCTGAGATTTTTATTAACCTCTTTGCCGATGATGCCCTAACCTTCCTGGAAAGGAATTCATTGACTGAACTAATTGAACTAGCTAAAGAAATTATCCCAAAGCTGACCGACTGGTACAACGCAAATGAGTTATTGATACACCCCCTCAAGATGAAAGTTATGGCATTTACATCCCCAAGAGAAAATTTATCCCCCCAAGAAATTCAATTGAAAGCCGATTTTAATGTTTATATTGACATGAACAATGCGGGTGAGAACCTCCCTGAAAAGATTATCAAACTGAGACTTGTAGATGACAGCAATGAGGGCTTCGTTAAGCACCTAGGGGTTAGCTTGGATACAAAACTAAAGTTTTCTTATCACCTAAAAAAAGTTTACACAAAAATCTCTAAGATTATTTATTCAATGCGTGTAATGCGCCATTTACTTGATAAGAAACACTTAAAAGTTTTGTATTCTAGCTATGTTAAGGCAAATATCTAATACTGTTGTATTCTTTTTACCGCTTGTCCAGCTTACCTTCTAAATCCAATTATTAAGATCCAAAAATCCGCCGTTCGTATAATTGAAAACTTACCTAGCAGAGCACACACAGCAGAATATTTTAAAAGCAATGGAATTTTGCCCTTTAATCTTTTAATCAAATATAATGTGTACCTACATAACCTCCAACCTGAAATTTTTAACAATACCTGGGAGATCTCAAGGGACCGCCACAGGTACAACACCAGGAATGTAAATAACTTTGCATATGCACATGGTGCAAACAGGAATTTTTTGTTAAACTCCCCTTTTCACGCCTTCCCCACGATCTTCAACAATTTACCTAACAACATAAAGTCAATCGAGAGTGAAAAAGAGTTTAACAAAAAATGTTTCACCTTTTTTTTAAACCAAATTGATTTTACGTAGGTACCTATCCGAACACATCATATCTATCATATCAATTAGAATATTTTCCAAGATGCATGCAGCAACCCTTTCCTCGAAGATAGGAATGGCCTCCTGCATGCGCTGCAAAAAATGCACAGCCCGGACAGGCGGCCGGTCAAGTTACGTGGTTACATCACAAATATATAAACGGATTCCCTGGTCATATGGACCAATCGTTATAAATAGCCAAATATATTGTTTAAGCAAAGACAAAGTGTTTGAGAAACACCTAGAGATGTAAGCCACGGACCGGCCGCCACGGTCAGCAACCGACAGCGCAACTAACCGACCACCATACCTGTCAAAAAAATAGTCTGTCAAAAATAGTCTGTCCTCAAATATTACTCTGTCCTATCTAGTTTCTTTTCTTTATCATCACCATACTTAAAGAACACTAGCGATAAAATGATGTATTCTAAGTAAAATGGGAATTCTCTCTCTTGCAAAATTAAATCAAAAATCAGTTTTTCTTTAAAGCCCGTAATAATCTTACTATACATCGTACTTTACTATTGACTAAATAATGGTATTGTGAAGTTAATGTAAACTTGCCTTATACTTTTTGTTTTTATCTAGGTACATTTATACGCTCACCGTATAATTGTATGTCCTTGTTATTGCGATAGAACTTAGCAAATAAATATTAAAATCTTTCTTTTAAGTATATTTTTAATTATAAATTTTTTCAAGCAACGCCGTCAGGGATGTAGGAAAATTACTGGGATGAGTGAGGGTTTAATCGGTACCAAAGAATTTGTGGGAATATATCCCACGGGACAATATTAACTCATTTCTTCAATCATTCAATTCAGGGAAAGATAGGTCAGTGTGAGAAACAGTGTTTTATAACGGGAATAAAGACATAGGTAACCTCTATGGCACTGGTAACATAATTGTACCGGTCTTACTTTTGGAAACCTCGTAGAGATTCCGGTGGAACACCTGTCATAGCAGTATATTTAGCATACTTAGTATATTTATTCATGTGTCTTCAATGTAATGCACAACTATATTATTATAACTATGTTTTTCTAAGCTCAGGAACGACTTGGTAAGCGCCGTGACAATCAACGGTTCAACAACCCCGGCTGGGGTTAAGCCATCCACTCGCACCTAAGCTTGCTCAGAGTTCAATTTTTTTAAAAATCATGCAGCAAATGAATAAATTGTAGGTGAACGGGAAGGAGTGTTCACTACAGCCCTGAGCTAGGTTCATATTGTTTTTAAACTTGTAATCAAACTCTTAATAAGTTGCGATATAAATAACCAATATTATTGTACCTGTAATATGATGAAAGAGATATAAAATAATATATAAATATGTAATCTTTTTCAGGAAGAAATCTTAGTATTTTCTTTGATTATATGCAATCTCTTTCAGGAAGAAATCTATAGTAAAAAAATTGTAACTTACTAGTAATCGCCCTATATTATATGCACCTTAGAGGAAATAAATTCTATTCTATTCTATAACGACTCCCCTCCCCCATCCACCCCCTTTAACCTATCCCCTCCCCTCATACCTAATGAACGAACTGACCAATAAATAACATCCATGTTATTTACCTAAAATGACGACAATTTTCCCATTGCCATAATCCTTATACTAAAGTAACAGGATTTTTGTCTGTCTGTCTGTGTGTCTGTCTGTCTGTGTGTCTGTCTGTGTGTCTGTCTGTGTGTACCGAAGGATCTCGCTAACCGCTGAACCGATCGGGTTCTCCTTAACAGGGTAGCTTCTCATAAGTCCCGGGAAGGTTTTTAACTATTTTGGGGGAGGGTACCACCACCCTCCCAAGAGAAATGACAAAAAAATCGAAATTTTAAAAAACGTTTAGGAGACTTCAACGTCAAATAAAGAGGTATCGTACGTAAAAAATTATAGTAGAGGCTTTATCAAACAAAAACATTTAAAGTGCCACTAGAGGCCTCTAGGGGCGTAGCCGCTAGTATCCTAATATTCTATATCCATTGCTAGCCCTTAAATTTCTTAAATTCTGTAACTTCTAGAACTTTTTTTATGTATGTCCTCAATGAAAATCTTTAATAATTATATTTTTTCAGTGTAAGATTGATTTATATGCATTATGCAACTTTATAGTATAATAATCCTTGAATTGCATTGTGCCATTTTGTGCTCAAATCAATTAATTTTAATTCAATTAGATTTATACATTTGGACTTGATTACAATACAAGTAATTTCGGATTAATTGTATGATTTTTTACTTTTTTTGTGACTTTCATTCAAAACTTTCTTTATCACTAAAAAAAACAATTATTTCTAGCCCAGTACGTACCTATTCCTTTTATCATTTTATCCTTGAGGGGTAATGAAAACCCCTACAAACCTAATCTAAATTTAAAAAATCATCAAAAACACATTTTTTCATAATAAGCATATGCAAAAAAAGCTCTTTTTTATCGCAAGGAAAACTATTTTTGATTATTTACTCCTTAATTTTTTTTAGTATTCAACAAAAAGTATGTCTCGCAATGGATTATCGTGACGTTTTATACAAAATTAAACTAATTCAAATTTATAAGCCTTAGTATATAAATAAGAGTAATTCAATTTAAAATTGAAAATCAACTCGTCTAAATGCATTATTAATCTAAAGTAGGTATTTTAGTTTGAATAAAAGAAATGCACTTGAAATAATTCTAAACATAATTTATTACTTAAGCTTATTTTTTTAGGTTGAAAAATGATAGAACATAAATTTCTTTAATTACCAAGAGATATTTTCATACAGTTTAGGTTCCCTCTCTATGAACAGTCTTCAATCTTACTTAACAAGTAGAATTAAAAGTAAAACAAAGAATGCAATAATACTCTATAACTCACTTTGTCTGTCTGTACGTCTGTGAGTTGCTTGGCTGCTATTTGAGGTGAAGATACACCTTTCCAATCAAGCATACAATTCAGTCGTTGTGTAGGTCATGCTACAAAAGGTAACTGAACAAAGTGTCTCAAAAATCAGCCATGTGACGTCATGAAAATGAGGGAGATTAGAGAAAAAGTGAAATGGATTATCACTCAAATGGCTGATTTTTGAGATACTTTGTCCAGTACTACAAAAGACAAACCTTTTAAAAGGTTTAAATCTAATATTTTTTCTTATCATTCCTTTCTTCTCCTCTTTTTTTATGACCACTAAACATATGCCCGGTAATATCACTTTGCTTGTTTGTCCATCTATGTCTTTGTGCTTCGCTTCTTATGGTTGTTGTCATCCTTGTTTAATTTTAGTATTTACTGCTATTTTTTGGCCACCTTCTTTTTGTTAAATATGCGTTAAATTTTATAATTTAACTTGTTTAAGTTGATTTAAAAATTCCTACCCTAATCACGTATCAATTGTTTTAAATCCTTGGCTTGCAGCCTATAATTTAGGCCTTCATTCAAATATGCACAAAAAAAAACTTTTGTTACATCGTATTTTGTTCAGTTTCTGTGGATAGTAAAATTAAAATTTATTAGAATAGTTGTAGCGAGACAAAGTGACTCAAAAATCATCCCTGTGACGTCATCCTCCTCTCATCCTTCTCATTTTTATGACGTCACATGGCTGATTTTTTAAACACTTTAACCAGCTACGATTAATTCCTATTAAATTGGACCCAATTTGACAACAAAACGGTGATTAATTTTCGGTTTTGCTATTTCTATTTTTTGTGTAAGATACACTTAAGATACGATACATGATTTTTCAGTAAAACTCTAAAACAATTTTTTTATAGCGAAAATTAACCGGATAAAAAGCCATACTGGATATAAAAAATCTGAAGACCATAATTTAAGATGAAAATCAAGTTTAAATGCTTATTGTTTAAGATTTTTATCTATTAAATTCTGAACATGTAACAAGAAACTAGATTCTTAGAAATTTATAAAAACAAGATCAAAATTGTTCAAAACTGAAAAAAAACAGTGTTTGAATATTTTCTTTGTTGATAACATTTACAGTTTCGTAATAGACAAAAGTGGAGAAATACTTCATACCAATGGATTTATAATATACGTGGAAATTTTGACAGGAGAGAGTTGTCGTCAATTTAGGTTGCTATTTCACCTAACATATATTTGTTAGTTCATTCATACAGTAGGGGGGGGGGGGAGAGATGGGGTAAAGTTGGGGGAAGATGGAATCGTTATTTTATCCCGCTACAAGTTTCACTTCATTGGAGTACATGATAATCTGGTGTAAGAGCCAAGTAAAAATAAATCCATCCACTATTTCATAAAGTTCAAGTTGACAGAAAGAGTAAGAGATCCAAAGTTTTATTGAACAAGTTATGCTTGTTAAAAATGCTTAGTTGGCATGAGTAAAATATAGTTGTAAAGTTCACAATTATTGTTATATAAAAGTAACAGGATGTCAATCTGACTGTTTTGATGTTAGCGAAGCTTCTTATTGGTAGTTTTTAGGTTTTATAACTCTTTTACTCTCCAAATTCCCCCCCCCCTTCTTTTTCCGTGTAAAACTGACATAGAAATGGACTTCCCCTCTCAAGTTACCCTAGAGGCCTCAGAGGGCGTTGCTGCCAGTTTTTTTTATAAAATGACCTCCACCGGTAACTTCGACGGTACACTTAAAGGAAAAATAAAGGTTTTAAGGTTTGTTTCTCTTAAAAGTATAATACTTTAAATTACCTTTATATTTTCTAATAAAGTGAGTACTATTAAATAAATAAGATAATTATTGATGATAAATAGCCATACAGGCAAAATTAGCCGATTAGAACCTTTTTGAATCGCTGAGAAAATCTTCCAACATCTCTGCAGTATTTCATTTGCTAAGTTTATTGAGATTTCTTAAATCTAGACCCTCTATCTATACTTACTAAAACATATCTTTTAAAGTAGAGAATCTACTTTATAAGTGTTTGTATCTGCCTGTCTATCAGTAATGTCTCATTTTTATCATTAACCGTCACAATATTAACCATTGTAGAAAAGGAGAAGAAAACTATTATTAAG
Source organism: Acartia tonsa (assembly GCF_053477335.1). NCBI lineage: Eukaryota > Metazoa > Arthropoda > Copepoda > Calanoida > Acartiidae > Acartia > Acartia tonsa. The sequence goes on along the minus strand of NC_137266.1, from coordinate 14,178,306 downwards.
TTATTCGGGTTATGGTGAGCAGAATATTGTTATTCCTATAATGCCCTAGCGCGCTCTCTTTCTTTGTTTTCTGATTATTTTGCATATAATTTAATTTGACTTTGCTCCAATTGGACATATTTACACTTGTGGCTGTACAAATGTTGAAAACTATAATTGCAAGTCCTCATTTTTATGGTCAGATTTGAATTGCATATAAGATGTATGGCCTAGGACTATAATGACTGTAATCATCATTATCGTTAGCGCAGCCACTCTATAATCTACTCATTTTCATATGATTACGTAAAGCAAAAAGCGTAAAACTCCCAAAATTCAGAAATGGTATTTATTTGGTGTTATACCCCCCCCCCCCTCCCTCCACTCCAAACAAAGATTTAGTCAAAAATATTTAACCAAAGGTCCGACCTTTTTTTCTATCCCAGGATGGTTTTAGGCTATTTAATTTTTAGATTCAAGTCTTGGTAGTGTTTTAGGCTATTTTTATGCCTTTCCCTATCCCTCCAAATATATAAAGCCTCTAGATGATAAGGTACAGCCGATAGTTATTAAATAAAAAAGGGAAAATATAGAATTAAGCGATACATATGGATAAGACCATCCTTGTATAATTATCATATTTTTAGGATAACTGCCTATATTTATCAGACATTACCTTTTATCGCAGTTTTTTTGTTGCAAATCTGCTTTTAAATCAAATGAGTTTGAAATATTTGAAATATAATATACTAGCGGCTACGCCCCTAGCGTCCAAAACCTATGCGAAGCTTGGATAGACAGCTCAATTGGTTCAGTGAATATTGAAAACTTAAGCTTCAGACAAAAAAAAAACTTACTGCTTTATATAAAGGATGCATTTATATTTTGATTGATAAAACTATTATATACATTTTTGTTTTCATCAGTAGCATAGCTACTCTACAAGTAATTTTCTGGGGTTATAGTCCCTTTCGTGTCAATGCACTTTAAGGGGCGATTCTTCGTATTTTTCACAGTAGCTTTTCTACTATTTCTAGCCCCTGCGGGTGGCTTTAACCCTGCAGGGCAAATTGCCTAACCCTGTGGGGCAATCACCTAATTCAATATAACCTAACCTAACCTAAAATAACCTATAAAAAAAAAAAACATTTTAAAAATACGACGAATCGCGCCTCAAGGGGCGTTACCACGAAAGGGATTATTCCCATTTTCTGTATTTAGCTAAGAATCTAAACCCTTTGGACCAAATTACTTTAGCAATAACATTAAGAAAAAGAAACATTTTCATTATATGGCTGATTTACTTTTAAAAAGTCTTGATTAGAATAATCTTTGATATAAAATTTACGTTAGTAACTTAATGGTTTTCATTATAAAATTTTGTGTACTTGCTTCGTTTTTGATGCAACCGTTCAAGTATTCTTTAGATAGTTCAGTGAATGTTGAAATAACTCTTTATACAATGGACTATAAGAAGACAAGTGACTTTATGTTTTGTTGGATAGTTAGTTTCAGAAAATATTCTGATTACACCTGACATTAGTTTAGGGCGGTTTATTTTATACCATAGACGTTTTAGAAAAGAGTAGCAAATTTGTATATAGAGCTAAAAATGTATACAGATACTATTAGGGACATGTTCTAAAACATATCAAAGTTTGAAGGTCATATCTCAACCAGGGAGGGAGTACTGGCCCCCCAAAGTCGACTACAGAAAATCCATTTTTTTAAGAAAAAGGCGCTGAAACCATTTTTATATGTTGACACCTAAGTTTTGAAATTTAGATTTTACTGTACTTTTTAAATAAAAACTGAAATATTTTTTTGTTGTTCTATTAATTGCCTTAAAAAACGAAGAAAATAAGCCATTAATCATTAAATTCTGATAACTATAAGTGGGGTAAAATTGCTTTTAAAAAAGTTCTCATAAAAAAACACACTGTATTAATTTTCCCTTTCTTATTTTATTGAAGACGAAGAAAGTCCCTCAATGACGTCATAAAATGAGAGATGAAAACCCCCAAAAAGAGATGGATAATCCCTCGTTTTTATGACGTAACATGCTGATTTTTGATGGACTTTCTTCGTCTTCATTTCATTTACTGTTTTACAATTAAAAATATAGGTAGCGAAACTCTGGAAGGGAGGGGACATTGGGCTGTATATTACACTAGACCCCAAAGTTTTTAGATAACGTTTTCATATTCTTTGGCTCAACAACTTTGGGGACTAATATTAAGCTTGATTTGTATGTTTATTTAGTTGAGTGTCCAAACGTTTCAACCACTAATTATAATCTACAGAAGGAGTAATTTGGTGTATAATCATTAAGGATGTACTGTAACTTATCGGCCATTGTCTTATCCCTTTAGATCCCTTAGCAATACTACTATACATTTCGTCTGTGTTTGGTTGCTTAGTAAAGAATTGGTTAGTCCAATATTTTAATCTATGATTAAAATATCTGCTCATCTTAGATACAATTCAATACAGCATATAAAATAGGCCTGATATTTTGCGTCCTTGTTGTTTAAATCTTGGTTCAAGCCGTGTCATGACTAGAGATTCTTCTGTGCCATAAGGGGAATATCTTAGCTAGAAACCAGAGTAGTTATACCTTTCAGAAAATGTCGTACAATAAAACGGTTGTGATTATAGAAATTTATTAGTTAGGATATTCTCTATGTTTATGTATCTATTATACTTGTAAAAGACTATGAAACTATGATTACTTGACATCTGAGGTATGCAAAATATTCACCATATCTTAACTTTCCATCTTTGCAAGTAAAAAAACAAGGATATAACATTCAAAGGAGTACGAAGGTATGATTAGTAGAGATAAATAAAGTGTAAGATTGGAAAAATACCAAGAATATGAAAGAAAGAAAGATAAAAAAATGAGAGACAAGTCCCATAAGTAGTGAGAGAGAAACATAGCCTTATATAAAGTAACATGATGTCCCTCAGTGTGTATTTAGCTATGCCTTAAAACCTCGCAAACCGCTAGACAGATATGGTTATACTTTACAGTGAAGCTTCTTATAGGTCCAGGAAAAGCTTAAACTATCTATACTGTAGGATAGAGGCGTAGCTGAAATAACTATCTAAAAAGAGAATAATTGAAAAGAGTTAGAGAGAATGAAAATAGCAAAGTTAGAGAAGAGCAATAATGCGAATTATGACAAATATAGAGATGCTGCGCACCAAAAAATTTGCAATAAGTTGACAATCTACATAGTCTCGTGAATTGTAAGTGTAGATTTTTATCAAGACAACACAGGGGGGGGGGGTAAAGTAATAGGTTGTTGATTTAATGTGTACAATTTTTAAAAATAATTGATATATAATATACGTGGATATATATTGACAGGGGAAAAATTGTCTTCAATTTAGGTTACTAACATGGTCCTTATTTATTTGTCAGTTTGTTCATTCAGTTGTAGTATGACTTTTTTAGATTACATGATAATCTGGTGCAGCATCCACGTTATTTTATATTGATTGAAACAAGGAACAATTACAATAAGGCCACCTCAAGAAAGGGGGGGGTAATGGGGCAATTTCCCCCCCCCCCATTTAAAATTTACCCCTACCCTGGGAGTGCCGTAGGCACCCCCAATCATTTAGGAGGGGGTATTTACCCACCCCAATCAATTTTGGGGGGGGTAAATAAATACCCCCCGCCCAAAATAGAAAATCTGTAACAAAATTAAATTTTTGCGCGCTTCGCGCGCATTTTTAATACTAAATTTTTGATAAAATTTAAATTACCCCCCCCAAAAATTTTACCCCGGGGGTAAATTTTGGGGGGGGGGTAAACAAATTTTACCCCTGCCAACAGATTTCAGGGGGGGTAATTACCCCCCCCCCAAGCAAATTTCACCCTCGGGGTAAAAATTTTGGGGGGGGTAAAAAAAATTTGCGTTTAGGTGTATTAGTATGAACTTAAGCTTTTAGAATGTCCTTGTTTTTTTTTAAGTTAGGGCCTATAACTAAGAAAGGCGAGTACACCTATTTAAAAGATAAAAAATATATTCATATCAAGTTAAATTGGGTGTCCTTACATCCCTCACCCTTAAACACATGTGCCCCTAGAGGCCTCTATGATACAATTTGGAAATAAATTCTATTAATTCTGACAATTTTTCAGAGGATTCAGATTTGGAATTCGACAGTCTGGTTTCTTTGGTCAACTATTATACTTCAAACAGGTGAATAATAAGTAGCATATATAATTTCTTTTTCATGTTATGTAAGGCAGGTATAGTGCCCTGTATTGATTAGAGCTTCCCAGTGGCTAGAAATAAGTTTAGTTTCTTTAGAAATATAAAAATATAGTTAGGATTCAGTGGTTAAGAATTAGGTTTAAGTGAAAGAATTGATTATTTCATTGAAATCAATTTAAATTCTTTCAATGTTAATATTGCAAAAAAAATAAGGACAACATTTGTTTAAAGTAAAGTTATATATTTTTTGTGTTTTTTTAATTTTACAATAGGATCCGGGAATAAAGTTTTTATTAAATCATATTTTTTAAAGTTAAAAAGGTATCAATTCTGTGTATAAATCATAAAAATAACTTTTAGGGATGTAATTTAATTAGGAAGTGCTCTTGACTAACATATTAACGTGCTATATGTTTACGTTGTTATTGTAGTAGGAATTAAGTTTTATTACTCTAATCTGATTACTTCTATCCGCTATAATGTATTAATAACGTCCACTATTGAAGATAGACGGCTTATTTTTTAGTGAACATTCCACTCGCTATTAAAAATTCAATGCACATCTCAATTGGTCCGTTGGTCTATGGGTTCTCCTTTTTATTAGATGTGCAATTCAACGTTCAAATTATTTGCAATGCATTAGCAAATTTTATACAAACTTAAGGAAGATAATCCTGTTCAAATACTAAATATTATAATCATAAAAATATTATTTTATGAATATTTTATGATTCGCAATAATTTTAAGCAAAACTAATATTTAATATTTGATAGAATTTCACTTTTATGCATATATTTTAGGTTTATTTCGATAAAATTTTATTTTCAGACGGAATACACAATTCCTTTCAATACCCCACAGAGCTCTTATCAATTGAGCATAAAAAAAAAGTATACTGTGTCTTTAATATGCTTTAATATTAACTAGCGGATACGCCCCTAGAGGCCTCTAGGGGCACTTGAGAAGAGTCAAATTTTATAACCCAATTTTATTATTTTAGATTTTTAAAAAGTAAAAAAAAATGTTAGAGGGGAATTTTTTATTTTAGTTATAAAATTTATTTTTTTTAAATTTGGGTGGGGGAATTTTTCTAGGGTCGATTTCTCTTGGGAGGGTGGTGGTACCCTCCCCCAAAATAGTTATAAACCTTCCCGAGACCTATGAGAAGCTACCCTGTTAAGGAGAACCCGATCGGTTCAGTGGTTAGCGAGATCCTTCGGTACAAACACACAGACATCCTGTTACTTTAGTATAAGGATGTACATTCTATTGACTAATATTCTAGAGAGGAGTTGCCAGTTGCCCTGAAAATGTACACTCCAGAAAGAAAGATATCAGCTCCAGGTAAGGGAATCTAGGCTTCACAGAATACATCGTGATTTCCCCTGTTATTTATTAGTCAGTTCGCCTATCCAGTAGGAGGAGAGGGGACTGGGTAAAGGGATAGGGTAAATGTGGTGGATGAGGGGGGGGGTATCGGTGTTTTAGCCTGCTACAAGTTTCATTTTATTAGAGTGCGTGATGATCTGGTGTAAGATCCAAGTAATAATAAATCCTTTCTTAGTTGGAATGCGCAGAGGAGATTCTCCGTATGTATCCATGGTTGGTAAACAGAGAACTAAAAGCACTATTTGGATCAACTCGCCAGCTTTTAGGTAAATACTAAATATTTACAGTACAACCACTCTATAATTCTCCGTATGTATCCATGGTCGGCAAACAGAGAACTAAGAGCACTATTTGGATCAACTCTCCAGCTTTTAGGTAAACACTAAATATTTACAGTACAGCCACTCTATAATTCTCCGTATGTATACATGGTTGGCAAACAGAGAACTAAAAGCACTATTTGGATCAACTCTCCAGCTTTTAGGTAAATACTAAATATTTACAGTACAGCCACTCTATAATTCTCCGTATGTATCCATGGTTGGTAAACAGAGAACTAAGAGCACTATTTGGATCAACTCTCCAGCTTTTAGGTAAATACTAAATATTTACAGTACAGCTACTCTATAATTCTCCGTATGTATACATGGTTGGCAAACAGAGAACTAAAAGCACTATTTGGATCAACTCTCCAGCTTTTAGGTAAATACTAAATATTTACAGTACAGCCACTCTATAATTCTCCGTATGTATCCATGGTTGGCAAACAGAGAACTAAGAGCAATATTTGGATCAACTCTCCAGCTTTTAGGTAAATACTAAATATTTACAGTACAGCCACTCTATAATTCTCCGTATGTATCCATGGTTGGCAAACAGAGAACTAAGAGCAATGTTTGGATCAACTCTCCAGCTTTTAGGTAAATATTAATTAATTGCAGTAAAGACACTCTATAATTCTCCGTATGTATCCATGGTTGGCAAACAGAGAACTAAGAGCACTATATGGATCAACTCTCCAGCTATTAGGTAAATACTAATTAATTCCAGCAAAGACACTCTATAATTCTCCGTACGTATCCATGGTTGGCAAACAGAGAACTAAAAGCACTATATGGATCAACTCTCCAGCTATTAGGTAAATACTAATTAATTGCAGAAAGACACTCTATAATTCTCCGTGTGTATCCATAGTTGGCAAACAGAGAACTAAAAGCACTCTTTGGATCAACTCGCCAGCTTTTAGGTAAATACTAATTAATTGCAGAAAGACACTCTATAATTCTCCGTGTGTATCCATAGTTGGCATACAGAGAACTAAAAGCACTATTTGGATCAACTCGACAGCTTTTAGGAAAATACTAATTAATTGCAGAAAGACACTCTATAATTCTCCGTGTGTATCCATAGTTGGCATACAGAGAACTAAGAGCACTATTTGGATCAACTCGCCAGCTTTTAGGTAAATACTAATTAATTGCAGAAAGACACTCTATAATTCTCCGTGTGTATCCATAGTTGGCAAACAGAGAACTAAAAGCACTATTTGGATCAACTCGCCAGCTTTTAGGTAAATACTAAATATTTATAGTACTGCCACTCTATAATTCTCCGTATGTATACATGGTTGGCAAACAGAGAACTAAGAGCACTATTTGGATCAACTCTCCAGCTTTTAGGTAAATACTAAATATTTACAGTACAGCCACTCTATAATTCTCCGTATGTATCCATATTTGGCAAACAGAGAACTAAGAGCACTATTTGGATCAACTCTTCAGCTTTTAGGTAAATACTAAATATTTACAGTACAGCCACTCTATAATTCTCCGTATGTATCCATGGTCGGCAAACAGAGAACTAAGAGCACTATTTGGATCAACTCTCCAGCTTTTAGGTAAATACTAAATATTTACAGTACAGCCACTCTATAATTCTCCGCATGTATCCATGGTCGGCAAACAGAGAACTAAGAGCACTATTTGGATCAACTCTCCAGCTTTTAGGTAAATACTAAATATTTACAGTACAGCCACTCTATAATTCTCCGTATGTATCCATGGTTGGTAAACAGAGAACTAAGAGCACTATTTGGATCAACTCTCCAGCTTTTAGGTAAACACTAAATATTTACAGTACAGCCACTCTATGATTCTCCGTATGTATCCATATTTGGCAAACAGAGAACTAAAAGCACTATTTGGATCAACTCTCCAGCTTTTAGGTAAATACTAAATATTTACAGCACAGCCACTCTATAATTCTCCGTATGTATCCATATTTGGCAAACAGAGAACTTAGAGCACGATTTGGATCAACTCGCCAGCTTTTAGGTAAATACTAAATATTTACAGCAAAGACACTCTATAATTCTCCGTATGTATACATGGTTGACAAACAGAGAACTAAGAGCACTATTTGGATCAACTCTCCAGCTTTTAGGTAAATACTAATTAATTGCAGTACAGCCACTCTATAATTCTCCGTATGTATCCATGGTTGGTAAACAGAGAACTAAGAGCACTATTTGGATCAATTCTCCAGCTTTTAGGTAAATATTAATTAATTACAGCAGTGCTACTATATAATTCTCCGTATGTATCCATATTTGGCAAACAGAGAACTAAGAGCACTATTTGGATCAACTCGCCAGCTTTTAGGTAAATACTAAATATTTACAGCACATCCACTCTATAATTCTCCGTATGTATCCATGGTTGGCAAACAGAGAACTTAGAGCACTATTTGGATCAACTCTCCAGCTTTTAGGTAAATACTAAATATTTACAGCACAGCCACTCTATAATTCTCCGTATGTATCCATGGTTGGCAAACAGAGAACTAAGAGCACTATTTGGATCAACTCTCCAGCTTTTAGGTAAATACTAAATATTTACAGCACAGCCACTCTATAATTCTCCGTATGTATCCATATTTGGCAAACAGAGAACTAAGAGCACTATTTGGATCAACTCTCCAGCTTTTAGGTAAATACTAAATATTTACAGCACAGCCACTCTATAATTCTCCGTATGTATCCATGGTCGGCAAACAGAGAACTAAGAGCACTATTTGGATCAACTCGCCAGCTTTTAGGTAAATACTAAATATTTACAGCACAGCCACTCTATAATTCTCCGTATGTATCCATGGTTGGTAAACAGAGAACTAAGAGCACTATTTGGATCAACTCTCCAGCTTTTAGGTAAATACTAAATATTTACAGCAAAGACACTCTATAATTTGCAGGGATGGAGGGGATATTGGACTGTATATTAATTACACTGGTATCCAAAAGTTTTTATCTTACTCGTTTGCTTAAAAACTTTGGCTATTAATCGTGTGCAAACTATTTAACCAATATTATCAATGTATAGAAGGGATAATTTTGTTTATCATCGTTGGGAATGTATATTTATTTATCTACATTGCTTTATCCCTGAAAATTCCTGATAATTTAAATTTATTTGTTACTATTTAGGTAAAATTAAGTTATGCATAAATAAGTGTAATTTTCTTATCTTAAATATACAACAATTGCTTAGAATTTGTTTAGGTTGTCAAATATCAAATTCACTGATTTATACAACAATGCTTTTATCATTGTGATTCCAAGCTTATTGTCATCCTTGTCTTATTTATGACTTTTATCATAATGGGATTTTTTTAGCCTTAATTGATGGAGGGAGTTTTTAATAATAGCTGGAATATTTTATCTGATAAAGAACTGAATAGCCTTAACTTTTGCCTGTCAATAATTTACTACAGATCCTTTGAAACAAATGTTGGGTATAGCCCCTTTGGTATTTTCAAAATGACTTTTGATAGGTTATTTTAGGTTAGATTAGGTTATATTAGGTTAGGTGATTGCCTTGCAGATATCTGTCTGCTGCCTTTACTGATGGATGTTGCTAGTAGCTATTTTAGGGAGGGTACCACAACCCAACTAAGGGAAATCGTAAATCGCCCATAGAAAAAAATAACACCACCCAAAAAAATTTTCTTTTACTTTTTCTTCTTAAAACTAAAATTGAACACTTAGCTTCAGGAGATCAATAAAGTATGTCTTTATTATATAGCTAAGTCTTTATGTAATAAAAAGATGAAGTGAACTAGACGCATAGAATTTATTTTAATAATTATTCATCTATTTAATTAAATCTATTGTGTAAGGGCAGTTATAATTGCAAAACTCCTATAATTGTTAACACCCAAAATTTTAAAAGAGTTTTTATCAAACAGCATAAAAAAAGGAAATTTTACTTTACTTTTATATAAAATACTTACTGCTTGCAGGGAGGGAGGGGACAATGGAATCGAAAACTTTAGGTATTCTTGAAAATTTTAAAACTTTATTTTTAACCTATTACTAAAAATATTTTTAGTTTACCGTTGCACTTCTTATAGATATATTGAGCTTTGTTAAGGTTATTTGTTTCATTGCTGTTTAAACCAATAATACATAATTTAAAGATTTTGTAAGAACGCTAAAACTGAATAAAATTTTGCATTGTAATTTTTTTCCTGTATTTGTCCGTGGCTAGCTGACTGTAAATTAGACTGTCACAATTTTCAAGGTGACACTTTTTTAAAAATAGCCTCTGCATCCTGTTGTAGAATGTAGTAAGGTTTTTTAACCAAAGAACCGATCGAGTTCTCAGTACAAAGAAAGTTTCAAATAAACCCATGGGTGATTATAAGCTGTTTTGTTTTAAATTAAGTGTTTAAGGATGGTTTTAGACTATTTTTCAGCCACCTAACATATTTCCTCCATTGAACCCATTGATACAAGGGAATCAGCTGCTGGTAAATCAATAGTTTTTTTTACTGAAGAGCTTTTTGCATATCTAATCTTTAAGTCTAAAATAAAAATGGAAAAATGGGACCCCCTAAAATATAATCGGCCTTGAACTGTCACTTTCAATGCCCATCATCCGCAGATAATTATCATGAATAATTCTGGGAGTCCCTTCACTGCCGCATATTATGATTTAACACATCTGCAAGGTGTCTCACATTCGCAACGAGACACAATAGCAAATGAATTAAAATAATTTGTCATAAAATGAAGTAATATAAATGGGTAATTTGTGCTGTTTTAATAATATGTTGTCCTAATAATATTAAATTTGAAACATTTGCAAAATTGGAGGCACACCATAGTTCTACTGCTGCACTACTATTGTCTTTTAGTTTTTATTATTTTTCATTCTATTCTTTTATCTACTCCATAAGGCCAACGTAATTTTTACGGATGCCTTTAAAGAATTTTTTTGTGAAAATTCCTATGACAAATAAAATGTCTACCTTATAACTTACTTTATTATATTCTGTAGGATTATCTCAGCTAAAATTTAGGACAAACAAAAAAACCCTACTGATAGTTAAGTTTACAGTCGGCTGTGCCTGTAGCTTGTAGTGTTCATGAAGAAGAAGGGTGGAAAAATGGCTAAAAGCCTTCCTGGGACTCAAGAACCTTTGGAAAATAAAAAAATCAAAAAAAATCCAGATTTGAAAGGTGTTGAAACCTCAACTTCAAGACCACCAAAAAATTTGAAAACCTTAAGATTCATTCAATGTAAAGATAAGGAATTCATCTTCACAATAACTGAGTCAGCTACTGAGGGAGAAAGTCAATTATAGAGATGCTACGAACCTTTTAAAAAAAACTGTGTTGTCACTAAGTATTTAAACAATTATCAACATGAAATGGCAACTTTTAATCCTTTGATAGCTTCTTAAAACAAAAATATTGGCGTCAATCACGTTCAAACACTTTCGTACTTTTCGTGTCTTTAGTAGCGCAGCTACTCTCTAATTTTGGTGTGTTTGTTCATTTTTTTGTATTTAGTTTGTACATAGAGTCATAATGTTATAATTGTACTTTATATTTATCTTTTATGTATCTTGTTGATGTTATAGCAAAAAAACTCTTAGTGCTACAATTTTTACATTAATGGTTTGACTTCTAATTATGTTATTAATTAAGGTCATCTGATGATGAGTGTTCCACTTTGGAGAAGGATCTAGAGGTGAGTTAACTCTAGTGGCGCAGCTACCCTACACGTCAACCATAATGGTTGGTTGGTTAGTCTGTAATTCTTACATATTTACAAGTATTTTTTTTATTTCTAATGGTTAATATTCTTTTATTATGTCTCCCAAAATATTTTCATAGAGCATTGCAAAATTGCTATTTCTCAAAATACAAAATTTCCATAAGGAAAAAGGATAAGAGGATGAATACTCACCCCTTTTTCATGGTAAAATACTACTTCCCCATCCCTAAATTTAGAAGCAGACGAAAATCAAAAACCGCCCAGGGCTTTTTGTAAGTCAATCATAAATAATAATGTGAATAAAAAGAAAAGCGATATTTAGCAAACAGCCGTGGGCGGTCAGAATCAGCTGAATGTTCATTATGAAAAAAATTTCCCCCTTTTTAGAAATAGAAGGATTCATCTTTCATGAACAAATTTTTTTAAATAAAAATAAAATTCTATGTAATTTTTAATTAAAACACTAAAACGAAAATATCTAATCTAATATTCTTGCCCTAAATATGGAAATAGTAAAAAGTAAAAAAATATTTTTTTAATAATTTTTAATCCTCCCATTTAAAAAGTAGTGGAATAGCAATAAATTTTAGCGCGGCAACAGCGCTGGGTAGGCCTCTAGGCCCACTGCCTATTTTCGTCTTCTAGTTGCTTCGATTCCTCTCTTTTATTTTTTTCTCTATGAAAATTTCATAATTAATATCCTTTTAGGTTATTAAATCTGTATTAGAACAAAACTCAGCCATGGATTTAAGCTTAGAAAACACCAAGTAAGCTATTTTTAACCCTTTTCCGGGTGAGGGAGGGTCTTGAAGATCCCAATTACGGGGGAGTGGAAGCATGTTTAATGACTCCCTTGCTATCTCGGAAACCATCGATAAATCAAAACAAACCAAAAAGCAAAGTTGCTAAAAAATTAAATATTAATTATTTTATAAAAGTAACAGGATGTCTGTCTGTTTCGATGGATCTTGATAACCATTGAAGGGGTAATGTTCTCCTTCACAGAGAAGCTCCTTATAGGTCCTGAGAAGGTTTGTAACTAATTTGTAGGAGGCCACTAGAGGCCTTTAGGGCGTAGCAGCCCGCTAGTTATTCATAAGGTAACAAGGATGATAACATTCAACAAAAATAATTGTGTTAATAAAGTTAAATATTAATAATTCATTAAAATCATTTTAGGAGCACTGATGAAATTGAGAAGAAATCAGAGGATTATAGTATAAAGGTAATCTATATTTCATTCATCTATGAAGGCCAGTTATCTTAACATGTTAGACAATGAACAATAATTTGTTGGTACATCCCGAATGTTGATAAAGAAACTATACCTTCTATAGATTAAAATCATTGGTTAAAAAGTTTTGTCAATTCTACATAGTTAAATTAACCTATGAAGATTTGATCGAAGTTTCAAAATTCTTAAAAAGGCATATAGTTTTTACCCCTTCCAGATATTTTATCCTGATTCATGTCAGTTCCTATTCTAAATTTATACCAACGGGATAGTTTAGGGAAACGTTATTAACTTTTTGAGACACTATCAACAGCATCTGTTCAGATATAATTAGAGTAAAATAATAGAGGAGGAACAGGTTAAATTACTATATGTCACTTCATCATGGACCCTGTGCTGACTTTCAATTGGTTATTTGAATATCAGCTAATAACATTGGTAATAATTACACAGCTAAGTCGCTACAAAAGTGCAATTTGCTAGAAGACTAAAAAGGTCCCCAAGACTGCATCAATGAAGTTGTCTGTTTTACATCCTTATACTGAAGTAACAGGATGTGTGTCTGTGTGTTTGTTTGTACCGAAGGATCTCGCTAACCGCTGAACCGATCGGGTTTTCCTTAACAGGGTAGCTTCTCATAGGTCCCGGGAAGGTTTTTAACTATTTTGGGGAAGGGTACTACCACCCTTCCAAGAGAAATAATATAAAATCGAAATTTTTATTTTAAGTATAGAGACTCCTACGTAACATTGCGAGGTATCGTATAAAGAGACTCTTACGCAACATATCGTAGAAACTTGAACGCAACAAAAAACCAAACATTAAAAGTGCCACTAGAGGCTTCTAGGGGCGTAGCCGTTAGTATCTAATAAACTATAATTCATTTAGATATCCACCAATGCAGAGGCCCCAATGTGTAACACCTCCTGGAAAGAGTCGAGCAAGTCCTGGCTGGAGACAAACAAATTCTGGCTGAACGAAAACAAAACTGACATTGAGGATGTGAATAAGTCTACTGACAAAGATGCCAACATGAGAACATCTGGTGTGGAGGAAAAAGAAACTTATGAGAATAAGAAAGATGATGATGAAAAAGGTAAACTTGGGTTTTAAAATTAAATTGACAAAAAAAGAAAATCTAGTTGATTTTCAAATTGATTTACAATATAAAATATTTTGAAACACACAAAAATAAGTCTGTCTTTATTACAATTTAATATGCCTATTTACAATATTTACGTCATTTGCATGTCCCTAAAATTGAACACAGTAAAAGTGTCGGACTGATTATGACGTAAAAAAAAATTAGCCAATGAGAGGCCACTATAATTTTTACAATTGGTCAATAATGGCCTCTTATTGGCTAATTTTTTTTTTCGTCATAATCAGTCCGATTCTTTTACTGTGTTCCTAAAATTTAGTTTTGTTTAATTCTTTATTTTTATGACTTTTCCCCTTAAATCCAACATGTTTAAATTTTTTATCTACAATATATTTTTTATTCTAATTTCACGCTTTTTTGTAGTATTTATGCTCATAATGATTTTGTGTACTTTTTTAATATAAAGGCTAGCTTGAATAATTGTAATTAATCCTAACTGCTCAAATGTAAATTGCATTGTCTAAATATGATAAACAAGAATAGTTTTCATATGGAATATATAAGTCTATAGAATTTGGCTAGCTCCTAATAAATACACGGCCTTGGCTCCTTTTTTAATAAATGCACTGTATGCCTATTTTTGATAGCATAGCTTCGCTATAACTCACTTTATTCTCCTGGATGTTATTTTCTGCTCTTGCAGACCCCATATTTCTAAAAGTGTAATGTTATTTAATCAGCTTCTTTTAGCGATATATTTTTAAAGGTCGGGGGAAGTCTTTTATCTTTTTAGTGCGTGTGTACTTTATAATTTACTAGCGGCCGCGCTCCTAGCATGTAGGGGTCTTGTATTAACAGGGGAATTGGGATAGAAAATAGCTTAAAATCATCTTAAGACTTAAATCAGAAAATCTTAAAATGAAATAGCCTAAAACAATCACTGGACATGTTTGAAGCTTACCTAAATAGAGTATCAAATTGGTTCAGTAGATTTCGAGATCTGAAGCTTTAGACAAAAAACTTGTTATTTTATATAACGTTATATCAGCCGCCTACAATTGTTTTCTCAGCTGCCCTATGAAATTAAAATAGACCTGTCCCATGATCATACAATTCAAAACTTGATCAAAGTTGTTAATAAATTCATGTTATTTGATACCTAGCTACATTAGGAAATTTTTATCCTTGTTTCATAATTTTAGAGGACGAAGCACATGAATTTGAAGACTACAGCCTTCCAATTGATATTCAGAATAGCAACATATACGAGGTGGGTGACATGACAGTATACAGTTAGTAGGATTAGTGGCGTTTCCCTCAAATGCATTGTTGAGCACTGAATCCCCCCACGCCTTATCTTGAAAAGAAATAAAAAATAAGGCAGGTTGGTTGATTGGTATATTTGTATATTTGGTTTTTACTTAGGGCGGGTTTAGGTTAGGTTAAATTAGTACAGGGCTATGGACCACAGGGGCCTTGCAATGTAAGTCCCCCACCCCCCTATTTTCAATATATTTCAAAGGTAAGAGAGGGGTTTAGATCTGTGATTGCAAGACAACTTTTGGGAAAACAACAGTAGGATTAACATGCAGTTAGATTAAAAAACTGCGATGTTTTTTAAATAGATTTGTATACCTAGTTATTTCATACTTCTTTGTATTAAGCAAAGCAATAGATTTATTATTACTTGGATCTTACACCAGATTTTATATTCTATAAACAAAAAAATAAAACTTCCAAAGGGCTAAAAAAGGTCCTATAACAAATGAAGGAGTCGCAAACGTCGGAGTGGACATACGCAGGAGTGGACACTTAACCTAACCTAACCTATTTTAAACCTTATTTTAGGTTTTTTAAATGCCTAACCCCTGCGGGGAGGCTTATTTGTATATTCATATCTTAACCTAACCTGTATAGAAATATTTAATTGAATTAATATTTTAACACTCCTGCGTTTGTCCACTCCGACGTTTGGGACTCCCGCGTTTGTCCTGGAGCCCTAAAAAAACGATTCCTATGAAGAGTGCCTTAAAAAAAGAGAAAGAGAGAGTTTTAAATGATTGTGTCCAAATGAAATCCAAAAGTGATCATCAACAAAATTACCGCCTACACTTAATTCCAAATATTGTATGTATACATTAAAGTCTCTACTATTTTTAATTGTACACTTTTTAGTCGCAAAGCTACTATAAAACAAGAAATTGTACGTTAGTCTATCCGTTCTTTTTTCACATACTTATACTTTCACATAGTTTAGATTTGTTAAATTATTGAATTGTTAATCGAACTACTTTTGGCTTACAAAGAATTTAACCATGTTCAAGCTATTAATGATTTCAAATAATGAAATTTATCATTGACGATCACATTCTAGCCCTATTCTTCAGACAGACATACTTATTTAAAGAGTAACTACACTTTGAAATAATAGAACTTTGTTTTTTACGAAATAATTTCTGATTTTATATAATTAAGATTGTACATATTGTACAGATATCTAAAATTATTGTGTACTATCCTTCCAAGTTATTTAAGGAATGACAGATGCGAATCATGCAATATGATGGATACATTCCAATAAAAAGACTGTCCATGTCAATTTTTAGGAGTGCAGTATGCTCTATAACACGTAATTTACAAAAAAAGATATTTTCTCGGCTGCTATGAAAGGTAGATGTCTTTTTACTTAAGCTACTCTCTATAAGTATTCTTTGTCAGTAAGTATCATAATTTGCATTATTTTACCTTTTGTTTTGAATACTTTGAATTTGGAAAAGTCCTTTAAATTGAAGTATTTTTAAAAGCGAAGCTTTTCTATAATTAGGGTCGGTTCGTCCGTCCGTCCGTCTGAAACGTTTTGGGGGAAACGTGTTTTTCTCGGCTCCTTTTCAAGATAGACACCTGAAATTTTTAGGGATTATATAAGTTTCTATTCTTCATATTTTCACTAAGTTTGATTAAGATATGTCAATTAATTGGGGTGCTAGGTCGATTCCTAGATTTTTAAGTTTTCATGATTTTCTTGATTCCTATTCAAGATAGAAGTATAAAACTTTCAGGGAGTAAATAAATTCAAATTCTGCACACTTCTATAAAGTTTCATTCATGATATTTGCTTATTGGTTGGGGTGCTAGATCGATTCCTAGTTTTTTAAGTGTTCAAGGTTTTTTCAACTCCTAGTCCAGATAGACGGCTGAAATTTTTGGGGATTGAATAAGTTTACATTTTACATATTTTCTTAAATGTTTCTTTAGGATAAACTTATTGGTTGCGGTGCTAGATCGATTCTTAGATTTCCACATTATAAATCAGGAAAGGTTTCGTGATTTTATTTTTATTTTGTATTAAAAAGCTATATAGTTCATTATGAATGTTCATCCATAATTTTTGAGCTTCGCCACTTATGGATATTGTCATCCTTGTTTATATACATTCTGATAACCATATAAAACAAACAGAGGCAAGTAAAATAGCCAGGAATTTTAAGGAATAAGACAAAATGTACACACTTAATTAAGTTAAACAAAATTACCATTACCGTTAATTAAAATTATTGGTTGAAAAGTTTGGACACTATTATTTTGTAATAAAGATTGAAGTCTCTAATCTTTTTGAGTAACCTGTATGATTTATATTCAAGTTAAACCTTATCCCTTTCCTGAGAGCAGCTTGCAATATTTTATCTTTGAAAAGGACAGTAAACCTTAATACATAGAAGTTCAAGGGTGGTGGTAAAGTTTAAAACTTTAAACCCTTCATTCCAGCTTTCCCCCCTCCTCCTTCAAATTAAAAAAAATATTTTAGATTACACCGCTTAACCCTTTAAAAACTCTTATTTTACCCCCTTAAAAGAAAAAAAATTGAGCGTTCTTGCATGCCATAATATGTATTTTTTCCGTTCTAAAATACTTTGTTTCACATTAGTCAATCAAATAGTTGTAAAAATACTAAATTGAAATGTCTACAAGTTATAAAAATTGTGTATTGATTTCAGGCACATTTCACTGTTTGCTTTGCAATTGTAAAATGTGTAAAATTTGTAATATACAGATTTTTGTTTTAATTTTAGATTATAGGATGTCAACAAAAAAAATAGGATAGGACATTCCCCAAATTAGAGTTAGAGATTATCTTTGAAGTGAAAGGAGAAAGTCGCTCCAAAAAAAAAATTCTGACGTCATAAAAATGAGGGATGGGGAGAGGATAAAAAAGAGATGGATAATCACTATGACGTCACGTGGCTAAAATTTGAGCGACTTTCTCCTTACAGAGTTTGGAACTAAATCTAAGTTTTTAATAGGTTGGTAAAAATGCGTGTATGAAATATTGCATTTAAAACCAACTTAAGTATTACTCATATTTCTTTTTAATTGACTGCAATAAAACCATAAAATATCCTTTTTGTGCAATAATAATACTTAATGCTTTTAGCAATTAACACCAGGGCTTGGCAGCTGACAATATAAGTTTAAAAGTTAATGCTGAAAAGGTTAAAAGCAACATGTCCCACCCCCCAAGAAAATAGCTTAAAACCACCACAGGACCAATAGTTATATACCCTGAAGAGTAGAATCCGATCGGTTCAGTGGTTACCGAGATCTTAAGGGACAGACGGACGGACAGACAGACAGACGGACGGACGGACAGACATCAAGCTTCTTTGTATTATAGATAGTCATTATGCCATTACATATTAAAAACATTATGTCATTCGTAGCCACTTTTATTGCTTGCCATACTGTTGACATGAACAATAATGTCATGCTGATGACGTGTCAGTCGTTACCATTTTCATTTAAAACAATATAGTCGATAAAACTCATTGAAACTGCATATCGAAATGATGAATGCTAGAGGTTTTAATAGGGAAATAAGAAATCGGCTGCTGTAGAACTGAATTTATATCAGCCATAAACGGGGCTGTTCCGATAATATGCGGATATTATATACAAAAAAATTGAGCGGATATCCTACCCTGATAAAACACACACCTAAAAAACTAATTACTTTTTAATGGTGTTGGTTAAGAAATCATTATCAAGAAAAACTAATCAATTTTAATACTTTATTCGTGCTCTTTATGCTGAGATTAAAAAAATGTTACACTTACTATTGAAAGAAAATTATACCTTTAAAAGCAACACTTTCCTATTTTTATATCAATACGCCAGTACATCACTACGTCAGAGACAACAAAATAATATATTCTATTTTAAACCATAAAGAGATTGTCTTATAGAAGAAAACTTGTTTAACCCTGTAATTAAAATTGGCATGTTCTGCTTTTACGATTGTGAGTCATTAGAAATCCTTATATTGATTGGAACTATTTAAATATTGATTGGATCTTAATCCAGATTTTCATGTTCTCTAATAAACTGAAACACGTAGCGGGCTAAAATGACAATATCCCCCAAACATCCCCTTTATCCAATCCACTGCCCTTCTACTGGATGAACAAACTGGCCAATAAACGAGTTTTATGTTACCAGGCTAAAATAACAGGAATTTTTTCCTGTCATAATATCCCCGTATATTCTACATCCATTATCATACTATCAAAAATATTCAAAAAGAAGCTACTCTATTACTGTTTCATAAAATTTGAATATACACTTTTATTTGTGTTACATTCGCTTTTATTTACATATGTCATTATGCTTGTTTTCATTGTTTAGGTCGAATCGCACGAAGGATTACGAACATACGGACAGACTATGACAAATAAGGCTGCGCTTTTAATAAATTGATAAAATTTTCTGGCTATAAATGCATTAAGCCATAAAATAGGATGAAATTTTGATTAAATTGACCACACCCCTCATAATTTGCAAAGTAGCTTAGAAAGTCATTTCAGACATCAAATGAAAAATAAATTAATATTTTATAATAGTTTTTTTTATCGCTTTGCATTATAGACAACTTTCGGCAGATATTTAAATGAAATCTATAAGATAAAAACCAGAAGGTTCCTTCTGCAAAACTGCTATTAATCATATGAGTACCTATTATTTTAATATCCGTTGGAAATTGTTTGTAATACGATGCTATACACAATTTTGCAGTATGGTTGAGAACCGGTTATAATTCGCGGATTTTAATCGGTTTCGAAGTTATACTGGAATATATTTATACTTGTTTCATGGTGATTGGACTTTCTCTTATAAAAATTTTCTAAACTTCTATGAATTGATTCAAAAACAGAAAAATAAAAAAAATAACCAAAAACATTAAAATTTATGTAAGTGTACTTATTGATTAATTTCTGAAGCTCTTAAGTTTGCATTAAGGATAGGCAAATGAACTGTTTCAAATTTAGTGACTGGTGGGAAGATTTCAAGGAAATATTTCTATAATATCTGTCTTGCAAATTTATATTTTTAACAACACATTTCTATTTTAATTCTTAAAAAATTTTAGTCGAGGTTCCGTGATTTTCATAATATGTCGATTTAGTTTCATATTCGAAGCTAGTAATAGAAATAGCATAAAATATCTTAAGACTTAGAGGCCTCCAGGGGCACTTGAGCGTAGGGGGAAGGTTAAGTCAACCCTCCTTTTTCTTTTTAGTTTTAAAAAGAAAATGAAATTTAATTTGGAATGGGATAATTTTGTTTTTAGAGGCGATTTCTATTGGGCTGGTGGGGGGGGGGGGATGGGAAGAGTGGCTATATATGGATGAAAGTTCTGAGAGGGTTGTTAATGATCTTTATCGAAGGTGGCTTAATTACCCAGTGAAATTCAATAAACCAATTTATGAGTTTTATCTTTTTTAGGATCCCGACATCATAAAATCCTCCATGTCGCCTGACAGACCATCAACCAAGCTGGTCTACGAGGCATTCAACATGCAAGAATCCGCCAAAATCAATCAAACAGAAATGTTAAACCTATCTACAAAAGAAAATCTTAGGAATAAGATTAGTTTGTCCATAAGTTCAGCATCGAATGTATCAACACCCGTATCAAATGCATCAATTGTAACCCCACCGAAAGTATCAACACCCCCGCCGTCAATAGGGGGACGCCAGCCGTTGGAACCGTTTATGCCATTGAGAAAGTTGTCTTATAATCATAATGTTAATGCAAATAGGCAAGTATTTCATTTTCTAATTGCAAAATATTTTTATGCAACATTTATTTTTTTGCAAACACCAAGATGTATTAAGAACGATTTCATTCAATAGTGGCCAAGCTTTTAAGAACGATAAGATAACCACGAGGCAATATGTCATACATAGAAAGAGAGAGAAAGTAATAGAGAAAGATACAAGGGCTTATAGAGTAGCACCTCTACCATGTAGAAAATTAGTTTGGAAAATTCAGTATAATTATATATTCACTTTTTAAACAACTACCTGCCTTAAATAGTATTGACCCTTTAGCTAGCAGACGAAAACGAATTTCATTTTGTATTTCTTGCTCAATTAAGCTGTTAAAAGCTAAAACTGTTTTAATGTCTTGGACTGTAATAATATAAGAATGAATATTTTTTAGTTTTGTAATAATTTTTATTTTAAATTTAAATTTGATTGTTTTTAGACCCCATAAATTTGAGCGGTCTCAGAGTAGTCAACCTGTGAAGAACTATGGTCCACCTGGCAGCCACATCAATAATCCAATGGTCACAAGATCAGCTGAATATAGACCCAGGTAAAAATAATTATGGCCAGTCTGACATCATGACGGACAAAATAGCACTAATAGCAAAAAATCTTCGCTTTTAAATAATGTTCAGAGACAAACCTAAATACAACAGACAACAATATATTGTTGAGATATATTGAGCCTGTTTGTGGGTCAAGGCATTCTAGTAGTTACTAATTAAGATAAACATAAGAATAAAAAAAATCCTCTAATTTTTAGGTTTAGGAAGAACAATTCTGTTATTAGCCCACCACCTTTCAGATCTTTAGATAATAAGCTGGTAAGTTTTTTTTCTACAAGACTTTTATGACCCATTTTCAACTGTATTAAGCTTACTAGGTGTGTCTGTAGTTATGAAATGCTTATGAAATTAGTTTTCTCTGTTATTATTTTAGATAAATGTGTGAAATTTGCTGTGAAGATATGTTCAGTCCTTTCAATCATAATTAAATTCTAGTGATTTGTTCCATTTTTTGAGCTTTGCAACTTATAGATGCTTTCATCCTTGTTAATTCAGGCATCGAGTAATCTGTCTAAGAGTTGTTCTGACTTGTTCAAAGAGATGGATAAGAAGAGTGGTTGTGTTCAGCCCAGTGAACTTAGGAATTTAATCATAACAAACAATAAATCCAGAAAAAATATCGCATTCCTTATGGCAGCAGTGCTCGGCACCTTGACGTGCCTAGCCGCGGGCGCTCGGCCCACTAGCCTATAACCTAACACAACCTAATGTATTAACAGTTGAAGATATTTTTCTTAAATAAATGTCCTGAGGCTAACATAGGTTAGGTTAGGTTAGGTTATAGGCTAGGGTACCGAGCGCCCGCGGCTAGGCAGGCCAGGGGGCCGAGTGCTGAGGCCATGTTATTTATTAACAGTGGAACCTACTTTCCTCAGGAGGCTACTTTTCTTAAGTAAATGTCCTGCTGAGGCTACTTTGTTCTAGAGGCTACTTTGTCTGGAGGCTACTGTGTCCGAGGCTACTTTGTCCGGGGCTACTTTGTCTGAGACTACTTTGTCCAAGATCCAAAATTACACCTTCTGTAGATTACAATCAGTGGTTGAAACGTTTGCAGACACAACTAAATGAACCAACCAATCAAAATTCAATAAAAGTCCCCAAGTTTGTAAATCTATCGAATAAGAATTTGTTTTTTAGACTTTGGGGACTAGTGTAATAAACAGCCCAATGTCCCCTCCCTCCCTGCTTGTTTTTGCATTTATGATTACATTTGTAAATTAAAACAGGAAAAGTTTTGTTCGGAAGGTATCCATAAACCTTTCTGTTAGGAAATCTAATAGCAAGCCAATCAGAAAAATCAGGTAAATTTATTAGTAGCAAAGTTACTCTATAAGTTTCTCTCGTTTTTCTCTCTCTCTCTCTCTCTTTCTCATAAAAATTCCATTGTCACAATATCCCCTTATTCTTTATCCATTAAAAGTACTTTAATACACAATTAAGCAAGTTTCCAGAAATTTTATATTTGATTGAAAGTCGTCATCTCTGCGCTTTTATGTAAAATCTAAATATTTTATCATTTTTAGCGATGCAATGAAGAAAATGTTCCCGATGCCAAAATCCTTGAAATCATTAGCTAATTCACAGGTATAGTAAATTATTAATACAGCAACATATTTTGTTGCTTGCCCACGAAGGGCCTTTCTAGCCCTAAAACCCCTCCCTCCTTTATTTTTTCAATAAATAAAAAATAATAGGGTTAGATTTTTTCTGCAGGGGCCATAAACCTGCGGGTTCTCTACTTTCGGTACCCTTACCATGCTGTAATAACTAAATAAAAAATATCTACCATTATCGCTTATTTTCAATTTATGTCGGAATCACAAGGAGGTTCTTTGTAGGAAAGAGCTAAGGTTTTTCTTTGAAGAATAGAATAACGTATAAGAATGTGTCCTTATTTGTTTTTAGACATTTTGAATAATGAGCCCCTGAATAATTTTTTCTCGAGGCTGTTTGATTCAATTGATTTATTATTGAATTTAAGATAAATTCTGACAGTTGGGAATATTTGGCAGAATGTGGAGTCAATCCTGTTTATGAAGAAGTTCAGGTGAAATATTTTTTTTGTATTTCTAATTCAAGGGCTATCTAACTGAAATTTGGTATTGTAATTGAAGGGTCTTTTGGGATAAGATGATGGACAATTAAAAAAAGAGAAGGATTTCAAAATTATTTTGAACACAATTGACACTTCTATAGATTAGAATTTTCCGTTAAAAGTTTAAAGTCTTAGACACCAACTATATCAATGAAATTTTATTAAAAATACTTAAAGTTTTTGAGCCAACAAATATTAATATACAGTTATAATACTTTGAGTACAGTCTAATGTCCCCTCCCACCCTTATTGTAATACTAAGCCTAAACATTGTTGTAAATAGTATTTTACTTTAGCTATACTTTCTAAAATAGTAATAACTTTTTTGATGAAAATAAAGGATAAAAAAATTAGGATTATATGTTATACGTATATTTTTAGGAAGCAAAGGACAGCGAAGATAAAAATAGCCTAAATAAATCTGCCATGAGGTAAAAGTTTGATTAATTTTTGGCAAGAAATTAATTTTATGTATAATTTGAAAATATTTCCTGCTCAGCTCATGGAAATAATTATACTTGTTTACAAAATACAACTAATTAATTGGCTGAAAACGAGAATAGCTATTCATAGTATCATATCAAAACAGCTTTCCGTGGATGGTAAAATAAAAATTAATAAAGTTTTGTTGACTCCGATAGTTTAAGGCCCAAGCCAACTTCTTTCTGGTACTTCTTTTAAAGTCTTTATTTAGTCTTTATTTTACTATTAGTGGAAAATTGTATATAATAATATGCGATACAAGATTTTTCAGTATGGCTATCCAGCGGATATTGGTACTTGACTGATGATTTTTTTCTAGATGTTTGAGCTGTGATAGTTTATACCAGAGTGACAATTCTAATAGTAACGCCAGTTCTATGAGTAGAGGAATTCCAGAGGAGCCACCCTCCATGGAAAAAGGTTCAGGTAAATCAAATTTCCTCCTTATATATTTAAATTTTTGTATTACCCCTCTTCATAGCTAAATATGGGCGTGCAAAGGGTTTTGACGCCCCTGAAAACAAAATAAGGGGGGATTTAGCTTTAGCCTTTAAGAAAGTGTATTACAGACTACATGTGGAACGTTATTTTATCGTCTTGGGATGTGAGCTTTATGTTTTATGATCATTGAGAATTAGTTCTTTCAAAAGGGGAATATACACAAAAAATAGTTACATATCCTTGATGGCATATTTACATTATATAATGGTTTGTAAGATATAAGACCCCAGGGGGTATATCAACCGCTTAGTTTACCCAAGGGGGTTGACCCCTTTGTACTTGATATCTTGTAAGGGGTATGGTGCAGTTTCTTCATAAACAACCCACTATCTGTCAACAAATTGATTGTTTTTTTAGGTGATGATTGGTCTGAAAGAATAACCAACACAAGCCTTACACCTTCAGGTAGAAACACATCAGAATTAGCTGACTCCACTAAGCTAAAGTCGTCTTCAAGCACAGGATCAGCTGATTCCAAAAGTCAAAAGTCGTCTTCTAGTGGAGAGAAGAGAGGTAGAGCCAGCAACAAACCCCAGCAACCACAAGCTCCTCAAAGGTTTGTTGTTACAAGTGATTAAACAAAGCTACTCTACAGATTGTGTATCGATTTTGTTAGTTTAACTTTCTCAAAAAAAAAGTATTTGAACAACATTGCAAATTGGAAAAAATTATTAGAACAGTAAATATCCAAAAATAAAATAATATCAAAGTCAATGAAACAATCTATTAAAAAGAAAATATCTACTTATATCTGATTCATACATATAAAATATTTCATTCAAATTAAATAATATTAAACCCAATTTTTAGTTTTTTATAGAAGTTTTTTTATTGTCTGATTTCATAAAATTTATTATTTTTCAGGGCCAAGAGTAAAAATGTTGGCACCAGAGCGGAAAAGATTTTATTTGTATAATTATCTAAATAAAGTTTATATTTACATATTTTTACAATAAAGTATTATTAATATATTAAAATACTGTTTTGTCTATTTGTTGTATTTTTAAAATTATGAATGTCGTCTTATTAGGTTCAGATTTAAGAAATACCAAATCTTGTGCTGATAAAATCCTATTCTGTTTTTCTTGTCTCGTGTGATACAATGTTATAAATAATTCCTCTGTATCACGTCTACAATGTCAGACATGTGACACTAGAAATTAGGTTAGGGGATAGGATTGAACCAATAATATAAAAAGATTGTTGAATTCAACTGTTGGTTGTCTTTAATTGTTAAGGATTATAGTGCCATAATATCTACTTCAGATATTTGGCATTTTAGGAGTGCCCACCGTGAAGTATATGCAGGCAGGAAACATTGGACTCTTAATTATACTTGCAGCTAAAGTTTTATAATCACGGTGTCTTATGTGTTAGCTTTAAATCAATATTTATGATCTATAAAATTGATCATTTTGTTTATCATCATTGGGAAAGTTCAATTGTATTATCCCTTAAGATCCTTTAAGTATTTGATAGATTATCGGATAACTGATATATTTTAATCAGCTTGACTTAAACGAAGTGTTCGATGTCCAATTTTAAATTTTATTTCTAATTTTACAAATAGATATAGAATGCATTGATATTTTGATAAAGGATTTTTTTCGTCAATTTTTGTTGCTAATGTAGTCCTTAGATATCGGCCAATCCGTTCCTTCGTGGTTAGATTAGTTGTTTTTTGAATATTCTAAACATCAAAACACAAATATCCTATTGCTGAAAAATATTATAAATATGTAATAATAATGGATTTATTAATATTTGGATCTTACACCAGATAATCATGTAGTCCATCAAAGTGAAACTTCTAGCCGGCTAAAATAATGATCTTCCCCATCCTCTCCCCTCCTTCTACTCGATATACGAACCTACCAATAATGAGAGGGAAAATATCAAGCTAAATTGACACTTTTTCTACTGCAATAATATCCACGTACGTTTATTCTACAATTCTACATCCATTGCAATTGTAATAAATAATTATATATATGTAACAAAACTGAGGGAATAAAAAATTTTCAATTATAAGTTGAATTATAACTGATAATGACATGTCAATAACAAATATCATTTCTTTATTACGGTCTTTTGTAACGCAAGATTAATTCTTAATATTTCCTTTTTATTAGCAAAGCTACTTTATAACTTTGTCTGTCCGTCTGTATGTTCTGCAGAAAGGCTAATTTTTGTGTTTAGATTCAACTAATGATTAGAAATATGATTTTCTCAGCTGTCTAAAATTTATCTTATATTTTCTGTACATATGATTCCTATTAATTAAGAACATTTGTTTTTATCGTTTAGCTGCGCTACATATAGAAGTTGTCATCTTTGTTAATATATTTTTCATCTTAATATATTAGTATTGAGAAATTATATTCATGATTTAAGGATATTTCTTCAAATATAATGTGCGTAAATCATAAATGACTACACCAAAATTCATCTATGGGCGTTAGAACATAAGAGTACCAGTCTTTCTATCTGTTGCAAAGGATCTCGCTAACTGCTGGAACGATATGGTTCTCCTTTATAGTGAAACTTCTTAAAGGTCCATATTAAGGTATATAACTCTTTTGGGGTTTAGTATCTTCAACTTTTTAAAAGAAATCGTCAATGCAAAGAATACCCAATCAAAAATTTATAATTTTATTAACAAAGAATAAGACGACATACATCATATTACTTTAATACAAGATAGACAATCTGAATGTAGTCATATGATGATAATATAACAGCACCAAACAAACAATGTTTAAAAAAGAAAAGGGAATATTTCTAAAATTATCAACACCCTGTTGAGAAAAAAAGTGCTTTGCTTTTGTAATAATATTCTGTTCACACACAATAAACTCTTTAAAATGTTGCAACCTCTCACGGATAAAGAAATAACCAAGGACGATTTTATCCAATAGGAATCTGTTTAAAGCATACAGGCATACATTTCAACAATTCATCCAGATACCTAAATGGCAAGATAGCGAATAAAAGGACACCAAAGTAATGATTTTTTTGTTTGCCATGTCAAGCCGGTTCTATTGGTATTTGGTTTGGCACCTAACGCATCCTAAAGTTTACAAAGCAAATATTTTCTGCTGGGTTAGTCTAACTTTAATAAAATCAACCTCTTATGTACTACCTCGTAGATTCTTTCCTGTTTATTTTGTGGATTTTTCATCATTATCCCATAAAATGGTCAGTAGTAGGCTGCCAAAAAAATTTATTTTTCTAAGATTAAATATTAAGGGAGTAATAAGCGTTAAAAAAAAACAGTTTACGACGGACACCCTGAATTGACTACCTATTATAATTGTCATAGGATAAAATTACCCATAAGAAAAATCTATAATACAAAGTAGAATGATGTCTGTCCGTCCCTTAAGATCTCGGTAACCACTGAACCGATCGGATTCTACTCCTCGGGAAATTTACCTACTGGTCATGTGGTGGTTTTAGGCTATTTTCTTGGGGGGGGGGGGGAAGCCGCTAGTGTATATTTAAAGTAAATACATCGATCTTCTTATATTAAATCTTTAAAAATCATTTAAATATTTTTAAACACATTGAAAGATTACCAATGTAGTATATGGGTTTTTAAGAGCTGTTTTAGAGAGTCAGTTTTGGTTTGATCTTGCTACTGGTAAGGTCTCTTTCCCCGGCTTGAACTAGGTGTTCGCTGAGGAGTTATTGTTAAATCCTCGTCAGTAGCCTCTGGATAAGGCTTATTAATCTCATTACTTGAGGTTTAGATTATATAGGTTATAATCTATAGGTATAATATATAGTTATTCTTTGATATCTGTTTGATTAATTACAATACATAATATCAACCTTCTTGTAAACATGGAGTTTATTATTAATTTGTTTAGCGTCTCTACTAGGGTTGGGCAGGATATCCGGCCGGATATCCGGCCATTTTCAATATCCGGCCGGATACCGGATATTGAAACTATCCGGCCGGATATCCGGCTCTATAATTTTTTATACTTTACACCAAAAATCTCTGCTTTTAAAATTTTAAATGGCTATAATTTTCTTATTATTGAAGCTAGAAGAACATTTTTTCTGAACAAGTTTAACTTTATGTAAATTTATATAAGATTTCTGAAGAAATTTTTTTTTGCTACTTTAGTATTTGGTAATTTGGCCGGTTATCCGGCCGGATATCCGGTAATTTGGCCGGATAACCGGATATATGCCGGATATCCGGCGTTTGAAATCAGCCGGATATCCGGTATCCGGTATCCGGCCAAAAAAGTATCCAGCCCAACCCTAGACTCTACTCTATAATAAGGCTTTAAGTATTCTGTAATTTTGACACCAATACCTTATCCCTGAAATAATATATAGGGAAGAAAAAAGAAAACAGAAATATACAAACAATCATACACAATTCAAATTTTATAAAATTTAAATAAGGATTTACTTTGTCTACTGTTATCTTACATGATATTATAAATAGTTGTCCGCGGAGATTAATATAATACATTATAGAATTAAATTAAAAGGTTATTCCAAAAATAAATATTCCTTCATGCATTCAAAACCTATCTTAAGTTCGACAGAATTCAAACCCATGATGAAAACTCATTTATTTTTTAAATTCATAATTGATTCAATAGTTTTATGAATATAATTTGATGAAAGAAAAGTCGAAACTGTTTAAATTTATTTTGTAGCGAAGCTTTTTTACATTTTTGGCGTATCTGTACGCCCTTACATGACAAACGTTATGTATACTAGCCCTTTGGATGATTCCTGTCACTATTAGATAGTATGCGGAAAGTGTAGCAACTCTTATTTTCGATACTAGAAATTACATACTTTAAAACAAAATTTATTAAACAAATTTTAATATCAAATAATCTTTGATTTTTATGATTTTCTTAATAAGAGTGCTGTTATTAGACAATACTGCTAGAAGATAGAATATGTTATTTTATTTGTTTACCAACACACTTAAGATCTTAATACTCCATTAATGTTATACTTTTTATTTACACTGCTCTTATTTTTTTATGTGTGAAATTACTTTTCTGATCAGTGGATTTCTTTTAAAAGCTACCTTCACCCTTCGAAGATTTTTAATTCGTTTAAATTTGGCTGAAAATTATTAAACCAAAAAAGTGTTTAAAATCTCTTTACCTTTTCTTCATCTAATATAGAATTTTTGTTAATGAAAATATACATAGTTGGGCAACAATAAATTTATCGTTGTTGAAACGTTTGAAATGTTTGAAAATACGTAGATAAAATAAAGTTATAGTTTGAAATATAACTTTGTTGTATAAAAGAAGAGATAAATAATCATAAACTATTCTATTTTATTAAATAACCCTCTTTTATGACTTCGATGCATACATTGTTGCATAAATTAATCTATCTATTAATACATCTATTGATTCAGCCGTTCATTTCAAAATTTTTCAATCAAACCATTCATCAAGTTATAGATCCATTGATTATCCATCTATCCATTCATAAATCCATCCATACAATTATCTATAAATCAATCCATTCAACCATCCATCCATTTATAAATATTATCTATCCTATAACCGTTAATCCATTTATGTCATTTAGTTACCCATTTCTCCATTTTTAAACCCATCCATCAACTTATCCATAAATCAATCCATTCATCCATTTATTAATCCATCCATCCATCCCTTCATCCATGTATTCAATTTGTTCTCCTTTCTTGCATAATACTATCCAAATATTATCCTTTAATTACTTTCAAAATCTGTTCACAAGAAACAATAGATTTTTAAAAAGATCAATTTTACCAAATTACTTCAATGTCCTCCAATCATATAGAAATTTATTATAAAAATAAAAAAAACACAATGTTTAATAGATTATTAGAAAGGAATATTCTCTTAACTTTATTAAGAAAAATATCTTAATAGATATTTAATCATTATTAAGACAAACTTGTTTTTTTGCTAATTATTGTACGGTGTAGGGCTTCAATTTTGACAAATAATGAAAAAAAATCTATCAAATATTATTTTATCAAGATGGCGTTTATTAAGCTCTAAGATGATGTATAAAAAAAGAGGGAATAGTCCCTTTCGTGGCAACGCCCCTTAAGACGCGATTAATCGTATCTTTAAAATGACATTTTATGTTAGGTAAGGTTAAATTGGGTTAGGTGATTGCCCCACAGGGCTAGGTAATTGGCACCGCGGGGTTAAAGCCCCCCGCAGGGGCTAGAAATAGGGGAAAAGCTACTGTGAAAAATACGAAGAATCGCTCCTTAAGGTTCGTTGCCACGAAAGGGACTATACCCCAAAAAGATTTAGAAGAAGCACTTATTTACATGAGGATTAGTTATCTATTTTATGGTATCTCTTATTACTTAACACATCCTTGGCTCTACTATGCACAACACCCCACATTTTCCAGGGAGTGAAATGATAATGGCACTAAAATTATTCTACAACTCTTTCTTCTAGCTACAAAAATAGAAACGTAGGGAATTTTATTATTTCCCTCGTCCATAGTCCTTTTCCTCTTTCCCTGATTGTTCTTTAAGGCACAATGTATTTATTTCCAGCTTTGGATCAACTGCAATTCACGGTAAAATATTCCTGGTAACGAATATTTCCAAAGGTCTATGAATTTTAAAGGCTGCTAGCTGCCAAACGGCTGAACGTACATATCATACCCGCACACCATTTTAAGCGTCATAAAAAGGCCTAAAATTTTTTTCTTTTTTGCGCATTTCTCTGCACTGCGAGATAATTATGCATTATTGATATATGGCTATTTCAGATTATTTGAAGTCCTTCCTATGCTGCTTAAAACAGTGTACGGGAATGATCTGTACGTTTAGCCATTTGGCAACTAGCAGCCTTTAAAATTCATAGATTTTTGGAAATATTCGTTACCTGGAATATTTTACCGTGAACTGCAGTTGATCCCCAGCCTTAATTCAGGATGTTTTGGACAATGGCAAAAAGTTATGAATATAATAGCCAGGGAGGGAATGAATTAGGAGTGCGACTGTGAATTTCATTTGTCCCATAAGTTGAAAAAACACGTTTTCTCGTTCGTAGGTATATAACTTTAGGAACTTTAATTCTTGATTTCATTGTGCTGTGCATATAATAAATGTATAAGTATAAATGTAAAACCCAGACATTTACCTAGCCAACGGAATTGGGGACCTTTTCCGTCTGCTACCAAATTGTTTTCTACTATTTTGTAGTGACTTGGTTGTGTTTATATTTCCGACGCTATAGGCTAATAGTCAAAGACCAAATTAATAGGAAGAGTTACACATAGCTCGTGCACCCTCTATTCTTTTAAGTGCACACTATGAGTGTCCAGAGTTGGATCTTTAAATCATTTTAGTGGTGAGCCAGATCGGGGTGCGCCAAATTTCAGCCAATCACAGCGCGGCATTTTATACAATGCTGTGCTCTCATTGGTGGAAAGTTGGATCGCCCCGATCTGGCGCACCACTAAAATGATTTAAAGATCCAGCTCTGATTTCTAGCCATTGTTTAATCAAGAAAACGAATACATACTAATAATACTTTATATTAAGCAGTTTTCAATTATTAGTAATTGATAATCATTACTTTAAAACGAAATCAAGAGCATTTTGACATAAACTATATTTGATATAAATAATGATTTATAATACTTTGTAGTTCTACAGGTTTTATTTTGATAATAACAATCTTTTAAAGGGTTTAATTTCTTATCTACAATATATTTTAGTTTGATTGGGCTTTGGCACTCTTAACTGAAATCTTTATTAACAAGGATGACAACATCCATAAAAGCAAACATAAACATATAGTGTCAGAACTTGATTAGCAGAATTTTCATTTCTAATGTCTAAACAAATTTGTTTATAAATGTGATGAAAAATGACTTAAATACAGGATATTATTATTAAAGACATATTTACATTTTTAGGCCATGATTTTAGAGATGATGAGCTTATGATATTGTACCTTGTTATAAAAAAATATTAAGAATAAGCATGTTGTAAATGGACGGGCGGACTTAAGGCTACGATTGTATAGTTACTACGCATTCTAAATCGTAACTAACTATTACAGGAATAATCATGCAAACTTTGAAATTCATAGGACAATTCTAACATGTCTAAATTAGAGCTCTAAAGAGCTAAATGTTGCATACGGACGTACGTTCTTACCACAAAGGCTCTAGCTTCTTATAAAAGCGGGAAGTTTGTAAATATTTTACTCAACATACTAAATCGTTACAATTTTCATGAGAAATACGCATTTTATAAGGCATACAAAACGCTCTAATTTTCGTTCTATTTAACGTAATTTTGTAATTATTTTTGCTGGTTATTTCATTTTACATATACTTTTATCATTTTATCAAAAAAAAATTTATCTTTTTTCATCATTTTTTGGAGAAATTAATGCTTAAACTAAGGGTATCTTTAAACGCAAAATTGACGCACTTAGAATAAAAAATGCGTATTGAGTACAAAGGGGGGATAATTTCAAGTCATGCATGTTCCAAAGATATCTTTTTTTCCATAAAATTTTAATGTTTAGTCCACCGGAGATTACCCTGAAAATCATATATCAATTTAGGAAGGTAATTTTTGTAGAATAGTTACTGAATTTACAACTTTATGTACACTAAAAGTATAGTTAAGATCAAAGGCGTGCAAAAGGTTGGTGTAGGGGTTGTTTACACCACCCTTGTAAAATTAAGGGGGATGGATACACCTCCCTAGGTGTCCACCCATGTCCACCCTCTTGACAAGAGCCTACACCCTCAGATACACCCCTCTATAAATTCCAAGGGGGTGTAAAGGAAATAAATTTACACCCCTTAAAATAAAGAGTGGGGGGGGGGGGGGAGGTGTTTAAGGCGGGTGTATAAAATTAAGCCACTGATTAAGATAATTCTATGCTATCTATTTTTAGATAAATTAATCATTAGTTTCCAGACTTAACTAAAAAAAATCTTGCAATATTCTGTACAACTGTACTGTACAAATTTTAATCAGTAAATAAAAGTGATTGACACAAGAAGGAGCTCTCATAAATATGTAATTAAACCACAGTTAATACCTCTAAAGATCTTGATTGATATATATTTATAACTTTTAATATTGTTTACAATAGTGATTAAAGTTAATGTTGGGGAGGGAGATATTTCCCAATCCTCTTTTTAAAGTTTGTAAAAATGTATTACTTATGTAATGAAGTTTTGGTGACAGCATACTTAAATAAACTATCCTTGATTTTGGTTAAAGGGAGCTGTTAAAAGTTGTAAGTGTCAAAAAATTTAGGTGGTTATAAATTAATGGAATATAACCTGATATTATTATCATTTATGTACAAAAAGATTATAGATACAGTATTACACTTTTTTTCATAAGTAAATTGGATAATTTTTTTTATTTTTTATTGCAACACAAGGTTATTTGTTTATCTCCTGGTACAAGATTCAACATTATTATTAGTTAAATCTAATTTTCTATTGAAACAAGCATTCAATCATTTTTACAGTATTATCCATTTTAATATGAATTATTAAATATGTATTATTAACCCTTAACAGTCGGTTGGTGATGGGGTGGGCGTTCAACGCTCCCCCCCTATTATCTCAGTTCCTATTAGACCTAGAGGGCTAAATCTTTTTTGTGCAAGTCCCCTGTTTGATAATAAATTTCCGACCTTTTATAAGTCAAAGTCAATTTTTGCTTAGTTCACCTTTTTATTTAACAACCTTTTTTACTTAAAAATTTTAAACGGCTGTAATTTTCTTATTTTTGAAGCTAGAAGAACAATTTTTTTACAGAAAATGTTTATCTTTAAGTAAATTTTATATTAGAAATATCAAATATAAATTTCAGCGGCCGCAGCAGGCGGTCAGCAGGGAAAACGGCTGCGGATCTCTATGAAATTTAGATATGTTATGTTGACATATAAGAAAAGCTTACGTTTAAAAGGGGGACGTAACTGAAGCTTTTTTGATGCTGGGGGGGGGGGGGGGGGTTCTCCGGAACCACTTGATGAACCATGCAAATTTTTTGGACTTAAACTGTTTTTAACCTATTAATGGGTCAAAAATATACTAGGACACCTATAGAATCAGACTGCAGAGCCTAAATTTGAATTAAGTCCCTAATAAACTTTTTTGGGGGGATTTAAAAATTAATTTTTAGTGTTGCTGTAATCATTTTGACCGAAGCAAAAGCTCTTTTTATACTTCAGGTAATATTGTGGCTTACAGAACATTTTTATACAATTCACTTTATATTGATACAATAAAAAAACATTACTCTGTTCATTGGAAATATTTTTTTTTTCCAAAACAATTAATTTCATTAAAAAATCTAACATTTACAATAAAACAAATAATTCTGAAATCTAACCAATAAGAAGTCTTGTTTTATTTCAATTCCTAACAATTCAAAAAAAGTGTTTTCACAAAGTGACTAATTTCCAATGTAGTTAAATAATTTTTATTTAATTAAAATGGAAAGAATGAAAACCATACACATAAAAGATACATTCTTTTTAAAATTATTTTAAAAAATAAGTTTGAATAATCTTATTTTATAACGCATTTGTATATGTGACAAAAAAAAATTTGTTGTATTGCATAAACATTTGTTGTCATTTAACCCTTTACAGCCATTTTTTATGTTTTTAAAATAAGTGAGAGAACACAAACATGTTAATGTTAATTCGTTGATATATTATAAAGAATTAACTTTTTAGTGAATTTTTATAGTAAAATCATAAGGCCTAATTTTACTCTATACCAGAATACAATATTTATGAAGCAAAACACTCTAAAAGCTACAAATTTTACCCAAATAAAAAAAAACCTTTTGCTTCGGTCAAAATGATCACGGCAATAGTAAAAATTAATATTTAAATCCCCCAAAAAAAGTTTATTGGGGATTTAATTCAAATTTAGGCTCTGCAGTCTGATTCTACTGGTGTCATAGTATATTTTTTATATATGTTTTAAAAATAGGTTAAAATCAGTTAAAGCTTTTAGGGGTATGAACATCTTATGGTTTCAAAGTCAACCCCCTACCCCCATCCCCTAGCCCCCTGGGGCTCAAAACCCCCCTAAAAATGAAAATAACCTTAATTTTCTCAGAAACCATTTGACCAATAGGGATGATTTCTTAAACTTAAGCTTTTATGGTTATAAACTAACTTCTAGTTTAGAAGTCACCCCCCTGCCGCCTACTCCTAGCCCTCCGGGGCTCAAAAAAACCCTAAAAATGAACCTAACCTTAATTTTCTCAGAAACCATTTGACCAATAGAGATGAATTCTTAAACTTAAGCCTTTATGGTTATAAACTAGCTTTTGGTATAGAAGTCACCCCCCTGCTGCTAACCCCTAGTCCTCCGGGGATCAAAAAAAAACATAAAAATGAACCTAACCTTTATTTTCAAGGGGGTGACTTATAATCTAGGAGTTAGTTTATAATCATAAAAGCTTAAGTTTAAGAAATCATCCCTATTAGTCAAATGGTTTCTGAGAAAATTAAGGTTGGATTCATTTTTAGGATTTTTTGGAGCCCCGGAGGGCTAGGGGTTGGCGGCAGGGGGGCGACTTAAAATCTAAAAGTTAGTTTATAACCATAAAAGCTTAAGTTTAAGAAATCATCCCTATTGGTCAAATGGTTTCTGAGAAAAATAAAGGTAGGTTCATTTTTAGGGTTTTTGGAGCCCTGGAGGGCTAGGGGTTGGCGGCAGGGGGTGACTTATAATCTAGGAGTTAGTTTATAATCATAAAAGCTTAAGTTTAAGAAATCATCCCTATTGGTCAAATGGTGTCTGAGAAAAATAAGGTTAGGTTCATTTATAGGATTTTTTAAGCCCCGGAGGGCTAGGGGTTGGTTGCAGGGGGGTGACTTCTAAACTAGAAGTTAGTTTATAAGCATAAAAGCTTAAGTTTAAAAAATCATCCCTATTGGTCAAATGGTTTCTGAGAAAATTAAGGTTAGGTTCATTTTTAGGTGGGTTTTGAGCCCCGGGGGGCTTGAGGGTGGGGGTAGGGGGGTTGACTTTGAAACCATAATATGTTCATACCCCTAAAAGCTTAAGTCCAAAAAATTTGAACGGTTCATCAAGTGGTTCCGGAGAGACCCCCCCCCCCCCCAGCATCAAAAAAGCTTCAGTTATGTCCCCCTTTTACGTCTCTAAGTCAAAAATTGCGGTCACAAAATCTATTTATCTAACAACTGCAAAATATCCTTAACCTTAAATATCTCAAGGGGACTTGCACAAAAAATTTTAGCTTACTACCTCTAATAGGAACTGAGATAATAGGGGGGGGGACGCCCCCCCCCCCCCCCGACTTATTAAGGTGCGGTAAGGGGCCCGACCGTAAGGGGTTAATTAAGTGAATCAGTCTGTTAGACCAATGGTAGAAACTCAGCAGATAGACGAGACAGACAGACAGGCAAGAAGAATGATCAAATTACAGTTTGACCATAATAGACAAAAAAAGAGGCAGTTAGACAGATAGACTGACAAGTGGAGTGACAGACAGACAAAAAAACAGACAGACAGAGGGACAGACAGACAAAGGGGTATTGCCTAAAAACAGTTTGGCTGCTATATGAAACATTAAAACCCACCATAAAAAGAAATTTACATTAGTTTCATTATTTCGATACTCAACGCCCCCCCCCCCTCCCCAACTCAAAGGGGTTTATTATTTCTTAAAACCAATAAGTGACTTCTCAGCATAATAAAATTGAAAATACTTTTTATTTCATCAATTTATCTTAAATAGAACGAAAGTTATAATCATTTTATTGTCTACAAGAAAAATGCTTTGAGTAAAAATCAACCTAATTGTCAGTAAAAACGTCATATTTATGCATATTTACACAGTAAATAAATTTTAAAATTGTATTCTATTGTAATGAATAACTTAAGGGGGTTGTATGAATTATAAAAAACCTAAAAAAACCCTAATTTGGTTAAATTAGTCCACGTAAAGATTGATTTAGTACAGTACGTATGAATAAGTTGTCAATTTCCTGCCAGAGTCCTTGTGTTACAGACCTTATTTATAGAAAAGCCCCGCTTTTAAAAATATTAAAAGGGAATAAAACAGCCACAAACATAAAGGTAGTATAAAAGCTTTTTATTAAAGGAGGGAACTTATAGCAATATGAAGAAAAAAAAACTAGGTGTCCAGTGGCCGTAAAAGATTATCTGTTTTAAAAAGTACAACTTTATTTGTGGTAATGTTTTTGTTTGTTTATAAAGATCTTGCAGATAATGACTGGTTGATTTCTCCATTTTCGAGAAGCTATATATATATATATATATGCTACGTGATGTTTTTGTAATTTTTATTATCCATTCAAGTCTTGGGATGTATTCCCTTCCCAACCTTTAGAATTCAGAAGTACCTAGATGTTAGGGGCACCTAATATAGTAGTTGTAACGACGAGTTATTTTAAAACTATTTAAAATACACAAATATATCCTTCAGTGCAATGTATTCCTCAAATGTTTAGCATTAAAACACCGTTAAATCTACATTATTGGGGGGAAAATACTTGTTTTTTTCAGCACTTATTCCTATTTTGTTGATTGGTTTATTATTGTCATAAGTTTCCCCCTTTAACACATACATCTAATTGCATTAAAATTATTAGGTTTACAAAAATAGCGAATTTAAATATTTTAACAATACGAAAATTAAGCAAAATTCTCAAGTTTATAAATTGTAAGGGGTTTTCTTTCATATGAATATGATATGTAATTTTTAAGATAGTGAAAATTAATTTTGTTTTTGTGGTAGCATATTTACCCTATTTGAGGGGGGGGGGGAATTTACAGGTATTTTAAAAGTGTTTAATGACACTATGGTGCTTTTAAATTATATTTTACCTAGTAGTAACCTAATATTCTCTTTTATAAATCTTAATTTTGATGAAATATGAAAATTTTTAAAGCCATACGGAACGTAAACAATGTTAATGAGATGCTTATCTTATGGTAGGTAAGGTTAAGTTTGGGTTAGGGCTCTAGGAGAGCCCCAAAGGGATAGTGCCCCGTAGGTTTATAACCCATTTATATAAAAAAAAAAGAAAATGTGCTTTTTTCTTCTTCTAAAATTAAAAAGTAAGGGCAGTTATGTTCGACAATATTCAAAATTCAAATTCAAAATTTATTAGCCTAGTACATGTCTTAGGCTATATACCAAATGGCTGTGTTCGAACCACTAAGGTGTATTGCCAATAGATTTAAATACCTGGGCGAAGACACTAGTACAAATCATACATATAAGCAAGATCTGTCAAAGAGAATAGTAAAATTACAGCTTCCGCAAATAGTAACCCATACAATAACATAATAAAATAAAAATTAAGATTCAAACAATATTTGTTTAAGATAATGAATAAACCCACTGAAGATAAGACTTGATGTGGACCTAGTAAGGACTAAAGAACCAGACTTGAACCACCATTTCTCTCCTACAAAAAGAAAAGTAATCTATAAAATAAAATAAAATGATGTCTACTGTCTGTCTGTGTAGCCAACCGCTGAACCGATATGGTTCTCCTTTAGAGAAAATCTTTCTATTGAGTAAAGTTAACCTCCGCCCCACCCCCTCTCCCATTTTTCTTATAAAATGAATTAATAGTGAAGGGTGGACTGATTCCCACCCTCTTCCTCAAGTGCCCCTAGGGGCGTAGCCGCCTGTCAAAACTAAAAAGTAGAACGATGTGTGTTTATCTGTCTGGCCGTATGAAGGTAGTGAAATGATAATTGATAGCCCTTTGGACTGATTAGGCTAAGGTAATACACCTACTAATCAATCAATGGATTTAAGCTATTTTTAATATATAAGACAATCCCCCCGCCCCCTCATGAAAAATAATTCAAAAACTAAGATTAAATCCCGCCCCTAGCCTCATAGCCTCTAGGAGCTATGTATAATTTTTTTTTAAATTTGAATTAAGCAAAAATTCTTACCGTGGCTATGCCATGACGATCCTTGATTTGAGTCATAAACAACTAAGAATAAATAATTATGTTAAAATAGTTCTTTTGGCTGTTTTTTAGATATTATTGTACAAATACCTGTCATTTATTTATTTGAGTTTTGAAGCAAACTTTAAAAATAATTCTTAAAGTCCAACCTTTGAAATATATCTTTGCAGAGTGCACTGTTAGTTTGTAAAAATGCTCAAGCACTTTGTTATGCAAGAAAAAGTAAAACTAGGATAATTTTATCTTAAATTGGCGCAGCAATAACAAGAAAACACTTTTTAAAGAAATTTGAACAGTTATTTTTTTTAGTCAAAATAATTTTGATAGTAACTGTTAATAAATCAATTTATAGGTATTTCATAGAGAGTTTATTTAGGCTTTGACAAAGGCAAGCATCACTGACAGAAGTACAGACATCCTAATTATAGAAAATCCTCGCTTTTTTAAACAAAAAAGTGAAAGAAGAATGAATTAACTCTTACTGTCAAAAGTTGGAGTTCTAATGAAGTGCGAGGCAGAGAACTCAGATTCCCCGTAGTTGTTCCAACATTTCACTTTTACCTACATAGATGGATAGATAGATTGATTGATAGATAGATAGATAGATAGATAGATAGATAGATAGATAGATAGATAGATAGATAGATAGATAGAGATAGATAGATAGATAGATAGATAGATAGATAGATAGATAGATAGATAGATAGATAGATAGTTAGATAGATAGATAGATAGATAGATAGATAGATAGATAGTTAGATAGATAGATAGATAGATAGATAGATAGATAGATAGATAGATAGATAGATAGATAGATAGATAGATAGATAGATAGATAGATAGATAGATAGATAGATAGATAGATAGATAGATAGATAGATAGATAGATAGATAGATAGATAGATAGATAGATAGATAGATAGATAGATAGATAGATAGATAGATAGATAGATAGATAGATAGATAGATATATAGATAGATAGATAGATAAGATAGACAGATAGATAGATAGATGGTTAGATTTAAATCTTTTACCTCATATCTTGTATTAGGATGTAGATTTGTCAATGGAAAGGAATAATGAGTGTCTCTGAAATTAAATATGAACAAGATTAGTTTTAATATAAACTTACGTCTTTTCAAATTAAAAATAGTTACCTGTCATTTTATGTATAAACAATAAACATACAACCCCCAAATTTAAAATTGATTATATTTTTATAATCCTAGCTCTAAAACGGCTTTGAAATAAAGAAGCCCTCCTTCTTCATATTTATTTTGCAATAAAAAAATATTGAATCTATTGCAGTTCACGGTAAAATACTGCTGGTAACGAATGTTGCAAAAATCTATGAATTTTAAAGGCTGCTAGCTGCCAAACTGCTGAACGTATATATCATACCCGCACACCATTTAAAGCGGTATAAGAAGGCCTACCAATAATCTGTAATAGCCAAGATCCATTGATGCACAGGGAAAGCTTCACTGAAGAAAAAACGCGTAAAATATGCCTTTTTCGCGCATTTCACTGCACTGCGAGATTATTATACATTATTGATTTATGGCTATTCCAAATTATTTGTAGGCCTTTTTATGCCGCTTAAAACAGTGTGCGGGCATGATCTATACGTTCAGCCGTTTGGCAGCTAGCAGCCTTTAAAATTCATAGATTTTAGGCAATATTCGTTACCAGCAATATTTTACCGTGAACTGCAGTAGATCCAAAATATTATATAAATGCAATGAACAACGGTTAATACGCTAAACTT
The DNA here is from genome assembly GCF_053477335.1 of Acartia tonsa. Taxonomy (NCBI): domain Eukaryota; kingdom Metazoa; phylum Arthropoda; class Copepoda; order Calanoida; family Acartiidae; genus Acartia; species Acartia tonsa. The sequence goes on along the minus strand of NC_137266.1, from coordinate 14,136,792 downwards.
GAAACAATAAGTTCCTCCGTAATAAGGGGGATATATGCCACAAAGATTGGCCGAACTATATCAATTGACGTCATGGCGTCAATCGGGATATCTTTTTTAATTTGTTCCATTTTTACCAGAGCTGGATCTTTAAATCATTTTAGTGGTGAGCCAGATCGGGGTGATCCGAATTTCAGCCAATCACAGCGCGTCATTACATAAAATGCTGTGCTCTCATTGGTGGACAGTTGGATCACCCCGATCTGGCTCTTCACTAAAATGATTTAAAGATCCAGCTCAGCTTTCAAACTTAGAGACACGCGAAGTGCAAAAAAATTGCAAGTATTTCACCTGTTAAAAAATTGTGAATTAGAAGGATGTTCAAAGTTGTATTTGTCCCACTGGGCGTCATAGAAATCCTAATATTCATATTATTAATACAATTAAACATAATCACCAGAATTTACATATTTATAAAGTCAAATATTTGTTTGGTTTAATTGAGGAATTTATTTAGAAATTTTTTTTTGTACTGTCATTATCAAAAATTGTTTGATTTTTAGATAGAATATAAAGTCTAAAAGAAATTTTTACCTTTTGTTTTATTATTTGTTAAAAAAAAGATTTAAAATAAAAATTATAAAATCAGGGATCGATAGCCGCGCCTAAGTTGGATGATTTTAACAAATTTTTTAAATGAAGGTTTGCCATATTTGAATCAGGTTTAGACTTCCAGCTGGTTTTCAAAATAGTAAACGGTAAATTTCCCTGAGCCTTACAAGCGGATGACGCGCGGCTGCCGAGTCCTGGATAAAATAACTTACAGCCCGTCTGATAGAAATTTGAGAGTTGGTGACCGGAGCAAAGCTTTTCACTATCCAACTAACATTGTATTGTCTTAAAAATAAACATATTTCAAGAAAACAGAAAACATTAATAAGAAATTGTCTTGTAAAATGGATATAGAATAAACGTGGATATTATTAAAGGGGAAAAGTTGTCGTCAATAATGATTGTTAACATGGAACGCATTTATTGGTCAGCCAAATTTTTTAATATTAGAAAGCCACAATTAACAAGAAAGATTAAATTATTATTCATAGTTCTCTCCCTTCTTTTCTCATTCTAAAACTAAAAAAATACTACCTTGTAGATATTTGGTCCAAAGTTGTAATTATTTCAACGCCATTTGGACGACCTGTAAAAATTTAAAATAATTTAAATTATAAATAAAATAAAGCAATTTTGCTAAATAACATTTATTTTAATTGTTTTTAAAAAGAATACCAACGCGCGCCTGTAAGTAAACGCATAGCTCAAGAAATTGTAATATTGGAAAAACTAACATTAAAAATTATTGATTTCTAGGGGGGAAAAAATATTTTTTAAAATCAAATTAATAGGATAAACCAATCATGTAAAAACAAAAAAAGTTATGTTCTGATACTAATTATAGAGTTTCTAAATTATATATAACGTTTATGTGAATCATCATACAACGTTTGAAATAGATAGGACGTTTCTTACAAGCATAAAGATATATCCGTTACGTACGCACCAAAAAAGTATAAAATTTTGAGTTTCAGATGAAGTAAATAAAAATATAAATGAACCTGATAATAGGAGCGAAGCTTCTCGTTTACCAAGTGTGTTGGAGGCCGAACATACATATTCCCCGAGGTCTGCCTCTCGTACCTTATATAATATCAAGTTAACGGAGCAATTTCATAGACACAATAAAAACTGTCCCGAATTTGTATTAATTTTGAGGAACACGACTCCAGTGACGTCATATTTTTCTTTCCCGAAAAAGGGAAGGGGGGAAGAAAATCTCTTCAAAAGAGATGGGGAAAACCCCCTTTTCTCCCATCTCTTTTTGCTTCCCCCCTTCCCTTTTTTTCTTTCCCCCTTCCCTTTTTCTGGAAAGAAAAATATGACGTAACTGGAGTCGTGTTCCTCAAAATTAATACAAATTCGGGACAGTTTTTATTGTGTCAATTTCATAACTCACTTTGTCGGTCCGTCAGTCAGACTAGGTGGGAAATGAACGATCGATAAACATCTAATGTATTAAATACATATAGTCTGTCTGTGGATTTTAAATGCCAATGAAGTTATGAGACTTTTACAGGAGAAATTTTATTTCCTCGGCTGCCATTACAGATAGGCAGTTAATTTTTTTTTGAAATTCAATAGACCAGTAAGCATCTACTCCATCACTGACTTGGTCCGTCGGTAATACTCTATAAATTTTACCTTATCAATAGTTAAACTAGCATGAGAACGGTTTGTGGAGGTAGAGTAAAGTCCGCCCATTAAAACATCACTGCGATACCAGATTACCTAAAAGTTGAATGTTTAAATAAAAAATAAACAGTATTTTTATTCTTACCCTCTTAAAAAAAATTTCATAACCAGAAAAAAATACATCCAAGGAAAATTAGGTGCGCACTAATCCCACCCCCCCCCTCTCATTTTTACAAAAAAAATTTCAGAAAAAAGAGAAAATTTTTACCCTATGCCTAAACCCTGTAGGGGCCCTAACCCGCGGTGCCTAATCTCAATATCCAGTATAACCTAACCTATTCTGACCTAAGTGACAACAAACAACCCCTCCCCCCCTCTCCTTCTTATTTACAATTTATTAGTTTACTAGTATTTATGATTGTTGAGAAAAATCTCTCTAACCTCTGAACAGATCGGGTTCTCCTTAACAGGGTAGCTTCTCATAGGTCCCGGAAAAGTTTATAACTATTTTGGGAAAACCACCCTCCCCAGAGAAATCGAAAAAAATGAAAATAAAAAAAAGGAAAAACGCCGCCCAGCGGACATTTTTGCAATTAGCTAAAAACATAACAAACACCATCTATCTGCGGAAAAAATATTTTTGGTAAATAGTTGATTTTAAAAAAGATTGAAAAAAAAACAATTTTACGTGTCCCTAGAGGCCTCTAGGGGCGTGGCCGCTAGTAATAGATAAAGACCTGTGGCATAGGTACTCCAGAAACAGTACAGAGGAGCATAGCTGATTCGGAATCTGTCTTTAATACTTCTCTCAAAGTTGCCTGGATTTCGGGTGCATCTGATAAGCAAAACAAGGATAACAAAATCTATAAGCAGCGTAGCGTAGCAGACAAACGGATAAAGTGGGTTGTACAGCAGATGTTCAGCAATCAAAATATTTTTTTTCATCTCAAAACCTGTTAGATAATTATATGTTTAAATGTAAATTATATAATGGAAGCTCTCTGGTATATAAGGGTATATTCAGGCAAAAATCATACACAGCCGAAAGAAAAAGAAATTCATTTTTACCATAGCCTTACGGACTGACGGATATACAAAGTAAATTGAAGAGTAGATTCGCTTCTAATAATAATTGGTTAATGAATGGATTTATTAGATTTTAATAATTTTGTTTATTGCAACAAACACGGAACAATTAATGAGATTTAATTCTGAAAATTTAAAATTTTGCTTTCCTGTATTTTATTTGATGATTATGGTCAATTTTATACAATATGAATTCTTTGCTTTAGCTTTGGCCTTTAAAATAAATGAAAAATTTAATTCAAAGGCACAATGAAAGACATTTATTCTAAAGGTAGCCTAGTAGGAGTAAATAATTGCAGTAGTTTAATAGATTTTTAGTAGAGTAGCTTATACAAAACTAAATAAACTAAAAATACTGAATACTTTCTCACTAAAACAAAAAAAGATAGGTAGTGCAGCATTGCAAGTTAGCGATAGTTTGGATGAAGCAAAAAAAAACAGTCAACAGCTAATTATAAAACAGGTAAAAGTAAGAAAACATGTTAATATAAATAAAAATACAACAATAAAATCTCCAATCCTTGCTAGCTATACTTTTCAATTGTGATTTAGTTACATACGGACATACAAAGGACATACTTTAGTTAGAGAGTAGCTGGGCTACTTATATGAGATAGTTTTATGAATACATTTCTCTATCCGTAGAAAAGATGAAAAGAATACTTACACATTACTTGAACATCTATCATGTCTTGAGACGGTGAACCTAAATATTTTCAAGGATAGATTCAATAGATTCATTAGATAGAAAGATAGATAGGTGATTAGATATATATATAGATAGATTGATTTGTCGTTTTAACGGTTAATTGCGGTAACTCACGGCGGTAAAATTAATTTCAATAATCCAGATTTTAAATTCAAGCAAACTTGCATCTTAATTTATTTTTAATAACTCTAAAGCTTTCTTGGGGGCTAAACCGATATTGTTTTACTTCACAAGTTCTGGAAAGGTTTATAGCTATTTTATGGAGAGAAAAAAGACTCATCCCACTCTGCATTTTTTTTAATTTTTCTTTTTAAATCTAAAACACAAATTGGATGGTTGACTTCATTCTTACCCTTCACCCTCCCCCCCCCCCCACACACACACTAAGTGCCCCTGAAACCTGTAGGTATACTAAAGTAACAGGATGTTTGTTTGTCAGTGTGTCTGTACCGAAGGATCTCGCTAACCGCTAAACCGATCGGGTTCTCCTTAACAGGGTAGATTTTCATGGGTTCTGGGAAGGTTTATAACTATTTTGGGGGAGGGTATAACCACCCTCCCAAGAGAAATGACAAAAAAATCTAAAATTTTTAAAATATACGTGAGACTTCAACGTAACATAAAGAGAATCGTAACATAAAGAAGTAACGTAGAGACTTTAACAAACAAAAACAACTAAAGTGCCACTAGAGGCCTCTAGGGGCGTATCCGCTAGTAGATAAATAAAATAAGAGATAAACTCACCCACTAAATTATCTGCAACACAATAGTACACTCCTGCGTGTTCTCTTTGAGCTGAGGGTATACTAGAAACAAATATTGGCATTCTCCTCTTTTTTTCAATTTTGAAAATTTGAGTACCACCCCCCCCCCCCCCCCTAGTTTTAGGTTAGGTTAGATTATAGGCTAGGGAACCGAGCGCTGCGGCTAGGCAGGCAAGGGGGCCGAGCGCTGCGGCCAGAGTTGTTCGTTGTCGGGGGGGAGGGGGGTGTACTCAAACTTTCAAATTGAAAAAAAAATTTCTAAGAGGATATTACCCAAATATTTATGTTCCTCCATATGGGGGTTGTGTGTTAGTCTTCCCCCTTCTCAGAATATGGTTAACTGTTATTTTTGTACGCAATATTTTAGCTTTAAACACAAAGCGTGCTAAAAAGTCACCTTAGAAAATGTATAAATTATCAAATTTTAAGAAAAGCAAATTATTGCTTCAGCACAAATTACCCCTTCCTCTTCACTTGACTGTCGTGATGAAACACAATTGAATTTTTTAATTGTTAACTTTTTTGCAATTGAAAATACGAACCTTTCGCAAATTTGATTATTCAAAACAAATTAAAATTGTATACCTTAATGTCGATCCATTTGCAATTGCGTTAGCTGGTAGTGGTCCATTCTAAAAATAAAACTATGATCTACAAATAATTCAAAGTCAAATAATGTTTGTTTGTCCAATTTTTTTGAAATAAGGTTGATCCTGGGTAGAAATTAGACAGATAGACAGAATGCAGTGAGAGGAACAGACATTTGTATAGAAGCTTTGTATTTAAACACTTTAAAACCAAACAATAGAGAAATATAGAGATATAGAAAAAAAAAGATAAAAAAGGTGTTAAAAAAAGAGTTTTGTAACAAATATTAGCAAGAGAAAAAAAGCAAGAATGTAAAGAAAAAGCAATAAAAAGATAAAAAGAAACAAACAAAGCAAAAGTTTGTCCATCAAAAAAAAAGCAAATTGTTGAAGAATAATAGTTGAGTTTAGTTTCCATATTATTCTTATACATGTATAAAAGGATACTTTTTACTTTTTAGTAGTGAAGCGAAATGCTGAAATGTCCGTATGTCTGTCCATCTATAAGCTAGACTACACTAAAAAGAACAGGCTACTTCAGAAGATTATATATTCCTCTTATTCAAAATTTCTCGATTCTAATCGTTTGAGAGTTTATGTACAAATCTAAAAAGAATATTTAGTGATAAAATCTGCTAGACTATCATTCTTTTCTATCTAAATGTTTTTTAACTTGCTAATACTGCGCAACTTCTGGACATAGTTGTCCTTGTTGCCTACACAGAGATATATTCAAACTACTTTATATACAAATTATTAGATTAGTGCTACAAAGAATTTTATTAGATTTTTAGATGGTCATTTCTTTTAAGAGATTTGAGCTTTATTTTTAAAAATAGTTTGGAACATGTCCTGAACCTTCATGAAGTTTCCCTAAAAATATAAAACAAGAACTAAAACACCCATTAGTCAATTTATGTGATTTTACCTCTTTTCTTAAAACATGTCATCTTGAATAAATTTTGTACATTTTGTAAACCCCCTTTTAAACATTGTCTAAATGTTTATGGTAATATTCATCAAATAATTTTTATGTTTTGCCTTCAAAAAGAAAATCACATTTTTATGCAGCGAAAAAGTTAAATCATTACATTTTCTGTATTCAAAACTAAAGTTTTTTTACAACATAATCATGACATGGTAAATTACCCTTTTTCTTACCTTTCACTAGCCAAAATATAAAGAATGTCCGAAAATTTGTAACAACTACTCAACGTATATAATTGATTTTGCTTTTTACAGGAGCTTCATATAGATCCTGGTCAGGAATATATTAAATATGTGAGCGCATTATATGTATAGCATGATATGACTTTGAAAGAGCTTATTTGACACACGTTGTTTTAGAAATGATAGCCAACATTATGTGTCCCATCACGATTTCTTGCTGGGTAAGTTTTTTTTCCAACCCTGTATTTTTTAAAATCAAATTGAGATATAGCCACGAATAAAAAGCCTCCCTGATTAATTGGTATATCAGTTCGCGGGCCTTTCAGTGCCAACAGACTTACAGACAGACACAGATATATCCTAACTTTATATACAAATTAGATTTTAAAAATATTGTTTAGATATATAAAGCTTGACCTAATGTTAAAATCTGTGGTAAATACAAAAACCTCTAGTTCTAGCATTAAACACATTAGGTTAATGATTTTAAAAATTGTAACATGTTTGAAAGAAAAAAAACTTTTAAATTGCAACATTCCATTATCCATAATCAATGCAAAAAAGGAATTACATGTATGATTTCAAGTTTCAGTAGGGAAAAATTAGATTGAATACGTTTCCTTGTTAAAGATAAATTATATTTTTTTATTTTTCTACAAAGTAAAAGAATGAGACAAAAATATGAAATGAAAGGAAATATTTTCCCTAAAAGCTGATCCTTTTAATTCCTGATCTGACCATTTTGTTTACCTGGAATTTCCAGTAAATTTCTGGTGGAGGAACACCCTGAGCTGTACACATCAGTGTTTCAAATTGACCCTCATCCACCTTCAAACATAAAAATGTTAAAGCGAAGCTTGTCTATCATTTAGATAGGTCGGTGCGTTCATAATGTATAGCTTTTATCGTTAAGTATGAATATTAAATGCGTTGCTGCCTAACATTACCAATATTTGTTTGTCTGTCTGACTTGTTGAGCTTCGCTTTCATGGAGATTGTCATCCTTCAAAATTTTAAAAATGGAATTGTGAAGTCAAATATATGTTAAACGTTTTGCTGAAGTCTAGGTGTATTTAATTATGAAATTAAATTACGATTATGAAAATAAAATGACGTGTTGTTTAAAACTTTTACCTCTACTTTTGGATTTACAGCATTTATTGTAGGTGGTACCAATACTTCTACCTAAGATATATAAACATGATTTGATAGATTTATTGTAGAAATTCTATACTTATGTTTCACTGTCTTACTAACGGTATAACATTGTTAAGATGAGATAATATTTAATTTATGTGGCCAAATTTTCATGAATTTATTCATACTGTACAACATCTTACTGTTTTTTTCAGCTGAAGAGTTGGATGGAAGAATAGACCTAAGAGACACACTCTTTAAATCAGCCAATGTAGGATAACAGTAAAAGAACAGTCTGACCATCTTATTGGTTGTAATGTGTACAGACTTAGTAATGGAATAATATATTGTATAAAACAAAACAAAAATCAAGGTGTTTGTCTGCTAAAAAGTTAATAACTTGAATGTTATGAAACTCTGAATTCTTTAAATTGTTAACATTTTCAACTCTTTTTTGCACTGTTTATTAAATGTTGCAATAACAATTAGTTTTTATAAACTTTTAAAAATACAGTTTGCAATGTTTTACTCATAAAAAGAATAAATAAGTTAAAAAGCTTAAACATTTTTTTGTACGAAGCATCTTTGTATTGTATTGTTTAAAAAAAAAAGTTGACAAATGTTCTTACGTATGGACGAACATTACCTGATTGACGTCATTCCTCTCTAATATGACGTCAATCGGGTAAGTTCGGCCAAACGTTTGGAATTCCGTCCACTTTTTTGGAGACAATAAAAGATGCTTCGTACACTAGACACAAGTTGCATAATTTTGTACGTATATTATTGAACAAAAATAATAAAGCACTTGACAAAAGTAAAAGTAAAACAAATAAAAACTAAGGGAGAAAGAAAAACAAGGGTGATTATGTTCATTAGTTGTTATTAGTCATAGCAGCTATTGTATTTTCATCAATTTAAAGCCATTTAAATCTTTTAAATTTATAAAAAAAACATCAATTAATAAGGATGATAAAGTCACTTCAGACAATAAACATTAACTTGCTGACAGATAGTAAGTTAGGACTACCAGACAAAGGTATTGAAATTAAAGGGTCAGTTGTCTGTTTGGTGTTAATTGGCCTAAACTTACAGCTGTTATGTTCAGCAATCCAGGGAGGAGACAATGGATCGAATATTCAATTTTTTCGAGTCTCAGACTTTAAGTACTGGCTTAAAGGGAATGTACAAGAATTTAGCAGTTTCTGGCTGACTTTGGGTACTTGCGCAACCAATGCCGCAACTCGTGTGTTAGTTTTGAATATCTAGCAGAAAAGTATCAATAAACTTAATTTGTTATGATGTGGCTGGTTTTAACAATTTTTTTCTCTCCAGAAAATATCATTTCATAAATAAAAACTTTATTGTGATATTTGTTTAATAACTATTCTAAGAACCCAATTAAATTTTGGGTTATTGGGCAATGGGTTGAATGGGTTCCTGGGAGATTTTTATAGTTATTAATTACAGAATGATTATGTCAGTCTGATGTGCTTGTAATCTAATTTTCAAATGAATGCTTTTTTCTTGGAACTAACTCTTTTCTTATTTTATAGTTTTCTGCCTCTCCCTTTACAATTTCCTGCATATTTTCCAGATAAATCTGGATTTCATAGTCTTTCAGTGATAACTCTTAAATTGAATTAATTGCCCATTGTCCCCTCCCTTACTCCCTGTCAGCAATCTCACTAACACAATTCAATTTACAAAGCAAGCCAGTAAGGGAACTTGATATCATACAACTTTAAAGATACTTCTGAGAAAAAGTTTTATGTGGACTTTTGTTTTTACCTGGTACGGGTGTTTGGTAATCTCCTGATTCCATTCAACTTGACAAATATACTGTCCTAAATACATAGACAATCATTTGTATAGGTTTTAGATACATTGTTTAACAAGGATATTTATATATACTAGAAGCGAATGATAAATGTACAAAATAGTTTAGTATCTAAGATATGGATTACGTCACACAATTCTGTCTTTGTTACCCGTAAAAAAAGCACAATTTTAGGCCCTAATTCGATAGATACTAGATACTATTTCGAAAAGTCCGTCAAGAGATTATGACGTCATACGATAAAATAACCAATGAGAGGCCAGCATAAAATTTACCATTAGTCAATTACAGTGTATACTGGCCTCTCATTGGCTATTCTATCGTATGACGTCATAATCTGTTGAGGGACTTTAATCATCTTCCTATTTCGAATACGTAAACTTTAAACAAAAAAAATAAAAGTTTTCCTTTATAAAAAATAAAGCCAGTTAAAAGTCATATTTTTTACCTGAATAGGCAAGATCCACATTTTCAACAGCAAGACTGTACGAGTCAATTTTTTCATTGTTTCCAATTAATTTTGTCTCATTGTGCCAGTGCAGGTTTGGATCTTTTCTTACTCTAAACATGCAAGATTATGACTCAGCCTTTATATTAAAATAACAGAGCTGGACCTTTAAATCATTTTAGTGGTGAGCCAGATCGGGGTGAGCCGAATTTCAGCTAATCACAGCGCGGCATTTCATAAAATACTGTGCTCTCATTGGTGGAAAGTTGGCTCACCCCGATCTGGCTCACCACTAAAATGATTTAAAGATCCAGCCCAGAATCAAATAATTCAGGGAGGGATTGAAAATTGGAAGACGAAGAATTCTGACGTAATGAAAATGAGGGATGAAAAGAGGAGGAGTGGGAAAAAAAACAAAAAAAGATATGGATAATCCCTCATTTTTAATACGCCACATACTGATTTTTTGAGGGACTTTCTTCTTCTTCAAAAATAGGGCTGTTTATTACACTGGTCGCCAAAGTCTTATAATAATGTTTTCTTAATCGTTGGCTTAACAACCTTGGGACTTTTATTTTAATTGATTGGTTCATTTAGTTGTGTGTCCAAAAGTTTGTTGTGTATCATCATTAGGGATGTACATCAATTTTCAGACAATTGACGGTAAAATTAGTGTAAAACCTCATTTATGATTAACAAAACAAATTCCAATTTAAATTAAGATTACTGGTGAAATCTGGATGTATAAAAACTGTTGGTTTGTACAACCTAATTAAAGTCTTTCAGCCAATACTTGAAAGACCAGTAAAAGATACAATCTTATGTCCCCTTCCATCCCTATAAAAAAAACACTTACATGATATGTCCCACAGATAGAATATTGCCAGAGTGCTTCCATATTACAGTTCCGCCATCTTAAATAAATTTAACGAGGTTTTTTACGGCGGCTTCCCTAAAAAGTGTCAAGGGGAGCATATAACCACCATCCCCCACTCTTATTTTTAAATGATTCGTGCTTTAAAGATAAAAATCCTTCCCCTTATTTTCATTTTTTCAATATAGGGGGAGGGGTGGTTCTGTGCTTGAATAGGGTCTTTGAGGAAAAGGATTAGGTAAAAAAAGTGTTCTATCATTAGCATAGCTAATCAAAAAATACTCATGTCTGCCTGTCTCTCTAAAATACACTAGTTAGTTTTAGCCGGATAAAACTGAAATGTAATCTTGAATTTTTGGATAATATCTACTAAAGAAAAAATCCTTTTTTGTTTTAATAAAATTTTTACTATTCTTTGCAAATAAAATTTAGATAAAGCTTAAATATATAAAATATTCTTTTTAAATAACTTACTTTTATTTCTTATATTGCAGAACAGTATTAGTTGATCCCCACGAACCAGGGTGAAGTTTGAGGGTGTGTGTAAAATTTCTGGTTTCACTGTTTTAATTTTTCCATGTCATAATATTATTTTTGATTAAATTTAAAAAGAGGATAACTAATCATTATATGAAAGTACCAGAATGTCCGTCTAAAACTCTGTCTGTATGTTAGCAAATTTTTTATATTATCTTTTACAACTTAATAAAACTAAAATTCAGATGGTGGATCTTACTCCCAACCCCCAATTCTCTAGAAGGGCCTTTAGAAATGCAGTCGCTTGTGACTAATAAATTTAAAAATAAAAATTTTAATGAGCATTGAATTTAAAAGTTGAGACATAAACATTTAATTTCATAAATTTAACAAAGAAGGAGGTTATACGTCTAATATTTTATTATTGTGACTTCTAAAAACAGGCATATTGCAGTACAATAGCATGCTTTAATACGCTTGAAAATTTATGTAATTTTTAAATGTAATGATTTTGTATTTCAAACTAAGATTCATACTAATACAAATTTTGGTAATAAAAGGGACAAAATTTACACATTTTTTATATATATACGAATCGCTTTACCGCTAGTCTCTAGGGGCTAGGCCACATTAGGGGGGTGTACCATGTAATGCACCTACTAATCTTAACTCTTTACTTTGATGGAAATTTAGATATGGAAAAGTCAAAAAGGGTGACGAATCCCCCAAACCACCTTAACAATAATGGACATAATTGTTTGTCTTCGTATTTTTCCTTTAATTTTGCTCGAGATTATACCATTGTGTTATAACTCTCTAAGAGATGTGGAACCTTTGGTAGAATTCTCTGATTAAATACTGAATCATTTACCCCCATCCTTTTTTCCCCTTATAAACCTTTTTTTCTGTGCTTAGAAAGGACCTTTACACTACGGTTCTCAACCCTATTGTACCTTTCATTAATTTACATGAAAACATCTCAAAAAATAAACTAAATAACTAATGGTGTGGGGGATTTGTATTCCACTAGATATTGGAAGGATGTTGCCAAAATATTTATGTCAAAATTACATGAAATATCCTTTTATTGCAAACATTTTCTAACAAATTTGATTTTTAAAAATTAGATTCAATATTGTGGCTGACAGAAATAGAGTGAGAGGGAGAAATAGAGAGAGAGGGAGAGTGAGAGAGAGAGAGTGATGTGCCTACTTTCTTGAAAATGGATAAGAATATATTCAAACTAAGATAACGTTTTCCAGTAAAGTTTAGATGTGTTGCGTTGACATATAATTTAAGGAATATTAATTCAACTCAGACTAAAATGTTTACATAATTCGTTGTAGAAAAGTGTTATACTAAAATCTCTACTAGGAGTGCACCCTTTTTTTAAAAAGCGAAGCTTTTCTATAATTAGGGTCCGTCCGTTAATCTTAATCATTACAAGAAAGTCCGTACGTCCATTTTAAACATGTTGATTTTTTTACTTTTTAAACAACAAATTTTTATGTCTTCTAATCTTCCGATTGATCCGATTTTTGGTATGTTGATTCCTGGGATAACAAAGTATAATGTTATAAGCGAAGCAACTTTATAATTAAGTCCTAAAAATTTAAGTATATCCATAAACATTATTCTGTATCAAGCAGTTTTTCAAGAAATTTACTTACAATTTTGCTTCGACTCTTATACATTTATATTCTATTTATTCAGTTCTGACACTATATAAGTGTTAATGTCCCTTTGTGCTACCTTTTCAGTGCTTCGCTTTTATGGATGTTGTTTTCGAAATGATTTCGTGTAATTGTGTTTCACTTTAGGTTTTAGGTTAGGTTATAAAAAATGTCCCTAACATGGTTTAGGCATATGGAAAACTACCCTACCCCCTTATTTCATTTTTTTTTAATTTAAAGGGAAGTTTTGTTGCTCGTTATAAACTTTGAGGGAAAGCACCGACAGTCTTGGAGAAAAACAAAGCTGCCAAGCTTTGAATGTATACATTTTTATTTATATATTTTTTTATTTATTGTTAGTTGCTAAATTTAGAAGAAAAAAATATTCTAAATATATTTTCATTCATAGAGAAATAATCTCTTGTAAATATTCTCATTGACACATATTATAAAAGTTTGTGTGCCCTTAGTTACATAAGAAATGAAGAAAAGTTTTTAAGTCATAATACATTACACATACATATATACACAGGGATAGACACAATTTTTTCTCAAAAATGATATTTGAAAAACAAAACAGGCGAATAAAAAATTCAACTTCCACAAGTAAAATATGAGGACCCTTATTTTGCTGCCAGGATTTTTTTTTTCAGCCACAAAAGATAAACTGATTTTTAAAAATTAATTCATTCCAACTTTATACCTAAAATAAGCAAATAATTTTGCATCTAGCTGGTAAAATTTAATATAGAAATTTCGGGTATAGTCCCTTTCGTGGCATCGCTCCTTAAGGGGCGTTTCTTCGTATTTTCACAGTAGCTTTTCTCTTAATTCTAGGCTCTGCGGGGGGGCTCAAACTCTGAGGGGCCAAAAGAATTACCCTGTAAGACAATCACCTAAACCAATAAAACCTAACCTAACCTAAAAAAAACCTATCAAAAGCCATTTTGAAAATACGATGAATCGCCCCTTAAGAGGCGTTGCCACGAAAGGGACTATACCAGAAATTTCTTGTGTGAGATTTAGAAAAAAGAATTCCTTAAAAAGTCATTTTAAAATGTCTACAACTTTTTTGTCATTAAATCTGGAGGCTTCAGATTTAGGGTATCGGGTTTAATAGTGCCAGTCTTCTAGCAGTTAAAGCGGTGTATTTCCCATACAGGCTTCCTTTAAGGAATAATTATATCTTTCCATACATTCATATATATTGGAAAGAACATACTTTTGTTGAAAAGTGAAGTAGTTAAAAAAAAGAATGAAGAAGAAAGGGCAAAAGCCAAAATGTTCATAGAAAACCAATAATAAGGGCAAAACTAAAGTATCTTTCAATTATATTTTTTAATCTACAGACAAGGATGAAAACTTAAAAAGTAGAAAAATATAAAAATACAACCAATTGCAGCTTAGGTTCACTCGTAATATTTAAGCCATTAAAATATTTTTAAATTTTGGTCGTATTTTCACGATAGCTTTTCTCCTATTTCTAGCCCCTGCAGGGCCAATTTCCTAACCTATCCTGAAATAACCGATCAAAAGCTATTGCAAAAATACGACAAAGATCTCAACTTCGTTTACTTTCCATGATCCTTTTTAATTTCTGTGAAAACATCATGGATTAATGTCTAAATATAAGTTGTATAAAAAAAACATCTCCAAAAGTACAGATAAATTGCTTTTGATAAACTTTTAAAATCCATATAATCAGAGTTTTTTAAAACAGCTAAAATGATAATTTGGTTGATTCATACGAGCACCAAATGCCAGAGTTTTCGACAAATCTCCATTTAAAATTCTACCAGTGAATTCACTTAAACTTTTTCATAAAGATAAAGAGGAACAAAACAGGGATCTTAAGGGATAAGCCAATGGAGGAAAAATAATCAGCAATGATAATAACTACAAAATTATACCTTTAGAAGATTAAAGTACATGGTTGAGAAGTCTAAGCACTACATGTTTGAAACCAAAAAAATCACTAAAGTACCCAAAGTTTTTGAGCAACCGAATAAAATAACGTATGTAGAAACTTTGGGTACCAGTGTAATTTACAGAACAATGTCTCCCCACCCTCCCTGGGAACTCAAAGTTTTTCATGGGTTATGGAAGGGGAGGGGGGGAGTCAAAAAGAGTGTGAAATAGAAAATATGGGGTAAGAATAGATGAAATATTCAGGGATAAAGTCATTTTAATATTTACAACATTTATTTTAGAAAAGAAATAACATATTTTTGATGACTATTTTTATCAGAGCTGGATCTTTAAATCATTTTAGTGGTGAGCCTGATCGGGATGCGCTAAGGGTGATCCGGAGGTGGGCCACAACCACTGCTAAAAAACATTGATCTTTAAAATTTTTGGCGCGGTGTTGCTCCAAAATACTTTTTTTTGACTCACCCCCAGAAAATACAAAATCTCCAATTAATTAATAAACAGAAAAATAATATTGCTGTCATAAATCCCAAAAATAACACATCTTAAATATATATATAGCTTTAATGTTTAAATTTCCTTAAATTGTCACCTATATGTTTTGCAGGCAACATATCCATGCATATGCACCGGTACAACTTTATAACTTTAGCCATATCAGTAATTTATATAAAACAATATATAATTTATTTTTAAAAAAGTTATAAAAATGTTTTTACAATAGTTTTGCAATAAAATATTAAAATTAATTGAAAAAAATATTAATTTATTAAATAGGGCTCACCCCGATCCGGCTCGGTGGCTATACCAAACGAGTATAGCCAGTGCGCCAGAGGTGATCAACATGATCGACAATGCCATTTTGATTTAAAGATCGAGATAAGGTGCGCCAATATAGATCATTAAATGTTTCAGTTCCTTGGGGATAACAAAACTGATTAAAGTTTTATAATTTTTCATTTAAATATCCTTGGCGAGATGTCTATGATATGATACAATAAATAACTTTTGAATTGTTTCTTTTATCCATGATTTGAATATTATTTTTGTAACAAAAGAGAGTGTAAGAGAGAGAGAGAGAAAAGGGAATCCCATTCATAGTGTCCTATCACTTCCGAATTGATATTCATGCAATATATTATGCAAAAAGGCAGGAAATTATGTCTAGGATAAAAGTTAAGCAAAGGAGAATTTACGCTGTATTAATAATTTGCGATTTGGTTTCCCTCAAAGTGCTTAGTCGAGCACAGCAAACACTCCTAATTTTTATTTAAAATAAATTGAAAATAAGGTGGAGTTGATCATTCGCGTGTTTGGTTATATTGGATTTGAGGTAGCCCCACAGGGTTTAGGCACATGAGAAAAAATAACTATTTGATAAAAATATGTATTTTACAAAGTGATGGCACACCCTTATTCACAAGTGATTCAGCTACATTACATTTAATCGCATAACTTCTAAATATTTTTTCAAGGTTGGGATTTTTTAATTTTTGGATTTTGAGCTCTTTCACAACATAGCCACTCTATCCCTTAAAATAAAGTAGTAGAATTTTTATTTCCGTTAAGATCTCGCTAACCCAATTTTATGAATTTTACTAAAATAAAAAGAAGGGTTTCGGCTATTTTATAAGCTTTTCTTAAGAGTTTAAAAGAGGTTGGGATTTTTTAAAATTTCAATTATTAAAAGTATTTCTTTAATATTTTAAGCCATAAAATGATATTGTTTGTTAATTCTTGCTTAGTTTTACTTCCAAACCCTTTTTTCTAATTTTATAGGTTTTTTGAAAAAATTTTATACCTTTCGGATAACTATAATGCCGAAACCTTATCAATTTACTAAATGAACAAAATTATGAAATGACATTTCATAAAGTCAGGAAAATCCATTAAAAAATGTAATCTTAATCCCAAACATACATGAAAATAGATATTAATCGTAAAATTTAGAATCAAGTTTTCCACTTGTGTAAAATTTTGTCGGCCAATAATTGGCAACAAACCATTAGAAATTGCGCAAAAAAAGCTAGAAAGATGGAAAGAATATAAAAATAAGTATTTTTTTATATAAATTAGCAAAGCACCAAAAAGTCTGGATGGACCAATGGACAAAGTCAATTTTAGAGCTGATATTTAGTGTCAAAATATATTTGTTGTTTTTTTGTAGCACTAGCGGCCTCTAGTGGCACTT
Source organism: Acartia tonsa (assembly GCF_053477335.1). Lineage (NCBI taxonomy): Eukaryota > Metazoa > Arthropoda > Copepoda > Calanoida > Acartiidae > Acartia > Acartia tonsa. Next base: position 14,119,681 of record NC_137266.1, on the reverse strand, counting down.
TAAATGTGTTTTTTTTATATTTAAAATATGTCTATGTTGCGTTTGACGTTTATGTTCGCGTTGAACTCTCTTTCTCAAGAAACGTAAAAAAAATTTCGATTTTTTATGATTTCTCTTGGGAGGGTGGTGGTACCCTCCCCATAAATAGTTAAACCTTCCCGGGACCTATGAGAATATACCCTGTTAAGAAGAACCAGATCGGTTCAGCGGTTAGCGAGATCCTTCGGTACATACACACAGACAAACACCCTGTTACTTTAGTATAAGGATTAGAAACAGACCATGTATGTTATATTCTGGATGCTCATCTAAACAAAGAAAATTCAGACGTCTATCTTGAACAGCAGCCAAGAAATCAATGTTTACCGCATTCAATTTCTTACAGACGAGCGGACGGTCTGTTGGACATTGCGAATTATAGAGTAGCTTTGCTACTAATAATTATGAAAATGTATCAATACCACCTATGTCCAGAAACTCTGGTGGTTTTTGTTCGGAAAATAGATATAAAATACGTGGACATTGCATTGAGAGAGATTCTCGCATACCCTGATAAAATATTTCTCCAAGCTGGCTAATATAAGGATAACCACCACCCCCTTATTATTTTTCCCCATCCTCTACCCTGACCATGGAGGAACGTATTGACCAATATCTGAGGATTATATTAGCAACCTTTATTGAAGACAAAAATTCCCCTGTCATCTACGTATTCTATATCCATTGTTTAGAATAACCTACTAGCTAAACCATACAAAAACCATTTCAACAAGGGCAAATATTACAATAAGAAGTACAGATAATATTACCTTAAAAATCAGCATAACAGCATCATAATATAATTGCAAAAAACTACTAAACTATTACTTTAAAAGGTTCAATATTTGTTTCAAGAATATCTAAATTTTTAGTAAATATATAGGTTCACGCTTAAACCTTGAGCACTTCTAAAAGATTTTCTGTTTTAATGGATATATGATATACGTGGATTTATCCAGTAGGAGGAGACGTTTGGGGTAAATGGGGTGGAAATGTGGTATCGCTATGTTAGCCAGATGCAGAGTACATAAAAATCTGGTGAAACATCCTTGTAATAATATATCAACTATTGTTTTACAGATATAATTTCTTAATGTCGCGCTCCTTTTAAACAAAATTTTCCTTTTTTGTATGCTTCGCTCTTATGGATATCACAATCCTCTTTTTTTAAACAATTTCCTAAAATGTGAGGCTTTTGTGAGAGAAAAAATTTCGGGTAATAATGGCACTCAATATGTTCACAGGTATTGTTGTCGTGCTGCATCAATATCATTAATGTTACAGGTTTATGACATTATGACTGCTGTTTATCACATTTTCCTGAATAGGTGAGAGTGCCGTAGGACCCGCCAACCAACAGTAAATCACTGAAAAGTAATAATTTCAATATCTAAATATATATTTTATTTGAAACCTATTATGATTTTCAAAATATTGAGTTTTTAATCATATATTGTTATTTTTCCTTGGAAACAAGGAAAAAAACGTCTAATCGAAGCGAAGCTGTTTGAAATTATATAAAAGAAAAAAAGAAAGGGATTAGAGGGGGAAGATAAGAAAAGGAAAAGTGAAGGTAAGAGACCGACTGACAGACAGACGGACACGAATATTTATTTAGAAGCTTCGCTGATTAAAACAGTAAATTACTAAAAACACCGCAAATTTCTAAAAGCCATATTTTTTTGTTATTATAATTTAATTTTATATAAGAATATATTTTTTGTTAATCAGCATAAAACTTTAATTTATTTCATATAAGTATCACTTTGGTCTAAACTTATCAGTTGTGTAAATACATATGAAATTTTACTGATTATTTTGCTTTAAAAAAAAATAAAAGCTGCAACTTTTAGCCCAATTTAGACCACAGTGTGATACAAAGTTGAAGAAAGAAGCAAATTTATCCATATTTAGAACACAGTGTGATTTTTTTTTAAAATAAAAGGTGCATTTTTTTCTAATTTAGACCATTTGTTTTACAAAGTTGAAGAAAGGTGCAAACCTAACCTTCATCCCAATTTAGACCATAGTGTGTTTTAAAAAAATAAAAGGTGCAAATTTTATACCAACTTAGACCACAGTGTGTTACAAAGTTGATAGAAGGTGCACCTTTTATTCCAATTTAGACTACAGTGTGTTTTTAAAAAAAATATAAGGTGAAATTTTATCTCAATTTAGACGACAGTGTGGTTGAAGAAAGGTGCAAACCTAACCTTTATCCCAATTTAGACCAAAGTGTGTTTTTAGAAAAATAAAAGGCACAACATTTATACCAATTTAGACCACTGTGTGATACAAAGTTGAAGAAAGGTGTAAACCTAACCGTTATCCCAATTTAGACCACAGTGTATTTTTAAAAAATAAAAGGTTCAACTTTTAGCCCTATTTAGGCCAAAGTGTCTTTTTTTTAAAAATAAATGGTGCAACTTTTATACCAATTTAGACCACTGTGTGATACAAAGTTGAAGAAAGGTGCAAACCTGATAAGAAAAGTGGCAACTTTTAACATTTCCATCCAAATTTTCATCTTGTTAGAATCACGAGATACACGCACCATGTCATGCAACACCTGCCCACGGACAAGGGATATATTATTTGTAATATATTATACTTTCTGGCTAACCAATCAACTGATATAGTTCTCTTTTACAGTGAAGCTTCTTATTTTGGAACCATTAAGTCGGAATAAATTTTAGAACTGAAAAGAAAAAGGGAAGATACATGTAATTAGTAAGTATTGAAAATTTAAAAATTATGAAACAACAGAATTTCTTTGAATTTATTTCATATCCCTTGTTTAACCTGAATATGTTTATAAGAGAGAGAAACTTATAATTATAACATTTATAATAACTATTATATTTCCAATATCTGAAAGAAAATAAATGATTCTATCTATTGCTTATATTCTTTTTTTCTATTTTTTTTTGTCTTACTTATATGGCCTGTATGAAAACAATGTGTGAATACACATTACTGCATACTTCCTACTTTTTAGGAAACTGCCATTTGGGAAGAAAACTTTTTTTCTAAATTACCCAAATCAATAAAAATTTGACTGTATATATAAATGTATATAATACTCATTTAATTCATTTATTATTGTTTTTTTTTTCTATGTATGTACTGGTCACCCAAGAATGATCAATCTAATCTAATCTAATTTATTTAATCATATCCCTTGTTATCCCTGATTCTGTTTATAAAGTTATCCAGAATTGATGGAGGGAGTAAATATAATTATAACATTTATAATTAGAATTGGATTTATCACTATCAACTATATGTATATTACTAGAGGCTTGCCCCAAGGGAGAATATAAAAAAAGCACTACTTGTGCTGCTTATAGTCTAATGTGTTCCCAAGATAATTATTTTTTTTTGGGGGGGGGGATTTTCATTTTTGGGGAGGTTTTGGGGTGTCCCACCCCCCAAGAAAATAGCTTAAAACCGCCACAGGACCAATAGATATATACCCTGAAGAGAAGAATCCAATCTGTTCAGTGGTTACCGAGATCTTAAGGGACAGACGGACGGACGGACAGACAGACATCGTTCTACTTTGTATTATAGATATCTGAAACTAAAGATTTAAAAATGAACACAAGGTTATTTCACTTAACCATTTTTTAACAGTTAAAACACCTCTCCAATTTTTTTATAGAAAAAAATATATTTATGCCTATGGAATAGTTCCCTGTGTGGCTCTCACTTTCCTTAAACTAACCTAACCAAATAAAGTATCTAAAACACATTTTTCGAAAACAGTAAAAGTGTCTAACTATGACGTCAGAAAAAATTAACAATTAACCAATGAGAGGCCGCTATATATTTTACCATTGTGAATACTGGCTTCTCATTGGTTAATTGTTAATTTTTTCTGACGTCATAATTAGATAATTTTACTGTTTTCACATTTTTCTATTTAAAAACTTCGTTTTTGCTCAATATCTGATAGAACATTTATGTACAATAAGTTTAGATTCATATTTTTTCCTATTAATGCCAACGGCTGATCAACGATACAGTTTACAAAGAAACTGACTATAAACAATTCATTATCGATACCAATTTTTCGACTGTGTTATCTAGCCGCGCGCATCGTATGCTTCAATGTACCTTAAATATTCATATTTTTTTATTTCGAATTTCAGAAGTAAAACATTCATTTTTTAGATTGAAATTAGTAGTGTTAAAAATTTTAGAATTTACAATTTTGTATCTTCTATATCCGTTTAATATATGCCTTATCAGACGCCGCCAGCAAGTACAAAAAAGATTCTTATAAAATGTGGGAAAATAAATTCTTACTTAGTAATTTTAATATTTATTCAAATAAGAAAGAAACAAGAACCATTGTGTTCTAAAGTAACGAGCTAAAAATGAATAATATGTAGTCAAAATAATATATCAAGAATAAAACAATTTCCAGAAGTAGCGAATCTCAAACAAAATCAAAGTGAATTATGAGAAGAAGATACAGAAAGATAAAGAAGGACCTAAGAATTAAAGATATTGGAAATGATAAAAAATCACGAAATCTTCGAAAAAAATATTATGTGTCTTTATATATTATTTATGTTATTATGTCTGACAGAATAACATAAAAAGTGAGTTGTATACTGGACGCTTTCGGGATAAGGTAGACAGTAGAGAAAATCCAGTGAACTATAGAGTAGTCACGCTACTAAAATTATCTATAGTTTAAAATCTAAATCTTTTATTTATAAATATGCAATTTAGATATGGACATAGTACTTTAACCATTAATAACCTTACTTTATTCAGATAAACGGACGGAATTCCTAATCATAGAGTAGCTGCGCTACTAAAAAGAATTGGAATGTTAGGAATTTACTAATTTGCTTACATATTAATTTCTCTTACATACAGATTAGACCTGTTACTCAAAATAAACTTTTTCGAGTTCAATTCTTCTGCTAACCTAAAAAGTTACTCTAGGGGCCTAGAAATACATGTTAAAAAAATGCTATCTCTCTATCTCTACTGGCTACCTAGCGCCAGGCTTCTAAAAAAGGCAATTTTTGAGATCCCGTTATTTCATACAAAAATTTCAAATGCATACGAGAATGGCTTGGAGATTAATTTAGGTGTTCTGTATATACTTTTAAATTATAGAATGCGATTAAGATTGTTGTGTGAAAAGTGTGCTGTGCTATCCTTGAATCGTACCTAGCGCTGGCGATGTCTGTTTTTTAATATTTTTCAGCAATTTTTTAGAAAACTAACCGGCGCTAGTTGTATAGTAGACTTTGACAACGGATTTTTTGGATATCATATCTATGGCCTTATATGTTTAAATTGAAATATGCAGAATAGCTAAAAAACCTGCACATTGCTGAGAAATTGTTAAAACTGCCGTGCTAACGTTATCTGTTGATTATTTAGAGGCCTAGCGCTAGGTAGCCAGTAGAGATAGAGAGATGAAATTATTTAAATTTATTTCAAGGCCCCATGAGTAACTTTTTAGATACGCAAAAATTAAATTCGAAAAAGTGTATTTTGAGTAACAGGTCTAATACAGATAATTAAAATTCATATTTTAGTATAACAATTACAACAAGATCAATACAAACAAAAACTAGCTCAGCAATAACTTAGATAAAATAGGATCAAATGAAACAAAAATTTAAATTAGGGAGGGAGAGGTCATGGGACTGTAAATTACACTGGTACCCAAAGTTCTTATTATTCGTTGGCTCAAAAACTTTGGGTTTGGTTGAATTTTGCTTAGTTGAATCCAATTCAGTAGTCTCCAAACTTTTAAAGCAATAATTCTAATTTACAGAGAATTTACAGAGAACTTTGTTTATTTTCAATTTATCGTCCATTTAGACGTGGGTTTAAATTCAGATTTAAGGGATTTGCTTTTGAATAGAAATAGATAAGCGAAAAATTATTTACAAATGATTTTGGCCTGTTTTAGCCATTGGATGTTTTTGGAATTAAGTGGGAAAAAATAAGCTAAACACTTTTCTTAAAACCATTGATTTTTAGACTAAAATTAAAATATCAATAGATATTTTAAATATATTTCATAAAAAAAAATTATATTTTTTCAATTCCCGGTTTACATATAAACGATATTTACAAACTTACAAACAAATTCATTTATAGAGTAGAGCCAACACTCGCTAGATTTGTTATATTAGTTGAGACAAAATATTTACAAAAATTTTGACGTTAAAAGGATCTGAAATGAATGTATCCTGCTTTAACCCCAACAAGAATGAAGATATTCCAAAGCTGATATGATAATAATCCCTCCCTTGCTACAATTTTGAAATTATGAAAAAACATATATTAAAATGCAGCGCATATAACTATTCCCCTCGCGAGAAAAAGACCTAAATGGAATAAGTACCTTTTGGCTCTATAATTTTCGAGTTTTTTTTAACCTAATATTAATCGAATATCATTAAATCTTTACAAAGTTTATCATCTAATAATTAAAACATGTTTGAAAAAGCCGATATGAAAAAGTTTTACGCTTTGTGGCACTTATTTGGATAATGTATATTAAAATGTTATTTTTTCAATCTTTATCTGATAAAAATTTACAAACGAAAATCAAATCATTAATAATTCCAAAAGGTTATTGATTGGGGATAGAGGAAACACGCTAGATATTTAAAATTCTTTACTCATTTGCTTCAATCTCATATTCGTTTCATTCACTCTTTAAAGTAAAATTTTTTAATCAATTTGACTTTATAAAGGTGTTTGAATTAAACGGAAATGGTGAAAAAATATAGCGTTATTTTTACAAATTAAAATGAGCTAAAAATAATTTAGATATTTCTAATTGTGAAAATTAACAACCTTATCGGAGGTTCCCCTAGTTATCACACAGAACCCCCCCTCCCTTTTTTTTAATTTGAAATTGATTTAACCCTGTCCGTAGGGTTCCTTGTTCTAACGTTATGCACTTTTAGGGAAAGCAACACCGTAATAGCTAACTACAACATGAGAATTGTCCACCATAACTAAACTAAATAATTGCAAATTTTTCATAATCTGATCTTAACTACGCTAGATTAAACCCATTCTGCGCATTTAAAACTCCATACTTGATTGGCAAAAATTTAACTAGATTGCAAAAAGCGCGGATACTTTATACTAAGAATATATATATAAGTCTGTACGTCCGTCCTTCAGTCAGACTTTACTTATCATTACCATATCCTAATAGTATGACATCAGAAAATGTCTGTTCCTGTTAATAATTGATTTTTTTTGGAAAGTATATGTAGAAAGCTTTTTACTTCGGCGCTACCAATGGTAACAAAGCTCCTAGTTGTACAAACAAATCCATCCATTAAGTTTCTAATTTAACAAGGATGACAACATCCATAAAAGCACTAGAATCAGAAGGACAAACGAACAATAACTCTTAAAGATTGTCAAAACTTAATAAGCAGAATATTAATTTATAAGTCTAGATAAAATTGTGCATGAATATATAGCAAAACTGGGAAAATACAATAAAAGGACATACTTTAAATTTTAGAATTTGATTATAGAGATGTCTCGCTTATATCATTGAACCTTGTTGTCCTTGGAATCATTTCCCCAAAAATCAGGACTTTTTGGTGACGATTATAGGATTTTCTACGCTTTCTTAATTGTACCTAACTGTCACCTTGCAAAGTTTAAAATCGATAAGACAATTCTAACATGTCTAAATTAACGAAAAGAGCTCACCGTTAAGGACAAACAGTTAAACAGACCCTAGAAGCTTCGCTTTAAAAAAAAGTATTAGAGTTTTAGATTTGGGTTCAATCATCTATAAGCAGATACCTGTTTTCAGAAGCATATATATCTGAACAAAAAATAATTTAATTCTAATCTATAATTAACAAATACAAAGATGATTAAAATTTCTTTTTCTGTACATTGTAGTTACTTTTTTTAAACATGTTAGAGACCTATATAAGTTTATCGGAATAATCAATATCCTTTAAAAGGTATAATGTAAATTCCTGGTAATGATTTGATTTTTGTACAAGTATTTAAAGCTATTCAAAATTTGTCACAAATTAATGATTAATTAAATCATCAATAATATTTTAGACACTTGTTTTATCTATAAAGAAGCTTTGCCTAATGGGTTGCAATATTTACTATCTATATAAATTATTTTAGTTGCATTCCTTTTTTTTCTAATTCCATAATGCATTGAATAGTTTACTGGAAAGCTATTGTTATAGAAAAGCTTTGCTTTTAATTTTTCACAATCACCCAGATAGTAAATATTTATCAACAGTTGGCTAAATACATTCTGACCAAATATTAAACATCTCCCACACCTCCCTAAAGATCAACACATACACACACACACACACACACACACACACACACACACACAAACACACACAATCTCACAAGGATGGATTCTCTTAATAAAAAAAAAAGAATAAAAGGATGGTCCATTTTAGATTTTTTATACAAATTTTAGGATAAGTATATTTTTTATGGTATAACCCCTCTAAAATATTTTAATTTCTTATTGTGCCTATCAATCCTCAGATGTACCTTATTAAAAGCGAAGCTATTCTATAAATAGGGTCGGTCCGTCCGTCCGATGGTCCGTCAGTCCGTAACGGTTAGCTCTTTTCGTTAATTTAGGCATGTTAGAATTTTCCTATCGATTTCAAACTTTGCATGGTGATTCTTGTGGTAGTTAGGTACGATTTAGAAACCGTAGCAACTCTAAAATCGTTACCAGAATTTTCACATTTTTTATTTTTTTATTGGAATTGGTTATTTATTAATTTGTTGGTACAGTCCTTTTTTACCGCCTTGAAATATGCCTTGTGTTTAACAGTATCAATGTATGTTTGAGCATTGTGTCTGTGTCTGTGTGTGTATGTGTATGTGTGTATGTATGTATGTGGGTGTGTGTATGTTAGAGTGAGAACAAATCTGTTAAGAATCAACCATGTTTAACATGGGGCCAATTCGTTTCCCGCCAAACTGAAAACCACCCGGCAAATTGCTGGGCATTCAGCGCGCAACAAATCTTCGGATTCCTCGCACCTCCGTTGGGAGATATTTGGGGTAAGGAATAAGGGGGAGGTTAAGGTTAGAAATCATCCAATCAAAAGTAAGTATGCTTATTATACAATAAAAAACGAAATATATAAGTAAAATTTAGTTTTTATTATACTTTTGCAATTTCTTCATTATAATTTTATTTCTAAAAGAGCCTTCTAAATATAATTCATTTGATTTGATTTTTATTAATTAGTCATAGAATCAGTACAAATTTTCAATCTTTTGGAAGTTGCTTTTTGATTGGATGTCTTTATTGTTGTTAGAAATAAGATGAAACTTTTTATTTGTCAAGGATTCCCCCTTTCTCATTTCCTGGTATTATGAAATATAAAGGATTTTTGTTTACATTAAGATCTCCCTAATCATTGAACCAATTGAGTTCTACAAGCTTCACATATGAAGTTCTTGGTATGGTTTTAGGCTATTTATTTTCAAATTTAAGTCTTAGGATAGTTAAAGGCTTTTTTATTTTTTATTTTAATCTTGGGATGGTTTTGGGCTATTTTTACGAATATATTCTTAGGATGATTTTAGGCTATTTGTTTTTAAATCAAAGTCTCGGGATGGTTTTAAGCCATTATTCTAGATTCTAGTCTTAGGATGATTTTAGACTATTTTCCCTCCCTTCTCCCTTTAAATACAAAGTCTTAGAATCTATTCTAGGCTATAATTCTAGATTATAGCCTTGAATGGTTTTAGACTATTTTCCTTCCTCTTTCTCCTTGAATACAAAGTCCTAGAAGCTAGGGGGTTAGTAACTTTTTCAGAATTAAAAAAAAGTGAAGGATAGTAGCTGAGAAGAGAAACATAATGTCGTAAAATCTAGTTTCATGTTCATTCAATTTGGTTGTGAGAGCGTAGTAAGAGGATTCCGGGAATTCCTTAAACCTGGAGCAGGGAATATCCAAGCAAATTGAAACTTGTCATATTTTAGACCGCCTTGATCCCGTAATAAAAAAAAGAATGATTGACTGATTATTTGGATCTTGCTAACGAATAAACCATTTGATTTCATCATACAGGGTCTCAATCGCATGTGCAAGTTTTAAGCTATTTTTGAGGTTTGAAGGGCATATGTGGTAAGGTCTAACTTCCATGAATTATTAATGTAAAAGACCATGAGACAATAAATATTTTTGATTGCACAACCTTTGTCTAAAAACTTTACTGTAAATACATGCGTACATTTTTTTCCCATGGGCGTGCTGGAGGGGGGCGTAGAGGGATGTTTTTCTTTTTTTTTATTCCATCAAAGATTACATCCCAAGGGCGTCCAAGCTTTTTCATTTAGGGCGGGGGGCGTAAAAATTCAAAATTCAATTGGGGGGGGGAGTAATCTTTATATCATATAGGCAAGGACGTCCAAGCTTTAAAAAAAATTGGGGGGGGGGGATTCAAACCTCAAAATTTTTTGGGGGGGTAATCATCCCTTCCCCCCCCCCCTATTGGGCGCCTTTGTGACGTCCACTAGAAAATTCAGGTGAACGCAACTGATTCTTTGTTTGCTAGTATGAAAATCATAAAGTTTTAATTTTCTAAACGCAATTTTTTTAACATGACTTGCTGTTTTAAATCTAAGGGGTTTAATTTAAGACCTATCCTTACATATCTAGTGAATATAACTGAAAGATGTAAATATCAAGGGCCAAGCATAGAGCAGGTAACAAAAGCTTGGTGTAATTTTCATACCACAAAAAAAATAAGCATAAACTTTATTAAATCAAATTGTAAAGAAAAAACGTCAAAATTTTGAATTTGATCAGTTGTAAAGCTTTATAATAAGCAATTTAATGCGAAAATCTTAAAGGAATATATATCTATAACCAAGAATTTAGGTATGGTAGTCTACCATACATTATGCTATCCTTATTTTTATTGTTTATTAATTAAAGAGTGTGGTTTAACAACTTTCAGAAATCTTAAAATGTAACTGGACTATAGATGGGCTTTTACTCGCCAGGATGGATGCATTAAAAAAGAACAGTAAAAAGTCTAGAATTGTATAATTCTACCTCACACAACTATAATGAGAAATAAGGGTGTCTATATGACCCCCCCCCCCCTCCCAATATAAGGAATGACTTTGCAATAGGTCTACCTTTTAAAATCTTGAAAATTATTGTTATTTATTACTCTTCAACTAATTTTACAATTTGGCTGTTACTGTATTTTTTTAATGGAGAAGAGTCTAGCTATTCTAAACCCATTATCTCTCTGTTCCCCTACTTGTCCTTTGTATTGATCTAATAAGTGCTTGCCTTATATAACATAATATGCACCTACCTACCTATATGCATTTACAAGATAATACACATTATAAAAAAGAAATTTAATTTTATAAGATTTCTGGGTAAAACACTAGGGGGAGAAAGGGTTAAATAAATGTATCTCCCTATCGCAACCGTCTTAAGCAACCTTCCTATTGGGTCACTGAAAATCAACCAATGGTGTCACTTATATTAACACAGCCAAGTAGCAGAAAATAATTTAGAGGCAGACGAAAGAGGTCTTTAAAAAGGGAAGGGATTTAGTTGTATATACATCTATCTATAGATCTGTTATCTACAAGATAATACATATTATAAAATAAGAAATTCAATTTTATAAGATTTCTAGGTTTAGGACTGTAAATAAAACTAGTCCCATTAGAGTAAAACACTAAAGGGAGAAAGGATGAAATAACTGTATCTTCCTATCGCAACCGTCTTGTGCAACCTTCCTATTGAGTCATTGAATACAAGCAATGGTGTCGCTTTTATTAACACAGCCAAGTAACAGAAAATAATTTAGAAGCAGACGAAATAGGTCTTTGAAAAATAAAGGGAGGTAGATCTGTTCTAATCCCCAAAGCTCATCATTGGTTGGCTTAAAAACTTTAAAATAAAACTTTTACTGCTCAATTTTCCACCAATAAATTAAATCTAAAGAAGAGGTAGTTTGTTTATTATTAATTCATCGATTTGTTGTCCTTCAAGATGCCAAATACGATAGGATTCATCATAAACTTTCAAGATTTTCGCTTGCAAAAATGAATGAATTCTTGTTTAATATTTGAGAAGAGTCGCTGTTATTTGAATGGATTTATAATTACCTGGATCTTACACCAGATTATTATGTACTCTGATAAAGTGAAACACGTAGCTAGGTAAAATAATGATACCCCCTCCCCCTCAACTTCCTTTATACCATTCCCTCCCCTCCTACTGTATGAACGAACTGACCAATTAATGATGTCCATGTTAGCAACGCGAATTTTTTCTCCTGGCATAATATCCAAGTAATATTAAATCCATTGAAGATTCGGTGTTATTTGGTTCTCACTTTTCTTTCTCAGTTCATAATCAGGGATAGTCAGAAAAGTAAACAAGCTTAGAAATATGTAGCTTTTTATTTAACTCATTACATTTTTTGTTTTATAGTTGAAAAAAAGTTAAATAGTTGATTATTGAATGAGACTGAATAATCTTTTTTACAATTATCTAATTTTCATTTGACAAACCATACCATTTTATAATCTGAATTTATATTTTTTTTCTTCAAATTCCATTGTTTTTAAAGTAAGTAAGGTTATTTCAGTGGATTAAGAAAATGTACTTAAGTCAACAATATTTAATAAACCTCTCTATATTCAAGTAACTTGAATGTTGTGATTCTGTCTGTCGGTGTCCATTGTTTGATCTCGCTAACTGCTGGTCCGATATGGTTCAACTTTACAATGAAGCTTCTCATAGGTCCTGGAAAGGTTTATATCGATGGAGGTTACATCCACCTTCCAAAGAAAAATTTACCATAGAAAAAAAATTAAACCCCACCAAAAAAATTGGGTCTTTTTTCTTCTTACAACATTGGAAATGAGCAGTCGACTCAACCCGGCCCTCCGTTCCTCAATTACCCCTAGGTGCCTCTAGGGGCGTAGCCGTTTGTATATATACATATCTGAATTTCCCTGTATGACAATAGACATAAAGCTGACCAAAATACTGATTAAACCGCCATAACTCCCAACTTTTACGGCATCGATGTTTCGCGGCTTTTAGAATAAGAATTCCTAAAAACAGTTGTGCTACTAATCCTATATTCAATCCTATTTAGATAAATGGTCATTTTATTGTCTGTTATGATCTCGATGACTACTGATCTGATTGAGTTTTGCAAAAGTCCCAGGATGGTTTTAGGCTCTTATATTTTAGAAATTTTAGTCTTGTGATGGTTTAAGGCTATTTCGCTGCCACTTCTCACCCCCATTAAACACAGAATACCTAGGACCTATTTAAGATGCTTTACTGAGGGAGAAACAAATGGGTTGCGGTTAAAGATATCTTTTGTTACAAAAAACACAAACAAACATGCTACCTCTTTTATGTGTGTATTCAGAAATATCTTATAAATGGCTGGATGGATGGATCTTCAATTTTCACGAAAGATTAGTTTTGGTCTAGGGCAGGATTTAGACTTTTTTGGCTGTAGAGGTAGAATTCAACCTTAAAAAATCAAATGACCTTACATCATCTATCTTTATGTAATAAGTTAACTTTTTAAGAAATTTCTTCTAGGTACCCTCCACCAAAAAATAATCTTTCCATAAATCTATAAGAAGATACTCTATTATGAAGAACCATATCGGCTACATTCTGTTACTTAAAGGATAATGGTATAAAATTAATTTTAAGTATAGTGACAACGCCTAATAAATGGCATTTCGTCGTATTTTAACAGTAGATTTTCTCCTATTTCTAGCCCCTTCGGAGGGCTCTGTAAGGCAAATAGCTAAATCCTGCGGGGAAATTAACAAACCGAACCTAACCTAAAATGAACGCTACTTAATAAATACGACGAAACACCCATTAAGAGGCGTTGTCACGAAAGGGGCTTTACCCTTAATTTTATTTTCAAAAGATATATCCTTGTCACTGGGCTGATGAAACTGGGGAAAAAAGAGGAAAATTGGAGGCAAATTGATTTCTTCCTTACTCAAATTCCTATCTTCTTGGCTGTGTAATCTTAGTTTTACAAAATTATCAATATTTCTTGCATGGTTTTAAAGACAGCTGTTGCAGTTGCGAAAATAGAATCTTAGAAATATAAAAAAAAAACTAAAGTTTAACTTTTACTAATTTTTTTGACAAATCATTTAAAACCATGCAATAAGTGAAATTTTATAAACGGTGGTAGAATTTTTTTTAACAAATGAATTGAACTTATTGTTTGGATTTTTTCAAATACATAGTTTAATTGATATTACCTTTACTTTTTAAAAGTTTGAGTCAGAGCAATAAAAAAAGTATACTACCATCTAGTTTATTAACACAAAAAATCTAAATTAAATCAAAAAGATAATTTTAGTCAAAACATTCTCTATTTTTTTATTGTTATGAAAACTTAATCTCTATTAGAACTGTTCCTATTTCAAATCATATAATAACAGGTTTTAGACATCAATACAATAATAATAACATGTCAGAATTGTAGAGTAGGTTTGCTACAATACCTTTTTAAAAGCGAAGTGTTTCTATAATTAGTACCTGTTAGAATTGTTTTATTATTGATTTCAAACTTTGCATGATGATTCCTGGTGCAAAAAAATAAAAAGCGTTAAAAGTTCCCAATCAGTTCATTGTCCATTTTAAACATGTTAAAATGTGATAATTACCAGGGAGTAAGGGAGGGGACAATGGGCAATTAATTCAATTAAAGAGTTTTTGAAGAAAGGCCATGAAAACCAGAATAATCCCGAAAATATGGTTGAAATTGTAAAGTGATTGTTGATTAAATCTAGAAAACAATAAACTAAGAAAAAAAGTTCCAAGAAAAAAAAGCAATCATTTGAAAATTAGATTACCAGTATTACAGACTGACATAACCATTCTGTAATTAATTACTAGAAATATCTCCCTGGAACTCTCCAAATGACAGGGAAAGAGAAAAGAGATTTGGGGGCAAGTGATGTCAACACGGAAAAAAGGGGCAGGCAGGCGTGTAGCTGGAGATGGCAAGTATATGTCCCGCACGCCTTCCTGCCCCTTTTTATCCTGTTTATTTCCCCCACCTCACTTCTCCATTTCCCTTTCTTGTCTACTTTTAAAAAGGAGGTGGGGATGAAGGGAGTGAAATATAGTATGGGAGGGGGGCCGTGTATTTATATTTGAACTACTCTCTGTCTGCAAAACTATATATATTCAAAACTAACAAAACGAGTAACGGCATTTCTTGCGTAAGTCCCCAAACTCAGTCAGAAACTGCTAAATTCTTGCACATTCCCTTTAAGCCAGTCCCCAAAGTCTGAGACTCCTAAAGATTGAATATTCGATCCATTGTCCCCTCCCTTACTCCCTGGATAATTACTAGGGCTACAAGACACCATGTACTTAGCGAAGCATTTCTATTTTCAAGTCTTTCTTTTCAAATGTTCTTCTGTCCGTCAGATATGTTTGCGATGTGGATGTTTTCATCCTTGTTTAAGAGTGTAGTGTTTGTATTTGTTGAACAGTAATTGAATTGAAAACTTTTCTAATCGGAAAACTTGCTTTCAAATTCATTTCTTTTATTCAATTAGACACAATTCTTTTCTCCCTTTTATAAAAAAAAGTATACATTCCTAAAATATTAAAAATAATTTAAAGGTTATTTACCAACAACAAAAAATGTTATTAATTAAAAATAACAAAATAATTTTTAAAAAGCTTGATATTTCTTTTGTTCTTATTGTTAATATTTCAAAATCCGCATTTTAAGTAGCGAAGCATTTTCTCGTCTACTATTGTGGGTAAACAACTGAAATTTTCAGTGAAGATTTACATTGTTTTGTCCACTTGTCGGTCATGCATCTGCTATACAACTCAAACCAAGATATGACTTGGATAGTGACTTTTAAATATTGTGATTTTATAGATTTTTATTAATGCAATGGAAAATATATCAATAAACAGCCAAGCATTAAAATATGGCAGATACTTTGAAGAACAATAAAATTTTCAAGAGATATTTTGTTACAAGGATATTTATGTCCATAATTAGCGAACATATCAAAAAAGATAACTGTAAAATATATGATATTTTTAAAAAACAATAATTTAACATGGAGTTTATTTGGATACATCAAACAGAACGAATTAATGATTCTTTGAACGTTTGTGGTTAGTTATCTATAATACAAAGTAGCTTGATGTCTGTCCGTCTGTCTGTCCGTCTGAAGCTTAAGATCTCAGTATGATTTATATGTTACTGTGCGAGACTGAAAGAAAGATGTACAAAGAAACCTAGTTATATAATAGCTTTGCTATCCAAACGTATGGAGGGAAAAAGAATAAAGAAGAACATTAAAACAAAACTTTACCAATTAGATATTGTCTATTCACTCTAAAAAAATAAATAAAAAATTTATCCAATTGTAATGACAAGAAAAAAATTTTGAGTAAATCTGTTTACTATTATGATAATAAATGTAAATACACCTAATGTATTGTATAATCTTGAATTGCTACAAAAATCAAAGTTTTAAATATGTCATTTCTATAAAATAAAGCGAGACAAAGTCCCTAAAAAGCTTCCCTGAAAAATGTAGTTCTAACAATCATTTCAACTCGACACACAAAGACATAGAGATAACACACAATTCTAATAAAGTAGTAAGTTTTTGTTAGTCTGTAGTTTTAGATATCGATGAGTTCTCTATTTTAGGGAAGATCCACCTAGGTCTATTGATGGTTTTAAGCAGTTTTATTTTTAAGTCCTAGAATTATTTAGCCTATTATTATAACCTTTCTACGCCTAGAATACAAAGTCCCATGCATAGGCGTCCAAGGGGGGGGGTAATGGGCCATTTGGCACCCCCAAAATTTTTTGAACAATACCCCCCCCCCAAAAAAAAATTACCCCTACCTTGGGGGTGCCATAGGCACCCCCAACGATTTTGGGGGGGGTATTTACCCCCCCCAAACCATTTTGGGGGGGGTAATTACCCCCCCCAAAAAATAAATGTTCTTTAAAAAAAATTTTTTGGGGGGGGTATTTACCCCCCCCCAAATTGAATGTTCTTAAAAAAAAAATTTTACTGAAAATTTTTTTTTGGGGGGGGATCTATGATGTAATTGTAAAGCACTGAAGATTCCATAAAATAGATACCTAACTAAATTAAATATTTCATTAAATAATGAAAAAGAATTTCTATGGGCGATTTCTTTTGGGAGGATGTCAGGGTGTCTCAAAACTAGTTATAAAACTTACCAGGACCTATAAGACGCTTTACTTTAAAGTATAATCATATTGGTTCATTGGTTAGTGAGTTAATTATTGTATTTTTATGTTCTAAAGAATGAGATACTACTATATATTTGAATAGTAGTGGCGCCCTTAGCATCTAAGAACTCGTGTTTTCTAAAGGGTAAAAAGGGAGGAGAAAAATAGTCTAAAACCACTCAAAGGATTGACCTATAATAGTGTGGAACCATCATGGGATCTATGTGAAGCTTTCCTAAAAAGGAGAACTCAGTATTAAAAGTAATGAAATCTGAAGCTATAGTCAAATAAACCTTACTTACTACTTTATGTTATAGGATAGTACTTATTAACTTAATAGATTAGGTAGGTGCTTTTTTTACCCCCCCAAAAATTTTACCCCCGGGGTAAATTAGTTTGGGGGGAGTATTTACCCCCCCCCCCAACAGACTTTAGGGGGGGTAATTACCCCCCCCAATCAAATTTTACCCCCGGGGTAAAAATTTTGGGGGGGGTAAAAAAAAATTTCGGCGCGCTTCGCGCGCCATTTTACCCCCCCCAAACATGAATTACCCCCCCCAAAAAAAAAAGCTTGGACGCCCCTGGTCCCATGAGCTAAGCCTCAAGGATAAAAAGAATACACTGCCTTAACTTCATATCAAAATAAAAACAAATTGGGAGACATTTTTTACAGTTCGTAAGATGAAAAACAAAAAAAAAGCAAATTAAAAATAGAAGGTTTTTTTCAATCAGAAAAAAAGGAAGGAAAATTATATTCATATTTTCATTTCATATTACTTGAATCTTTTTGATGTTTTATAAAGTTTTAAAAGTGCTAGGCCATCCTTTCCCGGAAAGAGATGTAAACTATGCTATAAGATGCTTGAAAACAAGGATAACATCACCCATAAAAGCTCTAAAATGGAAGGACAAACGAACATTAACACTTGTAGAATGTAAGAACTTAATATTAATGCACATTTATATACATAATTATAAGTATATTTGTTGTAAAAGTGATTAAATACAAGTTACTGTTTAAGGACATACTGACGTTTTTAGGCTTTGATTATAGAGATGCTTCGCTTATAACACTATACCTTGTTGTAATAGGAATCAGTAATCAAAAAATCAGATGAATAGGATGATTTTAACATTCAAAAATTTGTTGTCAAAAAAGTAATAAATCAGCTTGTTTTAAATGGACGTATGGACATTCTAGTAACAATTATAGAGTTGCTGCGCTTTCTAAGTTGTACCAAACTGTACCAAACTAGGAATAATCATGCCAAGTTTGAATTCGATAGGACAATTCTAACATGTTTAAATTAACGAAAAGAGCTAACTTTGACGGACGGACGTACGGACCGACCCTAATTATAGAAAAGCTTCGCTTTTAAAAGTCAGATAGATCTTTTACTACAAACAGACAAAAACATAGAATGATATACAAACAAAACACAATTTGAATAATGAAAAAAAACTTAAATGAAATTTAAAATTCTAAAATATTAAACTTGGAATATGATCAAGAATGAGTAAAAATAAGTCTATCATCTTTTTATAAACCATGTCTTAGATCTTTATGACTGAGTTACAGTGGTCTGAAATTGGACAAAAAATAATAGTTTTTTTATTATTGACATTAGTTATTGCCTAAAATCAGCGAAATACTTAAATCTAAACGTTGAAAATAACAGCCTGGGCCTGATGTAAAGATAAGATTGATAAATCAATAAGTACATTTGCTAGGAAGCAAGATTTTACTGTGCAAACATAAACCTTACTACTTTATTTGATAGGATACAATTTACTGTTATTTATTTATTTAAAACTTCCTTCGAATTTCTATTCTATTCCATTGTGCTTAGTCTTTGTAAATGTATATTTATGGCCGGAGATATATCCAAAGGACTTATCCCTTCGAGCCTATATGTATGGCTCTTAAGAGAAGATTCATAAAGTGTCCATAAAAAAAACTTGATGACTATACGAATAAATATAAGATTCCCAAATAATTCAAATATTCCCGTATTCAAACAATATCCCTTGAACGACCAAAGTTGGGGTAGGTCGAAAGATTCCCCCACCCACTTCCCATGGATTTTGACTCCATACAAATATTATCCGTTAAGTTGTTTTGTTTTTATTCAGGGGGGGAGGGGGTACTTGAGTGCTTGGAGGGGTGGGGGATAGTTTTAGTTTTTAATAAACAAAAAAGGAAAAAAAAAATTTCCAGGGGTGATTACTCTTGAAAGGGTTGTGGTACCCTCCCCACCACCAAACAAAAAAATAGTCAGAAACCCTACCCTGAACCTAAGAAACTTCACTCCAAAGAAGAACCATATCAGGGCAGCGGTTAACAAGATCCTTTGCTACACATACACATAAACACACAAACGTCATGTTACTCTTTAAAAAGATATGTTAAGTGAATATAACCCTTCTTGTATTTATAATATCTATATTGAGTATATGTTTAGTGAATATACCCTCCTTGTATTTATGATATCTATATTGAGTAAATGTTTAGTGAATATACCTTCCTTGTATTTAAGATATCTATATTAAGTATATGTTTAGTGAATATACCCTTCTTGTATTTATGATATCTATATTGAGTATATGTTTAGTGAATATACCCTCCTTGTATTTATGATATCTATATTGAGTATATGTTTAGTGAATATACCCTTCTTGTATTCATGATATCTATGTTCAGTATACGTTTAGTGAATATACAATCATTGTATTTATGATATCTATAATGAGTATATGTTTAGTGAATATACCCTCCTTGTATTCATGATATCTATATTGAGTATATGTTTAGTGAATATACCCTTCTTGTATTCATGATATCTATATTGAGTATATGTTTAGTGAATATACCCTCCTTGTATTTATGATATCTATATTGAGTATATGTTTAGTGAATATACCCTTCTTGTATTCATGATATCTATATTGATGATATGTTTAGTGAATATACCCTCCTTGTATTCATTATATCTATATTGAGTATATGTTTAGTGAATATACCCTCCTTGTATTTATGATATCTATATTGAGTATATGTTTAGTGAATATACCCTCCTTGTATTCATGATATCTATATTGAGTATATGTTTAGTGAATATACCCTCCTTGTATTTATGATATCTATATTGAGTATATGTTTAGTGAATATACCCTCCTTGTATTTATGATATCTATATTGAGTATATGTTTAGTGAATATACCCTCCTTGTATTTATGATATCTATATTGAGTATATGTTTAGTGAATATACCCTCCTTGTATTTATGATATCTATATTGAGTGTGTTGAATGTTGGTCAAGAATTTAGATACAAAAGACTGAGATAGAAACAATTCATCTAAAACATAAGAATAAATATTTTATTAAATGCCTTGTTAAAGTCAAACTGTCAAATTAAACACATATTTTTAAAACTTTATTCAGTCGAAAACGCTTAATTAATCGCATGTTTTTAAAATCAAAATCGATTTTATTTTCAGAATTTTCTTCCTTGATTACTTACTAGCGGCTACGCCCCAACATGTCTTTAGGGACACTCTAGGTGGGGGGTTGGAAGTCGAAACCCACCATTTTCAATTTTATGTTTTTTTTATAGCGAAGCTTTTCCATAATTAGGGTTGGTCCGTCCGTACGTCTGGAACATATAGTTTTTTACGTTAATTTAAGCTTGTTAGAATTATTCTATCGATTTCAAACTTTGCATGGTGATTCCTTTAGTGGTTAGGTACGATTTAGAAAGCATAGCAACTCTATAATCGTACGTCCACTTAAACACGTTGATTTTTAATTTTTTTAACAACAAATTTTTATATGATTTTTTAAATACTGATTCCTTGGACAGTATGACAATATTCAAACAGTTTTTCAACAAATTTACTTATAATTTTGCTTCGACTGTTATACATTCATATTCTGATTATTCAGTTCTGACACTCAC
Organism: Acartia tonsa; assembly: GCF_053477335.1. Classification (NCBI taxonomy): domain Eukaryota; kingdom Metazoa; phylum Arthropoda; class Copepoda; order Calanoida; family Acartiidae; genus Acartia; species Acartia tonsa. Next base: position 14,098,371 of record NC_137266.1, on the reverse strand, counting down.
AAGTGTTAATGTTCGTTTGTCCTACCGTTTCAGATCTTCGCTTTTATGGATGTTGTCATCCTTGCTTAATAAGAAAAATGGGTAGGGGTCATTTTTCTAAGGGCGATTTCTCTTCGGAGGGTGGTGTTACCCGCCCATTTCAGAAAAGACAGACACACCAACAGATGGACAAATTCACCTTGAAAACAAAGGCTAGAGGCGAAACCACGAGTAATAAATATAATACCAAGAAAGTCTAATGTTGAATATTTCAAATCAATGAACGAAGAAGTAGTACAAAATAATAGACTTATTCCTACTAAAGAAGTCATGTACATTTCATGTACTTTAGGGTATATCTTAGTTAAGAATTAACATTTATTACTAAAAACAAGTATACTTTCAACAGCATTTGCATAAAAATGTTAATATTAATACCCTAATTGTAAATAAACCAAGGATGACAACATCCATAAAAGCGAAGCACTGAAACGGTAGGACAAACGGACATTATCACTTGTATTGTTTCAGAACTGAATAATCCTAATATAAATGTATAAGAGTCAAAGCAAAATTGTAAGTAAATTATTTAAAAAACTGCTTGATACAGGATAATGTTTATGGACATACTTACATTTTTAGGACTTGATTATAGAGTTGCTTCGTTTATTACATTGTACTTTGTTGTCCCAGGAATCAATATACCTAAAATCAGATCAATCCGATGATTAGATCACATAAAAATTTGATGTTAAAAAAGTAAAAAAAATCAACATGTTTAAAATGGACGTACGGACATTTTGGTAATGATTATAGAGTTGCTACGCATTCTAAATCGTACCTAACTACTAAAGGAATCACCATGCAAAATTTGAAATCGATAGGACAATTCTAATATGCCTAAATTAACGAAAAAAGCTATCCGTTACGGACGGACGGACGTACGGAGTGACGGACGGACGGACCGACCCTAATTATAGAAAAGCTTCGCTTTAAAAAAAAGCAAAAGTTCTAGGAAAACTCTAATGTAAATATTTCCTCTTAATCTTAGGTTAGAATCAGGGCTCTTAAGGGATAAGACAACGATAAATTAAAGATCATCCTCAATGGTATTAAACATAATTACTCCTTAAAGCTTTAATAAAAGTAATAAAGTTTTTACTCCGACGAATTGGAGGAAGATGATAAAAGTCCCTCCACAGATTATGACCTCATACGATAGAATAGCCAATGAGAGGCCAGCATAAATTTTATACTAATAATAATTTTGATAATCTATCGTATGACATCATAATCATATAAATTAAAATTTATGCTGGCCTCTCATTGGCTATTCTATCGTATGACGTCATAATCTGTGGGATAATTGGAGTATTTAAAAAACTTTGGGTATCATCAGTATAATAATTTACAGTCCATTTACCCCTCCCTGCCTGGTTTGAATCCTTGTGCTGCTTAGTTTGGCGAATGTTTGCTCAGGTAATGAGTACATTATACTCTTATACTAGCACAATAGTGGTCATAAGTAGCACAGCAACAACATTTTAAAAAAGGTACAATAATTATGATTTTTCAATCTCAATAATAATTTTTAAAAATAATAATTATCCATAAGTAGCGAAGCATAATATAATCATGGATAGATTGACAAACGGACAATGTGGGTCATAGAGCAAAAAAATAAAAAATAATAAAGCAGATTGTTAAATAAAAATTTGTAAGATAAATTCACAGGGCCAACAAAACTGGTATCAATTTATAATTTTAAAATGTATAATTCATTCGTAGAAAATTGTCTATTATACGATACATTGTACATGTTTTTTCAGTATGGCTCAGAATCAAGTGGATATTTATCGGTTTAGAAGACAAACTGGAAAAAGGTTTATACATTGTATATAACACAATATATTATTGTATCAAACTATGTTTTATTGTCCTTTCCTTTTCGTAAATGGATAAATGAATGGGTAAGTTACATCTAAAAATAGGGGTTTTAAAAAGTTTTTTTTTCGATAAAAGATAGAATTATTATGATTATGTTTAGTTATGATTATAAACTTGCTAGACATAATAAAGCTTGATCAAACCTCTTTGCTGTAATGCTCTAATCCCTCGTTTATATGTCATCTACCTACACCCCACAAAATAGCCTAAAACTTGCAGTATTATAGAAAATGTTTACCTAAAAGTGCCATATCGAGCGTTACTATCGGGGCTCTTACTGTTGTTGTTGTAGCCATGATTCTCTGAAGTTAGGACTCAGATGCACACGGCTACTGGAAGTGAGAATCCTTTGGCCAATCTTAGATTGGTAAGTTTCGCGCACAGCTGATTGTATTCTATGTTACATTATAAGCTGACCCGCAATTCTCGTGGAAGCTACTCAATTATTACATCACCCTGGCCTAAAGTTTTGGCAGGTGTTCCATATTTAGCCACCCTAATTAATGGCACTCTCATACGACGATCATGGATGAGGGAAAGCTTGGTTAGAGCTGCTTTTTTGTAGAATCCTAACTTCCTACAAATCTCCCCCCTTACAACCCTAGGGCATCTTAGGGAAGGTTGTGTGATCATAATCTGACAAATTGCGACAGCATTTGTCAACCAAGTGCAAAGTCTATGCGGGGACTTGAACTCGGTTTCTCCCAACCACAGCATAGTGCGTTAACAACTACACTATGGAACACCCTGGGCTCTTACTGTAAGGTGTTACCTCGTCCCCAAAATAAAATAACCTAATCTGACTTCCAGCAAAAAACAAACGAACAGAAAAATACCCTCATTGGCCTTATGTTAAGCAGGGATAAGGGATAGGAAACCTGGCCATTTATTAGGTCCCGACCTAGATTCAAAAGGGATATTGCAACTATTACCAATTCCTAATTAAATGTCCTCACTGGCGGACGCTCCCAAGTAGCTATCGCTCTAAACCAATAAGGATCAGCCTGTTTTGTATCAACCAATAGCTAATTGGCGGATGGAGATATAAAAAAACGCGGCATCCAAAACTTAAGAAAACAATTTAAACTCTGCTCCTAAATATCAATAAGAAATAATAAAATAAATGTTTGATTAGCTTAATTACCAAATCTGCACATATTCTGTATTCAATGGTTTTTGCTTTTTTAGATTTTTTTGCTTCCCTTGTTGAGAAAAATATCAGAAAGATATACATATTCTTGTATCCCGTATAGTTTACCAAATAGGATTAGTTTAATGTTACAAATAGATGTAAAAATAATGCTTTTCCCATAAAAACAAAACTTAAAACAATATTGTTTTTTTTCCTCTTCAGACAACATATGATTTTTTGTTGCTGTACTTTAAGCAAACTTAGTCTGTAGTTTTTTTTGGAAATATAAGTTTCAATATAAATCCAATGTATAGCTTTCTTAAAGTATTCTCAGATGTGCCTTACTGGAAATCAGAATTTTTTCTATTCTGTTTAAGCTTACTTTGAATCCTATTGATTCTTGACCCTTTGCCCATAGCCTCTAGAGATATCTTAAAAAGGGGGAAAATATATCAAGAACAAAATATATCTATTCAAGGAAGGTGGGTTTATATTTTGAGTTTTCAAAAGAAATTTTAATATTCTTTTGGATAAAAATATCATTAGCATTTAAATTTCAAACAATTACTAAATTAACAGCTTCAGTGTGTTAGAAAATTGTTTATATTCCAAAACCGTATAAATTAATTTTACTTTTAAATTTTTTATAAATCTAAAATTTGACAATATTTTAATGCAATATAATAGTTATTTTTATTATAGTTCTAAGTTAAAATTAGATTATATATAGATGAATTTAGTTCAAATAAAAATAGGTCGGAATTATAAGACACCTTTAAAGCATGTGTATTTGGATTGGTCTACAACAGAGGTACGGAATGTTAATCTATAGAGTAGCTACGCTACTAAAAATGTGTTGCTTATTTATACTACATGCAGCATACAATAATAATTAATATTCTTAAGGCACAATATAACATACATTAATGGGACGTTAACACTTACACTTTTATTCCAGGGAATAAGGGATTGGACAATGAAGATGAATTATTCTTTCTCTTGTATTATGGACGTATTACAGACTTTAGCTAATTATAGAATAGTCTTGCAATTCTTACCATTAAATTAATCAACTTATTTGATCATGAACTTCATTGATAACTTAAAAGCATGCATGCAAATAACTGTCACTTTAATATATTTAACTTTGGTAAATCCGTTTTTATTGGATAAAAAATGTAACTGCGGCGTCCTCACCTAGGGACTCAAACCTACAGCTACTGGGGGCGACTTAGCAATGCTAAGTCTAAAATCCAACTGACTATCCAAGCCCCATACTTTGCACATTCTTAATTTGCAAGGGGCAGTTTGCAATAATATCTATAAATCTAGCCCCTCTAGATTTACTCCTTTGTTAGCTGTCTATTTACTTTTGAAGAGCAAGGCTTCTCTTTAACCCATACTACACTCTGAATAATCATGCTAAATATTCTGCTTTTTAGGTGGTAAATATCAGGGCTCGACAGCCGCGCGTCACCCTCATGTAAGCCTCACTAAAATCGTCATATTACAACTTTAGAATTCAGCTGGATATTTAAACCTGTTCCCAAAATGTATAAAAAATGTTATTTTTTGCACACATGCGGGTTTAAATTTGAGGCTTATGCGCGGCTGCAGCGACTGCCCAGGTAAATATTGGGGTGAAAGAGTAGTGGTAAATTAGTATGCATTGTACTATCCCTCCCTGCTAGTCTAGTCAACTCAGAACGACTTTACATATTTGTAAGTTACAAGTTTGTATCCCACTTACTTGAAAAACAAGAATAATTATGTAGTGAAGTAGATCAGCTGTAAAAATGCCAGATATGTTTAATGTAAATAATATATATATCGCAGGTTTTGTCATAAATCGCCAGATATTTCATTGAAAACATAATTTAATTCTAAGAATATTAAATTCTGTAATAGTAGTTAAAAACAAGGATGACAACATTTATGACAACTTACAGAGCAGATTAACCATTTATAAGTCTAAATTAAAATGAAATCGATAGTTAAATTTAGACATGCCTAAATTGCCGATAAGAGCAATCCGTTACAGACGGACGGACTAAAGACTTTATTTTTAGAAAAGCTTCGCTTTAAACAAAGAAAAATTTGTTGGATACTAATTTTCAAAAGTTGAATTTTATATCAAATGCAGTTTAATTTCAATAGTAATTTGAGAACCACTGTATAGTTATTACACAGTTTACATTTGAGTTTCTTATTCCTGTTAATATGTTAAGATATTAGGAAAAATGGAATGTTTCCTTTCACATATATAGGACACATATAAGTATATTATAACCTTATCCTAACCGCAAAATAATGACATATGTAGATTAATTTTCTTTTATTTTTCAGTCATATTATATTGGAACTTTATTTTATAATGTTATGTCTTTTTTATCCTGCTCCTAGATTAACAAGGATGACAACATCCATAAAAGCAAAGCACTGAAACGGTAGGACAAACGGACATTAACACTTGTCTAGTGTCTGAACTAAATAATCAGAATATAAAGTATCGAAAGAGTCGAATCAAAATTGTAAGTAAATTTTTGAAAAACTGCTTGATACAGGATAATGTTTTGGACATACTTACATTTTTAGGACTTGATTATAGAGTTGCTTTGCTTAGTTGCTTAGCTGCTTCGTTCCTAGCCTCTAGGGGAGAACTGGAAGGGGGGAGGGGGTGTTTTTTTAAAAGCTGAAAATCATGACTTTAATAAACTTTAACTGTTAAGAACAACTCATTCGGATCAGCCATTTTCGACAGAACAAATTATGTACTTTATATAATAGGATACATTTTGATTCTTGGGTTATCTTTAATTTATAAATGAAATAGATGAAAACCTGTCCAGGACATGTACTAAGCTTACCTAAAATGGAGAACTCTTTCAGTTTATTGATTAGCGACATCTTAACGAACAGTCAAGAAGCCTAATACTCTAGAGGCCTCTATGGGCATAGCCGTTATTTATTGTATAAAGTGGTTAGAATTTTTGTTGTCTGTAGCCTAAGATCTCAATAACTGCTAAACTGATGGTTCTCTACTTTAAATAAGCTTTATATCTTATGGTGGTTTTAAAATATTCTATTTCTTCAGATTTAAATCTTGGAATAGTGTTAAGCTATTTTTCTAGCCCCTCTGCCCCATTAACTATAGAGCCCGTCAACCCGTCAACCCGTTTTGCGTATGTGTCATATAAATGTGAATTTATAAAGACCTTTGATGACGGTCCAATAGACACGCGGTTCTACTTTAGCAATAGATCGAGACATCTAAGAAAAACACAAATGAAGACAACTTAATTTTCCCTATTTGGTAGATTTTTCTACATGCATATGTATAGAAAGAACAATAAATATCTATTACTTTTAAAACATGTAAAGCATACAAACATTTTAACATTTGAGTAAAACATTCAAAGAAACTGTTGTCTTAGAATTTCATGCCGTTAATCAAAATTTTGGTTTAAAAAATAGCAATGGTAGAGAAAACCTCTCCAAAACTTTTTTAAAAGCTTTTCCGGGACATATAAGAAGCTGCACTGTATATCCAAATCGGTCCAGGGTTCTTTGTAATTTATTACAGAAACACAGACCAAGATATGTCCTAATATGTAAGGATGTATTATTCATTTCGTTGTGAAGCTACTCTATAATTATAAAAAATCCGTTTGTCTGTCCTTCCATCAGCTACGTAAAAGAGAAAAGTTGATTCTCCTCTGCTATTTAAGATAGAAATTTTGGGGAATAGTCCCTTTCGTGGCAACGCCCCTTAAGGGGCGATTCGTCGTATTTTTAAATGTCTTTTGATATGTTTTTTTAGGTTAGGTTACGTTATATTGGGTTAGGTGATTGCCCCACAGGGTTAGGCAATTGGCCCCGCAGGGTTAGAGCACACCGCAGGGGCTGGAAATAGGAAAAAAGCTAAAAAAACAAAGAATCGCCCCTTAAAGAGCGTCGCCAAGAAAGGGACTATACCCAAATTTTGTATTAAGATTACCTTTACCTATGAAAGTCAGTATATAATTTACTTGGTTCGTCAGTCAGTCGGTAACGATTTGATAGTCCTTTGTTTTCAGAAAAATTTCACTTTATATATAGATGACAAGTTTTTTTATGTTTTTTCTTAGCTGTTATCAAAGTTTGATTTTGCTCTACAACTTATTTTGCCCGTTTATACTAAAGCTTCTCTACTTGGGGATGTTGTTATTCATGTTTTTTTTATATTAAAGTATTCCTTGCATATGATATTAAATCCTGGCGGCCACACAGTAAACAATGTTTTTACACAGTTACTTTTTGTTATTCTTTGGTTTAAAGCTTCGGCACACTGTGCTATGTTGTATTAAGAAGTTGAAAGTAAAATTTACTAAACAAGAATGACAACATTCTAAAAAACGCAGGTAAACAAATAAGAAAGACAGACCAATATATCAAACTGTGGATAGTAAAAAACAACTTATAAAAGCCAAAGCCAATATTGTCTTTTTGTGAAGTCATAAATTTCGGGATAGGAGAAGGGAAGGGGGGAAGGGTGCACGCCAAAGACTGGAAATAAAATTTTGATATCACTAATCAAAACAAACTTTAAACATACGCGGCAAATTAAGTATTTTCAACATATTTTGAATACAAGCACAGTGTGCCCCTTCACCATTTATACCTTGAAGCTATTTTGATAGTCTTGTTACTTTCTTTACATACAATATATTCATAAATATTTTATAACTTTTTAGATCAATTTATACTTTATCCTAAACTAGTGACTTTGGCCCTAGCCTTTTAGAGCTTCGCCCCAAGATGGGGTTAGGTAAACCCCCGCAATCAATATTATTGAATCATGTGGTGTAACATGTACTGTTATATTTTTTTGAAGGGGGAGGGGTTTTTTGGGAATAATTTTCATCACCCACGAAAATAGCCTGAAACCATGACTTGGCCCGTACTAATTTTCCCTAAAAAAGCATATAGCCCATTTGGTCCAGCGGTGAGCAAATATCTGTAAGGACAGACAGACAGACATAGTTCTACTTTTTGTAGATCAAAAAGTGTATAAATCAAAGACATTGTCATCAAAGAAATAATGGATATTTTTGGTATTAAAGGTAGCTATTGATTTCTTTTTATATAGGCCGGCCATAAAAAAAAAGGATTATTGTCGCCTTCTCTCGTTTGATGGATTAAATACATTTGGTAACTTCATTAAATCTCGATTAAAAAGGCAGTGTCAAATTCTTCATTTGGTTTATCATTATCATAGATAAATTGCTTTGAATTAGTCAGTCTTTTTTTAAAAAACAAAAAAACTTATTTCCCAATTATTCATATGAAAGGATATATTATTACTTGAATCTTTTCAGATTTTCAAGTTCTCTATCAAAGTTAAACTTGTAGTGGGCCAAAATCTGAACCCTCCACCCCACCCTCTTCCCTCATACTGGATGAATGAACTGACCAATTAACGAGTTACATGTTAGCAAGCTAAATTTACGACAAATTTTTGCCTCATCATAATATCTACGCATATATCCTATATCCAGTTTCATAGCTTAAAATGTTCTTTAGTTGTGATGATCAGATCAGATTCTAATAGTTTACAAAGATAAATGCTTAGGTAAATTGGCTCTGTTTGCAGAAACAGAAAAATTTCAAAATCTGCAGTATTTAATTTTTCTATAATTTTACTATCTTATTTTCTGGATAAGTGCACGGGGATTCAACAGGGGGGCGTGAAGCCTTGTAAGGGTGAAAAAAGTAGAAGGTGGTCCTACGCGATTCTCTTATTCCTCACACTTATGGATTTCACTATTATTTTCTTCTGCTTTCCTAATAGTGATTTCTAGTTATGATAAGACATAATTTCATAAGGGAAGAATCTCTGTAATAAAGTTCTAGAATATATTTTTGGGGAATTTTTATTCAGATATCGGAATAATATTGAATAGTGAATACGGTGATACTCTTTGTTTCTTAATGTTTATTTGTCTTATCCATCAGATTTCTTCGCTTTTCTGGATGTTGTCATCTTTATCCTTATATGTTTTTTTCTGTCTGTCCGTCTATAGCGTTGAGGTTCTACTTTACAATGTAGCTTCTAATGTGTTCTGAGAAGGTTTATAATTATTCTTGAGGAGGGTAACACCACCCTCTTAAGAGAAATCGCCCCTAGAAAACAAACACTCTCCCTAAGTTTTTTTTTCTTTATTTATTTAGAATTTAAAGTGTTGGATCTGCCCCTTTCTTCAAGTGCCTCTAGAGACCTCTGAGGTCGCATCCGTTAGTTAATATTAAAATACATTCTAGTTTTTATCAAATTTATTTAAGCATTAACCCCTGATATAAGTTTATAGATTATATTTGTCTTTACCAAAAACTTTACCAATAAGTTGCGGAGATAAAACGCGAGATATTGCGTAAAAAAAGAACAAAAGATATTTTCAATTTCCTATTTTCTTCATCAATCTTATAGTTTGAGTGGGCTATGATCAATTCAAATAGCCTGGAACCTGTTTAGTTCCTAAAAAAAACTCTGTAAGTCTAGCAACCAAATAACTTGTACGGACGAGGCAGCAGTCCATGACACTTTAACATCAGGTCCAACAACCACCGATACCTGTCCAAACACCAAGGTTATATTTTACAACGAACAGACTCTTTGATTGCACGACCTTTGTCTGGTAGTCCAACTGATTACGAGACTTACCACTTCAGTATTTCGGATAATAAATGTTTATTAACTAGGAAAGAGAAGGAACTATTCTTCGTCTATCTTAGAGGGGTTGCCTTATTGTCCCTTTTAAATTATTTGAGATATTGTAGATTATAGATATTCATAATAGTATTTAAGTTATACTATTTTTATCAATATATCTATTCTTTGTTGTCCCATAAAACAAAGTACAATTAAAATACGTCAAATTCAAAATGATTAGTAAAATAACCTAAATGTAAATATAATAGTATTGATTCTTATTATAAAAAACCTACTCTCTACATTTTCAATGTTTGAAATAATTTATGTCTTACTCCTGTTTGGAACTTTAACATACCTTACCATAAAAAAAGTATAAAGAATATTTTTATTTCAAGAAAATTGTTTGTGGTGCATTTTCTGTCTTAATCTAGTTTGTTTCTAAATCTTATAAAAAACAAGGATGACAACATCCATAAAAGTGAAGCACTGAAACGGTAGGACAAACTTGTAAAGTGTCAGAACTGAAAAATCAGAATATAAATGTATAAGAGTTGACACAAAATTTGTTGAAAAACTGCTTGATACAGAATAAACTTTATGGACATACTTACATTTTTAGGACTTGATTATAGAGTTCCTTCGCATATAATATTGTACTTTGTTGTCCCAGGAATCAATATACCAAAAATCAGATCAATCGTATTATTAGATCACATAAAAATTCGTTGTTAACAAAGTAAAAAAAACAACATGTTTAAAATGGACGTACGGACATTCTGGTAATGATTATAGAGTTGCTACGCTTTCTAAATCGTACCTAACTACTACAGGAATCATCATGCAAAGTTTGGAATCGATAGGACAATTCTAACCTGTTTAAATTAACAAAAAAAAGCTATCCGTTACGGACGGACGTACGGACCGACCCTAATTATAGAAAAGCTTTGCTTTTAAAAATTTAGGTATAACCAATATCTCACTTTTCACGAAAGGATAGGACAATTGCAAATAAATCAAACTTAACCCCCAATACTTATTACTTAAGGGGTAGATTAATTTACCGTCTATTGTGCTATCCTTGTATCCCTTCCCACTTCTCCAATATAAGATACAATGTATATCACTTATATAAATATAAAAAGAATTAATGAAAGTGTCATCAACAAACTAAATGTTCAATATCACATATACCTATAAATAATTGTATTATTATTATTATTATGTCATACATAATTGTTATGCGTTCTTTAGTTGTTTAGCTATTCTATAACATAATGCATTATTTCTCACTTAGATCCTACACCAATAAAGTGAAACTTGCAGCGGGCTAAAATAAAGAAACTCCCTTCTACCCCCTGTACAACATCCCCTCCTTTATTAATGGATGGACAAACTAATCAATAAACGAGTTCAATGTTAGTAAGCTTAATTGACGACAATTTTTCCCTTGTCATAATATCCACGTATATTCAACAATCATTTAAAAACCTGCTGAAATAGAGACTCTATTGTACCTTTTTAGTAGCGAAGCTACTCTATAATTCACAATGTCCGCCCGTCCGTCTGTCTGTCCGCCCGTCTGTCCGTAATTAATGAATTGGGGGAAACGTGATTTTCTCGGCTTCTATTCAAGATAGACAGCTGAAATATTTAGTGAAGATTCCCACTATATTTGCCCATCTATTTAATATTTACATTGTTTTGTCCGTCTGTTTGTTATTTGGGGGGCTAGATCGATTCCTAGATTTTTACGTTTTCGTGATTTTCTCAACTCCTTTTCAAGATAAAGGGCTGAAATTTTTAGGGATTAATTAATTTTACATTCTACATATTTTCACTAAGTTTTATTAATATTTTGTTTGTTAATTGGGGTGCTAGATCGATTCCTAGAATTTTTATGTTTTCATGGTTTTCTCAATTCATATTCAGGTTGACGATTGAAATTATCAGGGATTGAATATGCTCATGTTCTACATATTTCCATCAAGTTTCATTAAAATTTGTTTGTTATTTGCGGTGCTAGATCGATTCCTAGATTTTTAGGTTTCATGATTATAAGGTTGCGTGATTTTAAAGGTGTGATGATTTCCCTATTTTACCAATATTTATTACATTATTATTACTTTATAGTATTTTTTCCTGATATACAATCTTAATTTTTGAGCCTCGCTACTTATGAATGTTGTCATCCTTGTTTATTGTTATATACAATTGTAACACATTAAATGATGCATCATGTCTTATTATGACGTATCGCTTTACCAAATCTTGCTTATGTTGTATATGATTACACAGCCAAACATCCCAATGAAAACCAATCATTTGTCCTAACTGAGCATTGTAATGAGTTATGCCTGTTTTGGGTCCAATGTATTCCCATTACTGTAATTATCAATGTCGCACTTCTGGCATAGTAGCAGTAGGAAAAATTTGTATCACCTTTAGCTAGGCCGAGATTCGAACCTATCACGCCGAACAGATGCGCTACGTATTAATCCAGGGTCGCGGGATACATGAAACTTAAATTGCATGCAATTTTTCCAATCGCATATTTTAACATTACACTATACAAATACTGAATTTGGAACAATATTCTTAGTTCAAAATAGATGTCATTGATATCGATGGCCATCCATGTTTAATTTACATTTATGATTTTGTGAATAACAATTATATATGTACATATTATTATTAATGACATATTTTGTTAAGCTATAAAAAATTACTGAATGAGAATATCAAAAAATATTATACATATTTTTTCATGTTTTTAAAAATGTAAAATTGGTAGTACAGTAGTACATACTTTTGACGTATTGGAATCTAAAGGTATAAGACAATGTACAATCACTACTAGTTTGAAACTAACCAATCAAAAAACAAACAAAAAATTGTAACAACGAAAAAAAACGTTATAGAAAAGTTTTGGGTACCAGTATAATTTACAGTCCAACGACTCCTCCCTCACTTGAAAAGAATAATTAAATGACGAAAGACCTTAATTATATATACGTATATAATTATTAAATTGAACATTGATCTATCTCTTGCAGAAAATGATAGACAGATAGATATACTTATATATTTGTATTTGGTTGCAACCAGTGGAGTGCCGAAGTAAGATTTGCAATATAGTTTTATGCGCTTCGCTTGCCAAATTAGCAAGCCATTTATTTACAAAAGCTTTGACGTTTATCTTAATTACAGTCCATCTGTATGTCTGTCTGAATGAATCTCATATCATATTAGGACATATGTATAATTTTTAGAATATGTAAATCTAACTTAATTTATTTTTATGAATGTCTGTCTTTAGCTTTAACCTTTAACAACCCTGAAGACAATGTTATAATATCCTATTTTTGTCTGTATAACACCTCCTAAAGTTCACATCTCTCTCGATTTTAGTTCAGGAAAGGGGGGGGGGGGAGTGTAAAAAATTTAAAAGGGTGCAAGATTTTGAGGTGCATTACGCAGCCCCCCGGGAAAATGTGTGTGCACGCCACTGGTTAAAAGTATATGAATTAATATTCTGTAAAGATAGTCAATATCTTCATATTGTACCCCCTCATAGAGCTAGGGAGTTATATTCTGAAGAAAAAAAAATAGTTTCACTCCTCAAAAAGAAATAGCTTAATGTGATCATTAGTAGCGCATCTGCTCTATAGCTTGGGACTGCTCGGATGTCTGTCCGAAAGAGTAAGATAATACAAATAAAATTTAAAGTGGTTAAAAAATTATGATTCTTTTTTTTCTGGTGTAGATTTCCCTAACCAATCCTTGATTGCTTTTCAGCCGCTTTTTTCTTCTATTTCAGAGCTAAACTTTTTGTCCTAATAAATAATAAGAATTACAATACAATTACTTTGACTTTTTAAATAATCAGCACAAAATTGCACTTTCTGTTAATTTGCTAGGCGCGTGATATTAAAGTCAAAATAGGGGAATGCCTTTCCTCTTTAAGAGGCGCAATTCAATACAAATTGACTTCCAGTGACTTAAAACTTTCAATAAATAACTTATTATCAACTCTTGGCTTCGCCCCTAAAGGTCTCTAGGGCCACTTGAGGAGAGGGGGTTCCCCAGCCACCCCATTTTTTATCTTAGTTTAAATCTTTTTTTTATGGGGGGGGGGAAATAATTTTTTTCTAGGGACGATTTTAGGATGTTGGTGGTACCCTCCCTCAAAATAGTTATAAACCTTCCTGGGACCTATGAGAAGCTACCCTGTTGAGGAGAACCCGATAGGTTCAGCGGTTAGCGAGACAGACAGACAGAGAGACATCTTTCTACTTTGCATTATATGTATATCAGAATCAGTTATCAGAATGAAGCAGGCCTCAGGAACTTGGGCGGCTTCGCCATCATGTCCAAGGCAGGAACCAAACTCATGCTACGCACTTGTCCACAGACATATGTATTATGTATATATAGTCTAATGTTAAATTTCCTTTACTTAATATTTTGTACAATAATAATCACGAAACCTTCTAGTTTCTATTTCTTTCTTTGCAAAATCTGAAATACATGTATAATTTAATTTGTTCTTTCTTACAGTTTTACACTGAATGCTCCGCCTCCAGCATACACATAATTAGTTCTAGAGAGTAGGGGGGGGGGGGGAGGGATTGCATAACCTAACCTAAAAAATATAAGGAATTTTGCTTATATGAAATGTAATTATTAGAAATAGAATTATAAAATGAAATGATAATGCAACCTATCACCTTCCGAGAAAATAGCTGGAACAAATCTTGAACCAATCGATCCAGTGGTTTCAATATGTAATTGTATATCTTTAATAGTTATTCGCTTAAAACAATTCATAAAAATACATATGTTCTTATTTAAAACTTTATTGACCTTAACATTCCAATCTAAAATGATTAATGACATATGTATATTTAACAAGAATAAATTGTTTCTAATATTCATTCGAAACCTATAAATATTCGGTGGATTAGAACCGGTTCTCATCCATAAGAAAAAACTATGTTTAGCATCATATTATATCAAGTTTTCTACGAATATAAAAATGTACAATCATAAAGTACTTCGGCATCTCTAGGCTAAAAAACTGGTCTTAATCTTATAATTGTATATTTTATATCCGTGGAAAGCTGTTTCTAGGAAATAACTATTAAAGCTGAGCGTAAAAAATAATTTTTACATTGGCTTAAATTGTTTTGGTCCTTTATCAGTTTTTAATTGGATTGTACAATCAGCAGTGTCTAAACTTTTCAACCAATAATCTTAATGATAGATTCACTGAGTGAAAAAAGTCTGATACTTTTTGGTTGTGTATTTGAATATATTTCGGTAAACATGGCACCCTCTTCAGTCTAAATGACATAAATCATACTAATTTATCTTACATATAGTAGATAAGTAAAAAAAAGAAATTTGTAAAATTAAAAGGCAGAAAATGAAAATATTTCAACATTATGATCAACCTTGCAGTTTAGCTGGATGTTAATTGTAATCTTAAGCTACAGAAGAAGTAATTTTGTTTAGGTATCATGATTGTTGGTTCACTGTAAATCAATTTTTTCCATTGTCTTATCCTTGTAATTATGTTGTGTTAAATTTTTATATTTGATTTTTGAAGATTAAAGGAAATCTATAGAAATTCCAAAAAGAACAGACAATTCCATCATAACAAATAAGGCTATAGATTTACTCCATTAAACTTGGTTATAATTTTAAATATGTAGTAGGCATTTCATGAGATAAGCGTTTTCTGGGATTGGCATTTTTTGAAACAGGCTTTTTTTAGATTACCCTATTAGGCAAATGCATAGCTTCTAATTATAGGTTCTCTAGACATCAAATTACCACATATTTAAAACTTTTTTAAATGCCAAATATCTAGATACAATATATCATGACATTTTACATTTAGAAGTACATAAAAGTCAGGGGAAGCTATTGTAACAATCAATTCTACAAAAAATCACGTAACCTTTTAAAGTATGTGGAAGTATATTTTGTATTCTCATAAGTAAAAGGGGTGGATAAGAAGGGGAGGAAAAGTAAAAGAGGGTTGTGGGGAAATTTTCCTTTAGAATTGTTTGTCAGAATATCATTCCCTTGTCCCTGCATAAAAGTAAAACTGTGAAAGCCAATGCAATTAAACTATTGAGTAGCAGCTATGCTAATAAATTTACCATTCCTCACTTACCTATCAACCTTGAAAAGTGGGGAAAACTATAAAAATCGAGAATTTATCAGCCAAAGTCTCATACTGAAATTAAGTTATTTTGTCTAATTATGAATTTTTAAAAATAAAGTTCGGCACTGTTCTCACTGGACAACAGACAACCAAATCTTTGGTTGTAAACGTTTTGTTTTGATGTTCTTTAATTTTTGTTTTGGCCAGGGATTTTACAACCTTTCTCTTGTGTTTTTTTATATCTTAAGTTATGACTCAGTTTGATATTAGACTGGAAAAAAATATTTAGCTGCGGGAATCAATCCGTTTAACCCTTAAGGGGGGGGGGGCTATAGATAGAGGACAATATCTAAATTACCTTTTGATTATATGTACATGTCTTTAACAAAGCATTTTATATAGCTATCATACTAAAATCTTATAACAAAGCATTTTATATAGCTATCATACTAAAATCTTATATCTAATAGAAGTAAGGCCCGACTATTAAGGGTAAAAACGCGAAGTACTTTATTTGTGAGCTGAGCTAATGTGTTTAAATTAGCCGACAAAAGTACTTGGAAGATTATTAATAATTAATCATATTTTATATATACAGGGTGCGGCACATAAATCCGGACTTTTTCTAATTTGTAAACAAATGAACATAAAATCGTCAATTTTAAAGATTTTATCGAATTTTAAAAACTGAGAGGCAAAATAGGTATATGACTATTAGATTATTTAATAAAACCGCCGCTAGCCTCAATTACCGCCCCTACCCGCCCCCTGAACCGCCCGCAGGCCCTGATCACCATGTCCCTGTACAAGCTGGCGAAGTTCTCCTTGATAGTGGCAATGGGGGAGGTCTTTGTGGTATAGGCACGTCTATTGGTGCATGCTTCAAAGTAGCTGTGGGTCAAATAGTCTAATGGATTAAGATCTGGGCTGCTAGGAGGCAACATTTCCTAAGGGACGTGAGTAACCGCAGGATCTAAATTCCCATCTTTCAAACTACCCTTCGACACGGCGGCTCTTATCTAGGCCACAGTTGAGCTAGAACAACGTTTTATACCTTTTTGGAAATGGCATGAAGATTTAGCTAGGGTTGTCAGCGCAACCCATAGTCTAAAATGAGATTCAAGGTTCCATATGAGCCCCCGTAGACGAGAATCGGGAAATTTTCAAGATTTTTGGCGTTTTTAACATCTTACAATCTGCCACGTGTCAATTTGCCGGAGTACTACGGCCAAGCCAACTTGAAAAAAGAACTCTAGTAATTTCTAGTATCTAACTTATGTATCTAACAGTACCTTCAGCAAGTTTCATGAGCAACCTGCGCACTTCGAATTTGCCTAGTTGAACATATGCGCTGCCAGCTCGTAGCACACGTCCTACATCGTCCAAAGATTTTTATGGGTAAAAAGGTCATTATCTAAGCTTTTCATAGTGGGGTCAAACGTCCTGATCGGTCAAGTAGTCTTGGCGCTATGGCCGTTTAAAAAAAGTCCGGATTTATGTGCCGCACCCTGTACTCATTTTATATTTGTGTATGTAGACTTACTATTTAATTAAACTAGCGGCACTTGAGAAGGGGGGAGTCGAATTTGATAACCCAATTTCTTATTTTAGATTTAAAAGAAAAAGTAAAAAAAATATTTTGGGGGGTGGAAATTTTTTTTTTTTTTTTTTGGGGGGGGGGGTGCCTAGATATACCACACTTTTCTGGGATCTTGCCAAATCAAGTATCAACTGTGGGGAATACCAAAGGATGACTCCATGCAAAATTTGAGCCGGATCCGGCCAAAACCGGCAGTGAATTTTATTTTTAAGAAAAAGTTTTTTTTCCAGTTTTCAGGGGGTATCTGTAAATCAAGCCCTCTCCTGGGTACGCCCCAATATTGATTTTGGCTTTAAGGTCTGATCTAAATTCCTCAACACCAGATATGACCCCTAAAGTTAAAAAAATGATTAAAATCCGGTCTTTTGACCGGTTTCCGGCCATTTCCGGCTCAAAAAAATCTAAAAAATCAAAATTTCATTTAAATTTTTAAAAAATATGCTTTAAATTCCATTTTTCATAAATGATTTTTCAAAAATCAAAAAAAATGAAGATAATTGTAGCAACTTAAAATGTGAAAAAAAGGTTGAAAATTTACAAACTTATGTCAATTTGAAAAATGTTGGTAAATCCTAAAAATTTGACGGATTTATACATACATTTCAGGAAAACAGTAAAAGTGTCGAACTATGACGTCAGAAAAAATTGACAATTAACCAATGAGAGGCCGCTATATATTTTACCACAGTGAATACTGGCTTCTTATTGGTTAATTGTTAATTTTTTCTGACGTCATAGTTCGACACTTTTACTGTTTTCCATTTCAGAATTTAGGTTGACTATGGTCTTTAAGACACACCATATCCAACAAAATTACAATGAGAGGGACTAAATGTTTTTCTTAACCAAAATTCTACTTACCCTGGCGGTTCCAGGGATATTACCCCGTCCCGTTTTAGAAATATTTTGTTAAAATTTTTGCCCCCAGCCATAATATGGTTGATTTATGCAAAATAATGACCAATGCAAAACATTTTTTCTGTCATGCAAAAATTGCGATGGTACAAGCACTGCAAAGTTTTTAAAATTTGCAAAAAGAGCTGTTTTTAAAGCTCTTGTACCATCTCAATTTTAAAGATTTTTAAAAAATTTCAATTCTAGTGTCGATATAAACCTAAATTTACCAAAAAAAAATGGGGGCCACCTCAATTATAACATATGAAGGACAAAGGTGTAGCAAGTAATTTTCCAAAGTAAAAATTGCCAAATTTCATACATAAATAATAGGGTTGGGCCGGATTGGACAGATAAGGATATCCGGCTGATTTATAATACTGGATATCAAGTATTCAGGTTTAAATTGACACACTAAAATTGAAATTTTGTAAAAATCATTAAAATTGAGATGGAACAAAAGCTTTAAAAACGGTCTTTTTGCAGATTTTAAAAAGTTTGTACCATCTCAACTTTAAAGATTTTCACAAAATTTCAATTCTAGTGTGTTAATATAAAACTGAATACCGGATATCCGGCATTATAAATCAGCTAGATATCTGTAACCGTCCAATCCGGCCCAATCACTTATCTGTACTAGCAGCAGCTACCAAAGCTTCAGAAGAGTTGTAAAGGGCTTATTCTTAAGTTTACAAGAGTAAGAAAAAATCCCCCCCCCCCCCCCAAATTTATATTTTTTTTATTTTTGAATCTAAAATACGAAAAATTGGTTTGATTAAATTTCTTGGGGCAAAGCCCCTAGAGGCTAGGGGCGAAGCCGCTAGTATAAGATAAGACATGAAAATGCACATTGGCAGAACTGGGCATTTGTTTTGCATCACTAACTTCATGTATTATCTTCATGTTAAGACATAGCATTTCTTTAGCCTTATCAAAATCTTCATACTTTTTATACTTTTTATCTATAAACGCGTAACGTGAAGAGAATGCTGTTTTGTGGAAGGGAATAATGAATAATGAAATAGAATTCTTTAGAATTTAGAGGTGAGATAAATTTTCAAAACAAGATTAGGGTCAAGAGTAACAGGGCAAGTTTTGTTTATTTTTCTGATCCACACCCTCCCCCTTACCAACATAATTTTCCAACTTGAACTACGTTTATACATTATTTACGTTTTACATTATAATCAGCGGTGCCAGATGTATGCTTTTTGAACGTTATGTACGCTTTTTGACCTTTTTAACATACTTTTTGATAAATGTAAGCTTAGGGCAAAACCCGCGCGGATTGCGCTTTTTCAACATTTTTAGTAAATGTATTACATTTCATTTTATCTGATTCTTTTTAAAAGTCCGTCAAAAAGTCCAAACATTCGACTTTTCATTCCAAAAATGGACTTTTTACCCCCAAAAATTGGCTTCCTTTCATGATTTTTCCAGCTATATATTGATGCTTGACTGAAAAACTATTTCCTCCCTTTGTATTTACATATGTAATTCTTACTTTCGGATGAAGGAGCAAACCCCCCCCCCCTCCGACCCCATCCCCTTTTACCGTTCAACTTCCCTTTTCCCCCTTTCCCCCCAAAATGTACGCGTTGAAGGTCCAATGTACGCCTATTTGTACACTTTGATCTGAAAAAAATCTGGCCACTATGAATATAAATTGAGTAGCTGAGTCTGTCTGACTGACACACGCCCAGTTAAACATAGTTTCTGTATGAAACAAACATTCAAGATTAAGAAGTTAACAGCTACTTGCATCATCTATTCTAAAATGGCTACACATGAATCTAAACAACATGAAACCGAAAGCATTGAACATTATTTTGATAGAATCCTTAAAACTTCTCGTATACAAACAAGGGAGAATGCTACTAAAGGTAATTCCTTCTTTTAATCAATAGCCCGCACAAAATAGCCTCTAGGACAAAATAGCCTAGGACAAAATTGCTTCAACTGTTTATTATTGTTAAATATTAGAATTTCGTGGATGTCATTTTGTATTAATACCTCTTACCTTGCTAAAATATCAGCTAGGTGAGAGGGGGAAATATTATGAAATTTTCATATTAATTTTTAAATAAAGTAAATTTTTAAATGTTTAGTATTAAATATCATATATTAGTGTTTGTAATTGGACTTAAATTCTTATATCAATACTGAAATAATCATACATTGTAGTGTAATCTTCAACTGATATATAAATTCAAACATATGATAAGAAAATAATCCATTGAATGAAGAATAGTTATTTCTCGCATCGTATTACAAACGGCTTTCCGCGGATATAGAATGTACAATTATAAGATTTAGCCGGTGCCTTCGGAATCACGGGGATAAAAAAAAACTAGTTTTAATCTTATAAATGTACATTCTATATCCGCGGATAGCCGTTTATAATACGATGCGAGAAATAACTATTCTCAAATAATTTTCCAAAGTGACTAATATTATATAAATATATGTGATAAACCAAAAGAACCTATCCTCCTAAAAGGTAGTTCTTTATTCTAATACTATATAAAGAGAAAGCTAGAGGACAAAAATGTCTAGCAAAAACTGACTATTATATAAAGCTAGAAGAATAAAATACCTAGCAAAAACTAACTAATATATTATATATTTTTCGCTTTCTTGGCCCTTTTATATAACAACCTTAGTTTTTAGGTCCTGTTTTACTTAAAAATTTCAAAAGGCTATGATTTTCTTATTTTTGAAGCTAGAAAAAAAATTTTCCCAGAAAATGTGTATTTTTATGTAAATTGTTTTTTAGAAATCTTAAAACTTGAATTTCGGCAGCAGCAGCTGTTCCTGGCAGCTGTCAGCCGCCACAGTTGATGGGAAATTTAACATGTTATGTAGACATGTAAGAAAAGCTTAAGTTTCAAATTTGAAGTCTTTAAGTCAACAATTGCGGTCACAGGAGGCTTTTAAAGATTTCCTGGAGAATTAGGACCTGCAGGATCATACCTGGAACCTGCAATTGACTATATTCTATATAAGGATTTACTACTAGAGAATATTTTATTATTTTGTAAGATAAAATGCTTTGTTTGAGCAAGTAAAATATTTTGCTCTTTACCTGGATGACCCTACCAGGATTCCTGGCATCCTGTGCCCGCCAGGATAGATTTTATTTTATTTCTGTTCGTTTGTCGGTCTGATTTCTTGTGCTTCACATTGTTTTTGTTCTTGTTTAGAAGACTACTGGTATGGTTTTTACAAGGAACTGTGTGATGGAATGATCTCTAGCGAGCTGGCTAACATCATGAGATTCAGGTAAAACAATAATGACAACATCTATAAATGCGAAGCTCTCTGAAACATTTTTTGAAATATTTTTTCGCTTTTGTCATTGTACTTTGTTGTGCTAATAATCAATATTCCAAAATCATGTGAAGAGGCTAACTATATCACATAAAATGTTTTAAATGGACGTACGTACATTCTGAGCTGGATCTTTAAATCATTTCAATGGTGCGCTAAATCGGGGTGCGCACTATTGAAATGATTTAAAAATCCAGCTCTGGTAACGAATATAGAGTTCCTATGCCTTTTAAAACATAACAATTACAGAAATTGCCACACCAAGTTTAAAATTAATCATATAAAAGCTTCGCTTTCATAAATTTATAGGGGGAAGGGGGGGGGGTCGGACTGTTTGTCCCCATTCTGTATTTTTGTTTGCAATGCTAGTTGTTTTTCTTCCCTCTTCCTTACTCCCCCTTTCTTCCACTTATGTTAATCTAATAGTTTAAAAATCTTTAATTTGATAATTTTTAATTTCTTTAGATATGGAGAGATGGTGTTTATAGATAAAAAGTATAAGAATGTTGCTAAGGCTAGAAAAAGGCTATGTCTTAATGCCCGGCTAGTACACGAAGCTTGTGATGCAAAACAAATGCCCAAATCTGCGGAAATCGAATTAGCAGACTTAGATCACATATTAGATGATGATATTGATTATAGTTCTCATCCCAACGAAGTGGCATTGTTAAAGTTCTTATCTTACATGCCCTAAAATTGATTGCAAATTTAGTAGCTGCTATATGTCTCAATCAGAGCCTAAATCCTCGCCCCCTCCCCCCCCCCCCCCTATTTTGAGCAAATTGATTAAAAGGGGAGAGAGTAGTTTTTTTCTGGTGTTAACTGACACTTTAGGCCAAGTTAAGATAGGTTATGTTAGGTGTATAGGCTCTGCAGGGGTTTCGCATAAAAAACCTTATTTTAAAAACAATAACAAAAAAGGATAGGCTCTTTGATGAAAAGCACCAGCAGTTCTTGTAAATTGGTAAATCTAAACAACTAAAAGTATTTTTTTGTTTAGCTGATTAGTCTTTTTTACTCTTTTACACTTACCCCCCCCCCCCCCCAAATAAAAAAAAAATGCTTCTATGAAATAAAGATTACCCCCCCCCCCCAAAATGAGCTTGGGGGGCCGTAGGCACCCCCAAAATTTTTATTTTCAAAATTTTACCCCCCCAAATAAAAAAGCTTGGACGCCCCTGAATACACCCCCATAAAAAATATTATAAGCTTTCACTGGAGCTATTAGAAGCTTTACTGTAAAGGAGAATCATATCGGTTCAGCGGTAAGTGAGATCCTTTGCTACATACAAAAAAAGGTTTTACACTTTGTATGATAGAATAAGTCTTTTTTTTATACATTTTTACACTTTTTTCAACTCTTCAGAGGCTATTGCAGCTGCCGCTAGTATAGATAATTTAATTGCTATTGTAATCTGATCTAAGTATTTGTAAAAGTAATTAAGATAAATTATTTTTAATCAATATACCTAAGTATTTCTAATAATGTAATATTCTTAAAATTATTATTTGTAATTTTGTTGTTGATTTATTTCAAAATTATTATCTTTATGTGATAACTTGTATATTTTTTCAAATCTGAAAATTTATTTTAAATGTATATAATGATGTGTGTTTTTCTACTTTTATTACCAAACAAGAATGATTATATCTCTAAGCAGCACAGCTATAACAAGTAAGAGGTGGAATCATTTTTTTAAGAAGAAATATGTACTACTATGGTTACGGGTTTTCCCTCTAAAAATGGTGATGTATGATTCCATTTTTTCCTCTTTTCATAATGATATCATGTATTCATTATTTAAATCGACATAGTAGTAATAGTATATACTAGTTTTTTTTAATATATAAAATTATATACACAATTTTATGTATATTTACGATTAACATGTAAATTTAAAAATAGTATGGATGATTTCTATTATGTCGATGTAAAAAAGTAAACCTTCATTCCAGTTCGTCTCTCTGGAAAGTGGAATGTTACATTACAAAAATCGTTTAGGCCGTAATGATATCATTACCAATAGAGTCCAAAATGGAATGGTGGATTCCAAAAATCATATCGGCCAAGATGATATCATTATGAAGGGAGGGGAAAATTAAATACTACATAAAATTTCTTAGAGGTGGTTCGTCCTTTTCCCCTAAACCGATTCTATGAATGACTTGTAGAGTAGCTTTACTGGGAAAAAGCCAACCCATACCTTAAATTATGCATTTATTCTAGCGAAAGTAAAAGATTATAAAAATATTATCAAAACTAGACAAATTTAAAACAATTTAATATAACTTTTAAGTAAAAAAGCTTGTATAAAGACCTATCTATTAAAATGGGGAAATAAGATCTATAAAACGAAGACCCTAAAAGATAATGTTAGAGAACATAACCCTTTTAATAGAATGGTCATAGTACAGCTAAAAAATTATTAGCAAATATTGTCAATATAAATTAAAATTAGTAAAACAACACAAGAATCATAAAATTAGAAGTTTCGTGATAAAAAACTAAATTTAAAAGAATGAAAATCTGTAAAAATTAAAGAAGACATTGAAAAAACATTATTAGAAAAAACTAATTCGAAACCAATAGTTTAATGTATTCTTGATGTAAAATAAAACAAAATGTGATCTTATTTATGAAATGAATATTGAGATTTAGTTGAATTATACCCACACTATTAAATGCAAAATCTTAAAAATCAGGTCGCCAATTTTTAATTAAACATGAAATCAACACAAAAATAAAAGTCATTCTTTTTGTCTCTCCTTTTTGCATAGGTCTCAGGCCTATAAAAGTGAACCTGGAAGAGAGAAAGAGTTAGTCGTTTCACGGAATTTATATATCACACAAACTCTATTTGAAATTTCTAAAATTTAAGGGAAGACTCCCTTCTCTTTCTTTGGAATTTTCTTGAGAGTCTTGGCGGCTCAAACTTAGGATTTTACATTTGGAACACACCTAAAAAGTAAAAAGTTTTGTTAGATAAATTCATAATACTTTGTTAAATAAATTATAGAATATCATTTTGGTGTTGGTCAATTGAGATAAATTTAAGAATAGGGCCTCCTTAGGGCCTAAAAGCTTAGGTATCCGGACGGATAGTTATCTCCAAATTTTCTTCTGAAGAGAACTCCTATAGCGCGGTACTAGGTACCAGCAAGTCGCAAGTCACTACGGGGCTAAATAGGAATAACACAGGGAAGGTACAGTGGTGGCTCGGCTACCAACGGTTGATGATAGCACGCTATCTGACGGCCGACACTAACAACTGTATCCTCCCCCAGCTTCTGAAGTATAGGAAAGTTGGAGATCGTTATCTATTCGAACAATTTAATATTTTCGGATTAGAACTTTGAATAAGTTCACGTCATAAAGGTAGTTTTGCTTTGTTAATACTCTGGAAGATTGGTTCTTAGCTAGACCTAGTGATTTTCTTACCTGACAAAGGTACCTAACAAAGAATCTCACGCCTCACGGGGCTGTAGGCAGCGGAACGGAATGTTGTAGCTGTGATTCACATGGCTCTAGTAATCACAACAGATCCTTCCAGTCCAAAAGTGTTGGCAGAGTTAGCTACCTAGGAATAAAAGGATTCTTAGAATAAAATAACAGTATAAAGTTATCAATAATATTTTAATGCCATTTTCGGAATAGGGCTTATAGGCAAAGATTATCCCTTAAATATATTTGAGTTTAGGATCGGTGTAAAATAGTATCACCTTTCTAAGGTTGAATATATTTGACAAAACAGGGAATAGTGCGTCGCTGATCTGGAAAGGAGACATTGGTGAGAGATTGTGGTTCTGTGATAAAGGACTGCATTTGTCCCTGGAACCCGGAGGCGATCCATAAGTTGGTTCCGTTACCGGATAAACCCAGGTAAGATTTAACTTTTCCTTTAGGGGGGGAGAGGGCTATAAAGCCACTAAATAAGTCTTACCGCTAGATATCCATAGTCAGAGTTAACATCGTTTTCTTCTAGCCTCGAATATAGCCTCGAATATATGTCCTGAAAATGGAAGATAATATTATTGATAGTATAGACGAGGATGTATTAAATCCTCCACCATACAACCCTGAATATCAACCTAACTTAGATAATACTGAACAGCAGTATTTACACTTAGAAAATATAAATGATCAAATTGAGGAAATACCTCGAATTCAAACTGAGCCTGAGGTTCACACTATTCCAGCCATGTTTGTTTTAAATAACAGACGCAGAAATAGAATCTTGCATAGGCCACAATTACATTTCAACCCCCAAAATGAGATAGAGCATAATATACAAACAATAAAGCAAGAACAAACAGGCGCAAAGCCTAAAAATAAAAAAGAAAATAAACCATCATCAGATCCACCAGAATATGAATCTGAATCTAGCGATTATTCAGAAAAACATAAAAATAAAAAACACAAAGATAAAAAATACAGACACTATGATCCTCTCAATCCTCATGGCTTTGAGGATAGGCAACATCACAAACATCATGAACACCGTCACAAACAAAAAGACAAACAAAGCGATAGCGACAAAGAGGACAGAAGGAAAGACGATAAAAACTTCTCAATGCCAAAGAGAAAGAATAAACACAGAGACAGTAGTAGTCCAACATCAAGTTCAAGTTCAAGTTCCAGTTCATCTGATACGGAATCAGATTGGGACAGACGAACATCCTCTAACAATAGAGATAATAGAAATAGAGAGGAAATGAACGAAATGAACTTATTAGAAAATAAACTAACCTCTGAACAGATGGATAAGTTGAGGCTCCTTCTCCAAGATTCACCCAGCCATACAGATCTAAATATTAAAAAAATCATGAAACTTATCCCAAACAATCTAGTATGGGGTATCGCAGAACATGAGCGCATTTTTCGCCAAATAAAATATCTTGGCAAAATACCCAATCTATACGGGGAACAAACAAATCCTTTTACTTTCTTCAACACTTTTAAATATCTAGAAACATATATAAAACCATTCACCCATAGTTCCTACAACAACATAATAATCCACTATTTTAACCCAGAATCAAGGAACAAACTGGACATGCTAGAAATAGATCCTAATGTGCTAAGTGCACAGGATTTTGTAAAAGCCATCCTAACTACCATAGGTGCCGAAATACTTGGGCCACAGGATTACGAAAGGCGTTTCCACACCTATAGGATAACGGCAGAGGACGAGGACAGACCTAACAAAGCTGTCATAAATCTAGCTGCAATGTTGCAAAAAACGGGAAATTCCCACGAAAATCAAATGGCTAAACTTAGAGAAAAAGTGTGTTTTTATCTGGTACCGCAATATTTGCAATCTGCATTTTTGGCAACGACAAATATACCACATTGCACAAAAGAGACAATACTAAACTGGTTTAGCAATAATCGCAGCTATTATCATGCAGCTGTGGACAGAAAAAGAAGGATGGAAAAACAGAAAAACGGGAATGTTAATCAATTAGGAAAAAATCGCCTAAATTCTCTAACAGCCAAAAAAGAGACACCAAAAGATAATGGCAAAAACAAAGGACAACAAAATGATAAAAATGCCAAAGATGTATCTACAAAACCTAAAGCTGTTTGCGAACATTGCAAAAAAGGACATTATAGCAAACATTGTCTTAAACACCCAGACCCTGCTATTAGGAAAGCTAATGGGGAATGGTGGGACAAAAAGAAAAAAGAGAAGGAATTGGCCAATCGTATCGTTTGCCTACTATGTAATTCTGACACCCATGGTAGTGCCGATTGTCACTATTACCCCAATGTGACACCGGCCCAAGAACAATGCCCTAGATGCCTACATTATGGGATAACGAGACGCCATCATCCACTGGCAGCGTGTACTTTACCACTGCCAGCGGAAAAAAACGGCTAAGGCCGCCGAGTACTTCTCAAGAAATCAATAAAATACATAATACGGACTCTTGGGAAATACCCGGCGCCCCTGACAAAGGGAAAAACTCACCTGCTATAAACAAACATCAAATATCCATTCCAGTGGCAGTTACACTCACTCTAAAAACAGAAATAAATAATGAAAATCAAGAAATTAAACTACTGGAATGTTCAACCAATAAAGACAAACAAAATAACCCTGTAAATATCCCACTTAATTATGATATTCAAGATGAATCTGTAAATAATAAATCAGCAGCCCCTGGCAGCTTAAATGAAGGTAACAGCTGTGATATTGTAAATAGTAATAGTATAAATAAGGACCAAATATTAGATATCAATTTGACAGAAACCATACCTGTCAAAGAAATTGTAAAAAAGGGTATATCCGAAAAACTACAAGAGCTTAAAGAATCAGAAAATGAACCAATTAATGACAGCAATAGTAGCAACTTACCCATTTCGAGCGAAGATAAAGCCAATAGCACCATACTTGAACAAACAACGCTATATCCTAAAATAGAAATAAAAAATGTTAGTAGTAATTCTGATGATACCCAATCTATTGAAGAAAATGACTTAAAAATTCTTTCCGAAGAAAACCCTTCAATGGAAGATACCCCTGAATATGATATAGATGAAAACGATCTATTAACAGATATTACAGGACTAACTAGGGCTGAAATCATGGCCGAAATCGAAAAAATCGAATTAGACAGTGACAGAGACTCTATATCAGACTTAAGTGACTTAGACAGTAGCGATTTTAGCTCAGATGAGGATAAAAAAAATCCTCCATCAATCTCCGAATCCGGATTAGAAAAAATATTTGAAAATTTCGAGTATCGGGGAGATAAATCTGTAGAAGAACACCTATTGAATATCAATCAAACCATAGCTAACATAGATATGGCAGATAAAATAAAAACAGACGAACAGACAGAAGTTGAAACTATCGCTAGCGGCTGTTTTTACCTGGACGAATTAGATAATGCAGCGTCTGCTAGGCAAGAACATAAAGCCGGAAACATTGAGCAGTCATTTTTAGAACCTGATGATGAGTCTGAAAGCAGAATAAAACATAAGAAACATTATTTTAAAAATGAATTATCATTGGAGAATCGTGTAAAAATCGCAAAAACGATATCGTTTTTGAGTTATTTACACGAATACCCAAACCAAAATAAAATTATGACAATTATTATGATTGTAATCACAGCCATGTTGTTGGGAAATTATCTTGCACCATATGGGCTATTGACAATAATTTTCCTATATGTCAATATACCCAATGGGAGATATTTCCTGCAACTGCTGGCTGAGAGGACAACCGACATAATAGATTTAGACAAATTAGAAACAAATCTCGAAATTAAAACAATTCAAAGCCACCTAGGCGTGCTGGACAAGATCCAAATTCCCGTGGCAATTAATGGCAGCAAAATAATTTTTGAACTTGATACTGGGGCCGCAGTAAACTGCGTTTCAGAAAATATCTTACTAAAAGTGCTGCCTAATTACCACGAGATGGAGCTGTGCTCAGCCTACCGCTTGTCTTCAGTAGAAGGCAAAGCGATAGGCGTCATTGATGCCCGACGCCTAGGGGTTGAGTTCGAAGGGGTGGGAAAAGTGTTCTTGGACTTCCATGTACTTAAAGAAAAGAATATTTGCCTATTAGGACGCCCGTTTTTGATTACTTGTAATATAGGCATGCAAGTAAAGGGGCAAAAAGTCTACATAGAAATAAACCCTAACAGAAAGAAGGTAAAAAACCCCTTTGCTGTCAATATCAAAAAACTAGAACTAGCAAAGGGAGAAGAAAAACTAATAGAACTGGAAGTTAAAGATAAAGACCCAAACCAAGAACACTTCATCCCACACCTTTCAAACATGTATACTCAAATTAAAATAAAGTATAAAATGTACTCAATAACCAGGACAGGGGAAAATAAACTCGCGGTATACTGTGAAAATGTGGGAGAAAATCCTCTTATCATCAAACCAGGCGGGTTTCTGATCTCTCTCCTGCCTTGCCAACCTGAAACAGACAAAAAATTAGAATTAAAAGGTTTTAAAGCACCTAAAATGGGTTCAATTAAATCAATCGCTGTCTTGAGAGGAAACAATGGAATTAAAGAGCAGCTTAATAAAATAAAAAAAGGTTCCAATACTCTGTCAAAGACGCGCGATTATCTATTTAAACCCATCCTAAATATAATAAAATATGTTAAGAATAAAGTAAAAAATATTGTAAATAAATTACTGGATAAAATACCATTTAGAATAGTGCTAAAAAACGTATAAAGCCCCGCTCTAAGGTTGATGTTTTTAAGAAAGATAAAACATATGTTAACATAAATAAGATTATTAAAATAAATAGTGTAAATACAATACAACCAGAAAATGAATTAAGTCTCGAAGAAATAGCAGATATTTTTGGGGACAATAAAGAGGGAATTGAGTTGACTGCGCCACTACCCCCACCACCATTAACCTTAGAACAAATATTAGAAAAATTAAGCTACATAGAGGACCAAAATGTAAAACAAAGAGTAGCTAATCTTTTATTAAAATTTGAAAGTGGGGCGTCCCACAACTTCGATATTGGGGAAAGCATTGAAGAAATGGATTTCCCTTGCCCTGAAAATTATGATAAGAATACTAAAATCTATAATCTCTCTCTAACAGATACGCTCCATCTTAGATATTTCATAGATCTATGCTTAAAAATGGACATTATAGAATGCTCCCCACCCAGCCAGCAGTTTGGGTCACCTGTTTTCCTTACGAGCCGTAAGGATAAACAGGCGCCACCACGCATAATCATTGACTCTAGGGGGGTAAATGCTAGTATTCCTTACAGCGTATCATCGATCACAATGGATCCAATGAATACGCTAAAAAATCTGCTACCTAAAGTAAGATATGGGACTTTTGTGGATATTAAAAATGCATTTTATAATCTTAAACTATCTCAAAAAGTTCTTGATTCGGGAGTTTCCTGCATTGTAACAAGTTTTGGGTGTTTCCGGTTTAAGAGGGCCATTACCGGTTATGCAGGAACACCCAGCCTTTTGTTGCATTATATATTGTCCAATATTCATTTAAATGACTTAAAAATTAATGACATAATAGAATTGTTGCTAGTTTGGTTCGATGACCTCTCAATCTTCTCATGGTATGAAGAAGACATCGAGGACCACCTCGCCAAACTAGAAACTTTTCTATCCCGCCTTAATAGGCTAAATCTAAAATTAAATTTGGACAAATGTACTTTCTGTACAGACTTAGACAAAGATAAAGTAGTTGTACTTGGCTACGAAATTGGCCAGGGACGGATTACCATCCCTGACAAAAAAGTCAAATATATAATGCAACTAAAGGCTCCAAAAACATTAAAAGAACTTCAATCATTTATAGGAAATCTTCAATATTATAGATCACTTTTGCCCCTACCTATCCATGGACATATGAATGCTTTGTTCCCCCAAGTAAGGAATTTTAACTGGAATGAAGAAGCCGATTTTCACTTCAATAAAATCAAAGAAATACTTGCATCTGATAATCTCAGCAATGAATCAGCAAGAAATATAGACTTTCAGATGTTATATACTGACGCCAGCAAGCATGCCATAGGTTCCAGCTTGCTAGGATTTGAAATTAAAGACCTTTTTCAATCCGAGCTGCCTAACTTTATAGACATGCCTGCTGAACTAAAAGCATATTTTAATGGCCATGAAGAGATAGGGGTACTTTTTAAAGAATCAGATTATCTAAACTTATTTTATCAAATATCAATCTTCTTAAAACTAGATTTTTCAAATTCATATGAAAATTGGTATAAAATTTTTTCAAATAATTTTACAATGTATTCACAATTAAGCTATCTCTTGGAAGTCACATCTGACGATGTTGTAAGGACAAAAAAAGAAATGAATAAAATATTTGTAGAAAAAATAAATCTACTTAGAGCAGGGGCTCTATCATTAAATAATCCATACGTTCAGACATTCCTATTCTATGCTTTTTCAATGTTTTCGAAACATAAACTTCGAATAATTTACCTGTCAAGCAAGGACGGATCCATCCTCGAGAACTTGCTCTACCAGCGGTTCACCGAATCCTCCAACTCTGAAATTATAATTTTTGTTAATAATGACAATTTCTATTATTTGGGAGTAAAAGAAAATTTTGAAATAAAACAGAGAAAATATAAAAAGACAGTTCAGAATCTAGACGTCAGTGACAGAGAAGTTTATACGTTCCTCGAAAAAAGCATGAAAAATAATTTAAATGATATTAATGTGAGAGGGAAAATATTAGGGTTTTTCTCAAAAACCGTGGCCCCCAAAGTTATGGAGACCACAGGTATAGTGTACCTAGAGATCCTGGCCATATACGAGGGCCTCACCTTCTTTGAGGTGGAGATCAAAGGTACAAGGACATTAATACTGACAGACAATGTGGCATGTTATAAGATCCTTAGAAACAAGAAAATTGAGAATCGTAAGAGTAAGCTTGATTACTTGAGTCAAAAAATTCTCTACTGGTTTGGAAAAATGGTTTCCTTTCTATCTATTCGGACAGACGAACAACTGGCCGATTTTATTAGCCGCTTAATGCCCCATGCTACTGAAAGACTTGACTTTCAGGTGGAGGAAATAAAGCCCGTATATCAAGGGGAAAATTTTGCTATTTTTGATGCAGCACCCATTATTAGGGACAAAGAAAACTTTATAAACAAGGACACGGATGTACAAATTTTAGCAGTAACTAGAGGCAAAGCTGACGAAGTTCTTAAGAAATATGAGGAATTAACAACCCGCAATAAAAGGGCAAAAAAGGATAAAACCAAAAAGCCCAGTAAAAAAGAATTGCAAGAATCAAAAGCTTTAGCAGAAAAATTACTAGAACAAGTTTTGCCTCCTGTCCCTGCTAAAAATCCGTCCGAAGAAAATATTAATGTGCAACATGAAAGTACTAGTATACCTATCCCTGTCCCCGAGACATCAGACAATAAGACACATGTTGAAAAGAGCTCAAATCAAATTGATGACCAAAATGTTAATTTTGATTCAGGGGTTAAGGATACAGACTCAGATAAAAAACAACAACTTTTTAATGACCCAATTCCTATAACAATTGAGGATAATAATCCAATAGATATTGTGCCCGTAGATGAACAATTTATTATAAATGATCCTATTCCAATTCTCCCTGACGAAGAGCAAAAAGTAATAGAAAATCCAATAAGTAATCTTGCAGATAATGAATCAATAAATTTTAATAATATAGATCCCCTGACTCCTGACCCTATAAAACAAAATGTTAACACGAGTTCAAAAATAAATTTAAATGTTGAAAACACTGAGGATTTAGGGATAAGCATTGATACAAAAAAATCATTTTCTGAAGTCCTATTAAATACACAAGAACACAGTACAGTAGGACATAGTTCAAATCAGGCTATGGCAGACAAAATGGCACATTTTGAACAACAACTCAATAAAAAACCTGACAGGGAAGAAAGGGAAAAAATGAGAAAAGAAATAGTAAATGAATTTCTAAATCAACCCCATGATAATGAACAAAATCTGTCAAATAAAACTGAAAGTCACACCGAATATGAAGAAAGCATAATATTATTACCAAATGCAAATGCTACTTTTGAAAGGCTGCGAATTTTTGAAAAGTCTACCTTTATACAATTACAAATAAAAGAAAATTTGTCAGATGACGTCAATCCAACGACATTAAAGTATAAGCAAAATTTATTAATTCTACCCTACCCTCTTTATGGCTATATTGCTGGAAGTATGCACCGTGATATGGTACATGCAGGGGTGAAAAGGGTTCGTGATAATATAACATCTACATTTTATGTACAATATAAATCAAAATTGCGGAAAATAATTGAAGCCCATATAGGCTTATGTTGTACATGCATAAAATCCAAAAATAATCACTTAAGATTAAAGAGATTAACCTCAATTAATAGAAATAATAAATTTAGAAATACTGTGGTGGCAATGGACATATTAGAATTTAGTAAGAAATCAAAAATAGATGGAATAAAAGGAATACTTGTCTTTATGGATGTTGCCACCCAGTATATTACACTGCATTACCTACCAGACCTAAACTACGAAGACATTGAGAATGGCATAAGCCAGTACATTCTATTGCATGGACATGTCAAAAACTTTTGGGCCGACAACGGCAAGAACATCAAAAATTCTAAAAGTCATTTATTTTTAAGAAAAATAGGCTCAAGATTTTTGGATAGTGCTGCTTATAAAAGTGCTTCGCGCGGAAATATCGAAAACAGGATTAAAGTAATCCAAAATTTAGTGCGAATTGCAAGGGCACATGCCGCGGAAGTAAAAATTAAAACAGCATTAAGCACAGTAATACATATAGTAAATACAATAAAATTAATAGGAACAAAGCTAAGTCCCTATAACCTCCATTACCTTAGTTTGTATGGTTTTGAAGGTGGGATAGTGCAAAATGATAATTTATTTAGACCTAATTTCTCATTCGACCCAAAATCTCTATCCAAGAGATTTGAGGATTATCAGATTCCTTTTAAGCAATTACATGATGAAACACAAGAATTCATTTTCAACAGACAAGAAAAATTGTTGAAAAAACTTAACAAGAATAGACATGACCATAACTATAAAGTGGGGCAGTTTTGCGTGCTGCGCCGTGACCATCTAAAAAAGAAATACTACGCCAAAAATAAACCAGTTTTTGATTTAATAGTATGGGTAATACTTCATATAGGAACACCCCTAATTACGATAAAAAATATCTGGAGCACTTCTACAAAAAAAGTGAATCCCACGCAAATAAAAATACTGCGTGAGGATTTAATAAGCGATTATCAATTACCCAAAAAGGTTGCTAAACATTTTAAAGTGTTGACCTTGCGGGATATCCGAAAATTTAACAAAATAAATAAAGCAAATAGAATACTGAGAAGTATATCAGACGACAAATCTAGTTCTAGAGTAGATTCACTGTCAAGTATTTAATCTTAGCTAAATTAAAGAAAGACAAATATCCTAGTTATATAGTAGCTATTCTCCTTTAATATTTAAAAACCCACCTTTCGTCATTGCGGCCAAATTCGGAAAGCTCCAGCTCATTGGACTCCAAGGGAAAATCTTGTCCATCAGTTCCTTGTTTTGTAACAGCATCTTGGACCTCGCTGTAAACATCCAGCTCCAGCCACGAGCCAGACAGGCAGATGTCCTGGAGCGAGGTGGGAAGGCTTCGGGTTCCAATGGGGTACAAACAAGGCAGAGATCTTGGAGTAGGGTCTCGCAGCGACGACGGGATTAGATCCATCTTTTGTTTAGCCACGTTATAACGTCGCTGGTAACCATGCATTTCAGTTCGCAACCTCAAACACTCTACTCTAAGGCGTTGGGTTTTGGTATTCAAGATTCTATAGCGAATTTTTAACCCTTCCTCTTCGGTTTTAGATCTCTTCAACAGCTGGCGAACATTCCTCAAGTCACACCAAAGGCTGAGGGAGTTACAAATACAGGTCACCTGAAAATAAAAAATACAATTAATAAAATAAGTGATTAAAAAACACATTTGTTAAAATAAATGTAACATGTGTCATTCAAAAACAATAGACATAATAAAAAGCAAACAAGTAGTGTCCCCTGATCGTATGCGTATATATTGGGAGCTAGTAAGACTGATTCGACAGTTGGATTCATTGTACAAAGCAATCATACAGGCCAAAATCTGTCTATGCAGAGCTTGTAAGAAATTAAAAAAGAGCGAAGCTACTCAGGAATCAGTAGCACGCCTTTATAGTTACATGAGGTCAAACTATCGACGTTTGGCACGCCCTTATTTGAGAAGCATCATTCTAAATTTAGCCGCACAAATTAGGTTAAATGTAGGACAACAAAACTCTTTAGAGTAGTTAACCAATCATTCACTTAAATAAACTACACAAATTATTTTCAGTAAAACATCAGAAAATAAAGACAATACTTAAACTCTAAGTGAAAAACAATGATAGTTGTGAATTCACCAGAACTTTTTAGATGCTTTCCTAAGAAAAAACTCATAGAACTAGTGGATGCTGATATGAAACAAGAGGATGTGATTGTACTTTGCTATGATTATATTTTCTACTTCAACGCTATGTTCAGGGACTTGAAATGGGTCCAAAGCGCCACCTGTGATGAGATATTTCATGACCAGCTGAGCGATCAAATTCGAAAGAACGGCGAATGGAAAGCCTTCTTGAAAAATTTGATCGCCTGGTTCCGCGAGTCCCCACGGAGTGAAAGGCTGACCAAAGTTTTCCTTGACCATGTGGCCAGCATCGACCATTCTATCAACAAATATCACTTAGCCATCAGGGAATGGGACTCTGCAGTATGGGAGGGGAGAGATAAACCTAGCCGGTTTCAGAGAGAACGACACGAGCTCCCCCATCACGAAGGAAGCCGACTTCAAAGCCTCGGTCGCCGACAACCTCGAGAACATGAAGATCACCGTGCTCACCGCAACCAGGACAGACGAGATAGACGTTACCAACAACTACAAGAACGCCGTGCTAACCATTACCAGCACGATACTCGTAACCTACTTGGAGAGTATCCTAGAGAACAACAACAAAGGCCAAGTGGACTACCAGCATGGGGTTTCAGAGCTTGGCCTACTAGGGGAGACCTTCGCCTACAACTTGATAGAGGAGCAGGACGTCGCCGCTGTGCCTCGGTTCAACCAATGCCACGCTATGACTCCGCCCCTAGAAACCACGATGGTTAAGAAAATTAATACCCATCCACTTAGATATTAGTCTAGAATAGCAACATATTTAATCCTTATTCATGATACCTATATTTAACCATATTATCCTTATTTAATCTTATTTAGCCATAGTAATATTATAATCTTTATATGTTAATCTCTATATAATCAAAATATATTATAATCAATAAGCACAAAATGAGTTAATGTATCACTTAAAAATAATTATGAATGATTGGTAAACTCTATATAAAAAAGATAGGGATAAGTAAATTAAAAAATTAATTGAAATCTTGATTCTATATTTATGAAAACGGGGAAAAATCTAAAAAGTTTCAAAGCGACAATAGTAGGTTTTGCCTCAAAATAAATAAAATCGTAGCAGTAGAATGTGCGGCTGATACCTAGAAAAGCTTCGCTCCCAGAAAAATAAAATTGATATTAAAACGAAAACGCAAAATTTTAGAGTAATTTACTTCCAAAGAATTTAGTAGATAGGTGTATCTTAACTACGCATTAATACCTAAATAAAATGTTAACTCTAGAAATAGGACAGATCCAAAAAAGGCTTTCTATGAAAAAGTAATAATTAAAAAAGGTTCTATTTACCACAAAAAATCTATATCGACGAACATAAAAAGCTAATTTAAGTAAAGCTTCGCTCCGAAACTATTTTTCATTTATTAATATTTCCCTTTTGTAAGAACAAATAAAGTATTGAAAAAAGTTGACACATGTCAAATTTGAGCATAAACAGACCTAGGATGATTTTCAATTTAATTTAAATAATGCAAATTAGAATAAGTATGACGCCAGCTTGCTTATTTTGAAGTCCAACTTGCGAATCTTTTGAAACACACTCACACAGCCTAGTCTGCTGGTGTGTGTGCGTCACACCACTCAGTTAGGGATACACACACCCTAGTGCCATATAGGCATACGCACACACAAGCCAATTAGCAGTAAAGTACATCTCAGAAGGTCACTGAGGGACACACACACACACAAACACACACCAAATACACACGCAAATACACTTAGCCTAGATAAAACATTAAACATACAAAATACAATTTTTATTAACAAAAAGTAACAAATTAATTAATAATCATATTAATAAAAAATTCTTCGCGTAGGCGTAAATATTCATCGAGAATAGGTCTCATGCGAACGACAACGGTCTCACGGTCGTCACCATAGCTGGGATATTGGGAGAGAAAGACACTATACAGGCGTTCCAAACGTTCATGAAATCCAGTAAGGAAACCTTCCCTAACTCTAATAGGCAATTCAGGATTGTTGAACCTGGTCACACTCTCATATTTAACTTCATCCAACACTTTATCCAATAAAACCTTAATATGATTCTGCATATTCTCAAAATTAAGATTATTTACAAGCAAGGCTTGAGAATTTTCCAGCACATTTTCAGCAAATGACATCTTTCAAACAGAAAATATAACTGATTAAAATACCATAATAACCATTCATTTTATACCAAAATAACCAGGTACACTAAGCTAGGGATACGAATCAAGCTCACGAGTAAACATCATTAACCTGTCATTAATCAATTCCTATTGGCTAATAGACTGCTGCATGATAATGCGCTAAATTACAGCAGCAAGCCTAAAATTACAATCCTTCCAATACAAATATTACAATATAAATCTAACCTTTAATAAAAAATATTAATAAATTATTACGCCGTTTAAAACAAATAAAAAACAATTTTCCACAATTTATTGAAAAAATTAATTTGGAATCAATAAGAACAATATTTCGAAATCAAGGAAAGCTACCGCTGGTTTCCGCACAGATCCTGTTGGAAATTGAATCGAGTCTTCGACGAATATAATCAACATAATCATTCGAATACTCGATAAAGTCATCGGCAAACGTAGCAGGCTTAGTATCATCTGGTGTGAAACGAATGACCCATTCAAACTCTAGATCCAGCAACTCTCTTCTAAAATTATTTCGATCAGTTTGAGAAGCTAAATCTCCGTATTCGCCGTTTTGTAGACCCACCACAATTTTGGCTATATTTCTAGTGAAATCGCCATAAATAACTTTTAAAGCCTCACGACCAGCAAATGTAGGCATTTTCGCAATAAGCAACCAAACACAACTGAAAT
This sequence comes from Acartia tonsa, assembly GCF_053477335.1. Classification (NCBI taxonomy): domain Eukaryota; kingdom Metazoa; phylum Arthropoda; class Copepoda; order Calanoida; family Acartiidae; genus Acartia; species Acartia tonsa. Next base: position 14,059,796 of record NC_137266.1, on the reverse strand, counting down.
TAAACAAAACAAACCAAGCAAACATCAACTAAAACACAAATATAAACCAATTCGCGCGCAAATTAAACGCGCCAAATAACAAAGACTTAATACACCTGGAGAAATAAAAAACACCCCTTTTTAAACCGATTAAAATAAAAACTAATCTACACAACAGCTGCAGGCAGCTAGACCGTAAAAGAGGCGGCAAAATTATTAAAACAAAACAAAATTTTAGAAAATATAATATAAAACAAAATAAATAAAATAATTTTCACATTTATTAATGCATATTTGAAACACAAATAATTTGTCTAAACATGAAAAACTTGTAGCTGGTGAAACTCTACATCATCTTCTACGGTTTTCAACTTAGCAAGTTGAACATCTTCAGTTTCTCCTGGCAAAGGCCGACAGAGCAAGACCCTTGCGGCTAAAGTCTCTTGGACACCCAATAGTCTAACCACCTCCTGTCTATCAACGGTAGGATCAGAAGTCTCAATCCTCGCTTGTAGATATCTATGTGCATTCCTCATGACGCTAGTCAAATCCTCCCAAATTAATCTAACAGTTTCGCTTGCAGCCATTCTTTTGAATATTCGCTAACCAACTAAATGTAAAACCAAATGCAAAAAACATTAGAACTCTGAGCACACCAGATAAGGATACGCGCGCGCAAGGATAAATAAACCAGCCATAGAACAAAAACAAAATAGATCAGAAATATTTTCGAGCATACAAAACAACAAATATATAAATATTACACAATTTATTCATAAAATTATGACAACAAATTTTATAAAACACTACAAATTGAAACTAAACTACAAATTTAAATTTTAATATTCTTGCCAAATATCATAAACATTCTGGCCAACCAAGCCCATAGCATCTCGGAAGAATCGATCCAGTTTTGCAACCTTTTTATAGATAGGTTTCATCTTTCGAACAAAAGCCTCCTTGGTTTCTCCAAATATGGGGCGGCTCAAGCTGAAATAGTTGAACAATACATCCAATTCACGCAAACATTCTTTAGCCAAGATACAGATACCATCACCAGGATATTCCAAATAAGATTCGAACTGCTGCCGAGCACAACCAAACTCGTATTCTCGAATAAAATCCCAATCATCACAGGCACTCTCATAGGCATACTCATAACAAACATCCGAATCCGTGAACTCCATCTCAGACATCTTTATTCCAAAGTTCAATAGAGAATGATAAATTCATAAAGCACAACTTATATTTATACTTAAAATTGTCAATAACACACATACAGATTACAAACAAACACACCGATATCAAAAAATTCAAAATAACAAGCAAAAAACTTAAACCTTAGAATAAATAAGTAAAATTAAAATTTTGTTTCAAAAAGCGTTAAATCTATGAAACTACTAAATATAAGTTATAATCCTTATAGTGTTAACACACAACAGCAATAGAAAAAATAGCAAATTTAAAAATAACATTTTAACTTGCATTTAAAATGTAATCCTTGCAATAAAACTTTTCAACACTAGCAAGAAACGTAGATTTTAAACCATAATAACCAAATAAAATTAATTTCGAACATTAAAACGTCACAACACTCAACCATAAAAATAAAATACAAATTATAAAACACATCATATTTATTTATAAGAAAGAACAAACTAATTTATAATCATATTAGCATCAAATTCATCGCGCAGCTGATTATATCCATCCATAATAGGTCTAATACTAGCAACAAAGGATTCACGATCAGCACCAAATGCTGGTTGTAGGGCAAGAAATCTATCATATAGGCTATCCAAACGACCAAAGAATCCAGAATTCCAGAATTCTTCCCTAATTCTTATAGGCAACATTGGATCATCTAATCTAGCAAAACTAGCATAACGGGCCTCATCTTGAAATTTATCCAAAAGGAAAATAAAATTCAATCTTAAACTTTCAAACTGGCTATTATTCAGCTCAAAAGCTTCAACTTTCTCCTCCTCTGTTAAAAGCATTTTTCAAACAAAAAACCACAACTAATAAAAGCAAAACAACAGCAAACTATTTTTATACCAAATACCCAAGCGCATAAACAAAACACGTGCATTTAACTCGCGAATACACCTCTTAAACCTGTCCTTTAAAACGAATTCCTATTGGACAACCAACCATAAACAAACCTTAGACAAAGAGGAACATAAAATAGCAACAAACTAATGTCCGAACAAAGCAGCAAATAAAATAAATAACAACTCCTATCTATCTTTCACTCGACTAAATCTATATCACTAATACTCAGTCAGTCAAAATTCTAAAATGTCAGTAAAAAAGCGCTACTAGTCCAAAACAAATAATCACTTATAAGATAGATAAAAAATAATTTTTAACAAAATACACCCTCCCTCCCTACATCCCTGGAATTTAAATAATTAAAAGAGATATAAAAGCTACAAATATGTCGTCAAAATACCCCTAAAAGGTAATTTTTTTTGCCACAGGGGGAGAGTATTTGCCATAGCAAATAACATTAAATCTTTTGGTTAATAAAAAATCCTTTAAAGTTTCATTCAAATAAAATAAGGGTAAAGTATGCATACGGCCTTATTCCTCAATAAAAGAAAAAAAGAGGTCTTTTAGCTCAAATCAAAAAAGGGCAACTAGCTCCCAAACTTATAAACAGATAAGAACGGGGCAATAGGTCAAACATAGACCAAAAATAACTTTCCAAAGACCCTAAAATAAAAACAGGGAGGAAAGCACCATAGGTTATAAAAAACCAAATAGATTGAAACTTAAAAAACATAAAAGGTACTCACCACAATAACCAAAAGAAAACACACAACGCCAGCCCCAACCAGCAAGAGTGCTGGGCAAGCGGCCCGAAGGCCGCTCACGGGCGCCTCCTTCAAATCCGAGATATTTTCGGAACAATTAAACAAGACAGGATGCGGCGCTGGATGTTGGTAGCGACTAAAAAAGGAAAAGATAGAATTAATAAACAATACTATTCTTCCTCTAATAAATACTTCTAAAAAAGTACAAAAATAATCATTACCTACAAATAACATTAACTACAGAAGGCTCTAAGCAACGTAAAAAATCTTTGTGATAGTCCAACGAACCATCATGAAGATCAACACCAATCTCCTCACTACTATCTTCGTCGTAAACGTAGTTGGGATCCATAACAATAACTAATCAAAAACTGTAAGATTTCAGTGTATAATTTCACTGACTAAATAAAAAAGCAATATATATATCAAAATACTAATTATTACCTCGCAATCTGCTAAACAGCAGATAAAAAGATGGTAAATTAGCTTACAGCCAAATGGCCAAAGAATACTTCAGGTAGATCTGGGAAAGCAGAAAAATCTGAAAATAAAATAAATAAATTAGTAAAGAAATACCAAAAAATATATTAAAAAACTCTTATTAAAATGTCTTTAGATAATAAAACGCTAAAATACGAGATAAAAATTAGCGGGTTATTGAGAACACTTTATTAAAATAAGTCCGATACTTAAAAAAGTTACTTACTACATAATAGAACAATAAACTGGGGGAGCGCCCTCCACAACAGCAGCTTCGCGCTCAACAGCGGGGTTGCTCATAGGGGCCTCGATATCTTCAAGCCGGAGATCGTTTGCGGCCTCTCCCGGACGTGACCGGATATGAAACACCTGACCAAACGCCAGGGAAAAACGCCGGGAGAAGGCTTGCAGCTTGTCTTTTGGCAACACTGAAAATAAATCAAAATTAATAAAACATTATATATAAATTAAGATAAACCTTTTAAAGATCGGACCAATACTCAATAAATCTATTAATTGATATCATTTTAAAAAGCAATTATATTATTTTTATGTTTCAGCACAGCATATAAATCAGAGATTAAAAGATGGCGCCTGCATATAAAAAGCAAAAAGTTATATGCATAGGGGGAAGTTACTTTCAACGAGTAAGGTCCGAACTTGAAAAGGCAGGTTTTATTTTTGTTTTCCTAACAAATGTACAGATGTTATATTCATCAAACTTACCCCCCAGAAAAAGAGAAATAAAAAATAATTTCTTTGAATCCATAAGAAAAGAAATAAATAAAAACACACTAATACTGTTAAACTTAACAGGAAACTCACTATTTGTCAATCAATGTAAAAAAGATCACCATAACCCAGAAAATACAACCGGTTTCGACAACAACAAAACAATGTCCTACATACAATGTATGAAGAATCTACTATGGTTTCTGATAAAAAATCTCAAGAGAAAAGGGATGGAATGGTCAGAAATGAGAGAAAGAATCGTGATCCTGCCAACCTCCCCAAGATTTATCTATACGTGTTGCCAAGATCCTGATCACCACACCCAAAATATAAAAACAATCCATGATACAGTGACATCAATGCAATTACATTTAAAAAATCATTTTACTATATCAAATGTACCAATAGTCCGAGTGGTGCCATTGCGCCACTGGACCAATTTCATCCTAATCAACCTAGACATAGACAAAATATTTCGAGCAGATATGGAATTTTTGAAAACACTGTGCAAAAGGAATTTCTCGTACTCCTTCCGAAATCTAGGAGGAAATAAGACTGCTCAAAAAATAATACTGAAATATGTGTTAGACTTGAAAAAAGACAATGGATTACACATCAAATCAGACTACAACAAATTATGGATCGATTACCTGCACTGTCTGGTATCACCTGACTATTCGATTAAAGCAGCTGTATACAAAAAATTGCGTATTTATTATGATAAATTGAAAAATTAGGACGATTAAAAATGTACGACTTTCAGTGGTTACATAAAAAACTAGACGATAGAACTAAAAAACTTTTTTTACTTTTAGGAAATGATTTTGTTAATCCTATCCTTACTATTTGGGGCTAGTAGTGGTATCTTACAAGGGGAACAGGTCAGTTTTCTCAAGGAATCTCACTACCTACCAGTAGAAAGATTCCCTTCTTATTACCAAGACGTCATAAAATTCAAAATACAAATTCTAGGGGAAAAAGAGTTTAAAAACATTTTTAGAGATCAAATTCAACATGGCTTTTGGCAAGCTTTTAAATTCATTGCTAGGAGATATTTCCAAAACGAACAACTGAACCATATTGGTATAGGATTACTAGACTTAAAAAATAGTTTGGATAGAATCAAAAATGGCACTATTACATGTAAATTAGCTAACGTAGAGGATCTGATTATAGAATTATATGACATGATTACTACTAGTAACCCTATAACCACTGAAAGTCCTACTAGAAAAAAGCGTAGTGAGCCTAAAAAACCACGCCTTGACCCCGCAATTTCTAACAAACCCCCAGCAATAGCAGACCCAGCATTCCCAGCTTTCACTATGAGACAAATATTGGAAATAGTTTTTGATAACGGTTTTGAAAATCCACCTACTCAATATAATGATAGACCCAGATCTGAACAACTAAAAATAAGTATATCAGTAAATTATGGAATCGAAAATTTAAGAAGAGAACAATTATTTAGAATAGGAAAACTAGGGAATTTTGATTTAAAAAGATACAATACCCGAGTACTAAAAAAGAAAGTAAGAAAAGGCTTAGCTAAATTGCTGGGAATGGAAGAAATGCCAGACGAAGTATTTCGCAGATATGTCAGCGATTCAACTTCTGGTTTAATCAACTTTTTGGATTCAAATAATCTTCCATTACCTGGTGCTAATTCAGCTGGCCCTTCTACTTCAAATAATATAAATACAAATAGTAACAGTCAAGACAACGGGGGTCAAAACATGGATTTAGGAGGACTCAATTATAATGATTATAATGATTATGACGACCCAAATTATAACCCTGACACAGACTCTGACGCTCAAATGAGTTCAAGCTCCGACTCTGAAAGAGATAGCGATGAAATTAACGAAAGTGAACTAGAGGATCTAGGGGATGAACAACCCCCTTCATCATACTCAACAGAGGAACCAACATCTGAATCTCTACCTCCATCACCTCCACCAACACTACCTTCAACACAATCTGAATCTACCCCATCAACAGAAACCCCTCCAACTACTGAAACTAGCTCTAACCCTACGGAAAAATCGAGCTCAGCAACAGTAGCAAGTACAGATCCTACAACAAAAACAGAAACCCCTCCAACTACTGAAACTAGCTCTAACCCTACGGAAAAATCGAGCTCAGCAACAGTAGCAAATACTAATCCTACAACAAAAACAGAAGCTCCTATGATTTCTCCCAAACCGGAAGAACCACAGGAAGGTCATAGCCATGCAGCCTCCAATGGGGAACCTCCTTTACCTGGGCATTCTCCACTACCTGAAAATTCTTCTCCTGTGAAAGAAGAATCTCATCTACCTGAAAATTCTTCTCCTGTGAAAGAAGAATCTCATCTACCTGAAAATTCTTCTCCTGTGACAGAAGAATCCCATTCATCTGAAAACTCCTCACCTGTAAAAGAAGAACCTCCCTTACCTGAACACACTCCACCCATAAAACCTGAAGAAATCCTAATTAAACCCGACATAGAATCTTATCTATCCAGAGACATGGAAGATTCCATCTCAAATGCCAATCCTATAAAACCTGAAAACAATCTTAACACGGAAATGGAGGTTGACAATGATGACCCTAACCCAATAAAACCAGAAAATAATCCCGAATCACAAATGGAAGTCAGTGGGGAAAGTAATGCTTCAATAAAGCCTTTACCTAAAGATGAAAATAATAGAAAGGGATTAAGATGTATACCACTAAATAGGTTGACAGAGGAAATAATGGAGGTGGATCTAACAGAGTGTGATGAACCCAACCACGTAAATATACTACAAACTATTTTTGAATTAAGACAACATCTAGGTCAACTAGTTAATCAAGCAGCTAGTAAAGATAGCGAAATAACAAGGTTAAAAGATCATATAGAAGATCTAGAAAACATCATTAAACTGGAAACACAGGAAAGAACCAGGCTAGAAAATCTACAACGAGATTGTTCAGCAAGCTTAGCACATTTATCCACAACATATCAGGACTTAGGTCGAAGGTATGATGACCTAGAAGCGCAAAATCAAGCCTTATTTGGAAGTAAATTAACACTAGAAAGTAGAGTAACAGCTGAAAAAACAAGAGCTGATACAGCGGAAGGAAGATGGGCAGAACTAAATGAATTATACGAACAAATAATGGCTGAAAAATTAAGTACTGATTTAAGTCTCAGTGAACTTAAAAGTACTGTAACATCATTAACAATAGACAACAAACAGGTCAACAACGATAAAGAACTACTAACAATAAGGTTAGAGAATTGCGAAAAAAGGACAAATACTCTAGATAAGAATCTCCAAGAATTAAATCAAAATATACTTGCTTTGCAAATAGAAATAAATAGACTAGAACTAGAAAGAAATAAAGCCATTAACGAAAAAACCACAGTTCAAAATCAATTAGATACCTTAATATTCCAAAAAGATAGGTTTAAAGATGATAAGGTAACTTGGCTAAATAAAGAAATAAAAGAAATAGAAATAAAAAGGGGTTTATTAGAAAATAATTTGGAAGACTGCCAAAAAACTATCAAAGATCTAACACTAGAAAAAGAAAAAGCTCAAAAAGACTATGGGAGAAACATCTTACAAATAAGAGAGAAATTGTCACAAGAAATTTCAGAATTAAAAGAACAACTTCAATCTGCTACTTCATACATCAATGAAGGGATTGAAACAGAAAAAACTCTGCAAAATGACAAAGCAGTAGCAAAAAATAAAGAACTAAAACTTGTTGCTGAAAAAATCGCACTACAAAATAATATAATCTCCATTGATTCAATGTTAAAATCAAAAACATTAAAAAACCGCTATCTTAGAGGACTATTCAAGAAAACTATGGGGAAAAATAGGGATTTAAAGAAACAAAATCGTATTCTAAAACGACAAATACTTGAAGGCAATAATTTACCAATCAGCGGACCAAAAGTGGAGAATGGAACTCCTTCATCCTCTGAAAAACCTGCACCACCGGCAGGATCAAGCTCCGAAACACCTCCAGCTAACAATGGAGGACAATCAGAAGCGAATGGCGTACCTCCTGGCAATAGTGAAGCACCTCCAACAAACAGTGAAACACCTCCAGTCAATGCTGGATCATCCCAAGAAAATAACAATGGAGGACAAAACAATAACAATGGAGGACAAAACAATAACAATGGAGGACAAAGTAATAATAATGGAGATCAAAATAATAACGATAGGTCAGAACAATCAGATAATGGAGACAATGACGAGGGTGATAACGAATCTGATTATCCAGACTTCAGAACATCCGAGGAAGTTCTGTCTCAAATTAATCTAGCTTATGACGAAATTAAAAAGATCAAAAGCTTAGTACAAACTCCGGAAACTAGACAAAGATTAATAAGATTGGAAACAAAATATGACACTTTAACTGAAATTTTAGCAAGCTTAGCACGAGATAGCGAAAAAATTCAGAATACTCTAGAATCTATACCAAATAGTGGACTCACACCACTCTATTCCAAAATCAATTTTAGAAAAACCTTAAAGCTACAGGAATTTGACTTAGGCCTCAGAATACAAAAAATCTATGACATCTTAAAAGGGACCAAAACACCTTTGAGACAAAGAATATACCGCCGTATCATGGAAGAAATAGACCTAATATCAAATTATCTAATTAATATTATTCCATTAGGGGATCAACCTAAAGTGATTGATCCCACCTTACTACGAGAATGCGTAGATTTAGTAGCTGCTGATAAACCTATAGTAAGCATGTTGTACCATGATGATTATTTATGGGCCTTTAACACAGATAAACATTATGGATACAAATACAAATCGATGTGGTTTGGTGGTGTGCCACAATGGGCTTTGCGAGAAAGGACGATATTTTCATCTACCTTTCCCCCAGAGCTCCTTTGTGACAAAACACTAATCCATCATCACTCTGTATATTGCTTAGGAAGACATATAAGAGTAGAGGACAACAAATGCATAAAGGACACAGTGAAAAGTTGCGATTATACTTTTACATTCTCAGCAGACGCACACACAGAATTAATAGAGGACCTAACTTATGCCTGTAACACTACTTGTGAAATTTACCAACACGAAGGAAATCCTATCGCCAGTTTTCTTATGACACCAGACCTTATTAACAAACATTTTGGAAAAACCGGATCTTTCAATGATATTTTAGGAGTAATTTACGATTTTATAATGCAACACTGGTGGGCAATTTTCGTGTGGGTTTCTTTTGGAGGGCTTAACGTGATCATAATCATTGTTACATGCTTTAGTAATTATTTCATTAGTAACGAAGGAGAATTCAGATGGTTCCCTTGCACAAAAGATGACGCAAAAAATTTGGCAAAATGTTGTTGTTGCAAAGAACAAGAAATTAGGCATACAGAATATGAGCTCGTTAACCTCCAAAGGCCAGCCGTTTAAAAGGTCGACCACCAGTGTACACAAAAATTTCCTAACAAAATAAATAAAATTATCAAAAAACTAAATTAATATCATTAAAAGATCCAAATTTATTTAGGAAAAAATGTACTTCCAATTACCTTACTGCTAATTTTGTTTTTAGGTACCTATATATATATATTTTTAGACCGACAGACTAGGAAAATTGTACAACATCCACGCAGCACCAGAAATTACCAGGGTAATCAAAAAACCATTAAAATTCTAAAAAAGACCAAAAGACAAAACTAGACATTTAAAAAGCAAAGGTCTACTTTACAAAAACTATGGCGCACAAATTTTAACATTATTATGTCACAAAATCAAATTTTGCTTAATTATAAAAACATATAAAAAACCTCCATATTGTTCTAAAAAATGTGAAGAATAATTCAAAATCAAATTAAATCAGTTACAATTAAGACTTGAGACTGGACACATGTGTTTGAAATCATACTTAACCTTTATTGATCATAATTCAAATAAAAATAGTTTGGTAGAAAAACAATTTTCAAGGTAAACTACAGTTTTTCCATTACAAAATAATTTTAATAAGCCAAACATGAAAAATTGCCACCCGATACCTCTAAAACCAATGCTTATTTCTCCATTTTTAATTAAACTTTTAAAACAATCTTTATACATCCCAATCACTAATTAATAATTTTTCTATACTTAATCAAAAAAGGCTAAATTAATCCGGGAAAAAGGGATAAACAAATTTTTAATGATTTTTAAATATTTTTAGAATAAACAATCAGAGTGTGCATTTCCTAAAGACGAGAAGTTATTAGCCGCGGCTGTAAAGTCCCGCAAATACAGCGTCACCGCTCAGGGTGGTTCTACCACCTGTATTTGTTAGGGCAAACCCGCCTATCCCAGCCACGCTCAGGTGGACAATTGAGAGGATTGACAATGGCTGATAATTTTTCAGGAAGGACAGCTCCAATTGAAGGGGAAAATATTTATATTGGGCAAAATGAAATTTATCCCGAGGGACAATACCAATCTGTCCTAACCGAAGCCTTAAGAAAGCTGATGTTATCAGCTGATCATAAAGATTTCCCATCAGGAGAACTAATGCAATTGGTTGAGAGGAATCAGACCGTTTATACCCCAAAACACAGACGTCCAATTACCACGTCTGAAATATTAACTATGTGTCCTAATCAATGGTTAGGAGGGGAAGTAATATTTGCCTTTTTAATGGAAGAACTTGGTCACCTAGAAAATGTCGCTATCCTACATACCTACTTTGGCGAATTTCTAAAAAGCAACAGCCGAGAGGAACTAAACCAAATATATGACGGACAACTAAATACCATGTTAAACCGAGAAATAGTCCTAATTCCCCTTCACCTAAGGGGGAACCACTGGGCTTTCGTTATAGTCTGTAAATCAAACAATATAATAGAATACTATGATTCGCTTCTCAAATGGGACCTAGCAGATCATAGAAAAAATATTGTTGAAAATCTGCAAAAACTACACAACATTTTTGTAGAAGAAAAAATCCTAAACACGCCTGTAACCGTTAGTATCGTCAACGATGCGCCACAACAAATAAACCTAACTGACTGTGGCCTTTTCGTCTGTAAAACGGCAGTAGCCTTGGTCAGGGGAGAACCACTCAACTTTGGCGGTCAAGATCTAAATTACTATCGAAAAACCATAGTCAAAAGCGTTCTTGGCATTGACAGCAATGATGCCCCGGCAAATTCTGCGAATACACTACAACCATCAACACCAAGCCTGGAAGAAGCCATAGATATGGACTTAAACATCACTTTCCAGGATCTCCCTGCCTATAACGAAATGTTAGACGACATTTTTGCTGAAATAGACAATGACTTAGCTAGCGCCCATCAACCAACCCAACAGGACGACCAGCTAAGCATGGAAAGTACAATGGACCAACCAACCCCAATGGACAGCGTTAGCCAACTACCTGTAACAGCCGCAGAGGTTGAAGATCCTGTCCTACTATGGAACCTAAAACACCATGAACAACTAGAATATCTTAGAACAACCACTATCCCTTATCTAGACTTTAACCAAGACAAGGTTTTGTGTACACATAACTTTTTAGGATGCTACAAAGATTGCAGGAAAATGTCAGAAGTTGTCCTAGTACTAAAACGACAATATAATGTGGTTGGGGATCATAAATGGACCTTTTTGCAAAAAGAAGCCAGGCAAGACGGGCGTTTCATCATAGATTGGTTTCTAAAAACCCCCGTGTACGACATAGATATTGAACCAATGGCCTTTTTACCAGGAAACAGGAAAACTCTAAGCAGAATGATAAAAATTATAAAACGCATCAACAGACACCAACTGGACCCAGCCCAACAACAAATGATAGAGAAAAAACTCAATATGTTCCACAATAATCCTGAATACCACAAGGCAAAAATACGTGAAACCAGGAAGATTCCAACAAAAAGGACCACCAAACGACAACGAAACCAAATGTAATGAAAATCTACCACTGGAAACAAAAACGCAAAAAAGGATTTTATTTTTTTTTTACTCAAAAAACCCAAAACAAATTTTAACCCAAAAAACCCCAAGCAAAGTTAATTTTTAATCAAAACCCAAAACAAAACTTATTTTTACTCAAGACCCAAAAGCAAAGTTTCCTATTTTTAAAAAAAGGGAAAATTTAAAAAAAAAAATCTTTAAAATAAGATAACACGAAAAAGCTAATGCTGGCTAAAAAACTGTAAAAAATCTAAAGTTAAAAAAGGGAGAAACTACTCTATAATTAAGTTGCCTTAAATAATAATATACGATAATATATGTAATATATTCGAGGAAATATCTGATCAATGATACCCTTCTGTCACTGCTAGCTGCTCTTATGTAAATAATATAAATGGAAAGGGATGACATTGATCAGACGGTTCCTTTGACCAATAATTTAAAATAAGATAAACTGATTGAAAAATACACAAATGAAAGAGGCTAAATTGTTTGAGTATTTTACTTTCAGCAAATAAAGTAGTAAAGTTAAAATATATTAAAAAATCGGTCAAAATCGAATAAAACGAACTATGCACTTACGGAATTTCGCAGAAAGAAGAATGATCATCAGAGAGATAAGAGTCAGAATGGCTATCAAGACATCTCCGGACACTGGATCAGCCGGGCTGATCATGTCAAGCCCGGCCTTCTCTAACTGATGCAACGTATTCTGAAAAAAGGAAAATCATTTACTTATCAAAAAAGAATAATTAAAACACAATAAAATAAATAAAATATAAAATTCAAACACAAAACAACTGCTATGCGATAAGCGCAGTACAGGAATGTTTGAAATTTTATATGACTATGAAAATGAAAAAAGTTTCTTTAAACAATACGTATAAAATTTAGTCCGAAGAAGATATTTATCTATCGCAATAGGGAGACTAAATATTATACAATTCTAAATTATGGAATAGAGAATTTTTAAGAAAACTGATATAAATGATTTACGTTGAAACTAAGCGATAATGACCGAAAATAATGTAATTAATGTAATATTGTAATTAATGTAATAACATTTTATGTTTATTAAAATCAGCAAATAAAAGAAGAAAACTAAACCAAAAACAGAAGCTGATTCTAATAAATATAAAATTATTAATATTAAGGGAATACATTACTGTGATTGAAATATTCATTTGATAAAACATTATCTATTATAGTAAAAAAAGTCTCCATAGAAAAAAAAAAAAAAAAAAAAAAAAAAAACAGGATTAAGGATCAGTGCCGGAACAATAAAAAGGTATATTTACCTGAAGAAACAACCGGTCCTCCTCCTTATCCCTGCCTGGCTGCCCTAACATCTCTACCAGCTTACCGCCGGTATAGATGTTTAGGGCATTAAACTGTTGCATGGTGAGATTATACTCGGCCAAGACCGAGTATAACCTCCCCATGGCAACTTCGTTTAACATAATGCCTGACAAAAATAAGTTTCGCACAAAACAAACAAGAAAAGATGATAGCAGAAAATAATCGAAGATTCTGAAAAATAAGAATCACTTTTAATAATATCAAAATGAAGAATTGATTCCTCATTCGACAACAAAAAACTTATCACCGAAGGCTAATTCGAAGGGAAAATATATTGAAATTATCACCTAGCCTAAATTTATGCATTTACACATGCATTTTGTAAATTTTTAACCTATAAAAGATGATTTTTCACTGTATTTTTCCCTTTTTAGAAAATAAGAAATTTCAGCGTGACGCCACCTTAAAATAAACTAAAACCGGCATGGTTATCCAATATGGCGTACTCTGGAGTGTACGCGGCATTCGCGAAATATGTGAGATAAGACGACATTTAGCCATCGGTATAAGTATTTTTGGTCATTTTATGTTTATAAAATAAGAACTTTAACAATATCGTAAATATAGTATTTAAAAATTTTTCTTTGTACGAAAAACACAAAAAAAATCATTAAAATAATAAACGAAAGATATCCTATGATTTAAAACACCTCAAAAACCAAGGCTGTATGAAACACGGGTCATCTTTAGCCTCTTGAAACGTGTTATAATCGAGCTTTTCTTTCTGAGGGGGGTGCATGGTTCGTCCTTTTCCCCTAAACCGATTCTATGAATGACTTGTAGAGTAGCTTTACTGGGAAAAAGCCAACCCATACCTTAAATTATGCATTTATTCTAGCGAAAGTAAAAGATTATAAAAATATTATCAAAACTAGACAAATTTAAAACAATTTAATATAACTTTTAAGTAAAAAAGCTTGTATAAAGACCTATCTATTAAAATGGGGAAATAAGATCTATAAAACGAAGACCCTAAAAGATAATGTTAGAGAACATAACCCTTTTAATAGAATGGTCATAGTACAGCTAAAAAATTATTAGCAAATATTGTCAATATAAATTAAAATTAGTAAAACAACACAAGAATCATAAAATTAGAAGTTTCGTGATAAAAAACTAAATTTAAAAGAATGAAAATCTGTAAAAATTAAAGAAGACATTGAAAAAACATTATTAGAAAAAACTAATTCGAAACCAATAGTTTAATGTATTCTTGATGTAAAATAAAACAAAATGTGATCTTATTTATGAAATGAATATTGAGATTTAGTTGAATTATACCCACACTATTAAATGCAAAATCTTAAAAATCAGGTCGCCAATTTTTAATTAAACATGAAATCAACACAAAAATAAAAGTCATTCTTTTTGTCTCTCCTTTTTGCATAGGTCTCAGGCCTATAAAAGTGAACCTGGAAGAGAGAAAGAGTTAGTCGTTTCACGGAATTTATATATCACACAAACTCTATTTGAAATTTCTAAAATTTAAGGGAAGACTCCCTTCTCTTTCTTTGGAATTTTCTTGAGAGTCTTGGCGGCTCAAACTTAGGATTTTACATTTGGAACACACCTAAAAAGTAAAAAGTTTTGTTAGATAAATTCATAATACTTTGTTAAATAAATTATAGAATATCATTTTGGTGTTGGTCAATTGAGATAAATTTAAGAATAGGGCCTCCTTAGGGCCTAAAAGCTTAGGTATCCGGACGGATAGTTATCTCCAAATTTTCTTCTGAAGAGAACTCCTATAGCGCGGTACTAGGTACCAGCAAGTCGCAAGTCACTACGGGGCTAAATAGGAATAACACAGGGAAGGTACAGTGGTGGCTCGGCTACCAACGGTTGATGATAGCACGCTATCTGACGGCCGACACTAACAACTGTATCCTCCCCCAGCTTCTGAAGTATAGGAAAGTTGGAGATCGTTATCTATTCGAACAATTTAATATTTTCGGATTAGAACTTTGAATAAGTTCACGTCATAAAGGTAGTTTTGCTTTGTTAATACTCTGGAAGATTGGTTCTTAGCTAGACCTAGTGATTTTCTTACCTGACAAAGGTACCTAACAAAGAATCTCACGCCTCACGGGGCTGTAGGCAGCGGAACGGAATGTTGTAGCTGTGATTCACATGGCTCTAGTAATCACAACAGATCCTTCCAGTCCAAAAGTGTTGGCAGAGTTAGCTACCTAGGAATAAAAGGATTCTTAGAATAAAATAACAGTATAAAGTTATCAATAATATTTTAATGCCATTTTCGGAATAGGGCTTATAGGCAAAGATTATCCCTTAAATATATTTGAGTTTAGGATCGGTGTAAAATAGTATCACCTTTCTAAGGTTGAATATATTTGACAAAACAGGGAATAGTGCGTCGCTGATCTGGAAAGGAGACATTGGTGAGAGATTGTGGTTCTGTGATAAAGGACTGCATTTGTCCCTGGAACCCGGAGGCGATCCAGAGGGATAAAATAGTAATCATAGATAATTCTGGTTCTATAAAAATGTTTTCACCCTCCTAACTTTGAAAAGGAAAAAAATGTATAAATGATGTAAGAATAAAGCAGTGCAATGTTTCAGTAATTTTTATTTATAATTTAACAACAATTTTATTTATACATATTTTCAATTTACAATAATTTTAAAATCATCTAAAATCTTTGGAACCCGCGCTGTTTTGTGGATAAAAAATGCATAAGTAAGACACTCTTGTAGCTCTCGTAGGTCCTAAAACAATAACATATTATTACATACATTGTTTTTTTTTAATAGGTCAAAGGAATTATTGCTTTATTTAACCCACTTACCATTTACAGAAGTAATTACAGAGGTATGTTAACAAAAATTTACGCACTTTTATCTGTCAAATGACGCTTTTACGACTTTTGGGTATGTTGATTATGTAAGGGATGGTATATCCAACCCCCTGACAATGAAATAAACCCCCTCTTAATGAGTAGATACGATACTAATCTATAAATTACCTTGAATGTTGTTCTTGTCAAAGAATAACCAATGTATGGTATATACCCTTAATAAAGATAACAATAATAAATAGAAGGGAAAAAAAAAACTTTATCCCTGAAAATGCTTTGGAACTGAAGAAGGGTTAGTTTTTTATTTGTTTGTCTACTTGTTTAGGTCAGGTTATATTGGATACAGAATAGCCCTGCAGGGTTAAGGCACCACAGACAAAGCAGGGTTAGACACAGTTAGAACTCCCGCAGTGGTTAGACATGAGAAAAAATAACCCCCTTATCCTTAGTTTTGACACAATAAAAACTGTCCCGAATTTGTATTAATTTTGAGGAACACGACTCCAGTGACGTCATATTTTTCTTTTCCGAAAAAGGGAAGGGGGGAAGAAAATCTCTTCAAAAGAGATGGGTAAACCCCCTTTTCTCCCATCTCTTTTTTCTTCCCCCCTTCCCTTTTTTTTCTTCCCCCCTTCCCTTTTTTTTCTTCCCCCCTTCCCTTTCTCGGGAAAGAAAAATATGACGTAACTGGAGTCGTGTTCCTCAAAATTAATACAAATTCGGGACAGTTTTTATTGTGTCTTAGTTTTAATCTATTTCAAAAAATAAGTTCCAGAGCTGGATAGGCTTCTGTGTAAAAGCCCCACAAATAAAAGCCTTTTGCTGTTGTGTTTCCCTTTTAAAATATCTACTTTGATCACTTCTGTGTGACCTTCTATAATGATTCAGTTAGTTTTTAGGGCCGATTTGTCTTCGGAGGGTGGTGGTGCCCTCCCAAAAATTCACAATAAACCTTCCCTGGATCTATAAGAATCTACATTGTAAAGGAGAACTATATCAGTTCAGCGGTTATCGATATTATTTGTAACACAGAGACAGAAAAACATCCTGTTACTTTATTTTACTTTAATTTATCACATTCAAAGTGTATGTGATCAGCCATGTGTACACATGAAAACATATTAACAAGTGCAAATGATTATAAGCAGCGCAGCAATAATATTTTAGAACAAAAAAGGTGTATAGTCGTATTTTCACAGTAGCTTTTCTCCTATTTCTAGCACCTGCGGGGGCTCTAACCCTTCGGTCCAATTTTCTAACCCTGCGGGGCAATCACCTAACCCAATATAACCTAACCTAACCTAAAATAACCAAAATAAATAATCAAAAGCCATTTTAAAGTACGACGAATCGCACATTAAGGGACTATACCCCAAAAAGAACAGTCATTCTTCTTAGATATTCATTTGACGTACGTTAGAACTGAAGAAACCCCCTAGATGCAGTGTAACCGTGCTGCTAAATGTTATGGTTACCTGAATCTTCAAATTCTTGGAGAAAAAGTGTTTGATACTCAGGACAAAGTTCTTTATCATTGCATATATTCATCAACTATAATATTTGAGTACTTATACTTTATTGTTTAAAATTTATAGGAAAATAAAATTCTATTATGTTTTTTTCCTCATTTTTTCATCATGTATACCGGTATATTTCTACAAATCTTTACCTTAATTAATATGTATGGAATATATCTCTTTTTTAATTCGGACTGCAGAAAATTTGCCAATGCCTGAAAAAATATATTTCTACAGTTTACTCTAGCTGTAATAAAAACAAGGATGACAACATCCATAAAAGCGAAGCACTGAAACGGTAGGACAAACGGACATTAACACTTGTATAGTATCTGAACTGAAAAATCGGAACATAAATGTATAAATGTCGAATCAAAATTGTAGGTAAATTTGTTGAAAAACTGCTTAAAAACAGGATAATGTTTATGGACATACTTACATTTTTGGACTTGATTATAGAGTTGCTTCGCTTATAATATTGTTCTTTGTTGTCCCAGGAATCAATATACCAAAAATCAGATCAAACGGATAATTAAAACACTTGAAAATTTGTTGTTAAAAAAGTAGAAAAATCAACATGTTTAAAATGGACGTACGGACATTCTGGTAATGATTATAGAGTTGCTACGCTTTCTAAATCGTACCCAACTACTACAGGAATCATCATGCAAAGTTTGAAATCGATAGGACAATTCTAACATGCCTAAATTAACGAATAAAAGCTATCTATCTCGGACGGACGTACGGACGGACCATAGAGAAAATAATAAAAGAGAGAAATCGAGGTATTTGAAGGACTAAAATAGGCAGTGGGCCTAGAGGCCTATATTGAGCAATTGCCGCGCTGAATTTTTAATGTTATTCCACCACTTTTCAAAATGGGAATATCTTAAAATTAAATATAATTTCAAGACAATTATAGTTGACGTTTGAAACATAAATCTAATTTTTAAGGGATGATATAGAAATATTTTGAATTATCATCCATTCTGATGAAACCTAATGAAAGAATATAAAATTATCATTATTAATTTTTCATGACTTTGCTACTGACTTTAATCATAACACTCATTATCAGCTTATAAGATTTATATTGCAGTCTGTCTAACTTATATTTTTTAATAAATAAACGTTTTTACAAATTTAATATGAACATTTGATTGTAAATTATAATAATCAGTTTTTCAGTGCCATCTAGCTTTGGATATAGAACTAGAATATCAAAGCGTTCATCAATTTTTATTTTGCCTGTATTTTTCTTGTTTTGGATTTTTGTCACTAAAGGGCCAAACCCTGAGGGGTAAATAACATCACTTGAAAATGTTAAAAATATTGTAAAAACGAGTATTGTCTGAGAAAGAACATAGATAGCATTACAGATTATTCACTTATTTAGATTATTCAGTTATGAAATTTTTTATTTAATATTTAGCCTTAGTTTTAATGTATGTCTTTGAAGTAGACAACTAGCGAACCTGGTTGCTGAGAGCTAAACTATTAATTTTTTATTAGTAAACATTTAAAAGTTTTATCATGTTAATTAGATTTAAATATTACATTTAGGCTAATTTGAAAAAAAATAAATTTTTGATCATAAAAAGTGAACCCTCCTATTTTTAAACTAGGCGAAACATACTTTTCAGCTGCACTAAGACCGTCCGCGGCTGTTTGTTTTTTAAGATTCTAAATCAAATTGTATTTTAAATAATTTCTTTATTTTTTTTAAAAACATAATAAATTACAGAAAAATAATAATAATTAATAAGATAAATTTTTTTTTATTTTTTTTTACATATATAGAATAGGTTATGATTAAGATGCAAAAAGCCGCGGACGGTTTAGATAAATAGCAGACAAATTATTTTAGTAGGGGGGAAGTAATATTTTACAATGAAATTGGGGTGAGTATTCATCCTCTTATCCTTTTTCCTTATGGGACGGACGTACGGACGGACGGACGTACGGACGGACCGACCCTAATTATAGAAAAGCTTCGCTTTTAAAAATTTTAATTTTGTAAATAAGTATGAACGGGTATTTGGTCCATTTTCGGTGATAAAAGGTGAGTGAGTTGTTATTTTACTTTCTTTCAAATATAGCCAAAATCCTTCAAAAGTATTTTTAAAAAATTGGCCAAAATCAGCCGTCTAACTGTTATAATGTACGTGAAGAAAGTCGCTCAAAAAATCATCACGTGAAGTCATAAAAATGAGGGATTTTCCATTTCTTTTTTAGGGGGTTTCTTTTCCACTTTTCCTCTCGTCTCCCTCATTTTTATGACGTCACCTGCTGATTTTTGAGCGCTTTCTTTACGTAAGAATTGATTTCTTAACCAGATAAATCATATTTTCATAAAAAAAATCACACCGATGGACAGTGCATATTATATAATGGATGCTAACGTGTATATGGAAGCTTCATGAAAATGATTTAGCCCTTTATCTTGAATAGCAGCCAAGAAATTCATGTTTACACCATACCGTTTCTAACGTACAGACTGACGGATATTTTGCATTATAGAGTAAGTAAGAAGGTTTACCTGCCAAACTTCTTTTTTTAATTGATATTTAAATCTTCTCATTTTAATATTCTAAACATGTAAAATGTATTTAAATAAGCATTAATATTATTAAAGGGTATCCAAGCTTTTTCATTTTTTTTTGGGGGGGGGGTAAAAATTCATCATTTTATTTATTTAGCTTTCTATGACTAACAAACGTGCAATCCTAATGTAATAAATGATCAAGCAATAGCCACACACACATTTCACAATTCTAATCAATTAGGAAAATACTTTGTTTTTCATTTGATATGTCCTAATTTTTGCTAATGAACTTGAAAGAATAGTAAATAATTAATGGTATTTTATATGCTCATATACATCATATATGTGAACTTTATAAATACATATTAATAGACCCTTTGATTTGGCCAAGTTTAGTTATAGAAACAGGATCATGATAAAAGAAAAAATGTCTTGGAAAAAAGTAGTATGCCTGTAACATCAATTATTTCTACCTTAAACATAGTATGAAAATTTTAAAGATTTCAGAAAAAAATTAATTCTATATTACGCAGTAGTAGTGAAATTTCCACTAATAAAATCTCAATTTAAAAAAACTTTTAAAATTTAACTACCGGTTTCTTTTATAAAACATGCATGAATCCGTGGATCTCTAAAACACACTATTTTCAGCGACTTTCTATGTATATTGTATATTTACTCGTTAACTTAAATAATTATCCTTTACAGAAAGTTTATTGCATTGTATGTTTTATTTCGCATAGGAAAAATGAATTCATATCCTATAATATAAAGTAGTAAGGTTTTTTCTCAGTAGCTTAAATATTCCATAAATTGAGTTCTCCGTTGTAGGAAAGCTTAACATAGGCCAAGAGATGGCTTTTGGCTACTTTTTTTTAAATTTAACTTTTAGTATGGTTTTATTCTATTTTTCTGCCTATCCCTTTTCTTGAAAACAGAGCCAGTACATGATAAGGGCGCAGCCACTAGTATTCCATAACATACTAATAGTAATGTCAGGACAATTTTGTTTTGGCAAATATAAATAACAGGATGTATACTGTGTGTCTGTCTGTTTGTACCAAAAGTTCTCACACTACCTAGGAGTCGATTTGATTTCCCATTGTACTGAAGCTTCTTGTAGGTCCAGGGAAAGGTTTGAAATATTCTATAATAGGGAACCTCAACCCACCCTAGAAAAATCGCTGGGTATAGTCCCTTTCGTGACAACTTCTCTTAAGGTGCGTTTCGTCGTATTTTCACAGTAGCCTTTCTTCTATCTCTAGCTCCTGCGTAAGGCTTTAACCCTGCGGGGCCAATTGCCTAACCCTGCGGGGCAACCACCCAATCTAACTTAACATAACCTAACCTAACCTAAAATAACCTATCAAAAACTAATGTAAAAATATGATGAAACGCCCCTTAAGAGGCGTTGCCACGAAAGGGACTATACCCAAATTGCTCCTAGAAAATTTAGACATAAAAAAGAGGGTCAACTTTTCACTGCCTCCTTCACTCAAGTGACCCTAGAGGCCTCTAGGGGCGTAGCCGCTGCTGGAATTTCATTATAAAAAGAGCACTGTTTTATCACACAGCAACCAAAATAAATTTTTAAGTCACATTTGCAGTCTATGGACGGACGACTGGACACAACACTATTTATAGAGTAGCTGTGCCTATAAACAGTAAGAATTTGAAATTAAGGAGTTAAATAAATTAACCAATGTGAAACCCAGGGGGGAAGGGGACAGTGAGCTGTTTATTTCAATAGTCCCCAAAGTTTCAGAATAATTCTACGTTGGCTCAGCGACTTTGGAGATTTATATTTTGATTGGTTGATTCATTAAGATAAGCGTTCAAATGTATCAACCACTAATTGTAATTGACAAGAGGGGAAATTTTATGGGATGTACATCAATTTATCGGCCATTGTCTGATCCCTTTATATCCATGGCGAATCCCTTTTCTTTGAACTGGAAATAACTGAAAACCAAAATAAAACAATAATCCTTTTTAATATTAGTTGTTAGAAATACATTAATTCTTTCAGGTGTTTGAGTTTTATTTATTTTCATACAGAAATAATGAAGACCACTTTTGGCAGGTAATAAAACAGAAATGAATATAGGATACATACAAAGATGAAGTTAGATATAAATAACTATATAGGGATGATTTCTCTTAGGAGGTTGGGTTATTTCTAAATTGCTTTAGTGCCATAACTGATATATAGACCGACGATTTAAGTAAATTATATACTGGATTCGCATTGAAATCTACACACAAAAATCCAGCTGTTTTTGACGGCAATACAACACTTGTATTAATTCGTGAAATTGCTGGTATGTCTACAAAAAAGCAGTTGTGAAAATCTAATTTATAATGATACTCAACTTTTTTACAATGGAAACTTTATCTACTTCTATTTATCCAACCTGGATTAGAAATAATCACCTAGATGGTAATTACAATCTTAGAAATGGTAATGATCAGTGGCTGCTATTCAGCCAATTAATTCCATTTGAAATTGACGAAAATTAAATATTTTGTTGGAGTTAAGTTGGAGTAAAACTTGTTTTTGTAACTGAAAGGGAAGTGGGTAAGAATGTGAGAAAAAGGAAAGGGGTTTGAGGGAAATTTTTCACTTAGAATTGTTTGTCAGAATCACATTCCTTTTTCCTGGGTAATGATATTCATATAAGGCCCCATAGATATGAATATCTTAAAAACATCCAATTTTCAACTTTGGCATTCTTTGGAATAATCTAAGTGATGAGATTAAATCTATTGAAGATAGAAACATTTTTGCTACATTTAAACATTTAAGTCTAAACTAATTAATGCTTTGCAATATTATTTGTATCAAAGAATCTAAATCTCCAGCTCTTTAAATTTTTGCAATCTTTTTTATTTTGTTTTTATTTTGGCGATGCTACCTATGTTCTATAGTTTAAAGGGATCTAGGATACCTATGTTTAATATATTTTGGGCAAAGTAGACAGATCCATAGTGATCTATTTATGATTACCCGGTCAGAACTGATTAGGATTTAGGTTGTTTATTGTTATAGTAATTTTAATTGTATTTGCATTTGTATCTTATATTTTTTTGATTTTATGATTAAATTTTAATGCCCAAATAAATATTTTTATGTTTAGTAAGCTAAGTTTTGTAAATCAAGGTTGAATTCAACAAAGTACAAAAATATAAATTTCTAGGGGACTTTGTTCCCTTTCTACACGATTGGCCAAAGGCCTCTGGGAAATTTTAGATACTGCAAGAATATATTCAGAGACTAGATGCTCATTATTTTGTTTACGTAATCACGTATTTTAAGTAACGCAAGAGAGCTATCCCCAATTCGAGTTCAACTTTTTCAATAGATTCTACGCTTACAGATTTATTGGTTTCTGGTGTTTTTAAAAGCGAAGCTTTTCTATAATTAGAGTTGGTCTGTAAGTCCGTACGTAACGGATAGCCTTTTCGTTAATTCAGGCATGTTAGAATTGTCCTATCGATTTCAACTTTGCATGATGATTCCTATATAGGAGTTAGGTGCGAGTTAGAAAGCGAAGCAACTCTATGATCGTTACCAGAAAGTCAGTACGTCCATTTTAAACTTGTTGCTTTTTAACTTTTTAACAACAAATTTTTATGTGATAAAATTATTCGATTGGTCTGATTTTTGGAAAACTGATACTCAGGACAACAAAGTACAATGTTATCAGCGAAGCATCTCTATAGTCAAGTCTTAAAGTGTAAGTATGTCCATAAAAATTATCCTGTATTTAAGTAGTTTTTCAACAAATTTACTTAAAATTTTTTCGCAATTATAATTTATAATTCTTATTATTCAATTCTGACACTATACAAGTGTTAATGTTCGTTTGTCTTACCGTTTCAGAGCTTAGCTTTTATGGATGTTGTCATCCTTATTTATTGTTGAAGAGCATTGTATCTTGACATTAGCGGCTGATTGGCGAACATCTCTTCAACACGTTTGTCTGACAGCTCCTTAGTTAATAAAGAGAAAAAAGGGGGGCATTGCAGTAGTTTGCCATTAGGCATAAATTAAGTATAATATTTTGTCTACTACATTCATTTTTCCCACATAATTTTTGAAGTATATGATCTACTTAATATTATACACGTCACAACAAGTATAGCAACCAACTCCACCCAGTTCTCTTCGCATTAGAGTAAAACACTAGAGGGGGAAATGGTGGGTGAAATAACGGATCAGTAATATTTGACATAATATCATTTAACATAAATTCATTTCACATAAAACATTTGACATAAAATCACTTCACATAAAGGTACATTTGACATAAAAACATTTGCCATAAAGGTACACTTCACATAAAAACGTTTAACATAAAGGTACATTTGACATAAAGGTACATTTGACATAAAGGTACATTTGACATAAAGGTACATTTGACATAAAGGTACGTTTGACATAAAGGTACACTTGGCATAAAGGTACATTTGACATAATGTACACTTGGCATAAAACGTTTCACATAAAGATACTTTAAAGTGTACCCGAGGTAGTCATTTGTTTCCCCGAGCATGGCAACCGGTGAACAGAATCTCAGTTCTGCACCACAAGCCTCGCACGACTGAAGTTCCCATGTCTATACAGTCATATTTATATGAAAATATTTTTAGAAGATTTTTAAATTTTTTTTTTGAAGATTTTCCATTTTTTTAAAAAGATTTTAGAAATTTTTATTTATTATTAAAAGAAAATCTTCAAAAAAAATTCAAAAATCTTCTAAAAATATTTTCATATAAATATGACTGTATAGACATGGGAACTTCAGTCATGCGAGGCTTGTGGTGCAGAACTGAGATTCTGTTCACCGGTTGCCATGCTCGGGGTACCTTTATGTGAAATGTACCTTTATGTCAAGTGTACCTTTATGTGAAATGTACCTTTATGTCAAATGTACCTTTATGTCAAATGTACCTTTATGTCAAATGTACCTTTATGTCAAATGTACCTTTATGTCAAATGTACCTTTATGTCAAGTATACCTTTATATGAAATGTATCTTTATGCCAAATGTACCTTTATGCCAAATGAGTTTATGTGAAACGTTGTTATGTCAAATGTACCTTTATGTCAAATGAGTTTATGTCAAATGATACTTTATGTCAAATGTTTTATGTGAAATGAATTTATGTGAAGTGATTTTATGTCAAATATTACTGATCTGAAATAACTGTATCATCCTTGTGCTGCCTCTCAATTGGGTCAGTGAAAATCAACCAATGGTGTGGTGTGTATTAACACAGCCAAGTAGCAGAAAACAATTTGGTAGCATACGAATAAGGTCATTGAAAAAGGGAGGGGGATTTAGTTATCTGTAAATACATCTATACTATAGATCTGCAGATCTTTTCGTTATCACGCCTATCTCGGGGGTAGAACTTTCCTGAAAATAATGCTATGGATTTTTACATTCTTGTATATAACCATCAGTTTTAAACTTCTTAAATAAGCTGCTTCAGTGGTTAGCTATAACCTTACAAGAGACAGCGTAAAGTGGCACCAAAATAATGACATCATACAATAAAATAACCAATGAGAGGCAAGTATGGATTTTATCATTGGTCAATTGTCTGTGTCTCATTTTTGTATGACGTCATTTTTTTGGTGCCACTTTACGCTGTCTCACCTTACAATTTTTTGAAATAAAAAAAATGTATAAAACAAAAATGGTTTTATCATGATATTGCTTCCTTATTTATGGACATAACTGACCTCGTTTATTATAATATTTGTTTCTATTTGTGATATCTAAGGTGAGTGTATAAAAATGGGAAAGCCCTGCTACGACCTTAACACACAATGTATCCGTCTATCCACCACCAGAACAGTTCAATGTCAGAATATTATAGTAGTTGCGCTGCCATTCTCTTACTTATACTCTTGGTCTGTCTGTATGTCTGTCCATCTGTATGTAATTAGTATGAGAACTAAGCTGAGGGTTAAAATAGATTTAAACCTTCCAGGGACCTATGAAAAGCTACATTGTAAAGGAGAACCTTACAAGATAATTCGGCACAAACACCGTTTTTGTTATCTTTATAAAAATAATTAAGCTTATCCAAAAGATTTTAGTTTTTTTGTAGTTATATAGTTTTGATATTCTTTGGATGTGAAGTTCCTTGTTTTAATTTATGATGGTAGCAAGCCATGCTTTGTATGTATGTTCATTAAAGGACCGCAGAATTGGATCATATTCGAGTATAGGAACCTTACCATAAAATATTGCAGTTTTTAAATTACCTGATTCTATTCATTGGACATTAGAGTATAACACTAAAGGGGGACGGGGTTAAATAACTGTATCTCCCCATTGCAATGATCTTGTGCCGACTCTCCATTGGGTCTTTAAAAATCAACTAATAATGTCGGGAGTATTAACACAGCCAAGTAGCAGAAAACAATTAGCTAGAAGACGGAAATGGTCATTCTTTTATTTAATCTAGAATTATTGTTGTTGCATTTAATCCATATTCTATGGTTAGGTTTCTGTAACTCAAGCAGACCCAATGCTCAGGTTCTCTTGTATATATTGTATGTGGTGAATAGTCTATACTTATTTAACAGAAAATTAGTTAGTTCATATATATCACACTAACATAGGTGTATTTTTAAATGCTTAAATCATAGAAGTTTGGCATTTTTAAGTTAGATACATAAAAATAAATCAGGTAGATGCAACTTTGAATTTATATTCTATCTGAGGCAAAAATTAGACCGACATTTTCTTTTTAAGTTTTTATAAATTGGAAAATGCTTTTTCCACAGGTGATTTCTCTTGGGAGGGTGGAGGTACCCTCCACTAAAATAGCTACAAACTTTCCCTGGACCTATAAAAAGCCTAACGTTCATGCGGTTAGCGAGATCTAAAGATACTGACAGTCAGGCACTAGACATCCTGTTATTTTTATAAAAGGAATTAAATCATTCAATGTGCTAAATCCAATACAACTTAATGCTAAATTAGTCATAATCCTATTATATAAAGTAGTAAGCGTTTTTTGTCTGTCCCGAAGGATCTCGCTAACTGCTGAACCGATATTGTTCTCCTTTACAGTGAAGCTTCTCATGGGTCCTGGGAAGGTTTTAAACTATTTTTGGGGAGGGTTTCTTCACCCCCCTCCCCCCAAAAAAATATTCTTTTACTCTTTTGAACACAAATCTAAAATGGGATGAGGTCGACTTTTCCTCCTCCTAGAGCCGCTAGTTATTAATTAAAATAATAATATAGAAAGCGTAATTAATTTCAAGTGAATAATAGTTACTTATCGCATCGTATTAAAAACAGCTTTCCGTGGATATTGAAATTAAAAATTGGCTAACAACAGTTATTATTCTAATAATTTTAAATTTTAATAACCGCGGAAAGCTGTATGTAATACGATGATATACATGATTGTTATCGGATATTGATCAGTTTTGAAGCCATGATGGAAATGTTTATTTAAAAGTATCAATAAAGGTTTTGTGATTTTTAGAATGCGAGAGGTGGTATCAATCCATATTGGGCAGGCGGGTGTACAGATGGGGAATGCTTGCTGGTAAGTACGTTCTTTCCAACAGAACATGAATTATACAGTAGCTGCGCTTTTAATTAAAAAATCATACATATAATCCTTACACATAATCAGGAATAAGGTATAACCAACAAGGGAATTAAATCTAAAATAATATTTAAGGGGCAAATGGAGAGGTCGTCAATTTTATGATGTGGTGCCCCCAACGACAGCTGAAAAACACGTATAGGTTTCGTGATTTTTTTCTGAATTAATTTTGTTATTGGTATGAGCTGACCCATAATAAAGTAAAAAAATTACGGAATGCTTTATGTAGGTCCCAGGTACGTTATATGCTATTCATTATGAAAGATTTTTTTAGTTACAATATCTAAAAAATGTTTTTTTTTTGATAATTCATTTGCGCTTTCTAAAGCAGCATAATATGTGTCCTGGATTGTTTTAGGCTCTTTTCTTGATCGCTGCTACTCAAACCTATAGTTTTTTACTTTATCCTGTATACTTTTGAGGGGGGTAGGAATAATTCCCCGAGATAAAAATTTCCCCTTACCCCCCCCCCCCTCCCTCATCAAATCAAGAATAAATAGTAAATAATTGTGCAAAGGCTGAAGGCTAGGGGTGAAGTAAATAGTTAATTTAGAATTGTCCTATCGATTCAAACTTTGCCTGCTGATTCCTATAACAGTAAGGTACGAATTAGAAAGTGTAGAAATTCTAGAATCGTTACCAGAAAGTCTGTAAGTCTATTTAAAACATGTTGATTTTTAACATTTTTACAAATTTTTTTTTGTATAATAGGAATTTCCTATGAATCTGATTTTTAGAATTATGATTTATATGACGACAAGGTACAATTATCTATGCGAGGCATCTCTACAATCAAATCCTAAGAAAGAAAGTATGTCCTTTTACTGTATCCTATAATTACACATTTTACAACAAATTTGCAAATTTGCAACTTAAAAATTTATGTTCTGCTTATTAAGGTCTGACATCCCACATGAGTTATTGTACGTTTGTTCTTCCTTATGATCATAGAGCTTGGCTTTTATGGATGTTTTCATCCTTGTTCTTTTTCTATTCTTTGATTTTTGAGTGGTTAATACAAGAATTCAGCTTTACTTTATAACGCTATGCAGACGACGACATGCCTTTTCTCTCACTTTATATATGAATTTGGTTATCTAATTAAGACGCTTTCTCTCAAGTATTAAAACCGACAGCCTTATTTTAATAAAAATTAAAAATAAATAGAGATGATAATTAATCTATGCCTAATCCTGCGGGAGGCCTATAACTGCAGTGCCCTAACCCTGATAGGCTATCAAGTACTAAATATAACCTAACCCGACCTAAAGAAATAAAAACAATAAAAAAAACTCTTTTTTAAATTCATTATGAGCGGTATGGGTTCTGTGCTCAAGAAGGCACTTTAAGGGAATATGCACCAATTTCTAAACATTCTCATTGATTTTTATCGCTTTTTTCATGCAGGGAGTTGTACTGTTTGGAGCATGGGATACGGCCGGATGGATCCATGCCTACAGATGACTCCACTGGAATTGAGGATGCCAGCTTTAACACTTTCTTCAGTGAAACAAGTAAAACAATTGCATTAATTGTACCAAATTATTTGGAAACTAGAGGCTGCGCAACTAAAAGCCTCAAAGGGCACTTGACGATGGGGGAATGGAATTTGATAACCCATTTTTTTTTTATTTAAAAAGAAAAATTTTTTGTTTTGGGGAACTAGGTATTTTTTTTCTAGGGGAGATTTCTCTTGGGAGGCTGGTGGTACCCTCCCCTAAAATAGTTATAAACCTTCCTAGGACCTATGAGAAGCTACCCTATAAAGGAGAAAATATTGGTTCAGCGGTTAGCGAGATCCTTTGGTGCAGACAGACAGATAGACTTACAAAGAAGGATCCTGTTACTTTATTATAAGGATTAATGAAACACCGAACTCCATTATTTTTTGTTTTTAAAAATATAAAAACATTTAGGGTCTCTAACTCTGCAAGGCACTATCCCTGCGGGCTCTCCTAACTCCTACTGAACCTTTTCTAAATTAAATTTTTAAAAAGATTTTTTGAAATATGAGGGAAACTGGCAGTGAAGTCTCTAGAGACTAGGGGTGAAGCAACTTGTACCATTATAAAGAAAACACACAAACTTAGTTATTTCAATGTTTTGTTAAAAGTAACATAAACAACATATGTAGATCCAAACAACATTTGTAATTAAGGTTCTGGTTTGCATGTTCCTAGAGCTGTATTTGTTGACCTCGAACCTTCTGTCATTGATGAAGTAAGTTTTATTTTTATAATAAAAGGTTTTATTCGAGAGAAGCTTAAATAAACATATTGCAATAAGTAGGGGGACAAAGTGTCTCAAAAAATTTTCCATGTGACGTAATAAGAATGAGGGATTATCCATTTCTTTTTTAAAGGTTTTCTTACCAACTTCTCCTCTCTTCTCCCTCTTTTTTATGACGTCACATGGCTGATTTTAGAGACACTTTGTCCCCCTACTTTTAATAAGCTCCTTAGGTCGGGCTCCTCTCCATCGCTAGATGGATACCAGTTTTCTTCTTGGGAGTACTGTCCCTCGTAATAGCAAATATATTGTATATTTTTTGTGTGGCTACTTGAAATAAATGATTTGATTTTCCTTTGCATAGCTTAGTAAACAATACAAAACTCTCACAACTCCTATTTTAATCTAAAATAAGATTGTTTTTAGCCCCTGCAGGACGCTTTACACCTGCGGGGCTCTCTTACCCTTGTTTATCCTAAATTAACATGCAAATATTTTTATTTCACTACAGCTGAAGGTAAATTAATTTTCTTTATAGCAGAAAAGTTTTTAATTAATAAGCATTCGAGATGCATTCGAGATGCATAACAACTACACTATATTTCTACGGGGTAATTATTGTATATTATCTCAAATAAACATCTATAATGATTTTAGGTTAGACAGGGGACATACAGAAAACTGTTTAATCCTGAACAACTTATTTCAGGTATTATATATTGTCACTTTTCAAAATTGTAATTTTTGTGAGGTATAGTTTTTGGTAAGTCTGGTAAGACTTGTTTTAGCTAATATATTTTAACTTTCAATTTGCAATTTTCTTATATATTGAAAATAGAGACGAAGACCAAACTGCATAAGTTTTTTGTTACTTTTGATTCCTGTGTCGTCATATAATGAGGAAGATGAGAGGAGAAGTGGGAAAGGAGACCCCTAAAAAAGAGATGGAGAATATGACGTCTAAAGGAGTGCAAAAGTTATGTTGTTTGGTCTTCGTCAAAATAGATTGTTTAGAACCTTAATCTTTTAACTTCACCAATATAATTATAGTGTAGGAAAACCTGTTCATAGTGTTGGTTAGAACGGGTACAAAAGGGAAGTTATTTTTTAATCAATAAGTCAGCTATTATTATTGTGTCTGACAGCATATCTAGGGTAGTAAATCTATTTAAAATATTTTTTGATTTCTAGGGAAAGAAGATGCAGCAAATAATTATGCTCGAGGACATTATACAATTGGTAAGTCACAATTTTGGATATTTTAATTCTTGTTTTTTCATACCAGTGGCTCTGTCCCTTGCATCCAGGAGGTCTGTAGTCGAGGGAGTGGGGGTAGAAAAATAGCCTGAAACTATCCTAAGGCTTCAATTTTAAGGAAACACACTTAGACTTATAAAAAGGTTTTCATTCTGTACAGGGGCTGCTATTCACCCAATTATAATTTCATTTGCAATTGCCGAAAATTAAATATTTTATTGGAGTAGTTGGAGTAAAACCTGTTTTTTGGTGTAACTGAAAGGGAAGTGGATAAGGAGGAGGAGAAAAAAGGGAAGGGGGTTGAGAGGAAATTCTCACTTAGAATTGTTTAACAAGATCACTTTAACTTTTCCCTGCATTCTGTATAAATATTTTCAATTCTTGTTTAGATACTTATGGCCTTTGTTAAAATTTTACCTGGGTTTAAAACCTAATAGTTAATCTATTTTCCACCTAACTAGCCTGTAACCTATTAAAGAGAAATACAAAACATTTCAAAGTTATTATCATTATGAATTATATTAAGAAATTTGTTTTGAATGTAACTGATCACTCATAATCTTTTACCCAGGTAAAGAGCAGATAGAAATAACTCTGGATAGGTTAAGAAGAATGGTGGAAAGAACTTCAGGTCTTCAGGTAAAAATATTTTTATTGAATATTCACGAAACCTACCAATCTGTTTTAGAAGGTTTGGTGATTTTCAAACTGAATTGATCAATGATCAGGTTCAATTTAAATTTAAAGAGTAATGAGTACCTAATGGCAAATGAAACGATTTTCACAACATTATAAGTCATTATATTTGATGTTTAAATCTAACTATGTATTAATCAATGGCCCTACATATTTGGTCTAAAAAATATAAAAATCAATTCAATTCCTGCTCAAGTATAAATAGTGAATCTGCTTTCCTCCCTAGGGCACCACAGCTCAAGACCTAGCCATTGTAAACAATTTTGCTCTACCATGACAGTGCATTTTTATAAAAAGAGTAAGCAGTTATCAATGTTGTGTGTGATGAAGAATAGACCTTATACATTTTCATTATTTCACCATACAAAGCAAGTTCTAAAAAGATTTGCTCACCTCCTTATTTTAAAATATAAATCTTGGGTCATGGAGAGAAAACGAAGTTGCGGGTTCGTCGCATTTTCACAGTAGCTTTTGAAAGGTTATTTTAGGTTAGGTAAGTGGTACTGATTGCCCCGCAAGGTTAGAAAATAGGGTCCCCGGGCCGAAGGGGCTAGAAATAGGAGAAAAGCTACTGTAAAAATATGACGAAACCCGAAACTTCGTTTTCTTTCCATGATCCTAAATCTTATTCTAATTTTAGGGATTTCTTGTTTTCCATTCATTTGGAGGGGGTACTGGGTCTGGATTTTCTTCCCTCCTCATGGAAAGACTTTCAGGTATAATAATTAAAGCTTAGCTTTCCTAAATCTGTTTGTAAGTATGTAACTTTTAAACTTTTGGTATTAGTACCTTTGGTATTCTAGTCGAAACAAACAGTTTATAGTGCCTAGTAAAAAATAAAGTTATACAATACAAATTACCAATGATAGGCCAGTAAACATTGTAATTGACCAAGGGTAAAATGTAAACTGGCCTATCATTTGTCATTTGTATTGTATGACGTCATTTTTTATTAGGCACTTGTAGCTGGTTCTGTCAAAACTTATAAAGATATGATGGAAATTTTCAATTTTATCATAATTTAAGTATTAACAGTCAAAGACCAATAATAAAAGACTTATTTAATAAATTTGTGTGTGGTTAAACCGAATCAAAAGTATTATAAATAAGCTGCACCTCAATATTTAAGTATTTCTTTTTCTTTAGTTGAATATGGAAAGTTAAGCAAGCTGGGGTTTTCCATCTACCCAGCTCCCCAGATCTCAACAGCCATAGTGGAGCCCTACAACTCTGTCCTGTACACACACACAACTCTGGAGCACTGTGACTGTGCCTTCCTAGTGGATAACCAGGTATAGAATGTGTCTGAATCCAGACATCTAAAGGGATAAGACAATACTAAGCATCTGATTTTTTAAAGTAATGATTCCTTGGATAACGAAGTACAATATAATAGGAAAATCATCTTTATAATCAAGTCTTAAAAATCTAAGTATGTCTATAAACAGTACCTGTATTTAAGTAAATTTTGCAACAAATTTAAGAACATTTTTGTTTAAACTTGAAAATAAATATTGTGCTTATTAAGTTCTGAGACTCTACAAATGTTGTTGTTCGTTTTTCCTACCGTCTGATTTTAGAGTTTTGCTTTTATGGATTTTTTGATTCTTGTTTTTATCTAATTCAGGCAATCTATGACATATCCAAAGAGAACCTGCACATAGATCGTCCAACCTATACAAATCTGAACCGGCTAATTGCTCAAATCATCTCTTCAATCACAGCTTCCCTCAGGTTAATAACTGTAGTTTTAATCATGATTGAATCATACTATTTGGTTGAAACCTTTTTGCTTTAGGGCATTTTTGGATGGGGGAGGAGATGGAGTTGACCATCCACTTTTAGTTTTTTTAATAGAAATAGTAACAAAAAAGATTCGGTAGAGGAGGTTTTTTTCTTTGGAGAGTGGAGATACCCTTTTCTATATATTTGTAACCCATTTCTGGGCCTTTAAGAAGCTTCACTATAAATATATCAGTTCAGCGGTTAACGAGATCCTTTGATACTGACAGACACACACATACGGACATCCTATTACTATTATAAAATGATTTAGGTTTGAAGGAGCTCTAAATGTAGATTTGAATGAATTCCAAACCAATCTAGTTCCATATCCAAGGTAATTCAATTTTTTGTTGTTAAAAATTTCGTCTACAAAGGTTTGAAACAAGAATTTGGTTTGTTTAAAAATGATAGAGGTCAAAGTCAAAGAATAAAATTTTTAATCATCCTTGAAAAATGCAAATTAAAAAGTAAACCAAATATTTTAAAATTATTATTTTTCTTGATTTAGATGATACATATTTTGATAAAATTGCGTAAATGCATTAACAATTTTCTTTCGATAACTATTCATATTAATTTAAACATTACTTCAAGTATCGCTTTGCAATTTCTTAATAATGGCAACTTGTAATATGTGAAGCCTTTTTTAGGGCTTATGTATTGGACAACCATTAATTACTTGATCAAACTCAATGTTACATCCACTCATTGTATTTTGAGTTCGTAACTGATGAAGCCCAATCTGAACCACTTTTGCACCAATTTTGATTCCTGTGACGTCATATTCTCCATATCTTTTGAAGAAATTTTCTTTCCCACTTCTCCTCTCATCTCCTTCATTTTATGACATCACAGTAATTAAAAGTGGTACATAGTGGACTTCTTCTTCGTAACTATGTACTTTTGTTAAATTAATTAAACAAAGACAATTCATTCTGGTGATAAATTTGTCCGGGGGGGGGGGGGGGTGGATACACCCCTTTAAATTCTTGTGCACGATTCTAGCTGAAAGTATAAATAACAGTTTTTCACTGCATGAAAAAACAATCATCTGTAAAGTGTAATTCTTTGAATGTAAAACATTCTTATTTGTAGGAATTAAAATTAATTTTATTTTAGAATCCATTATCCGTTGGCTACCTTTTCACCTTTAGGTATTCACAAATTTTTTTATCTTTTTCCAAAGTTTTTTTCCATGTTCTTTTCGAGTCATTTTTAAAAGCGACGCTTTTTTATAATTAGGGTCGGTCCGTACGTCCGTCCGTCCGAGATAGGTAGCTTTTATTCGTAAATTTAGGCATGTTAGAATTGTCCTATCGATTTCAAACTTTGCATGATGATTCCTGTAGTAGTTAGGTACGATTTAGAAAGCGTAGCAACTCTATAATCATTACCAGAATGTCCGTACGTCCATTTTAAACATGTTGATTTTTCTACTTTTTAAACAACAAATTTTTATGTGAACTATTTATCCGTTTGATCTGATTTTTGGTATATTAATTCCTGAGACAACAAAGAACAATATTATAAGCGAAGCAACTCTATAATCAAGTCCTAAAAATGTAAGTATGTTCTTAAACATAATCCTATATCAAGCAGTTTTTCAACAAATTTACTTTCAATTTTGCTTTGACTCTTATACTTTTATATTCTGATTATTTAGTTCAGACACTATACAAGCGTTAATGTCCGTTTGTCCTACCGTTTCAGTGCTTCGCTTTTATGGATTTTGTCATCCTTGTTTTATGAACTATTTATGTTAAAAATCGGGGAGAGAGGAATATTTGACTGCAAATTTGTCTGGTGCCTAAAGTTTTATAAATACGTTCTCTCATTCGTTGGCTCAATAAACTTTGGATACTTTATCAAATCTTGATTGGTTGGTAAAACTTAGTGGTGGCCCAATGATTTTGATGATGATTTTGTTTAACGTACAGGATGTTGAGAAATCTATTAATCATTGTCTTATCCCTTTAAATTCCTGATTTGGGCTTCGAAACCGATTAATATCCGCTTGATTAGAACTGTTTCCGAGCCATACTGAAAACTCATGTATAGTATTGTATTACAGACAATTTTCCACAATTATTAAATTAAAAGTCGAGGCTATTAACTATTCATTTTATTATCCGCGGAAAGCTGTCTTTAATATGATGCGATAAATAACTATTATCATATATTTTTAGTAAATGCTGAGAAGGCATTCCATGACTCTATGACAGTCAGAGATATGACACAGTAAGATTTTTTTATTACACTAGTCCCAAAGTATTTATCAGCTTTTTTTATTCGTTAGCTCAACAACTTTGGGGACTTTTATGAATATTGATCGGTTGGTTCATTAATTTGAGTGTCCAAACGTTTCAAGCACTAATTGTTATATACAAAAGGGGTAATTTTGTTTAACATCATTGGGTATGTATATAAATTTACAAGTCATTGTATTATCCCTTTGATCCCAGGTCTGTACTTGGTACTTGGTCTGTATGTCTGATAATAGCAAAATTAACTTAAATGACTATAGTCTGTTGTAAATCTTTCTTTTGATCTCTTCTTTACTTTCTAAATTGTTCTTTTTCTCTTTATTTTCCTTTCTCTCAGTTTCTTTCTCTTTCCTTCTTTTTCAGTTCTTTCCCTCTATACTGCATAGTTTAGCTTTACAACTATTTGGCATAATCGTGCTTGTTGAAAAGTATATTTCTTAGTAGCAAAGCTACTCTATAATTCATTTTATCTGTCTGTCTGTCAGTCAGTCCGTTAAGCTATGGGGGAAATGTGATTTTCTCAGTTACTATTGAAGATTTACAGCTGAAATTTTCAGTGAAGTTTCCTATGAAACAAACTCATTTGGTCTATTCACTATTTGGTCTGTTAATCTGTCAGATATGCTTTAAAATACATAAAACTTATCTTGAAAGAAAAATTTCCTGATTTTCTTTCTTTGCATAATCCCTCTCTTTCTTTTCTATATTATAACAACTGAACATCTGCTATATAACTCACTTTGTCCGTTTGTCCATTCCATGATATCTTAAAGCTTCGCTACTTATTGATGTTGTCATCCCTGTTTTCTTTTGTAGACACACCCCACCCGAACAAGTTTTAGGTTAGAAAAAAAAACCACAAAAATGGCTTGCAGGGGGTGTTCGGTGAACCTATTGTGAGTTCAGAACAGGCTTTACCTAAATTTAGTTAGTACCTTCCCATAATAGAAAATTTTGAAATTACTTTTTAAGGTAAATTTCAAGGAGATTTATTATGGAAAAAGAACTATCTTCTGAATTTTACAAATATTTTAGCAATATTTTTATAATTTGACTAAACTGCGAACCTAAAAAATAGGCAAGTTGAGGAAAGGCAGTCAGTTGAGGAAAGGCAGTCATAGAGAGAACATGTCTCTCTGTGCAAACATTAAAATAATTAAAAATGTGATACTAGTGCGTGAAAAAATTAAACACATTTCAAAATGAAACTAAATTTTTTTGCTAACAATTGTGGCAAGTTTTTTTTTCAAAAGTACTCAGATCAACTCACAAACACAAAAGGTAAAATTAGTAAAATAAACATAAAACAAAAATATTATGATATACAAACTGAAATAGTAAATCTAAACATATAAACACAATATGCCCAATCCGCTGCTAATCTACTCTTACTCTTACAAAATAAAACTTTTTAAAATTAGAACAATCCCAAAAAAGAATGTTAAAATTGTTAGGGATGCACATTATTTGTCTGCAGGACAAGCCTTGATTAGAAGCTCCAGAAGTAAGTAATCCTAACTTAAACATCGAAAGAGAAATGGATACACACAGAAAATAAAGATATTTATGTAAAGTAGGGTTGGGCCGGATACTTTTTTGGCCGGATACTGGATACCGGATATCCGGCTGATTTCAAATGCCGGATATCCGGTAACCGGCCGTATATTCGGCCAACGCCGGATATCCGGCAAATATCCGGTTATCCGGCCAAATTACCGGATATCCGGCCGGATAACCGGCCAAATTACCAGATATTAAAGTAGTAAAAAAAAATGTCTTCAAAAATCTTATATAAATTTACATAAGATTAAACTTATTCAGAAAAAATGTTCTTCTACTTCAATAATAAGAAAATTATAGCCATTTAAGATTTTAAAAAGCAGAGATTTTTGGTGTAAAGTATAAAAAAATATAGAGCCGGATATCCGGCCGGATAGTTTCAATATCCGGTATCCGGCCGGATATTGAAAATGGCCGGATATCCGGCCACACCGGATATCCGGCCCAACCCTAATGTAAAGTACATTCCTTAATAAAAATGTTAAATATTTCTTTCTTTTCATATATAATAATTCATTTTAAATGAAATAACAACTTATTTCTTTCTTACGCAACAAGAATCTGCTTAATAAGCATATCAAATATAACATTCATAAATAAAAAGTTTAACATTTTAAATTTTTTAAAATCCTCTCATCTATTTCAGGAAAAAAAGATTTGTTATCATAAAATAAATTACTTTAAAAGACAAATTACTAAAAATACTAAAATTACTAAAATACACTAAAAAAAAAACTAAACAAATACCTAAACTACAAAAAATGACAAACATAAAAATAAACACTAAAAAAAAATACTTTACAAAAAAAATTACACTTTAAAAATACACTATAAAATAATACACTTTTAAAGTAAAAAATATGCAAAAATATAGACCTACATCAAAAAAAACTTGACTTTACTAAAAAATACTCTAACACAATAAAAAAATGAAATTATCAGCAAAAGTAGGTTTATATCAGCCTTCCTTTTCACATCTCATAGGAAGCCTGCTGGTTTTCTTAAGCTTGGTGTAGCTTTAAAGCACTTTAAACTGTAGCCCTGTAAATTCGAAACTGGTCAACTGTAAGACTCCACTGATTGAAGCATATCATAGGAGGGTGTTGACCATGGTCTGCATGTAATATAAATTAAAATTTTTTATAAAATTGTGATCTTATTAAATGTAGATTCGAAAATATATATTCATTCATTCATTCATTCAAGTCTGAATTTTCAGAATATCAGCTTTATTATTCATTTAGGATGATTTTACTTTAAATATGAAATGTAGATGCATCTTTTGGTTACAAGTTTCCACTGTTATTTTTTTATTAATCAGCACCAATGAAGCACAAGATCTCAAAAACAGCATTTGGGGGTGAACCAAAAAGATATGCAAATCCAAAACAAAGCAATGGAAAAACGATTTTTTTGCACTTTTCTACTCTTTTGAAGATTGATTCTGATAAATTAATATTTTTTAAAATAATTTATGCATTAATTATTATGAAATATAGTATAAGGTAGAAATTAATGAATTTCCTAAATGAGAAATATTAGAAAAAAAGAAATTCGGTCCCTATCACTTTAGAGGACAGCTGCTGACCTCCAGTCTTATGGATGAAGCTAAATACATGTTAAAGATAAAAATTACCCTTAAAAGTATACAAAAATGTTTTTTGATGTGCTAAAAAAATCCATTTTAAAATCTTGATTTGGAGGATGGTGGCCTTTAAGATGCTTCCACTGGGGGTGATGGTGAGCCAAATGTTATCAAAGTGCATGCCCATGATGACACTCCATACACTGAACTATGGTCCAATTTTTGTATTCATAGCAGCTTTGAGCCAAGCAGTATTAAAAAAAGAAAAAATTTCAATTTTATTTACTCCAATTTATAAAGTAGATTCTGCAGTTTTTAGAAGATGCTTTTATTTCTTGTCGGTAAGGCTCCATTGGAGATTGCTATGACTACAAAAAATGGTACATAGGTTAATATGCAAGTTGTTGTAATGGGCATGTACTTAGATAACATTTGGCTCACCAAAAACGTGAAGAAAAGTGCAAAAATAAACAGTTTTACCATTAATTTTCTTTTATATTTGCATATCTTTTTGGTTAACCCCCAAATGCTGTTTTTGAGATCTTGTGCTTCGTTAATGCTGATTAATAAAAAAATTAACAGTGGAAACTTGTAACCAAAAGATGCATCTACATTTCATATTTACAGTAAAATCATCCTAAAT
Organism: Acartia tonsa; assembly: GCF_053477335.1. Lineage (NCBI taxonomy): Eukaryota > Metazoa > Arthropoda > Copepoda > Calanoida > Acartiidae > Acartia > Acartia tonsa. The sequence continues at coordinate 14,019,961 of NC_137266.1, read as the reverse complement.
GAATAATAAAGCTGATATTCTGAAAATTCAGACTTGCCTATTTTTTTGGTTCACAGTTTAGTATTGATATATACCAATATAAACCACTAAAAGATCTTTCTAAAATGGTATCTAACATTATTGTAGCTCAAATATTTTTTGATTTATTGAAATCTAGTCAAAAAAAGATTTTTTTACAAATTTATATATGCATATTTTACTCTGTAATCTGAAAAGAACCTATAAAACTGGTTATTATGGTCCGTTTCAAATGTTTCATGTAGCTAATTACGCTTATACTTCATATTACTAAAAGATAGCTTAACTGCTGATCTAAATAATTATCAGTATGTGTAGGTTGATATTTGTATATTTATCATTTGAAATGCTTTTTTGTTGAAAAACCACTCATACTTTACATGGGCTTTTGACCATCAGTTTGCACTGGCATGTTTAATTTTAAATTTAGAACTAAAGATATGTTGTAAAAAATTTAACTTTGGACTATTGTAGTAATTTTGGCCAAAAACAACATAAAACATTCAATTTAATAGTGTTTTGATGTGAATTCTACAACTGCATTGAACAGTCTGTCAGTGTAGAGTTCATTATCAAAGGAGTTTATGGGGTTCTTACCCCAAAAGTTGCTGAAAAAAAACTCCCTATGGCTACCCTCAACACTCTGGCAGGAATATAAAAAAAGACCCTGGCCATCAAGGTTTAGTAAGCAAGGTACTAGATAATGAAACAAAACAAGAACTTTCAGTGTAACAGAAAGATTGTCAATAGACTTGTAGTTCTGAATGACAGCCTTAAGAAGGTTAGGTATGTTTGCATTCACATCAACTTTCCCTACATGAAAGCAAGTACTTACCAGCTTGTCCATGCAAATGTATAGATCAACATAGGGCTCAGCTGTCTCCCATGAGATTTCCCCACTTTCAATCAGTTCAGTCAGTCTAGAGGTACTAGAAAGTAACTTATGACAGGCATTACCTTCAAACACTTCACCATGGTAGTCCTTGGCAACAAGATTGAGAATCTTAGGCCATTTCATGGCAACTTCACAGCCAACAGCAGGAACAAGACCCTTATAGACTTAATTACAAAATATCAAAGCCAGAGAGTACATGAAGTTCATCGAGAGGGCATTTGTCTAACACCCTAGTATTCTCATCAGCTTGCAATATGCTGTGAGAAAACATTCCTTTTCTCCTATCAACTTTGAACTTCACCATGTGAGTTTGATGATCTTTCTCTAAATGTCCAAAGAAAAGAGCAGGTATCTTTTCGCTAGGAATGTTAAATTCTTCAGGGTTGGAATTTCTCAACATCCCCAATGGTATAAGGCAGTAGGGACATGGATAAGCTGAGACAGCATTCTGATTGCCAAGCATGATTAAAAGTAACTTGAAGTCAGCCACAAATATGTGACTAACCTTATTAAGCTGTGTCAAGTCCATTAAAAGCTCCTTGTTATAGTTAGTCTCAGGGACATCAGTAACAATTGCTAACAAAAGAATTTTCTTAACTCCTGTCAGCTTTCCATTAGCATGTCTAGCAGCAGTATCCCCTTCTGCATACAGAGAAACTTTAGGTTCTGTTTCTTTGTCTAGGTCAAAGTCCTCTGGAAGAATTGTGAGACAGACTTTGAGAAAGTTGTTACCTCCATCAGCCATGCTTTTACAGAAATCTTACTACAGTAACCTCTATTCTCAGCAACCAAGTCAATAAGTTCTGTTGCATTTGCATAAACAACATCTCTTTTGACTTTTGTACATTTATAACCACCATCTCAACCTTTTTAACATTGATTATATCTTTAGCCAGTTGAGATCTTTCAGTAAGATGTTTTCTGTAATGTGGTGGTACAGCTTTTCTACTGGCATGTCATCTCACCCAGTTAGATACAATTTTCATCTTTGAGTTTGAAAGATTTTCCAGTGCTCCTTGCAACTCATCAAGGGAATCTTCAGAGAAAAATACATTTCTCTCTTTAAGAGGATGGACTGAAACTCTTACTTTTTTACCCTTTGTAGATTAAAGTAATGTTTTAGATGTTGAACTTGATGATTGAACTTCTTGCTCTTGCTTAATCATCCCTGTTATAACCTGCTGTTGTTGCTTATCAGGGAGCTGGAGAACTTTATCAACAACATGGACAGATGAAGCAGCAACAGTACATGTGTGAGATTTACCCCTTGCTATTTCAGAATGACACTTTCCACAAAGAGTGAGTCTAGACTGTTCCTCCTTTGGTGGAATAACAAAATCAGGACTAGAGTCATTAAACATAGCTCCAAACATACCAGTTTCACTGTCTATAGTTACTTCATTTACATTTGTTTTACCCTTTCCCATTTATTAAAGTTTCTAAATTGTCTTTTATCTCTTGCTGTTAGACAGATAAAGCAAAAACACTGAGGGTTTGATTGAGACCTGGTTGGCTTAGGAAGTAAACATCCTTCAAAGTTGGGCATAGATGGAAGCTTCACTGAAATGCCTTTTTTAATCTGTGACAATCTTTTTCTACATCCACCACACATACCAATAGGAAACTTAGGGTCATCTATTTCAAATTCAGGATTGATATTATCTTTAATGATTTGACAATGATCAGTGGTTAAATTTCTTCCACCAGATTTAAACTTCAGCCACATGGGGCACAGACTTAACTTCTGTTTCCTTCATGGGTCTTTTCTACCTTTGGTTTTGTACACTTTAAATTTGGAGGCATCTTGATCCTGATTTCACTTACATGTTAACAATAATCTGATAATAATCTGAAAAAGAAAAAAAATAATAAATTAAAACATATTAAGACCTGAAAAATGATATAAATAATATAAAACTTTACCTATTACTACCTGTCTCAACCATGACACTTTGGTTGAGCTTGACTTCCGAATTAGCGGGAAGTTCACGAGATCAGTTGGCGAACATACAAACCCCCAATACCAGGAACCATCAAGTTTCAACAGCAGGTTTGAATATAGATTTATTGATGAAATTATTTCAAAGACCTGAAGCTCTTATGGTTTCAAATCCCTGATATACTAGGGTCGTTCACACTCAATGAGACCAATGATAGGCCCAATTTTGTTCTCCGAAATCTTCACACTCTCATATCTCATTCAAAAGTGAAAAACGTGGGCGCATATAAACAATCCATGCTGCGTCACTTTATGAAGGGAAAGTCAAAAAAGACGACATTTGCGCTTTGTTTTCGGTTAATGATAAGGAATTAATTTTGCACTTGATAAACACAAAGCTTCCTCGAAAAGAGGTTAAGACACACCCCCCGTTTGAAAGTCAAATTAACTTCCTTAACGAGATTCAAGGTTTTTTTCGCGCTGAGCATTAGCAACATTTCTCACTAAACTCAACTCACCATAATCACATGAGAATGGCCACATCCCGAAAACGTGACAATTTTGCTCCTAACTAAATGAAACCCCGTGAAATGCATACACAATATTATACTCCTCACTAGGACTCATAATACCTCACATTTTAGGATAGAAGGATGGGGATTGGTTTGTACCATACAACATTCCATGCACATGACAATCACAAATCACATACACAAATCCTAAAATAGATAATCCTATTAATCATGATGTTGTAAATATAACAACTATACTAAATAATAATCATTTCATAATCAATAGGTAATAAATCATTATTAATAAATCAATAAGTACCTACGAAATCAGGTTGAAATGTAAATGTAAACAAATAATGGTAAAAATAAAACGAAATAAATCTTAGACAAGAAAATTAAGATTTATAGGTACTTAAAACTAAATATGTTAAGCATCAAAAAGAGTAGTAAGAAAAAATTTTTCAAAATCCTTGGGCAGAAAGTTTTTCAAACCTAATGAATAAGAACTGTAATATCTTAATCAACAATAAAACTTTTCAATACTTAAGAATAGCAAAATAATAATATCTTCGTTAGAATTTTCATTGAAATTATGAAAAAAAATACCAATTTTTCTTTGTAAAAAAATATGAGACTTTAAATATGAATTTTCAATCATTCCTTGATCTGAATAAAAATGTTTTACTTGATTGAAATTCATATATAATTTAAAAAAATCTGCTAAAAAAATACTTGATTTTTTTCTTAGAATAAATATCGAATCACGCAACCTCGACACATTTATTCCTTTTTGTTAAACTTTTCAGGTAAGTTTTTAAAATGAATTGTACTTTTGAAAAGAAATTAAACTCAATAAAATTAAATTTGAGCATATGAAATAGAAGAATATTTAATCGCATTTCATTTGACTCTTATTTTAGGTATAAAAACAGGCATATGAAAAATGTGGCTTTTTTTACTAAAAAAAAATCTCAATTTCCATAAAATAAGAATCAATTGTTAATCATAATTTTTAACAACTGCTTTTATTTTAATATCTGCGATAAAAATGAAGGAAAGGTTAATTTAAAATATGCATAGTTTATCTTAAATTAATTCTGTGATATTCATATAAATAATAATCAATAATTTAATAATATCATACATCGTGTTCATTATTATAAATGCTTATCTCGTAGAAAATAGAGTTTATATTTAAACATGAACGAAAATATATGTACCTAGGAAATAATTGCTATAAAATACTTCTCAAAGTTTAAAATTGTCCGAAGTCACTAGGTACATATTACTACGAATCTCTGCTCTCGGAATGAAGAAAAATCTTTACGCGTGGATTATTAGGAATCCTTGCCTCCGGAGTGAAAGAAAAAACTTTATTTGCTTACAAATTAAAACAAATATCTTGATTTTTTGCGATAATCTTTTAAAAATAATAATAAGAAATTATTTTAAACATTATCATAATAATTTTACATGTTGTGTTCTTTACTTTAATGCATTATCTCATATGAGACTCTGAGAATAACATATTTAAGCAACCGTGAACCATGAAAAAAATACCTCGAAAAATACTTTTAAAAATCTATTTTTCTCAATCTAAAAAAATCTGCAAAAATCACTTTGTAGTTAATACACACAGACTTTTGCTTTTCAAAATCATACTTAAAGAAACAAAATCTTTTAAAATCTGCTTTAAAAGTCTAAACAATTTTGTAGAATTTTTGTGCTTAAATATGAACAATAAAATTAGTTGAATAATGAATACTTATTCTTTGCAGAACCTTTTTAGGTTCCCTTCACAAGCTTAATATATAACTTGTAATATTTTTTCTTTAAAGATCATTTTCACATAAATAGTTTATGATGTAGATTAGATATGTGTGGTTTGAAATTTTTCAATGACTTTCTGGCGGCAACACCCGCCATATTTCCACCCGCCATTTGCAGGCCTCTTACCCTGTGTCGGGCGGCAAGGTTGGCAGCAGCCCAGTCGATTCTTGATTCATGACAGCACCAGGGCAAGTAATAAAAGTGCGACTGTCATAAAATTTAGAATCATCTACCGGCTTTTGTCCGGCCGGAACCGAAACTCCCGTCGGCTCTTGTCCGGCCAGAACCGAATTTCTTATTGGCTCTTGCCCAGCTGGAACCGAAACTCCCGTCGGCTCTTGTCCAGCTGGAACCAAAACTCTGATCGGCTCTTGTCCAGCCGGAACCGAAACTCCCGTCGGCTCTTGTCCGGCTGGAACCGAATCATTCAGCGGCTCAATACCCGCCGTAACAATATTCTCAACGGCTACAGTATCGTTACCAATATCATCAGGAATAACTGCAGCACAACTAACATCATTATCAATATTAGCCACGGCAACAGCTACCGTGGCCATGTTGTCAACGGCTGCGGCACTAGCAGAACCAAAAGGTTCATCAGCAGCGTTACAAGCAGAACCAACGGGTTCAATAATAGCAGCTACGGCAGACCCAACCGGCTCATTATCAACAGCTACGGCAACTTTATATGCAGATTTCTGCTGACCAGCTCCATAGTCAGCACTTGTACAGATAAAACCACTACCAAAAATGGTTCGCCACAACATAGACTGGCCCACTTTCTGGTAGGTTGATGGAAACACGTCAGGATGTGTATTTCCAATGATGATATCTAAGCCTCCACTAATATATGTAAATCTTTCTGGGGGCATCTTAAATATTTCGGCGGCGGTTTCCGGATGGACCGAGCGCATCTCGTTGCCACCTCCGAGGTTAGGCATAACAGCTGCCTCAAATTCTCTCAAATTACCATCCCTGTCCTTCAGATAGAACACCACATTGCGGCAGGATGATTCACTACCGTCAGCAACAGAAATGTTTGTATATCTGCCGGTAGATTTCAGCTTCAACTTGTGGGACATCTTCTCAGATATAAGTGGTAGACTCGAACCCGAATCAAACATGACGGCGGCATGGCAGGCGCCGCCGCCAGGTGCTACAACTGGAACTATTTGCAGCAGGAAGGTACATGTGCTAGGCTCAGAACTTGATTTGTAGACTGTATTCACACTAGCACTAGCCTCATGCAACATACGACTATGATAACCGTCGCAATTATTGGTGCCACAGACACCAAGCTTATCCGATTTATTACAATTGTCAGCAGCATGACCATCACACAAGCAGAGTTCACACAACTTATTCTGCTGGACAACTTTTTTTCGGTCAACAACATCCATCTTCTTAAATGTGGGACAACGGAAAATAGGATGTTTATCCTCGCAATTTTCAACAGGACATGCACTGTTCCACTTGGAAGCCTTGTCCTTTCCAGCCTTTCCATTCTCATTGTCACTGCGGCCAGACACTTGCGCGGCGGCAGCTCTATCACGATTTCTCTTGCCGGCGTTAGTGTCATAGGACATATCACCGGCCAACATGGCACCCCTGGTCCTCTCCAGCAGTTCTACAATCTTCTGGATGTTTGGTTGGTTCATGCTACCTAGCTCCATCATAATCTTCTCTCTCAAATTTTCAGGGCACTTGTCTTTAAAAATATGAATAAGAGTTAGGTGATTGTAATCCTTAGCTGCAGAACCTACGATGGTTTCTACCTCCTGCATCATGCTCTTGAAGGTAGCAATTGCGCTAACCACGTCCACAGGTTTATCCACAGGTTTCATCTTGTTCAGCTTAGTTAAAATCCTCATGAACCGGCGAGTGTTTGATAAAAACATCTGATCAAGAAACGCCCATTGTTCATTATGATCTCTAATCGCTGACACTTGCTTGCGTAGTTCCGGGTTGGTTATCACCTTCTCCATACACAACATCAGACTTAACCTCTGGTCAGCAAATCCATAACCAGAGCATAGATCCTTAAAGACCTGTTTAAAGTTTGGGTAATCCGTGTCAGTTCCGTCGAACGACGGCAACAAACTGTTGTCCCAGCGCCCATACTGCGGGTTGGAACTCCGAATATCCACGGCAGACATACTTCTGGAGAGCATGGCAGGTGTCCCACTCTCATCCAGATTAGATGAACGACGTTCCATCTCTCTAAGCCTTCGGTACATATCACGTACTTCTTGGCGCAATTCCACGGAAATTTTAAGCACTCCCATGTCCATCTTCACCTTCTCAATGACGTCGAGGTTCCTGGCGACAGTGCTTGACCTCGCGTCGTCTGAATCATTGTCAAGCCAGTACAGAATTTTTGTACACTGCTCCAACGACGCATAAACTTTATCTGCAACAGTTTTCTGCTCACTAGCTTCATCCAAATCACGCTTGAACTCGCGCAGCTCACTAGTATCCACGGCAGGTTTTAGACTTTTTATTAGGTCAGATTGGTCCTTGACCTCACTAAAAATGTCACGAATTGATTTTAAATTCACATTTTCACATGAACTAAAACTTTGGCAGGCTTTTAGATTTTCATAAAACACTTTTATCTGTTCGTCAAACACCTCTAGCCTTTCATTGCCAATAGCGATAGCTCGCTCAATTTTCTGCTTTTTAGTGAGCACCATATTGATTCACTAGGTAATTATTTCACAGAAAAATTGTCAATGTTTTTTTTCCATCAATACACTATATGCTATTGATTTATTGAAGAATGCTAACGCCTATTCTTCAGATTCTTTGAAGAATGCTAATGCCTATTCTTCAGAACCATTTGAAATTCGCTTGTGCAGCTCCTTCAAACTCCATTCATTTGAAATTCGCTTGTGCAGCTCCATCAAACTTGAGGACTTTGAAATTGTCTCAACCATGACACTTTGGTTGAGCTTGACTTCCGAATTAGCGGGAAGTTCACGAGATCAGTTGGCGAACATACAAACCCCCAATACCAGGAACCATCAAGTTTCAACAGCAGGTTTGAATATAGATTTATTGATGAAATTATTTCAAAGACCTGAAGCTCTTATGGTTTCAAATCCCTGATATACTAGGGTCGTTCACACTCAATGAGACCAATGATAGGCCCAATTTTGTTCTCCGAAATCTTCACACTCTCATATCTCATTCAAAAGTGAAAAACGTGGGCGCATATAAACAATCCATGCTGCGTCACTTTATGAAGGGAAAGTCAAAAAAGACGACATTTGCGCTTTGTTTTCGGTTAATGATAAGGAATTAATTTTGCACTTGATAAACACAAAGCTTCCTCGAAAAGAGGTTAAGACACTACCTGTAAAACCACTAACCTAATACTTACTTTATTACTAACCTAATACATACCTAATCCTAACCTAACCTATTAAACAACCTAGTTATAGTATAAAAGAGATTAATTAAATTTAGAAATAATTTTAAAATATACAATAACAAATATACATGCATTATTACAAGTGTAACTAGTTAGTACAGACATTAAAAATCACTGTAGATTAAGAAGAAATATGAGGAACCATGTGCAGGAGAATAGGATGGTTGTTGTTGAAGCTTGTGGTATGGTCAGACCTCCCAGTGGTGCAAGTGGGAACACTCCCACCCAGGAGTGACAAACAGGCCAGGAGGTCAAGGAGAAGTCTGGGGACGTATTTCGAGCAGAAAGAATTGCCAGATACCTTTTTTTGGCAACAGAGGAAATGGAAACTAGCCAAATCCTTTCCCTCTTTAAAAACATGTCGGCTTAAGACCATCAATACACTTTCTACTAATACTACACCTACACATACAACAAAAAACAGAGGCTGAGATTAAGATAAAACTAAGGACAATCAACCCCAACCCAGGACCCAGAGACAGGACAGAGGAGGGAAAGAGCCGGAGACGAGAAAGACTAGGAGAGCAGAAAAGAGACAAGCCAGAGAAAATACTGACCAGAACAGGAGAACAGACCAGGCCCTAAATATCATCACCTGGAATGCCCAGAGAGTATCCCTAAGACAACAGAACAGAAGGAGACTGAGAGCAATGGCATACAGAGCTAACAAAAACAATCGGGGAGCAGTTTTAATATCTGAAGTAAAGAGCGAGAAGTTTAACAGGAGAAGAGGAGACCTCAAGTAGACCACAAGAAGTGTTGTGTTGAGTAAAACAACATGATCAATTTATAGAGAAAATATTTTATTAAACCAAATTTCAAATTACAATAAATCAAAAAGTATTTGAGCTACAATAATGTTATATTCCATTTTAGAAAGCTCTTTTAGTGGTTTATATCGGTATATATCAAATGTAATTAAATTATTAAAATATTGGCAAAATATTTATAAAATTCAAACGATACTTGTTTTTTTCATAATAAATCTCATTGAAATTTACTTTAAAAAGTAATTTTAAAATTTTCTACTATAGGAAGCTACTAATTAAATCTAGGCAAAGCCTGTTATGAACTCACAATAGGTTCACTGTACACCCCCTGAAAGCCATTTTTGCATGGGTTTTTTTCTAACCTAAAACTTGTTCGGGTGGGGTGTGTAGAAAAACATACTTAAATACAAATTATCTATTACTCATATTTTAGTGCATGTTTTGAACCAAACAATCAGATGGTGAAATGTGATCCACAAAAAGGTATAACAAAACAAGGATGAAAACATACATAAAAGCAAAGCTCTGAAACGGTATTGCAAACGGACATTAACACTTGTGTCAGAACTGAGTAACCAGAATATAAATGTATAATAGTTGAAGCAAAATTGTATGTAAATTTGTTGAAAAATGATAATAAAAAACTTAAAATTAATTTTGCTTTCAACTGTTTTAATTTTTGGATTCTCTTACACTGATGAAACTTTTTATTTTAAAGGCTAGAATTTAAATAGACTTTACATACACATATCAATAACAAATTTATTTAGGAAAATACATGGCAGTCTGTTTACTGTATCGCGGAGACGTTGTACCAAAGGTATTGTATTTTTTCTCTCTTTTAATTCCTCTAGCGTCTACACCCCTAGAGACCTCTAGGGGCACTTGAGGCAGAAAGAAGAGGGTCATTTTTTAGGGTGATTTGTGGTTGCCACCCCCAAAATAGTTATAAATCTTATCGGGACCCATAAGAAGCTATCCTGTAAAGGAGAAACATATCCCTGCTGTTAGCAAGATACTTCAATATACACCTTATTAGCAGCGAAGCTACTCTATAATTCGAAATGTCCGTCCGTCCTTCTGAGACAAAGTGGGGTAAACGTGATTTTCTCGGCTCCTATTAAAGATAGAGAGCTGGAATTTTTAGTGCAGATTTCCATGACATATGCGAATCTAATCTATACATTGTTTTGTCCATCTGTTTGTTAATTGGGGTGCTATATCGATTCCTAGATTTTTTGTTTTCGTAATTTTCTCGACTTCTTTTCAAGACAGACGACTGAAATTTAGGGATTAAGTAATTTGCATCCTACATATTTTAACTAAGTTTCATTAAGATTTGTATATTGATTGGGGTGCTAGATCGATTCCTAGTTTTTCAAGTTTTCATGATTATCTCAACTCCTGTTTAAGATAAATGGCTGGAATTTTTACGAATAATTAAGTCAACATTCTACACATTTCTATAAAGTTTTTAAAGACATGATAATTGGTTGTGGTGATAGATCGATTCCTAGTTTTTCAATTTTTCCTAGATTTTACGTTTTTCTTCTTAGCTTAATGCTTCAAAAGATATTAAATATTTTTAAAAGGTTTCGTGATTTATTTTATTTATGTCTTTTTAACATACTCAATAGATTATTTTTTCCTGATGTCTATCAATACATTTTGAGCTTCGCTACTTATGGATGTTGTCATCCTTGTTACTTTTATATTAGGATATCACATCTCTTTAGGGAAAAATACCTATTTTTTATACTTTTTTAAGGATGTAAATGCAGCTATAGCCTCACTGAAGCAGACCAAAAGCATTCACTTTGTTGACTGGTGTCCCACAGGGTTCAAGGTAAATAAAGTTTAAACTGTAATGTTGTTTGCCATGCCTCGACCGCGATTATGCTTTTCAATGGATGAGATGCCCTTTAGCGTAAGTGCATCTAAGCTCAATTTTTTTTTTGGGGGGGGGGAGGCGAAGGGTATAAAATGTCAAAAGGGAGTAATAATATAAATTTAGGTGGTAACTTTTACATTAGGTATCTAAGATTTTTACTTCCCCTGCCTCCCCCCCCCCCCCCCCAACTTGATGGGGAGGGAAGTTTGGCAACCCACCCGGTCTTTTCACAATTATTGAATTAGGAGTTTCGGGACAATGTGAAATTACTAAATCTAATATTTTAAGCATAATTCAGGATTTTGAAAAGTATATAAAATGAATTAATTTAAAATTCAATATTTAGGTTGGAATTAACTACCAGCCGCCCACAGTGGTACCTGACGGAGACCTTGGCAAGATGCCCAGGGCTGTCTGTTCACTGGCGAATACAACTGCCATCATGGAGGAATAAGATTAAAGCAATTTTACTTTAAAATCGCCAGACCAAGCGATAGCCGCGCAGAATTGTTATTCTGAATTTAATCTTGTAACGCGAAGCTTTTCTACAATTATTTTGGTATATCTCTCCTCGAAAAAAAGGCATGTAAAAATTGCCCTAACAATTTCAAACTTGGCATGATGATCAATATATTAATTAGTTTTTTTACAATTTAGAAAGTGTAGCAACTCTGTAATAACTATCAGAAAGTCGGTATGTTCATTCCAATTATGATGACGAACCCCAAACTGTCCCACTTTGAGAAAGATGATTCCAGTGACGTCAAATGTACGTTTAGGGAAGGGGGAAAGAAAATATTTCCCTTTTCTCCCATCTCTTTTGAAGAGATTTTCTTCCCCCTTTCCCTTTTTCTTTCCCGAAACGTTTATGACGTCACTGGAATCGTCTTTCTCAAAGATGGACAGTTTGGGGTTCGTTAATTATGATATATTCTTTTTTAAAATACTATACTGCATAGAATATAATCATTGGATTCCTAGGACCATCTGGTATAATGTTATAAGCGGAACATCTCTATAGACTATAGGTAAGTCTGTCCATATGAAGCATCCTGTATTTACGTAATTTTAGGATAGATTTAAACGGATTTTTTGTTCCAACTTCTGAATAATGTTTAACATTAAATACTCTGCTACTCTATCTATATATATGAAATATTGGTTTGTCTAACTAAATGATTTGTTAGCTTCGCTTTTCTGGATGTTGTCGTCTTTGTTTTGTGTAAATTGCTTTTATCTCTTCATATTAATCAGGCCTGGGCAAGACTTGATCACAAGTTTGATATCATGTTTGCTAAACGAGCTTTTGTTCATTGGTAAGATTCATCTTTTTTGTTGGAAAAACACAACCTTTATCTTTATATAAAAGTAGCAAAGGATCTTGCAAAAAGTTGAACTATTTTCTAAGAAGGTAAATCCACATTCCCAAGAGAAATCAACCCTAGATAAAAAATCACCAACTTTTTAAAACTTTTCTCGTATTCATTCGAAACCGATTAATATCCGATGGATTAGAACCAGTTCCCATTCATACCAAAATACTGTACCGCAGCCGTTCATATATAACTAAAGTAACTATCTGCAAATAAGATCTCGTAAACGACTAAAGCGATCAGTCTATAATTCTAAAAAAGCTTAATATTTTTTCTGGGCAGGAAAATATGGTATAATAAGGTTAACTCCCAAAAAGGGAAATATTTTCTAGAAAATAATGTAAATCTCTACAAACAAAAAAAAAACTAATAATAATCAGAGAGGGAGGAGACATTTGGCTGTATATTAAACTAGTCCCCAAAGTTTTATAATATAATTTTCTTATTGTTAGGCCAAACTACTTTAAGAACTTTTATTGAATTTTAATTGGTTGGTTTATTAAGTTGAGCTTTCAAAAGCACGTTTCGACTACTAATTGTAATCTCCAAAAGGGGTAATTTTGAGTATCATATATGGAATCGGAATGTACATCATTTATCGGCCGTTGTCTTATCCCTTTAGATTCCTGAATAAATCCTTATTTTCTAGGTTTGTAGGAGAAGGAATGGAGGAAGGAGAATTCTCTGAAGCCAGGGAAGATTTAGCTGCTCTTGAACTAGACTATCAAGAGGTAATTAATCCTATAATATAAAGTAGTAAGGTGATTCCCCCCCCCCTAAAAAAATGAACCCCCAACAAATTACCATTCCCAACAGATTTCAGGGGGGATAATTACCTACCCCCCAAGCAAATTTTAACCCCGGAGTAAAACTTTGGGGGTAGGGTTTTGCCGCGCTTCACGTCCCATTTTATCCACCCCATAAAAAAATACAAATTACCCTCCTTTTATAAATGTTTACCCACCCAAATAAAAAAAAACTTAGACTTCCTTGCCTTAGACCACAAATATATTAACCAATATGTTGAGTAGATTTCATGATTTCAGAATGCCCAAATTATTTTATTATTTATCAGGTTGGAAATGAGGACTATCAGAGTGAAGATGATTATAGTGGTTATTGAGTTGCTTTACTCCATAATTTCTATCATTTTAAACAATCATAATTAGGCAATAAGGAAAGATAAATTTTATGAAAAGTTACTTTAAAAAATTATATTCAGAACAGTATTATTTAGTATTGATGTGTTTTACTTTATTTTAAGTGTAATGTGTTAAATTTACAATAAAATTATAGAAAATTTTTCAATCTATGTTGCTACAAAAATTTACTATTACTTGAATGTTCCACCAGATTTTCATATGAAGTTAAACTCGTAGCAGGCTAAAACTTTGAACAATTTTTACCTGGCATAATATTCACGTATATTCCATATCCATTATTACTTAACTCTATATCCAGGATGGTAACATCCACAGGAAGAAGCTAATTTCGGCTATGTATAATATGTTCTAAATGATCTCGTAACAGCTGGACAGGATATCTGGACAAAATAAGATAATTACCCATCTTTTCTTTCCATAAAAACAAGGATGACAACATCAATAAAAGCGAAGCACTGAAACGGTAGGACAAACGGACATTAACATTTGTATAGCGTCAGAACTGAATAATCAGAATATAAATGTACAAGAGTCGAACCAAAATTGTAAGTAAATTTGTTGAAAAACTGCTTGATACAGGCTAATGTTTATGGACATACTTACATTTTTAGGACTTTATTATAGAGTTGCTTCGCTTATAACATTATACTTTGTTGTCCCAGAAATTAATATACCAAAAATCAGATCAATCGGATATCTGGACAAAATGAGATAATTACCCATCTTTTCTTTCCATAAAAAACAAGGATGACATCAATAAAAGCGAAGCACTGAAACGGTAGGACAAACGGACATTAACATTTGTATATCGTCAGAACTGAATAATCACAATATAAATGTACAAAAGTCGAACCAAAATTGTAAGTAAATTTGTTGAAAAACTGCTTGATACAGGCTAATGTTTATGGACATGCTGACATTTTTAGGACTTCATTATAGATTTGCTTCGCTTATAATATTGTACCTTATTGTAATAGGAATCAGTACCCCAAGAATCAGATCAATCGGATGATGATATCTCATAAAAATTGTTGTTAGAAAAGTAAAAATCAACATGTTAAAAATGGACGTTCGGACATTCTGGTAACGATTATAGAGATACTACGCTTCCTAAATCGTACCTAACTAATACAGAAATCATCCTGTAAAGTTTGAAAGGGATATGACAATTCTAACATGCCTAAATTAACGAAAAAAGCTATACGTGACGGAAGGACCGACCCTAATTATAGAAAAGCTTCGCTTTTAAAAAAATTGTATAGTTCTTTTCAATAAGGAATACACATATTTAGTGAATATCATCGTTCTACTACTGTTTTTAAGCCTTAAAACTCACACTTTTACTGAATTTTAGCACAACCTATCTCCCCCTTTTTGATCCGTTATCCCATCCCTAATACCTACTTCAATGGCAACCGTAAAAACAAAATCTTCCCCTAAGAGAATAAAAAACGGACGAACGAGTAGACCGACAAAGTTATAAAATAGCTTAACTAAAATAAAAAATAACAAGGTACAATTTCAGTTTAAATTGTATTTAAGATTTGCATGATACAGAAGGAAGAAGAAAACAATAATAATAATAATTTTTAATAATAATACACAAGAATCCATGCGCCCAACAGTTTTATTCGTGAGTAAATATGTTACAAATAATTTTAACAAAAAATTTTGGGAGTTTGAAAAGAATATAGAATTTTGTTGAAATCTCGCAATCAAGGTATCAAGGTTTAAATCAAAAGAGAACTTTACACCATGAGTTATGAGTTGACTTCAAATATAACCCTCTCTTAATAGAAGATTTTTTTTTATTTTAAATAGGGAATAAAATTAGCTTTGCTTATAAAATTCAGAAATTAATACACTAATGAGACGTTTCAGATCCTGTTAGGACATTATTTTCATATTAGCAACCTTATTCACTTAATATACTATAGGCCTAATTCAAAGTATCCAAAAATCTAATTATTAACTAAAAAATATAAAATGATCATATAAACTAATGTTAAATATGTACAAATGATTTATGAAAAAAAAATATGAAATGCTAAGTAAAACACTACAAATTAGATAAATAAACTTTTTATTTGAAAACAAAAAGCGGTTTTTAAAAATAAGAAATTCATTGCTATAAAAAGATTTTATTCTAATATATTCTTGTTAAAATAAACAAACAGCTCATTCATTCAAATAATTTAGATTCATTAATACCATTTTAATATTTTTATTCAAATAAATATAATATCAGAGATATAGGTACTTAAATAGCAAATTTTAGAATTTAAAAATTCAAATTAGTTTTATTAAAAAATTAAGGGCGCATTTTTAACTATTACAAATTTCCCATGTGATTAAATGACACATTTACAATAGAGTTAGGTTAAAATCTGGTAAAAATTTCTAGCAAAAAATAGGTATGATAAAACATTTTTCATTACTTTTTACTAGGTACCTATAAAATTCTATATCTAGTATAAGTATTTTTTTAATCAAGAGGATAATTAAAGAACATTTATAGTTGTCCAAAAACTTTTTTTAAATAGCTAAAAATTATAAAATGTTACGAAAAGTTTGAATTATTTACTCACATATTTGTTATCACGAATAAAACTTGAGGCAATAGTCAAGTTGACTATCTACAAACAACTAGTGTATTAGCTATTTACCAAATATCAACAACAAAATAATGATAGTCAAAGTCGGGTCAACAAATTGTGTCAAGGGCAAATAAAAATTAAGATCTCGAAATGCAAGTATCTATTATATCCAGAACGGTCCTTGAAAGCTACAAAATATATTCCAATTAACAGAAATTAAGAAGCTTCAATCAATAAGTGTCAAGAACCTATTCCCCCGTTGAAGAGTAACTTATTTCTAAATGGTGAATTTTATCCTTTTTTAACCAGGGGGGGCGGTTGTGCCCTTTTTTTAAAACCAGAACTACATGAATTCAACTTGATTTACAGCACTGAAATTTGGAATGACAGTCTCTTCAAAGAAGTACAATGTAGAACGTTTCCGGCAAAAAAAACAAACGATTCAGCGATAGCGGCGGTTCTGCCGCCGTTTCTTCACAGTTCCAAATGGTACCTCTTTAAAGCAACTGCCTTACCAAATTTCAGTGCTGGAACTCCTTTTTTTTTAGTTGAGTTCCTTTAATTTTGGTTTCAAAAAGTGTCACAACCGCCTCCCCCCTTATTCTCCCATTTTTACCCAAAAGTTTTCTAAATGTGCTAGAAACTTGAATTACGAGAACTCCACACAATTTAAATCTACCGACCCCTAAGGCTTTGTATTTGTTAAATATTTGGTAAACACCTAATAACAATATCTATACTACTCTAGATTATTTTTCAAATATCCCTTTCTTCAAGGGTCATATTTCAATATTGAGCCAGCTAGATAAAATCATATTTTTAATATCAAATGATCCATTTTTTTAGTACCAAAAATGTTAACAAATGCTTTATTATCTAAATAAATAAAATAAAAGTATATAGGCTATACCATAAAATATAAATAGTCCTAAAAAACTCATTTTATGCTTGAATATATATTTTTCAAAGATATACTACCTAAATAAAATGATTTTAAGGCTCAGCTTTAAAATGATCGCCAATAAAGATTGAACTAAAATTAACTAAAACGGCATATTAACTCCATGGTAATGTAAATAATAATAATAATAATAAAGATATATAGGTACCATTTTACAACATCTCCGTTTATGCTAAATAAAGTTGTCCAAAATACGAAAGATGTTTTTTTGTTATAAACTTTATTTATGACTATCTTAAAGTACGGTATAATTTTTTTCAATAAAATACCTAAATATATCATTTTTAAGCACTTTCATATATAATACATGTTAAATGTGTATGTGCTTGCAAATTGTGGAAAAAGAGAGCGTTTATTTCAGCTGCGGAGTGTATTACAATTTTGGCGCCAAAATTCTGTGACACTGAATATATGCGCGTGATTGGTCAATTATTTTTTTAAAGGTGGTCACGTGTTATTGCGCTTGCGCAATGCTGCGTCCCATTACATTTACTAATGTGTTAGACTCTATTTGAATGCTTTTATAAAGCGTCTTTTTTTTGAGGTGCGGTTTTAATAAAGAGACAATGCTAACGCATTTAATTTACTTGTTAAAGTAAAACAAACGCGTCAAAGGTGCAATTCACGTATGATTTTTAACTTGTGCATTTTCATGTCTAGTTTATCAACCTATCCTCATTTGCCGTGTGTAAAGAAGTGAATATTGATCTACACCATCTCTACCTCTCAAGATAAAAGAGGCTATGAAGGATTTATCTATCATCACTGCCACTCTCCTCTTCACTGTCCGAATCATAATCCACCAGGGGACCGAGAACCGCAATTTTCTCTGCACCAGCTGCGGCGGCAGCCACTGGGCTGGCGGCTAGCGTCGCACCGCCGTTTTCACCGTTATTTGTGCCGTTATTGCCTTCGATTACAGCGGGCGCACCGCCGTTCAATCCGCCGAACGCGGCGGCCGTTTTAAGGCCGTTTGTTGTGTCGTTTTCTTGGTTAGGAAGGGTGACCAGGTTCAGTGAGGTTCCATTGTTAACTCCGGCTCCTCCCAATTCCTGAAAAGGGGGTTCAATATTAATGTTAAATCTTGTAATTAATCACTATCCGTCCATTTTTTAAAATATAGATTTCTGTTTAATATAGTTGAATTACTAAAAACTTGAGCTTCACTATAAAATGATAAAAAAAAATTGTGTCTAAGGGCCAGAAATATAGCTTAAAACAATCTCACGACTAATCTCTATAATCGAATTAAGAATAGTATCTTAAAAATATAAAAACAATCAAAAGATAACTATATCTTAAAAAAAACTTTCAGTTGCATGATTTAATATATAATTCTTGTAACAGCTACACTACTAATAAAAAGGAGGAAAAACCCTCACCTTAATTTTATCCTCCTCCATTACCTTGTCAATGGAGGTTGGCTGGTTGACCGCTGTCACGGCCGCGTCTCCGGCCACTACAACATTGGCTGTAATCAGCTGAGCCGCGGCTGCAGCCGTCTGCTGGGGCAGCTGTTGAGGACCTCCGCTCACAACCTCCATGCTTGTGGCTCCACTAAAAAATTTTTTTTTTATTGGTTTTAATCTAATTTTGTATTCTTTGTAGTTTTTCTTTAGCGGGGTCGTCCATATTTATTAAATCAACCGTGGTTATAGCATATATATTCTGTATACTTCTGTGGCGTAACTGCACACAAACCCAGAGAGATATAATAGACTGTTTATTAAACTAGTCCCCAAAGTTTTATAATAACGCTGTCTTATTCGATGACATAACAACTTTTATTGAATTTTGATTGGGTGATTTATTAAACTGAGTGATCAAACGTTTCAACCAGTAATTTTAATCTAAATGGGTAATTTTGTGCGTCATCATTGGGGATATACATCAATTTATCAGACATTGTCTAATCCCTTTAGATCCCTGAACACACCTGTCCATAGGTTCCAAGTTTGCAGATTCATCAATATTTAATATATATACAATTTCATCGTCTATCATGGTTATATGCTTCTATGAATCTATACTTTGATATTTTTTCTATTGCATGACTTAGCGCGTAGCCACACACCATACCTGTCTGAAGGTTCCAAGCTGGCAGGTTCGTCCATATCTTCGTCGTCATCGTTGAACCACATCTCCTCGTCTTCATCGATGGCTCTGTCATCCTTGCGGAATCTAAAATAATGGATTTATTTTTACTTGGATCTTACATCAGATTATCATGTATTTTACTAAAGTTAAACTTGAAGCTGGCTAAAATAACGATCCTTTACCCCATCCCCTCATACTGGATAAACGAACTAACCAATAAGTGATGTCATAGTCAATGTTAGCAACCTATCCACGTATATTCTAAACCCATTTTTAAAAATATACATTTAAGTCTTTTCTCTATAAGTGTCTTATCGATCACTAAAACACAACCAACCTATTTTAGAGAAAAAAAATAGTTAAATAGATTTTTTTCTTATGGCTAAAACATGCACGGACACTGCGGGTCTAAAAAGTATCCAACCTGACATCAAGTAATAAAAATATACAAACAAACGAACCACCACCCCTTTTTTTCATTTTATTTCCAAATAAGAGGGGGTTTGGAGATAAGATAATCTAGGCTTAAATAGAATATTTTTTGGTATTAACTCCAAAAGTTTTTGACTGATATCTATAAAAGAGTTATAGAGAAGCTTCGCTTCTTTAATAATGTTTTGTTTGCCTACCTATTAACTGGGTTTCTGAGTATGCTTGTACAGGGTTCTATACTACTTCGTTCCTTTAATCTGTCTTGGTGCTGTTCGTATCTCAACTAAAGTAAAAATAAAGTGTTAGGGGAAAGCATTGTTTTAGTTCAAGGCAGTATTTATGCTATTTTAATTAAGGTTTTATAAGATGTCTACCTACTTATTAAAGGGGTAGTTTCACAAAATTCATTTGAACTTAATTTAGTGAACTGCATATTTTTTTCCTGGTTAATTGGTTAAACTACATTTATATGGCATATATTTGAAAGAATTTCAACTTTCTACCACGTAGTTTATAATATCAAGACTTGAAAATCGTCTTTTTAAATTGCATATATCACAAAAAGACGATTTTCAAGTCTTGATATTTTCAAATCTACGTCGTAGAAAATTGAAATTTTTTCAAATATATGCCATATAAATATAGTTTAACCCATTAACTAGCGAAAAATTATATGCGGTTCACTAAATTAAGTTCAAATGCATTTCGTGAAACTACCCCTTTAGCTTGAAGAGGTTTGGCAAAATTATTTATCAATAAAATTGCATGTTAAAAGATTACCTATGTGATCTAATTTAAAGACAATTACATCATGTAAAATTAAGAAGTACATAAAATATTGGGTTAAGCAAAAAATTAGTTGGAACTATAATAAATAACTTTAACGAGCCTAGTTTTTTTTTTATAAAAGACTGTATGATTTTTTTTTGTAACTGAATTTCTATCTAAGTATGTTATAAGTTCTTCTTTTCAAAATGATTTTAGAATAAGCTTTGAATTTTAATGATTTATAGAGATGCTGCTGATGCGCTACTCTTTATAAAGTGTTGCTCGCAGCTGGCACAAATAACAACAAATACACCCCATTCCATCCGCTCCAACTGGATGAACTAACTGACCATTAAATGAGGTACATATTAGCCAGAAAAATTGACTAAAAATTTCCCCCTTTCAGCGTATAAGTATCTTGTATCCATATTGCTGCGCTACACAACAAAACAACTGTACCTTGAGGGCAGCAAATGTCTTGACATAGGTAATTTTGTCCAGGGTGGGACCATACTTCTCCACAACATGGTTACATAAAGATTTTATGTCCTGGTAAAAATTATCATATTATTTTTCACGTAAAATTATTAGCTGAATCATCTTGCATTACTTAAAAGATGTCAATAAAATTACCAAAAAAACAGCTATATTTTTCCACATTTATATTTCTTCTCCAAAGTCTGCCTAAAACTTTTTCCAGGGGTGTATATTCTGCACAAGATTCATTTTTTTCCCTGCTGCAAATTTTTAAAAAATTTTTCAGTAAGGAAGGGGATATAATAGAAAAATAATTTTCAGAACTCTTTATTTTATTCATATTATCCCATATCACCCCTCCCACATATTCTTTTAGTTTTTTAACAAAGAGTAGAGAAAAGTGGAAAAAATGCTCACAGTTCTCCTAATTTTAACACTTTTTCCCCACCTAATTACAAATCCCCCTCCCCCCCCGTAGCAGGGTCATTTAGCAGAATATACATTATACACCCCTGATTTTTTTCATACATTGGGGGAAAAACTACAAAAATATGTGGTTGTGTTTAAAAAAGAACACAAAATGATGAATATGGAAAACATTTTTCCATTTTTCCTCCTCCTTGGGGAAAAAAACTAGGGTAAAAAATGAAATATTTTTGGCAGGGGAAAAAAAGATGAATCTTGTGCTGAACATACACCCCTGAAATATTATTTTGTAATTTAAAACAGATTAGGGATTGAAGAAGTCATTCTTGTTTACTTTAGAAAATAGTCGAATGCTCCAAAAATCAATTTAAATAGCAATATCTAAAGATTTCAAACGGGCATTTAAATCAGGGTGTAAGGGCTTTATATTACACTAGTCCCCAAAATTTTATAATTATCATACGTTTGCTAATCAATTTGGGGACTTCAATGAATTTTGGTTGGCTGGTTAATAAAGTCAATTGTCCAAAGTTTCAACCACTAAATATGTATTCTACTGAAGGGTTTATTTGGTGTATAATCATTGGAGCTGTACATCAATTTATCGGCCATTGTCTTATCCCTTTAGATCTTTGATTTAAAATATAATATGATTATTTCCTCTAGTTTAATAAACTCAAACATCTCGAGTATGGCAGAGTTGAGCAGGTTGTAGCGGTCATAGTTCGAGATCAGAGAGTCGATCACGGGGGCAAATAGATTTCCTCGGGTTATGTACCTAAAATAAATAATATTAATATATTACCGCATTGTGTAAAAAACACTCAAAGGCAGTAGGGTAGTGCGGGGTTATTTCGGTCAATTTTTTGCTTCAACTTAAAAATAAACATACTTCCCAAAAACTTTTACCGGTTTTTAAGAGTGCAAATGAAAGATATGGCAATAACGAAGAAGCCTGTCTTGGTCCCGTTAAGATCTCGCAACTAGAAGTCGGTCAAAAATCGGGTTAAAGGGCGGCGGTTGGCCTATACCGGAATAACCCCACCGGTGGGGCTATTTCGGTCAGTTGACTTTGGGGGGGTGGAACACCCCCTTAAAAATTTTTTTTTAACATTTTAAACTATGTGTAGAAAGCTGAGGTCATTAGCTTTCTAACGGTACTAGTCGCATGCAGATCAGACAATTTTTTGACAACATTTTCCCCATTTTAAAAAAGTCGGTAAAATCGCAAAAAAAATCATCAATTTTTTTCATGCAAACTTTTTTTTAAAAATCATACTTTTATTATATGATAAGGTTTTTTTAAGCTTTATACATAAATTAGAGGCAATTTCTGATTCGCAGGTCTTGGAATTTCTTGAAAAAAGTGATTTTTTCCCCAAAAATTTTTAATTTTAAAAATCCTGCCAGTTTTGACAGCAGTTTTTGATACATTTTTTCTTGTCTCAAATTGGCTAGGATTGACCTACAAGGGTGGTTCAGGTGTCTAAAGATGCAAAATTACATGCCTGACAATTAACTCGAAATGATATGGGGTCTAACTCTAATATTTCAACACATTTTATGCAACAGGAATTTTGAAAATGCAAAATCTTGAATATGTACTCTAAATCTTGGAGATAGAGTTTTTGTTAGGACGTGCAAAGAGCTTTCTATAGACACCTTAAACACCTTTCTAGCTTAATCCTAGCCGATTTGACATAAAAAATCAAAACCGCGCAAAAATCGTGAACACCCTCTTATACGAAAAAGATGCAAGAGTTTCATATGGAATTTTAAATCTTCTAGCGGTCTTTCTAATAGACATACCCCTTCTTACATGAGCCAATGCAGCTGATACATCTTCAGGCAAATATTTAAGGCGTTCCTTTGGGTGATATACTCTTCCCATTACTATAAAAATGTGTCTGTAAAATTTTTAATGTCTTTACAAATTGAAAAGCTTAGGCAACAAAACATGACATAATACAAGCAGTAAAATGACTAGTAATGTACATCACACAACAGGCAAGGCAATGATTAAAGCTTAGGTCATGCATTTGGGTTGTTTATGCTTCCAGATCACCTAAATTAAACATTAGGGTATAATACAGTTATAAATACAGTAATAAAAAAAGTAAAAAAAGTGACCGGAATAGACCATTTTTTTAGACGAAAAAAAAAATTATGAAAAAATCAAGTTAGAACAACGCCTCCAATTGCAAACGATAAATGAATGCCATATCTTTCATTTTACAAAAACCCAGAGGTCGCTAGGACTTACCATTTTTTCACAATTTTAGGTTGAACATGGCCTATTTTGAAATTTTTTTTTTGCAAATGTTTTGCAACTTTTTGTGGGCAAAAAATCATAGAAGGAGTGATCTGACAAAAAATTGCTGAAGTAAGAAATGAAAGTATAGGCAATAAACTACAACTTTGTTTTTCTGAAGATCTCTCGCAAACGTTTAGAACACCGGTAAAAAACGGTTTTAAAAAAGTTTGTCGATTGACCGGAATTGTACCCCCCGACCGCATTAACCCCGCACTACCCTAAAGGATTTTTTCAGTTCAGATACGTAACTTGAATGTGGTGATACCTACCTAAGAAGTTTTTGACATACTGGTACATATCTTCAACAGAAACTAATTCATCATTACCCCTTATCTTATCGGAGGTGGATTCTTATAAAAAATAGGGTCGCTTAGTGAGGCAAAATTATTTTTGTGAAAAATCCTACAAAATTGCTTTAAAAATCTACAAAAATTAAATAAAAACATAAGGGGTTATTAACATAAGTTTTTGTTCATTTTTTTTTAGATTTTTATGTGATTTTGGAGGATTTTATACAAAAACGATTTTTCCTCAATAATAATTTTGCCCCACTAAACGACCCTAATTAAAAAAAAAAAGAATCCACCTCTGATTTATGGCTGGTATCCTACTTAAATCCTACCTAATATACGGAACTATACAGCTTTACTAAACATTTTATTGACACCACATCTTAAGACTCGATGGTAAAGGTATTTTAAGTTTGGCCGGGGGAAAATAGAGGGCAAAATCTTTTTTACCCACCCCCAAAAATTTCCCGGATTTGTACAAATCAAGGGCTTTCCACCATTGCGCGAAGTAGCGAGGAAATTGTTTACCTGTTATAAAATTCATCTTTAAGAGTAATAATTTTGCGCATGAATCTGAGGGCTGAAAGTTTGAGGAAGGTGTGTCTTGACTTTAATAGCACCAGAATCCTACAGGCACACAGGTTTTAACAGATGTCCTAGTAAGATGTTATAAATGGGTTAATAGCAAGGAGGGAGGGGAAATTCGACTGTAAAAAATGGCTAATAGTACGTTTCTCATTCATAGACTTAGGTGAATGGGTGAAAAACTAAAACTGTCCCAAATTTTCTACCATTAATTCTAATCTTAAGATAGGGTAATTTGTTCATAATAATTGGGGGTGAGCATCAAATTTTACGTTAATGTATGCATTTCGCAAATAAAAAATCTAAATTAAGACACTCATGCACAATAATATTTATAGGCATTGATGACAGACTCAAGAATGTCCAAGCTTTTTTTTTAACGGAGGATAAAGGTTTGTAGGGGGGGTTATCTTATTTATTTTTAAAACTTTTGAAGTCTATGGACAGACTGTTAATTTCCTTCTAAGTAAATCTTTGTGCAGAATATAGTTCTTGATGTGGTAGGTATGGTGCTCCACGAAAAAGCTCAACAACTCAACTATTAGTCCAAGTACCTAAACAATAAACCATTATGAGCATTTACAAATCAAATACTTAAGAGAACTATCAATATGGAAACTGATTTTTGTGCTATTTGCTATGGAGCATTAACCACATTTTCAAGAAAACAATGAAGTGAAAAATGGTCTTTTAATGCTACCATCCAAACTCTAACTTTTATCTTAAAGATTGTATTTTACATAAAATGTTTGTTTGTTCTATCTAGGGTTGGCAATCCGTATCCGAATCCGGAATCCGCCCATTTTTGGCTAAAATTAGCGTCTTGAGTTTTTTCTTTCAACTCCCGCTTTTTGAAGGCAAAGATTATCATCATTATCTATAATATCTTTTAAAATCTGGTTCGATTGCCATCCCTAGTTCTATAATTTTATTTATTACATAATATTCATCTTTCTTGTAAAGGAATACTATCAACATTTTAGCTTTCAAAGACAAAAATTACAGAAATAAAAATATTCTTTCAGATAGAACATTCCTACTTTTGATTTATTGGCCATAGTTTATTTGGGTTTAGTGCTTCATGATAGAAATAGTTTTAGTGTGATTTAATACCTGTACAGTACTGCTGTCAGACTTTTCTGGTTGCTCGTGGACAGTGTTGGAGAGGAGGGGGTTAACAAACACATGCATACAGTGCTTGTAAAAGTGGTTCAAGAAGTCAGTCTAAAAACAAACATGTTCATTAATCAGACATAAACTATAAGGATCAATCTTAGCATTTTTTAGTAAAATATTAATTTCATTTTAAAACGGAAGTTGATTTTCATTGATTTAGACATGCTTTTATATTCTTACTTTATGTTTTGTAATGTATTTTATTTTTTTTCTGAGAAATTCTTGTCTTGTTAATAAGTTGTTTTTAGATGAGTTGATTAATTTTTTTATATATAAAAGGATGACATATTATAGAACAGCTTAGAAAAATTGCATGTGTATCAATGAAGTTACATTGTTAATAAAAATTACCTTCTCCGACTTGTTGACACTAGCAAGCATGTTCTCAGGGTCCAGCAGTGTGCGAATTATGTTCATTAGCTGCACTGATGCTCCCATCTCTGTGTCACAGATCATACCTATTCATATAGATTTAAATTACTGGTTTAGAAGTTTATGCACAAATAGTTTGGAACCAAGTAAAAGTAAAATAGCTTACCCTCAATAATAATATTCATAAGCAGTCCATCGTCCTCTGTATTGGTAATTTGCTGCATCATATATTCCCTGACCAGGCTGGGAGAATATTCAACAATAAACATCAGTATGTCCACACTCGCGGCCTTTGTCTCCTACAAATATAATAATGATAAAAAATAGCCAAGAACATACATTGATTTTATTCATTTAAAGCTGGAATAAATTCCCCTCCTCACTCGATGATACTTATTCTTTACTAATATGAATTCTGGCGACTTCGCCCATATCATCTAGGGGCTCTTGTAGTCGAATGTGTAACTTTAAGGAAAGGCAGAAAAATGGCCTAAAGCATTCCCTCTCATGAGATATGTAAAGTTTCACTGAAAAGGAGAACTGAATCGGTTCAGTAGCAATCGAAATCTTAAGCTTGAGTAAAAAAAACTTACTTCTTTAGGTATATAAATGAGATATGTGGACCAAAAATTAAAGCAACAATTGATGTTTAAATACAAAGCATTATTTTTACCTTGACCGAGCTTTGTAGTGTGATTTCCAAGCCAGGCAAAATTCCCAGTGAGGACAAACTCTTGTAGAAAACTTCTCGGCTTGGTGGCTGTAGGGTCTGTTGAATGATTTTTCATTAATTCTCTCACGCATTTTTTAAAAAGAACTTTAATTTACAAGACTACAACTATGACATAATACAAATCTACAGCTGATATATAATTAGAGTAAGGTAATTCCTCATTCCGTCTGTAAAAGACACCTAACAAAAGATAATCAAATTAATGTATTGATAAAAAATGATAGAAGTATGAAGTTTCAATAGGAATATTTTGACTAGTCTTGGACTACAAAATTGCATTTTCTAAACTTTTTGGATTTTTTTGTTGATGAAAAAAACTTTTGAAACTCTCTTTACATTCATACAGTAACATTTCTACAAAAGAATTCTTTTCAATTTTTATATTAAATTATGGGGGAAAAGAAAATTAATAAATTCCTGTGAAAACTGGCAGAACTCTTTTAGAAACAGGATCAACTCTTTTCTTCTTAGTTCACTGGTTTTTGTTTCTCTGAGCTCAACAAAAACATTCTGAAGAAATCTCTCATCTTCCAGAATTAAGGACACAATTTCAACCTAAAGAGGAAATAATAATTTATCAATCGTGTCGCATTTTTGACAGTTTTCCGCGGATATTAATATAAAAAATCATAAAATTTAAACAAGGCTTGTTGGTCCCGATGGATCGAAGAACCGGGCTAACAAAATTGGTATGAATTCTACGATTTTTATTTTCATATGCATGGAAAATTGTCTGCTATAAGAGGCTATACATGATTTTAAATTATGACGGAGAAACAATTTTAATGCGTAGCCAAAAACTGGGAAAATATATCAACTTTGGATAAAATATAGAGTACGTTTCTAAATGGTTTTACCAAAACTCTAAAGAATTATAATTCAGGGGTGTATATTATCCAACCAAGTTGAATTTATCTCCTCACCCCCCCCCCTCTCTTATTTGATTCCCTAATTTTTGTATCAAAATCAAGAAATATTTTTTTATTTTACATTTCCAAAAATCTTGTTTAAGGATCATTTCATTCATATTCCACATATTTATTTTGTTAAATATTTATCCCTGCATTAAATCAACAAATAAATAAAATACAGTGACTATCATATTAATCTAATAAAATTAAAAATCTTAATAAAAGTAATAAAAAGTTGACAAAGAAATTAAAACTTAAAACTTATTAAGAACGTATTTTAAAATATCACGTTTATCTAAAACGTATTAATGATTTCAAAACGTAGCTATTATGATTTTGAAGAAAGCTTTTTCTTATTATAAATCAGGGGTGTATTATATTCTGCACAAGATTCATTTTTCCCCATGCTGCAGATTTTTTTATTTTGTTTTCCCCTCCTGGTTTTTTTTTACTGAAAACTCTTAATTTTATTTATATTATCCCCCCTCTTGCATAGGATTCCTTTAGTTTTTTTTACACCAAGGATTGGAGAAAAATGGAAAAAAATATAATCAGTTCTCTTAATTTTTACATTTCCCCCCCAATCACATATATTTTATTATTTTTATACCCCCCCCCCCCCTTGAGCAGGGTCAATTTTGCAGAATATACAGTATACACCCCTATAAAAAAACCTTACCTTGTTGAAGAAAACAAAGCTAGAAAGGGTTGAGAACATATTCTCTTCGAAAACAGATGGTGTAGGTAACACAACATCCTAGAAAAACAAATTCAATTTCAAAACTTTTTAGGCACTTTTAAGATTATATAATATACAAAAGGGCCTCTTTTAGTAGCGAAGCTAATCTTACAATTTAATTTGCCTGTCCGTACGTCAGCACGTAAAGATCTGCAGACATTGTGATTTTCTCGGCAGCTGTTTATGATTTTTATGTGAAAATAAACTTTTCCAAAAGGCATCCAGTCTACAACTTATTTGATCCATAGGTTCATCAGTCATGCCGAAAAAGACTTACAAACCTATAATTTTTATAATGTACCTGAATATATTGCACTCTGTACGTTTGGTGGATTTTTGAGATGAGGTCGGTGTTAGATGTGGGGATAACTTGGTGGAATTTAGCAATATTTCTCAAATATTCCCTACAAAATATTTCAAATTTATTTTAGGATTAGTCAATATAGAGATCGAGTAAAATTTATGAAGTTCAACAGGAATAGATATTGAAATATTAATACCGCCATCTATCGCTATTTCTTAACATTTTTATTACTTTATGAACATCCAACACTTTGTAACGTAAATAGTTAGCACGAATAGATTTTGAGGTCTTGATACATACTTTTTGGGCTCAAATGACTTGTATGAGAGCTAGGAAGTCGGGTAAGGTGTCTATGGAAGCAGAATTTTATGCTGAAGACAAAACTCGACACAACCCCTATGCTTAATTCAATTTTATTATGTGATTTTTCGGCTTAAGTAAAATTTACTTTAAAAAATAAGGGTCGGAATTTTTTCATTTTGAATTTCTTCTTTTAAAGCCTGCTGAATGTCGGAAAATGTTCTTTGATCTAATTGACCGCAACAAACACTATTATACATGTATATAAAGATCACACATACAAAAAAAAGGGTTACAACTTCATTACAAGGGGGGTTAGACCATTTTAAAAACCGGTCATTTTTCGTAACGTATACTGTATTGTTTTAATAAAACATTTCCTTCTATAGAATGGATTTCATAAGGCCGTGGATAAGCAAAATTGAATAAGATTCAATCAGAAATGCGGGTCTGATTTATCAATACTGAGCTCATACTAAAATCTTTTATTTCATGGTTGTATATTAACCCTATACACTAGGCATGGCAATCCATTTTTCATTTTGGATCGGATTCCAAAATTGGCCTAAAATTGGGCGGATTCCGGATTCGGATTGCCAACCCTACTATACACGAAAAGACTATACCTAGCCAACACAACATGTTCACTTAATTCTATTGATGTTTACCTGTGTTGTTTGGGTGCAGGTGCTCCGGGCTCGAACTCGAGACAACCAACACACACACACACACACACACACATGTTTACCTGTGTTGTTTGGGTGCAGGTGCTCCGGGCTCGAACTCGAGACAACCAACACACACACACACACACACACACATGTTTACCTGTGTTGTTTGGGTGCAGGTGCTCCGGGCTCGAACTCGAGACAACCAACACACACACACACACACACACACATGTTTACCTGTGTTGTTTGGGTGCAGGTGCTCCGGGCTCGAACTCGAGACAACCAACACACACACACACACACACACACATGTTTACCTGTGTTGTTTGGGTGCAGGTGCTCCGGGCTCGAACTCGAGACAACCAACACACACACACACACACACACACATGTTTACCTGTGTTGTTTGGGTGCAGGTGCTCCGGGCTCGAACTCGAGACAACCAACAATATCAAATATTGTGTCCTCAGCGAACATAATGTCAAACAAATCATTCTGGTTTTGTTAATTGTTAAAATCAGAAAATTCATTAAGTCTTTTATTCTTACATCCATCGCTACCGACAAGAAAGCTTAGGTACTACTTTATACAATAGAAAAATTTGGTGTAATAAAATAAACAATTGACGGACTGATTTTTAACAATTTCCTTATTTAGAATAAAAATGTTGCGAACAATTTCGTACAAATGGTGGAGGCCTTCCAGGTTATTCAGGTCTAAAAAAAATAAACATTATATTTTTGAGCAAAAAATGCACTTTAAGATCTCAGAAAAGTAAAAGGTTTAAAGGTGAATAATTAAAAAAAAACCTAGGAGAAAGACACTTGAAAATCTAAAAATTAATTTATAACATCTTGGAAATAGCTAATACATGTAAATTGAAAATAATAATTTTCTTAATATAGAAAGATTGTTGTAAAAATAACACGGATTTCGTTATTTCTTCATAATAACTAACTTATTTCCCAACAGGTTTTGGTTTTCTATGTTCCTTTTTAAATTGACTAGCGGCTACGCCCCCTAGAAGCCTCTATGGGCACTTATGGTAGGAGGGGGAAAAGTCGACCTCATCTCATTTTAAATTTGAGTTTCAAAAGAGTATGAAAATATTTTGGAGGAGGGGGTGGGACACCCTCCCCAAAAATAGTTTAAAACCTTTCCATGACCTATAAGAAGCTTCCCTGTAAAGGAGAACAATATCGGTTCAGCGGTTAGCGAGATCCTTCGGGACAGACAAAAAACGCTTACTACTTTATATAATAGGATATCTATTAAAATGTTTCAAAACACTAACAAAAAATGTCAGCCAGGCCGCTTACCTTCGCACATATGGAACAACTCTAGGAGTTTCTTAATATAATTCTCGTTCTGGATAGCCACGGCCAACTTCTCTCGCCTGATGGGAGAGCTCAGGCACGAGGACACGAGTTCGGAAATCTCGTCCAGCTTACCCAGCTCGCAGGCAGGTAGGGCGATGGGGGGTTGACTGTCGGATATGTCGTCATATCTGGAGTCATCTTCACTCTCCTCGATTATGTCCTTTAACATTTAATTTCATTACAACTTCATAAAAATTTTCTAATACCTATCATTTATTAAGATTGAAACATAGGTAGTAATATCTAATGGGTTAAAATGCAGAAAAACAAGGATGACAACATCCATAAAAGCGAAGCTCTGAAACGGTAGGACAAACGGACATTAACACTTGTATAATGTCAGAACTGAATAATCAGAATGCGAATGTATAAGAGTCAAAGCAAAATTGTAAGTAAATTTGTTGAAAATCTGCTTGATACAGGATAATGTTTATGGACATACTTACATTTTTAGGACTTGATTATAGAGTTGCTTCGCTTATAAAATTGTACTTTGTTGTCCCAGGAATCAGTATACCAAAAATCAGACCAATCGGATAATTAGGTCACATACAAATTTGTTGTTAAAAATGTAAAAAAATCAACATGTTTCAAATGGACGTACGGACATTCTGGTAATGATTATAGAGTTGCTACGCTTTCTAACTCGTACCTAACTATTACAGGAATCACCATGCAAAATTTGAAATCGATAGGACAATTCTAACACGCCTTAATTAACGAAAAAAGCTATTTAAAAAAGTAAAAAAATCAATATGTTAAAAATGGACGTACGGACATTTTGGTAATGATTATAGAGTTGCTACGCTTTCTAAATCGTACCTAACTACTAAAGGAATCACCATGCAAAATTTGAAATCGATAGGACAATTCTAACATGTCTAAATTAACGAAAAAAGCTATCCGTTACGGACGTACGGACGGACGGACCGACCCTAATTATAGAAAAGCTTCGCTTTTAAAAAGCATACTGTTACTTACAACAATGATTATTATCTAAGAGCAGAAAAATTTAGGGCAGATTTGTTTTTATAATGAAAAAACACCCAATGCGTAAATTGAAATAGGCTTCCAAAATAACAATTTTGCAATAAACTAAAATGCGCCAATTTATAGCAAAGATAATCAAATCCCAACGAGTAAATAGTAATACCTGAGTAAAATCAACACTGGGGTCTTTTCCTTGGACAGAACATATTTTCTCCCAGATCTGATCACAACCAGCTTTTTCCTAAAATAGTCAGGGAGGTGAAACGTGAGTAGTTTAAGCAAACACTATTTTTTGGGGTGTGGGTTTTTCCAGAGCCGATATCTCCTCGGAAGAGGAGGGTAACCTACCCTAAAATAGTAACCTACTCAGGACCAACAGAAGATTTACTGCAAAGGAACCATATCGGTACAGAAGTTAGCGAGATCCAAGCTACAAACAGATAAGACATCCTGTTAATTTTACTTAATGATTCAAACACAGTTAACTATACGTGAAACTACAAAATTATTTTCTTTCTGTGATAACATGAGTCATATGTGTTAAATAAAACTACTACATGTGTTCAATTAAAAATAAACAAAGACAACCTAATTACATAATAACAGTAAGAGAAAAATATTCTGGCTAATTCTTAGAAAAAAAGATTCTTAAATATCATTAACATCAAAAAACTTCAAACCTGAAATGAGAGGGCAAGGTCGAAATTTTCTCCTTCGCTCCAGACAATCAAGGTTTCTTGTTGCTTTTGGTAAGCTGTGTCCTGAAAAATAAAATAAAAAATAAGAAAACATGTTAAAATCATAGTTTTTTTATAATCAAATTAATTTTTAGTGTCTAGTGAATACAGAATATACATTCCTGATTATGTTATTCATGTTTTAATGCTCCTAACCTCTGCGTAGCACTAGATAGCCAAACCTAACTATTGAATTTAAAATAACCTTTCTGATATAATTTTAAAGTATTGCTTGAAATTGAAGAAAAAAACTTACTGGTTGAATTTTACTTTCAAGAAGGAGGGATCCGTCTGTTTCACTCCTGACGACAAGACTAACACCGCGCAATCTTTCTACATATGTGGATGTGACGTGACCAGTACCTGGGTTATCAAGTCAGTTAACAAATCGTTCAGAAAAAAATAATATAAATAGTAGTGATGGGAATCCGGATCCGGAATCCGAATCCGGAATCCGCCCAATTTTCGGCCAATTTTGGAATCCGAATCCGGATCCGGAATCCGTTTTTTATAGCGGATTCCGGATTCTAAATTGGTAGGCTAAATTTAATTTAAATAGGTTAGAAAATACCAAGCACATTTTTAGGACATATGTAGCACTTAAATTTTTAAATTTACTAATGTGATGTAAATGTTTTAGTTATGCTGGAAGTCAACACTTTAAACAAATCAAGGCTTCAACCAAGTATCATAGTGATAAATTAACGAAAAAAGCTATCCCTCTGTGACGGACGGCCTTTTAAAATACTGCTAGAATCCGGAATCCGAATCCGGAATCCGCTAAAAATAAGAATCCGGAATCCGCAAGAATCCGTCACTTTTTTTGACGGATTCCTTCAGAATCCGGAATCCGGCCCAAAAATTCGACGGATTCCCATCCCTAATAAATAGATAAGTAAGATTAGGGGGGGGGGGGGAATACCTTGACCAAAACCGGCGCAGCAGGTTATCATTCAATGTTAGGACTTTCATACTATGAGTTGGTTGTCTTATATATTTAATGCCATGGGACTAGTAAAACAGTCTTATACGTTAATTTGAAACGTCATTAGAAGTATTTTAAGAGGTATAATAGTGAACGTATTAGATATTATGAATTGTCAACTTTCCTTTATCGTCCCACTGACGATCAGCATTCAGTTCATACAACTTCACCCTGCGACGTGTATCCGTCATGGTGTTAAATTTGAGGGTTTAACTCACAGCTAAACACATAAACGTTCTCGTTTTACTTAATTCTTTTTTTATATATATACAGCTCTAGCTAAGACACTCGATTCAAAACTTCTAGATTATATTTTGAGCCCAATAATCAATGAAATACCCTTGTAACTAAGAAGGGTAAACTTCGGGTTAGGCAATGAACCAACTAACGGTTGGTCTTACACAAATCATTTGATAAGTGTTATTTCTTTAAAATCTGAAAACAATGAAAGTTATGTAATAAAACCTTTAATATTCGTTGACGTACCTACTAAAGAGATCTTAACGTTTGTTCCGTAAGAACTTAGTAAGCAATGAGAAATGAAAGTTCTCGAATGTTGAGGAAGCAACACGTAAACCCCGGGATATTTTTAGTATAATTTACCACCCTGATCCTAGCTAGCTCTATATATATCTCCTACAGATTTTAGGCCAAAATATATATAGAACAGTAGATTGCTAAATCAAAGCATTGACAAATAGTAAACAGTCATTAATTAAAATAAGATAAATATCTTTACAATATAAATGATATAAAGGTTAAATTCTTAAGTTTAGATTAGACTTTTTGGGCAAATCAATTTTATGGCTACATATATTTACAAATAAACAAGCTAAACCAAGATTAAATAAATTTTACAGTAATTTTAAGCGATAGATAAGTTACTCAACTAAGACAAAAGACAAAAATACGTCAAAATAAACAAAAACTTATCATTAATAATTAAGATTTTAATTTTCACTTTTTCTCGCGCTCAAACACGTGAACCAAACAGAAATACTATAAAAACATATAAAAACTACAAAGTTCATAATAAAAACCAGTCTAATACAAATATCAATGTAAAAACTATCATAAAAACGTCCTTTTTTGATGAAAAATACGTTATGAGCTATGATTTTCATATAATAAAATCAAATTGTGTATATTTTCCAAAATCTGTTGGCTCTCGAGCCGACGATTGTTTTTTCTACTCACGGTTGCCAAAACTAAAGTAAAGTACAATCAAATTAAAAACAACAATTTTGTAAATAATCTAAAATCATTACATCAAATTACTAACTTTTTAATCCAAATATAACATTTACAATTATAGGACGAATAAGAATGAAAATTAAATTTTAACATTTTTGTCGTTACGCAAGCAAAAGTTTACAAAAATCTGAACAAAGATTTTTTCGGCAACCTTTATTTTCTTTCAAACTAGGCATGTAGTAACTTAAAAATTGTAAGTCCTACATTTTAATTTACGCGGCAAATGTTTTTTTAGGTATTTACTATAAGCCATTACGGAGTTATCAACTTTATTTTTTCCCAAATAATTTTTCTTTTTCATAATTTTGTTTACTTTCTAAATGAGTCATGATGAAAAAGAAATAATTCTTCAACACCATTTATATATTTCTTTTTTCTTATCATCCAAAAATCGAATTTTAACATTTGAATAAAAAATCACGTTTAAAATGGAATTTTCAGGATTAATCGAAAGAAAACTGACGAAAATTTGGGTGATTATCATTTATGCGTTGCTGTTGTTTCCCTTCGAACAGAAGTCAAAAACACATATATATAAGATTTTAAAAAGAATTTGAAAAATTTAATTTTAGAAAAAATCCGGGAACAGCTTTTTCAAAAATCAGCAAAAAAATTGGGCAATTGAACAACAAGTAGAGGGGTGAGGAGGGGTATGGGGGAAATAGAGTTATTACTATAGACAATCATTCAGTTATTTTAATCTGTCCAACTATAAAAGGAATTTCTATCCTAAAAATTGTTGTAGTCACGTATGATTAAATCAAATAGTCCGAGCGAAAGAATTTTAGGGCAATTCATTTTCCAAAAGTACTCAAAATTCATCATTTTACAGCAAATTTTTATACACATAGGAAAAAAATGAAGAAAAAATTAGCGATCTACCTTATCTAAAAAATCCACTTTGAAACCAATGATGTGTTCGTATTGTTCCCTATTTTTATTCCTATTGGCGGATATAAGTAAATGGGTATCTAGACTTTTTATATCTATTGGCCTGTGAGAAGAAATTGGGGTGGGAGAGAAATTTTCATTTAAAAAGGGAAAAATTGTAAAGGAAGTCGGGTCGGTACGGTATAATAAAAACAAATCAGTTGAAAATAAACAGACAGACAATTGAGAAGTTATTTTCAAATAATTAAATTTGAAATTTCCCAAAAGGAGTTATTAATATAAAAGTTATAAGTTTTAGTGTGAAAAACATATAAATAAAGTTAAAGTGAGACAAAATTATGTGAATAATTATTGCCCAAAACGTATGTTAGTGAAAATCTTGATAATACATTTTTAGAGAAACTGTTGAAAAATTTCTACCTGCTCGAGATACTTTTTTTGCTGGAGGGCTTTTTAGCCACCGAAACTGGTTATTATATTGTATTTATTTACCCACGGTAAGTCATTTAAAATTTACATTTTCGCATGAGTAATAATTGTAATCTTTTGACATGATTTTTTTTATATTTTTTTCTAGTTATCCCATATAAACATCTATAATACAAAGTAGTACGATGTCTGTCTGGCTGTCCGTCTGTCTGTCTGTCTGAAGCTTAAGATATCAGTAACCACTGAACCGATTGGGCTCTACTCTTCAGGGAATATACCTACTGGTCCTGTGATGGTTTCAAGCTATTTTTTTTTTTTTGGGGGGGGGGACACCCCCAACCCCCCCTAAAAATTAAAAATACCCCCCTCCAAAATTGTTTTTTCTTCTAAAACTAAAATTTTAAAAAGCGACTACCCCCCCCCAAAAAAAAAAATTTAACAACCCAAGAGGCTAGGGGCGAAACCGTTAGTATATTTAAAAGACGTAGCAGAATGTCTGTATGTCTTTGTGTAACGAAGGATCGATTTTGCTTACAGCTGATTCATATGTTTCTTGTTTACAGTGAAGCTTTTTATTGGTGCTATGAAGGTTTATAATTATTTTTGGGAAAGGACCAACTCTTTTAATGAAAGAAATCGCCATTATATAAAGATTAATACCCCCAAACAGCCCCCCATCCCTCCCTTATGTGCCCCTAATTAGTTCTCTAGGGGGCGTAACCACTATCATAATAACAAAGATGTTCCGCAGGAAGATCAGTACTTGTTAAAACCATTCAAGAACCTGTTTGAAGCTGCCATTGGAAGCAGACGCCGCCATTTCAGAGATCTTTTTTTGGATGTGTAACTAAGTATGAAGCCCTAAATTCTCTGAAAATTAAAACACTATTCAACTTTTGGGATTCGATATTAATAAGATATATGCCATCCAACTAAGTTAATAATAGGAGGATGTAGCCACCCCCTGGCAAATCAAGGGGGTGGAAATACCCTCTAGGTACGGTTTCGTATCCTTTAACCCCCTTGACAATGGTCAACACCCCACTAAAACAGCCAAGGGGATGTCAATTTAAAAAGTCACACATCCCCTAAATTTAAAAAGAGTTGTGAAAAAAATTTGCCCTCTTCGTTCGTCAATATACCAATTAAAGGAATATGTTGATTATGTAGGGGGCCGGGAGGGGGGGGGGGGAGGGGAAGTATTCAACCCCAAGAAAATAAAATGACACTACACATGGTGTCTGCACTGCATTACACTCCTCCCCTACAAATCCCTCGATTTTGGTTTAAGGGGCGTGTAAGAAAAAACTGTGCACGCCACTGATTTAGACCCTTCAACTTTTTCTGGATTCGGATAAAATGAATAAATTAACAGTTTATAAAGTCCAACTGTTTTTGGGATATATTTTTTCAGACATACTGATAGAATGTGTACTCATGATGTGTATTTCAATTGCATTCTTTTCTTTTGAAACTGAAAATCACGGTCATTTTAAGCCCATGCGAGGTAATTATATGGTACGGGGGAAATTATTATTTTAGGGAAGTGGAGAGATACAAATTAAAAGGGATAAGGAATCATAAAATTTTTTAAAAAATTCATTACAGCTAAGATATATGGTAAATTATTATTTGATCTATGGTTTTATTAATATACAGCCCTTTTATCCCTCAATATTTACCCGCGACTAAAGTCTAATTTTTTCCCCTAATTATGGGGAAATAATAAATTATCGTTCATTATACTATCCCTTTATTTGACCCTGGCCCTATAAGGAAGGGCAAGAAAAAAGCCTAAAACCACCTCGAGACATTTATGAAGCTTTTGTCAAGAACAACCAATTCGGACCAGCATTTACCGAGATATTTAGCTTCAGACAGTAAACCATACTACTTTATACCTATTACCGGATACTACAATAGTTCATTTTCGGGGTTCCCAATATAAGTGTAGCATTTAAGAGAGTCAACCTTTTGATTGCACGACTCTTTTCGTATGTACAAAACTTGGAATCTCTTTAAAATGTGTTTTTTTGACGTTGTTAGGTCGATCAGAGACTAAAACTCGCAACTTCTTTGAAAACTAACGCACTTTAAAACACTATGAGAAAAAAACTGTACTTATTTAGCTTTTAGTTCTTTGCTATTGAAACTATTTTTCTTAATATCTATCTCCGACTTAGAGAGTAAGAAATAATTGTATGCGATTATGGAATTGGATGTAAACCTACCTTCTACATACAAATGTGTTCTCCCACTGCAGCCGAAGTATAAATGTGTCCGCTTTTTTTCAAGTCTCGACATAAATAATGCAAAAACATTAGATGAATAATGCGTAAAGACATATATTTTTTAGCTCTCTTTTTATACACCCTAATTGGAACTGATGATCTATTAAATAGGTTCAATCTTGGTCATTGTAATGCTTATTTGGAACTAAAAGACAAAGGTTGTGTCACCTTTGAAATTTCAACAGTAAAATACAAGTACATTATAGTCAGACATTATATTATTTTTTGCCTTTCCTTCTAAGGCTGCCAGATTTTTTTCCCTCCCGAAAGTTATTCAACTGCTGAATGAGCACAGCACAATGAATCTGTAGTAATAATAGTTCAGTTATGATCAGGAATGTCCAAGCTTTTTTATTTTAATGGAAGTAAAATTCAAACTTTTTTTTGGGGGGGGGGGGGATTAGAGTAATCTAATGTATTTCTTTCATAAAATAGGGGATAAAATGAGGGGTTTCAAAGTTTGAAAGGGTAAACACTTCTTAACCCTCCACCCCTCCCTTTTGTTATGATAAAGTTTGCTGAAGTGATGAAACACGTTCAGTGGTATACCCTACTCAATCATACTTCAATCACTAGGTTTGCTTTTTTAAAGGAGCATCAATTTTGTTTTTAAAGATATTCTTTCATTGAATGTATGGTATCTAAACCAGTCCAAAAGTTTTTTTCGCATTTGTTCTATAATACATAATTCGAATTATCCTTCTGTCTGCCTGTCTGAAACATTTTTGAGAAAACGTGATTTTTTCGGCTCTCAATTTTAGTGTGTAGATATGATTTTAGACACAAATTATCATTCAGTATATATATAATTGACTTTGTATTGTGATTATTCCTTTATCTCATTACATTCTCTCTCTTTTTTATGAACACTGTATATCTGTCATATATATCACTTTGTCCAAATGACCACTCATGACTTTTTGTGTAAAGGGATAGTTACATGAAGTGCATTTCAGAAAAATATTTTCAAGCATAAGTTACAAGTATACCATCAAACATATATAATTTTGTTTCACAATATATAACAAACAATTAGGCACCACTAAAATAGTCATCATGCAGTTTTTGTGAAAACAGTACAGCCATTTGTGTTGTTTATATAAAAAAAATGATTTTCAAGTCTAATATTTTTAAAACTACCTGATAGAAAATTTTTATTCTTTCAAATATATGTCCTATAGGTGTAGTTTAAACCATTAAACAGAAAAAAATATACAATTTCACTAAATTTAAGTTTATATGCTCTTCATGCAACTACCCCTTTATGTTCTCATCATCGTTAGTCATTACCTACTCTTACTATGGTGGATATACTTGTCCTTGATGAGAATACTTAATAACTAACTGTTTCAATTATTAATTCTTTTAAGCATATTAAAACATTATCTATTTTAGTTAGAGCAATATGTAAATTAATTTATGTTAATAAACAATTCTCAATTGGTCCCTTGCTCTATTATACTATGTGTTTTCAAAAGTATTGGTTTAAGGAAAAAGTAAATAGTAATCAAAACACCAATAGATAAAAATATGTGTTTGAAATAGATAACACAAATTTAGTTTTTTTCCTATAGACCAATTTTAATGCCTTTTTCCGTACTCAGTTAGGACTTTCAGATAAAAGGTCGTGCAATTAAAGAGATGGTTGTTTGCAAACGTATTTTAATATTCGTTGAGTTAACAACTTTGGGGACTTTCTGAATTTTAACTGGTTCGTCATTAAGTGCAGTGTCCAAACGTTTTAACCACAAATTTTAATCTGCAGAAAGGGTAACTTTGATTATTATCATTGGGGATGTACATCAACTTATCGGCCATTGTCTTATCCCTTTAGATTTATGCATCCTTACAGACACACAAAATATGTATGGAAGGGCAGCTTATTTTTTTCCTATTTCTAAATCATTTTCCTATCCCCATATTTTTGTTTATTAGTAAAGATAGGCTTTGTATGCCCTGGGCATTAAAAGCGAGCATTATAATGCACACATATTACATGGAAATATAAACTACGCGCGCTGTACAATTTTTAACTTATTTATTGATTAGCATTTATCTATAACAAGGATGTCATTCTTCAAAATAAAAATCTAAATAGCTATTAGTTTAATTAGGAAAATAATCACGCAACCTGTACAAAAATGAACCTTATTTTCTAATTAACAAGGATGACAACATCCATAAAAGCGAAGCACTGAAAAGGTAGGACAAACGGACATTAACACTTGTATAATATCAGAACTGAATAATCAGAATGCGAATGTATATGAGTCAAAGCAAAATTGTAAGTAAATTTGTTGAAAAACTGCTTGATACAGGATAATGATTATGGACATACTTACATTTTTAGGACTTGATTATAGAGTTGCTTCGCTTATAATATTGTACTTTGTTGACCTAGGAATCAGTATACCAAAAATCAGACCAATCGGATAATTAGGTCACATACAAATTTGTTGTTAAAAATGTAAAAAAAATCAACATGTTTAAAATGAACGTACGGACATTCTGGTAATGATTATAGAGTTGCTACGCTTTCTAACTCGTACCTAACTATTACAGGAATCACCATGCAAAATTTGAAATCGATAGGACAATTCTAACATGCCTAAATTAACGAAAAAAGCTATTTAAAAAAGTAAAAAAAATCAACATGTTTAAAATGGACGTACTGACATTTTGGTAATGATTATAGAGTTGCTACGCTTTCTAAATCGTACCTAACTACTAAAGGAATCACCATGCAAAATTTGAAATCGATAGGACAATTCTAACATGTCTAAATTAACGAAAAAAGCTATCCGTGACGGACGGACGGACGTACGGACGGACGTACGGACGGACGGACGGACCTACCCTAATTATAGAAAAGCTTCGCTTTTAAAAACGCTTAAAATTGACTAAAAAAAAATAAACTCAAGTTACTAAAGGGTTGAGGTTTTCCTCTTCCCCTTATTCATACCTACTATTCATACTCTTTGATTTTTTTGGAATTGTCTAGATCATTTATATTAAAACTACAGAATGATAAGATTTTGATGCATGGTTTAGAATCAGTTTCTTTATGAATTACTAGCAATTACGCCCTTAAGGCCTCTAAGGGAAATTAAGGGTGGGAAGTTGCCGCCCGCCTATTTATTTTTTTGTGGGATGGGGGCAATTTTTAAAGAAAAGGATGAAGATATCCTCCCCCAAAATAAGTGTAAACCTGTAAACAGGACCTATGAGAAGCTACAGGTGTAAAGGAAAACCAAATCGGTTCAGCGGTTTGAGAGATCATCACAGAAAGACTAAAAGACACAGAGATTCTGTTAGTTTATTATAAGGATATTATGTTAATATTGATTTCCTAGAGTAGCTTCAATATGAAGATATCCTCCCCCAAAATATTTGTAAACCTTCCTAGGACCTATGAGAAGCTACAGTGTAAAGGAGAACCATATTGGTTCAGCGGTTTGAGAGATCATTCGGTACACTAAGACAATATACACACAGAGATCCTGTTAATTTATAATAATGATATCACTCTAATGTTGATTTCATAGAGTAGCTTCAATATTTTATTTGTATATTTTGGCCTTGATATACTTTTAATTATCCAGGCTAATTCTTATATTTTTAAAATCAAAGCTTTTTTGCATTTTTAATAATCTCTTGTTGCTAAGTATTTGCTCTGTAATTCAATTTGTCCGTCTGTCCATAATGAGAATATAAATAATGAATGAGAGTTGATTTCTGTAAGGAATAGTAAAAAGAAAAATTATAGGATTAAGTTCTGTTTTATTTTTCCCAAGAGGCTTAAGATCAGAGCCAATAAAACAGGGATAGATTTTAGGTGTTTTGTTTTATTTTTCGGTAGAAAAAACTATAGGTAATGACTTTTTAGAATGACCCAGTGCAAGTTTTCAACGGATTTCAAGTTATACATACTATAATCTGTTTTACATTTATATGATTCAATCTTCATATGGATGTTACCATCCTTGTTTTATTCGTAATTAGCGGCTTCGGTCCTAGAGAACTCTAGGGGCACTTGAGGAGGGGGTGAGTTAAATCCTAAAACCCATTTTAAAATTGTTAAGGAGAACCCGATCGGTTCAGCGGTTAGCGAGATCCTTCGGTACAGACAAACAAACAGACAGACAAAAATAAAAACATCCTTTTATTTCATTATAATGATTAACATACTAAAAAGGTTGATTGTAATTAAAAAGGAAAATCATTTATAAAATGCTACTAATGATAATTATGTCTGTGCAAAATTTAAAAATAGAAAGTTTGTTTTATACTTATAGGTACAATTTTAAGGGTAAAGGGTTAAATAAAAAAGCTACTTTAAATGAAAAACTTTGGGTACTAGTGTAATTTACAGTCCTAAGTCTTCTCACTCCCTCTCCACTTTCCCCAGGGTGTCAGACAGGAATAGAAATGCTCACAGCAGTCTTTATAAATTCATCCAATTCTAAATATATTTCAATTTTTGTCTCTCTGTGTGTGTGTGTATGTAAATGTTAGTTTCGTCTGAGAAAAGGCTAGAAATAGAGACAATTAATCTAAAAAAATTCTTCATATCAGTAGATTTTAAATATTCTTTTATTTGTATTACTTTAGTTGAAGACTTTTGTCATGAGGTCCCAATGTAGCCGTAAAACTGGGTGCGCCTTTTTCTGTGTCTGGGCATTTCTACACTTTTGATAAAAAACTAACATTTACTTATATTTTTAAATTATACATATACCAATGTAAAACTTACCTGAAAATTGTAGAACTATCGGTCCTGCCATTTACTGGATCTTAGCGGACATAAAGACAGACATACACACCCTGTTACTATAGTATATAGAATATTTGGTCATAAAAATGTCTGTTATATTGTTCTTAATCATTTGCATTTTTTTCTTCAAAATACTAGTCTCTCTCTTTGAGTGTAAGAATGTTGGCGCCTTTTAGACTTGATAATTCATTTTTTAGTAACAAAGCTACTTTATAACTCACTTTGTCTGTCCGTGTACGTTCGTCAGTCTGTCATATTGTCTCTCCCGTTTCTTCTTCGTTGAACTAAACATCTGCTCCATAAGTCACTTTGTGCGTTTGTCTATACCATGATTTTTTTTGCTTCGCTACCAATTGATGTTGACATCCTTGTTATCATCAAAGATTCAACTTTCTTGACGCATGGCTGCCCAGCCAAAATTGGAGTTTTTCAGTTTAATAATCTTTCTTTAAATTTGTTTTAGTTAAAACGACAGATTTACTTTTTTTTGATACGTAGCGACTTTATAATTAAGGCATGGACTGTTACTCTGCGGTTGTAAATACTACATAGTCTCTGCATTAAATGCACTCTTTAGGTTAGTTCGTCTCCACACTGTATTTCTAACTTTTAGCTTTCAAATGTTGCGCTTATGGATGAATGTACCCATGTTATTTTGCATTTTTTTTATAGAAAAATCACAAAACCTCGTTTATCGTAAGTAAAATAATGTTATTAATTAAATTAAGTATTCAATATGTCATTAAACAAGGAAAGAGGGGACATTGGGCTGTTTATTTCACTAGTCCCCAAAGTTTTATAATAACGTTTTCTTATTTGTTGACTCAACAATTTTATTTATTTTGGTTGGTTGATTAGGTTGAACGTCCAAACGTTTCAGCTAATAATTGTAATTTACAGAAGGGATGATTTTGTGTATCATCATTGGGAATGTACTTCAATTAATCGGCCATTTTCCACAAGGACTATCAAAATTAGCTACCGTGTACTTTTCATCTATGTATATTGTATATATATGAATAATATGGAA
Organism: Acartia tonsa; assembly: GCF_053477335.1. Taxonomy (NCBI): domain Eukaryota; kingdom Metazoa; phylum Arthropoda; class Copepoda; order Calanoida; family Acartiidae; genus Acartia; species Acartia tonsa. The sequence goes on along the minus strand of NC_137266.1, from coordinate 13,975,224 downwards.
AAAAATGATAAATTCCAGTTTTTCCGCTTAGAATTTGAAAAGTAAAATTAATCCTAGGAATGGAAATGATTTTTTGGCAACAGTCTTTCTTACGCGCGTCAAGTCGTCTCAGGGTTTTAGGATAAGTCAATGGAGTTAAAAGTCCTGCTAATAAAAATACACGTTCATTATTATTGTACATTGTACAATCTAAAATTATGAAGTACAAAATGTGTAGATTTTTAGTCAATTATAATGATCACTAGCGGCTTCGCCCCTAGGGGCTTTTTTCCCCAAGGGGTAATTTAAAAAAAAGTACTACAGGTGCTGCCAGTAGGTAGTTTTATGGCACCAATTGCCCCATAAACAAAAAAAGTGGGGGGGGGGGGATTTTTTGTTTTTGGGGGGGTTGTCCCACCCCCCAAGAAAATAGCTTAAAAACCACCACAGGACCAATAGATATATACCCTCAAGAATATAATCCGATCGGCTCAGAAGTTACCGAAATCTTAAGGAACAGTCGGACGGACGGACGGACGGACAGACAGAGAGACAGACAGACATCATTATACTTTGTATTATAGATAAAGTCATAATGTACCTACGAATTAGTGACCATGATTTTTTTGTGTCTGTCAGAATGATTAGCAATTGATTGATTGATTGGTTTGTAGTTATTATTGAAGTCTTTTCTATAGTTATTTTGTAATATGTTGTGGTTTAAAGCTATTTAGGCTTTTATTTATACTAATAGCTTATTCATTAGTAGGCGTCTGATTTTAAGATCTATTAAACTTTGATAATCAGGATATAAAAGAACCAAATTTTTTTTAGATTGATTGCTTGTTCCTTTTTTCGTGACCCTTGACGTCGACGCCCACGTAAATTTGAAATGGTGATACATTCCTCAAATAACTAGTATTTAAGATTGATTAGGTATAATAATGGATGTAGAATATACGTGGATATTATGACAAGGGAAAAATAGTCGTCAATTTACATGGACATCACTTTTTGATTAGTTCGGGAGGGGAGGGTATGGGGTAAAGGTGTGGATGGAGGGATATTTTAGCCAGCTACAAGTTTCACTTTATTAGGGTACAAGATAATCTGGTGTAAGATCCAAGAAATAATAAAGGTATAAACTCAGAAAGAGACTTTTAATAATAATATAATAATCGCCTATACAATAAGGACGACCCCTCATTTTAAAATCATAGTTAGATGGTCTAATACCCACCCACACCCCCCCTTTCCATCAAGTGCTCATAGAGGTCTCTAGGGGCCTAGCCGATAGAGATGATAATATAATGTAGGCTTTTTTTTAACCAAGAGGCATCGCGATCCTTTTGTGTACTTATGTGTGTGTTACTGAAACAGAGAAAAGGGAATTCTTAATTACAATAAATAAACAATTAAAAAGTTAACTTGTATGTTTTTTAAGCATCAAATTTAAATCCGTTTGAATACCTAGAACTTTAAAAAAAAAGAGATTGTCATGTTTTGGTTCAGGTTGATTTCCATGAGACTTACAGGTGGCTGCCGAGCCCTGATTTTCCTTTTATGACTTTTTTTGTACATCTATTAGATTTATTTGTTATACATATCCCTAAATTTATAGTGTTGATGAACATGCATGTTCGATGAGGTTAGGAGTGTACACAGGATTTTGTCAGGGGGGGGGGGGGGGTGCACAAATCGTGTTAAAAATATTTTCTTTGCCATCAATAGCTTTGATATTTCTTCAGATTCCAAATATTAAGGTTTTTAAAAAAAACCATGACATGTTTTATATCCCTTGCCAAGGGGTGCTTTCTCAAAAGCTATGCATACTTAATGATGTTGGTATTTAAACTTTTCATTATTTTTATCATCCACATACAGCCCCTTATGCACGCCCCTGGATGAGATAGTAAGGGCCCACCATACCACACAGACAAAAGATTCATTGTTTTAAAGAGAAAACTAGTGCTCATACAAAACCACCCAATTTTCACCTTAATATTCTTAGTATTTTAACAAGGACTATTTTGTGCATAAAAGGCATTTAAAACAAGCTAAAAATATAATTAAAATTATAGAAACTGCTAAATGATATGAACGAACAGATATCCATTTATTTGCCAAAGGATTTCTTTCAAAAAAAAATAAGTAATGAACATAAGATTTCAACCCAAAAGCTTTTTAAAGTCTTTACAATAAATGTATAAGTTTAGATGCATAATCCAGACAACTACCTGGAAACCCTTTTCGTCTGCTACCAAAGTGCATTCTATTCTTTTCTGATACCATTAGCTGATTTCAAATACCTACCCAATACAAAATCGGGACAGGATCCCTGCCATGTGGTGGACAGAGTTAAAAATAACTAGTGCCCCCTCTATTCTTATACTTTAATCACTAAGTTTTTATTTTGCTTAATCAAACTACAGTAATACATGCTGTTTTGAATAAACACCAAAGTGACTGCGAGCATAACCTTGAAATTCACTGATTTGTGACCAATTCAATTGTTTACCCAGGGAATAAGGGATACGTTTTACATCTATTACGTCATTTATTATCTCCTTAGAACTTCTAAAACAACGTTTAAAAGTAATTAGGAAAATTGGCCGTTTTTCATCGCTTATTAAATCTTTTTTTGGATAAGATTATTATTCGAAAAGTAGTTTGATTTCTGTGGCGAAGTAGCATGATGTCTGCTTGTCTGAATTTTTTTTTATAGCTTCGATAATTAAAATATAATTTCCGGTCTTTCTATGAGGTTTTTACGTTTTATAAATAAAGTAAAGAAATTTCCAAGTTTAAAATTCAAAATTCTTTTTATTCCTTCATTTTAGCGAAGCTGCTTATTAATTTTTCTCACTTTGTCTGTGATTAACTCGGCTGCTATGAGAGATAACTTTTTCTATCATTGACTTTTCCTTTGTCCGTGGTTTGAACCAGAATGTGTAAAGAGGACAATTAGTTTCCTGTCATCAGCTGATTATCAAAAATAATAATAATTATAATCTATTAATAGCAAAGCTTTTCTTTGCTTGTGGTTTGTCAATGAGAAACCCGCGACTGTAGTGCACCCGCTTGTCGTTGCGGAGGTGATTGGTTCGAATCTGAGCTCAAACTGCGTTATAACTAAAGAAGTTAAAAGTTGTACAACTGCTGCTCTGTCAGATGCAATAGTATGAGTAGGATAAATGCCCTGGCAGTAAACAGGTTTAACCCAAACCAAATACTTCTTGACAAAGGTAGTGCAATCAAAGGGCTGGTTGTCTGCAATAGCATGAAATTATAGTCAGGCCGTTTTGAAACATGGAAGTTAGACTTTTAAGTAATCTTGACTCAATGTAAGATATTCATTTTAATGTTTTTGGGATTACTTTTAATTGACAAGTAAAGGTGTTTTCTCATATTTTTTAGCTTTGCTTTTATGTATGTTGTCATACTTGTTTCCAATTTACCATTGCTGTGACTTTAAAAGTATTTTAACAGAAATTAAAAAGACATTTGCTTGCTAAATGTTTTGATAATATCATTTTTAAGTTTAAGATTAATGATATTATTTCTTGTTACAAAATTAACAGTATTTAATCTGTTTCTAATTTTAGTGAAATAAAACAAGGATTGAGGGGACATAAAAGTTCTCAAAGTTCTATAGAGATGTCTCCTTTGTTAGATTATAAGATTGGGTACCAAATCTAAATTGGTTGGTAACTTGGTAAACTAGCAGTGTTCAAACTTTCCCACTAAGAATTTTCTACACAGATTTTGTCTAACATAAATGGGATATACAACAATTTCGACTATAGTCATTCATATTCTGTAAGGTTCCTGTAATAAAAAAGATAGTTTGTTTGCCGGTATTAACAATTATTTTCCGTGTATATATCCTTGTAACTCATCCATTAAGCAGTTAATTACGTTAGTTTATCTGCTATGTATCTACCCCTACAAGTTTAGATTTGGTTTACCTTTCTTCAATATAGTTTAATAAAGAGTATTGGTAAGAGTATTCAAGAAAGGTGAACCAAATCTAAACATGTAGGAATAAATACACAGCAGACAACTTATTTATTAGTGATAAGTCACAAGAACATATACACTGAAAATAAATAGAAGGCCACAGCGAGCCAATACTCTGTTTTTAAACTTAATTAAAGAAAGGTGAACGAAATCTAAACCTGTAGGGATAGATAAACAGCAGATAAAATAACGTATTTCACTGCTTAATGTATGAGTTACAAGGATAGATACAGTTCAATTCAGTTTAATAACAGAGTATTGTTTTGTATTGGCTTACTATTTAGTTTTAGTTTACCTATCCTTGTTGTTTATCCCTTAAGTATTAATTTAACTGCTGTTTATCTATCCCTGCCAGTTTGTGTGTGGTTTACCCTCCGTGCATTTCAGTGAAATAAAGTTCATCATTTTGTTCCATTCAATATCAGGGCTAAATATTTACAATCATATTAGAAATTATGTTTAATATATGTTCTAAACCGATTAATATTAGCTGGATTATTACCGGTTCTAAGCCATACTGAAAAATCATATATCGTACTGTATTATAGACAATTTTCTACGAATAGTAAAATGAAAATACCAGTTTTGTTAGCCTGGGCCTTCGGCTACCCAGTATCCAATGTAACCTAACCTAACTGGAAGCAGAAACTTCCCCATGAGGAGGAGGGATTTCTTTGCTCGACTTGGCTCTTTGAGGGAAACCACCGATAGTAGAAAATATTTACCCCTGTTAAATATTGAATTTCCTGATGATTGGAATATTTTTTGTTGGAGAAGGAATCTTAAACTTTTTGGTCGAGTTCATTAATCATTACTTCATTTTTATAAGTGAGAGAGGGGACATTGGACTGTAATTTATACGTATACCAAAAGTTTAATAAACATTTTCTCTCATTCTTTAGTTAAAAAAAAACTTTCGGGTCTCTTCTTATTGGTTGGTCTAAACTATAGGTGTCCAAACTTTTTCATTAATTATTTTAAAAACCAGAAGGGGTATTTTTGGGGTTTTATAACATTGAATAATCGTCCATTGTCTTATCCTTCAAGATCCCTAGATGTCCATATATCAGACACATTAGATCGTTTAGTAGGTATACAGAAAAAAACGCATAATTTTGAAAATCTTGACTATTTGTTCTTTAAACTTTTTAAAAGCGAAGCTTTTCTATAATTAGGGTCGGTCCGTCCGTACGTCCGTAACGGATAGCTTTTTTCGTTAATTTAAGCATGTTAGAATTGTCCTATAAATTTCAAACTTTGCATTGTGATTCCTTTAGTAGTTTGGTATGATTTAGAAAGCGTAGCAACTCTATAATCATTACCAGAATGTCCGTACGTCCATTTTAAACATGTTGATTTAAAAAAAAATTTAACAATAAATTTTAATGGGATCTAATTATCCGATTTATCTGATTTTTTGCATATTGACTCCTGGAACAACAAAGTATACTGTTATAAGCAAAGCAACTCTTTAATCAAGTCCTAAAAATGTAAGTATGTCCATAACCATTATCCTGTATCAAGCAGTTTTTCAACAAATTTACTTACAATTTTGCTTCAAATCTTATACATTTATATTCTGATTATTAAGTTCTGACACTATACAAGTGTTAATGTCCGTTTGTCTTACCGTTTCAGTGCTTCGCTTTTATGGATGTTGTCATCCTTGTTTTTATGGTATTTTCTTGTTTATTGGACATGGAAATCACAAATCCCCCATACAGACAGTCGACCATTCAAATTATAGAGTAGCTGTCCAATTAAATTGTTTATTGATTATTATTTCTATTATTAGGTATGTAAAAAGAGTGCCTGATGAAAAAGATCAAAATTCATAGTGTCTAACAAACAAACGCACAACAAATTTTTTATTTCAATTTAGATTTTGATTAGAATCGTTTTATCGTTTTTATATTTGTTTTTTGAAAAGCAATTTCTAAAATATTAAGCATTATATTTTAGTGTTTGCTAATGAACTAGTCCCAAGCTAGCTAGCATGGTTAGATCAAATCAATGAATGAGAGGAATTATGCATAATTTTCAACAGGGTTGTCTTGTTATTTTTATATTTGCCTGCTATGTATAATTTTCAACAGGGTTGTCTTGTTATTTTTATATTTGCCTGCTATGTATAATTTTCAACAGGGTTGTCTTGGTATTTTTATATTTGCCTGTTATGTATAATTTTCAACAGGGTTGTCTTGTTATTTTTATATTTGCCTGCTATGTATAATTTTCAACAGGGTTGTCTTGTTATTTTTATATTTGCCTGCTATGTATAATTTTCAACAGGGTTGTCATGTAATTTTTATATTTGCCTGTTATGTATAATTTTCAACAGGGTTGTCTTGTTATTTTTATATTTGCCTGCTATGTATAATTTTCAACAGGGTTGTCTTGTTATTTTTATATTTGCCTGCTATGTATAATTTTCAACAGGGTTGTCATGTAATTTTCATATTTGCCTGCTATGCTTAATTTTCAGCAGGGTTGTCATGTAATTTTCATATTTGCCTGCCATGCTTAATTTTCAGCAGGGTTGTCATGTAATTTTCATATTTGCTTGGAAAATTTAAGACACTAATGGTTTGTACAACCCCATCACGATTAGAATTAAAGTTAAGCCATCTTATGAGAGATCGTGTTTATAAAACTTTGGTAAACCGAATAATTTACATTCTAATGTTCACTCCCTGCCTGTCTGTTACCTTACTATGCCTTTAATGCAAGCAGGGTTGGTAAAAATCAGGTTTTTAAAAAAAAAAAATAACAAACCACTTTGCTTTTCTTGGTTTAAACCGTTTTTTTTTGGTTTAAACCAGTTTTTTTTTTAATAATATCTAAATTATAGTATTCTAATTTAGTATAAAGTTAATTATCTGTATATTTTATATATCTGTATGTCTCTATTTCACTGTGTCTACTGTTGTATGCTATTAGATATAATCACCAAAGTACAAGATTTAAACTCTTAAAAGAATTTTATATCAGGTATTTAGGTTTTTAAAACTTTTTTACTGTAATATTTACATTATAAAAAATATAACTGGAAAGATAGGCCTTTGTATAAATATTTTTAAAAAACCATCCCCAACTTGTTTTTTTTAAGCTTGTTTTTTTTAAACCACTTGGTTTAAACCAAGTGTTTTTTTTTAATGCCAACCCTGAATGCAAGTCTTCAGACAGATGTCAACCAACCCTTTGCCTTATAGTACTAAATGAGTTGAAACAGTAAAAGTTGCTCCTGTATTCAGTTTAGGTTGATGTCACGCGTCTGACATTACATGCAACAGTAAGACACATTTCCGGCAAATTCTAGGAATTCCATTCCTGCAATCATATTTTGGGGTTGGGGGAAATAAATTTTCATTCTACCTTATACAACCTACTTATTGTGTTGAATATGAACTTAAACGGAAAACCTGAACCATCAAAGCTTACATACCGTTATGGCGGTTTTCAAGATCTTACTGGAAACATAGACATCCAACTTTTCAGATAAATAGTATAGTACTTTTTCAATAATATTTAGGACAAATAGAAGTTACCTTTCTTGGTCATTTAGTTCATAATTTTTTTTTTCTTCATACAATAACTGTTTTTGGACTTCATTGACTGTTTTTAGTAGCATAGCTACTTTATAAATTAAAATGTCTATTAGTTTTTCTGTCTAAAATGGAAGAAATAACTTGATTTTCTCAGCTTCTATTAACGATAAAATGCTGATATTTTTTATTTGTTGATTCCTCTCATCTATAAGTGCTTTAGACTCAAATGGTCAAAAAGAAAATAGAATTTACAGACATAATTTACAAAGACGATAAAATAGAAACAAATTTGTATAATCTGACAACCGTTACCAGGGGATGAATTGCATGTAACACAAACTCACACACAAAAATATTTACACACACATACAAATACTTACACACACACACACACAAAATGTTGAAAAAATGTTATTCATGAAATTTACTTGTTGACCTACAAGTCAAGTGGTTTAACAATTTTTCAATATTTCATTGTTTTAAATAAAACAAGGACGACCTTATCCGTAAAAGCGAAGCTCAACATATCAGACAGTTGAACAAACGAACAATACAAACATAAAGTTAAAACTCAAGTATTACTTACTAAAATTGACAAAAAATTACACAAAAATCAGAAGGCTTCATATGGACCTACATGCTTTGATTGATCAAAATACAACGTTTTATTGTCCTAGGAATCGCCATTTCAAAAATCACGAAATTTGGTTATTATTGATTTTCTGAATATTAGCCCTTTACTACAAACATTGGTTAGAAAAGACAAGACAAATGATTGCAAGGTGTAACATCACTTCCCCACAATGTCATGTTCACAATGTTTAACAATAAAGCTAGTAGGGTTAAGTGAAAGGTCTGTAGTATAATTGTGTCTGAATACTGAAATGTGTGTTTGTCTGTTTGTACCGAAGGATCTCGCTAACCGCTGAACCGATCTGGTTCTCCTCAACAGAAATTACAGAGACTTGAAAGCAACATATGTAGGTATATTATTAAAAAAAAACATATAAAGTGCCACTATAGGCCTCTAGCCGCTGGTTGGTTATAAGGTACTATACCAATTGTTCTGTAGATTAAAATTACATGTAGAAAAGTTTAGATACATCTCGTTTGTAGAGTCTAATAATGGTTTGATTAAAGTTTTTGTGTCAACGAATAAGAAAGCGTGTTTATTTAAAGTGTCTAAAGGGATAAAATATTACTCGATAAATTGATAGAAATCCTCAATGATACTACTCAAAGTTACCTTTCTGTACCCAGATAACATTAGTGTTTCAAATGTGTGAACAATCAAGAAAATTAAGAAACCAATCAAAATTCATTAAAGTCCCCAAAGCCAGCGATTAAGGAAACATTATAAAACATTTATCGGAAATGATAGAACACCATGTTGCAGAACTATGTAAGGAACATGACAACTAACTTTTTTTTTCTTGTTGCCTTTTTTTTTAGCAGGGACAGAGGAATATGTTTTCTTGCTGGACAATTAATATTATGTCAATAAGTAGCGCAGCAATATTTGTATCTTTGAATAGTTATTTATCGCATTGTATTACAGACATGTGTTTTCTTGTGTTTTTTTGCTGGACAATTAATTAATATTATGCCTGTCCATTCTATAAGGATTTTGTGTATCTTGGCTAATTTTAATCAGATATTTAATTTTTTGTTAGCTTAAAGCATTAGAATAGTCACTTATTTTAATATTCGTGGGTATTGTCTGAAATACGATGCTATAAATTATTTACCAGTATGGCTGATAACCGGTTCTAATCCAGCGGATATTATTCGGATTTTAAGCCTTACTGGAAAATAATTTCCAGTCTTTTTAAACAGTATTGTATGGTCTATCTGTAAAAGTAGTAGGATATAAGTTTGTATGTTATCTTGTCAAATTGTTATCTTAATGTTAGTGTATAAATAAATACATTATTCTAAATTCCTGACTATTAAAAACTTTATCTTGTTCAAATAGAATGAGAGAGAGATAGAAGATGAAAAAGCTCAATACAAACTCTTTTTCTTGTCAACGCCCAACAATTTTTGTCGCCATGGTTCGATCCTTAAATACAAATATAAATTAGGAAACCCTTTGACTATTACATTAAAGTAAAATTATAGAGGGGCACGAGCTATATGTAACTCTACCTACGGGGTGGGGATCCAGTGCCGACTTTCAATTGGATCTTTAAATAGCTTTGGAAATATTAACACAGCCAAGTCGCTACAAAATAGCAGAAAGCAATTTGCTACCAGCCAAAAAAGTTCCCTACCACTTTGACCAGGTATTTGTATGGGTTATGCATCTATATTTATACATTTATAAATGACAATTGATTTAATCTGTAAGTAATGGCATTGAGATGTGCCTGTTTATCAGCTAGGATATTCTCCCTTCAATATAATCTATTATTATCATTTTCGCTACAGTAAACAATTGTTACATATAATGCATTACAGACAGACAGTGGAGGGATCCTTAGCTTTTAAGAACTCGCTTTGTGTGTTAAAAAAATCTTAAGCACAATCCTATTATTGTGGGCCTAAAATATACATTATGGATGAATAATTAATACATATTGAAATATATGAAGATGTTATAATATTTATTATGTATAAGGACCTGTCTTATACGACATGATTATGCATTTAGTATTCACGATTTTAACCTAAACACGATGGGACAGAAAATTATTTTTAGAAGGGGATATTCGAAGAAAAAGGTTTAAAACGGTTTACTAGATGCTGATAATAACAGTTTTATATACCTATATGGAAAGACAAAGTTAATTTGAAGAGTAGATGATCATTGTTCATTTTAATCTCCACGCTGAATTTTAGCTATATAAATACCACACATCTTTTATTAAAGGGTAATAGAGTAGATGCTTAGTACTTGGAAATCCTCACAAGAAATTTCAGACATTTTTGATAGTAGCTTAGGTCACATTTTTACACAGAATTCGATGTCCACAAGATAATCCGACTGACATAGAAAGTAATAGAGAAGGTCTTCTAATGTAACAGTGTTTGTTTCACTAAGAAATGTATCAGTTTAGAATAGATGTATAATCCAAACTACCTGGCCCATGTGGTGGAGACTCTTTTCATCAGCTAAAAAATTGCTTTCTATTCTTATATAGAGAATCGTAGATATTTATATTACCGATGTTATTAGCTGATTAAAAAATTCGGGCAGTGTCCTAGCGCTGTGGGCAGAGTTAAATATTTAGCTCATGCCCCCTCCATTCTTTTACGTTTATGTTTTTTTATATTTATTTCAAATATAAGATAGCTTGCACTGCTTTGAACAAAATTGTTCTTTTCAGATTAACAATCAATTTTAACTTTTGCTAACAAAAATAAAAGATAATTAGAGCACAAATTGAATTTTTAGATACCAATCTGATATAAAAACAACTATTTTGGGGAGTAAGTCGTGGTCTAATAATCGTAGACCACGCCTATATTTTATGTAATCATAAATGGGGGGGGGGGGGGCGACACAGTAGAAAATTGTCTTAAAAATAGTATATTAAACACTAGCATATGCGTCCCTATCAATAAAGGCTCTTTGTTAGAAGGAAAAACAGCCTAAAACCTCCACGGGACTTAAATATGGCTTCTCATTGTTTAGTGATTATCGATATTTTAACAGACAAACAGGTCTCTTTGAAGATCAGTAATTACAACATGTCATCTATAATACAAAGTAGCTTGATGTCTGTCCGTCCGTCCGTCCGTCTGAAGATTAAGATCTCGGTAACCACTGAACCGATCGGATTCTACTCTTCAGGGAATATACCTATTGGTCCAGTGGTGGTTTTAGGCTATTTTTTTTTGGGGGGGGGGACACCCCCAATCCCCCCAAGAACCAAAATTTTTTTTTTGTAGAAGGTTCCCTTGGTCTTTTTTTGTAAAAGATTTACTTGGTCCTTTTTATTTTTTTTATGAATCTCACCTTAACTTTTTTTGATAACCTCTTGGGGCAAAGCCCCTAGAGGCTAGAGGCGAAGCCGCTAGTATTCTTTATAGTAGTAATTTCTACCTGTTTGTTTATGTCCGTGCATGTCCAAAAAGATCTTATAAACGACAAGACCAAATTAAAACTTAAAGGCTTTTTCCATTTATCTTTATTAACTGCATAGATTTTCCACTGTTTGAAGAGTTCTTTTTTGCAATGAATGACACGTTGATGAATAATATCTGAATCTAAAGATGATTCCTAAGATGATAAACTGACATAACAATCACATTTTTAAATCTTGCCAAGGTTTAGATTATTCTGTTATTTTTAATATTAGGTCATTTAGAAACCATTATAAAGCATGAATTGCTTAAATCAGCAAGGCGAATTAATCTTTGCATAGTGACTGAGGACCTTTTTATCAGAGTACAGCTACACTATAATCTAATATGTCTGTCTGATTATATTGATTATGCACAATTGGGTCCATAAATTATTTATATTAAAAGGAAACTAAACTGCTTTTTAGTAACTTTGTTTAAATTGGTTATTATTTGATGATGGACTGACTGTCAAACAGACGTATGGACAGACAACCCCTATTCATAGAGTAGCTTCATTACTGAAAATCACTGATGTCCATTTTAGAGTGTTGTTGATTATTTATGTAATATCAAATCTTTAATTTTTTGCCCTTCGTTAAATTGAATGAAACGTACCTATGAAGACATTTAGGAAAAAAGATAATAGGTAATTTGTTTAGGTACATACATAGTATATTTTTATCTAATTATTAAAGGGAGGAGTAGGTTGCGCTAAAATTCCGTAAAGGTTTGCGTTTTAAGGCTTAAAAATAGTAGTAGAACGGTAATATTCACTAAATATGTGTATTTCTTATTGAAAAGAACTACAGACAAATTTTTTTTAAGCGAAGCTTTTCTATAATTAGGGTCGGTCCGTCCGTCACAGTTAGCACTTTTCGTTATTTTATTTTTTTAAAGTTAACTTAAATTTTTATCGTTCTGCTACTCTTTTTAACTTAAAGCTCACGGATTTTTATCGCAACCTACTCCTCCCTTTATAAATGTTAGGCAATGACAGCCGTTTACTGTTAAAATCACAATAAAGTTTTAATTTGAATACTTTGTTATTTGCGCAGCAACTCTATAACTTGGCTATGTATGTACGTTGACTGTCCGATCATGAAGTTGGTTCCCAGTTCTTGTTTGTAATTGATAATGTAAATGTGATTTATTGGCATTGCATGCAAAAAAAATACTGCTTTTACTGTAAATGAATTTACTGTTGTTCAATACTTCTGTCTTTCTGTCCTGTTCTCAGGGATCTAAAGGGATAAGACAATGGACGATAAATGTAAACATCTCCAACTCTGTAGGTTTTCAATTTTAGTTGAAAATAGATAACTTGGTTATAAAACTTTGGGAACCAGTGTAGGCCCACACCCTACAGGGAGGGAGAGGACATTGGGCTGTTTATTACACTAGTTCCCAAAGTTTTATAAAAACTTTTTCTTATTCATTAACTCAACAACTTTAGGGAACTTGTTTGACTTTTGATTGGTTGGTTCTTCAAGTTGGATGTCTTAACGCTTCCACCAATAATTGTAATCTACAGAAGAAGTGATTTGTTTTGGAATTCACATCAATTTATCTGCTATTGTCTTATCCCTTAAAATCTATATTTGTTCAACTATTTGTTTGCTAGATTACTTTGTCCCATTTCTGATCCTGAATTGAACTTTGGCCATGCAGATAAAACATATTTTATTATTAGGATTATGCAATGATAGGGTTAGACAATCTGACAAAAAAACGGCAGAATTTTTTTTTTCTTCTCGTATTCATTCGAATCCGGTGGTTAGGAACCGGTTGTCATCCATGCAAAAAAACTATGTATAGCATCTTATTATATCCAGCTTTCTACGAATATAAAAATGTTTAATCATAAGATTAAAACCATTCTATATCCGCGGAAAGCTGTTTATAATACGATGCGAGAAATAACTATTCCATGTGGCTCCGAATCCGATTAATTTCCGCTGTATTTTAACTTTTTCTATACCATACAGAAAATTATGTATTGTATTAGATTATAGATAATTTTTTCATGAAATAAAATAAAATCATCAAATTAATTCTTTTTTGTTGGCTAGGCCTTTGCACAAGTAAATCCTATAATTTTCCTTTTATTATCCACGGAAAATTGTCTATAATACGATGAAATAAGTAACTGTAAGTGAAACAAGCAATTTATCTTAAGTAACATTAATTGATAGGTTAGGTTAACTTAGATTCGCCAATGAGTTTGATAGCCCTGCATGTCATTTTAGCTATCCCTGTAAAGTTGAAAGTTAGTCTGTATACCAGGGGTTGTCCTATACCGTTAGGTATTCATAGACATATACATATTTTTATGATATTAATGCGGGTGTGCATTAACTTCCACATTTGTAACACATTATAAAATCATTAGAATCGCATATTAAAAAAAAATTCCTCTTATCCCTTTTAATTTAATTATGTATTTTAATGGATAAGATAATAAATTCATGTAAACCCTGATGATAATTACTTGTGTATATTCAAATTAATATTTGAAAAGTATGGTCTACTGCAATCAACATTCAATAAAAGTACCCAAAGGTTTAGATAACGCATGGTTATGAAACTTTGGGTACTTGTGTAGTTTACAGTTCAATGTCTCCTCCCTTTCTGAATATATTTGATATTATTGCCTTTTCCTTGTATGAAACGCAAGGTAGATGTGCAAATATGCGGAAATGATGACTCACTACGTGTGTGTGTGTTCTTGTGTTAGTATCATTGATTCAATGTAGGCCCACATATGTCGTTAGACCGTATCAAAAGATATTATTCCACCAATGTTTACTAAGTTTAAGGTGTATTCTGGGCTAAAACCCTCCTCCCTTATTTTTTAAATAGATTGAAAATTAAAGGAGTAGGGTAGGTATATTTTTCACAAAGTCCTGGAGTGCCAATACCAGCGTTGCTTTAATTCTGCGGGGATATCTAGTACCCCAAAAATAACCTGACTTAACCAATAAAAAATAACTAAAAGGAATTCATACAAATTGTCATAACAATCATTTTTTGCCTACGATTATACCCAGTAGATTTTAAAACGTGTTTTTTTTCATTATTAAATTTTTTGAAACCTGCTAATGTAGTATGATATGCAGTTTTTAATATTTATTCAATGAATTCTATTAATTGATCAAATATATACATTTATGTATGGGGACCGTTTCTGCGCCTTATTTTTAATAGCCCAGCTTCTCTATAATTAGGGAATGTGTCCGTTCGTATTAAATGTCTGTCCGGCGGTTTTATTTGCCGTCACAAACATTATGAAAAATAAAGTTTATGTTTTTTAAAAAGTTTAGAAATATTTTACTAATTGTCACTTAAACTAATTTTGGCTCCGACCCTAGTATTTAAAGGGGAAAGAAGGGGGTAGAAAATAGCCTAAAACCATACTAGGACTTAGTTAAATCTTTCCTAAAATGTAGAACATTAATTGGCTTAGAAGTTTTCGAGATCTTAATAGAAAAACCGATAAAAACAGTTTATTATAATAGGATACTCTAGGTATATATGTATTTGATAAAGGGGGGGGGGGGAAGTTTTGACACATTTGCGTAAACCTGGCACCTAGGCTTTATCTTTGGACTGAGAGGATAGATTATTAATGATAAAATCATTCTTATATGATGAATTTCACGAAGTTTTAAGATTTTTGGATAGGCCTCCAGGTTTCGGAGCTCCAGGCCTCCAGGTGGTCTCTCTACAGGTCCAAAGATAAAGCCTAGGTGCCAGGTTTACGCAAATGTGTCAAAACTCCCCCCCCCCCCTTATTACAGTAATACTATTGGTAGTGCGAATGGGGCGCTTGTTTAATATTATGGTATGGAGATCGCTCTTCTATGAGTACTACTTAAAATCCTACTTTTACTGCAATACACATAGACATTCTCACCGTCGGTTCGTCAGTTTAGAATGCTTTTCCTTTTACTCCCACAAGTATAATACGAATTTGGTTGAACCCGTGGTAGCTCAACAAATACCCACGCTAAGTATTATATTGCTTTAATCTAAGAATAAATGGCTGGTTATGATGTTCAATCTATATCATATAAGTATATTAAGCACTTAAGAAGGAAGATAGTTTTATAAAGTGTATTTACATTACAAGTGAATCAGTTAAGTATGAAAATATTTACAGGATAAGTGATAATAAACATAAGTTGTGTAGGACAGAAAATGCCCTAAGTCCAAAGCATTAAATTGTGCATAGTGTTAGATCTAGGCACAATTCATGCTAAGTACTGAGGGACCTAAATTTAAACTACAATGCATGCCAAAACAACTAAGTCATTACCTTTAAGCCAGAAGAACTTGATGGTTCGAGAGTCAATGAATAACTGAGATATTTTAAGAAGTGCAAGTTATAACAACAACTATTTATCAGGATCTAAGCCCTTGTCTGTTTAATAAAGTGTTTGTATGTTAAACTTGTGACGTAAATGAAGCTATGGTTGTAGGCATACATACTATTACAGGATGGTTACATGGTTACTTTAACAATAGATATAATGTTTTTATAAGCATATAACAATATTCAATCACATACAGTTTACCATGATTAGGCTAGTATTACCCATATAAGGTATTATATTGGTAAGAATAGACTAATAAATTCGTAAAAACATATAAAAAGTGCCTAAGGGTTAGCCAGAGTAATTGTATCTTGTGCCTGAGTTACGCGCGATAATTACCATGGCTTGTCAATCATTATTTTAGATCAGGTGTAAAATTTATAGCGAATATAGGTAAGTGGACTAGATGCGAAGCATTTCTGTAAAGGTTGTGTTCGTACGTTCAAAGAATTTTGAAATTTGGAGGTCGCATCTCCACTATTATTATTCATATAAAATATTTTGTAGCTAAGCGTAAAATATTTTGTAGCTAAGCGAAGCTGCGCGACTAATAGACAAAATTGTTCTTGTTGTTTTTATACAGGGTGCGCCACATAAAACCGGACTTTTTTTAAACGGCCATAGCATCAAAACTACTTGACTAATATGGACGTTTGACCCCACTATAAAATGCTTAGGTAATGACTTTATAGCACAAAAAAATCTTTGGACGAAGATGGGCTCGTACTCCGAGCTGGCCGCTCTTATGTTCAACAAGGCAGATTCGAAATGCGCTGGTGGTATAATCTAGATTCTCGACTATGGCCCACTAATTCGGACCTCAGCCCATCTGTAGATGAGGTAGAGTTATGTAACTTTCTGGGGATACTGTTAGATACATAAGTAAGACAATAAAAAAGACTAGAGCTCTCTATCTCAAATGACTTGGCTGTAGTACTCCGGCAAAGTGAAATGTGGCAGATTTAGAGATGTCAAAAACGTCAAAAATCATGAAAATTTCTTGATTCTCGACGTTAGAGACCCATATGGAACTTAAAAACTCATTTTAGACTATGGATTGCGCTGACAACCCTGGCTGAATCTTCATGCCATTTCCAAAAAGGTATAGAACGTCGTTCTAGCTCAACCATGGCCCAAGTGAGAGCAGCCGTGTTGAAGGGCAGCTTGAAAGTTGGGTGAATTTGGATCCTGCGGTTACTCACTTTTCTAAGGGAATGGGGCCTCCCAGCAGCCCGATCTTAATTCAATGGACTTTTGGGCCTGGAGCTACTTTGAAGCATGCACCAATAGACGTGCTCATACCACAAAGACCTCCCTTATTGCCACTATCAAGGAGAACTTCGCCAGCTTGGACAGGTACATTTTGACCTGGGCGTGCCGGCGGTTGAGGAGGCGGGTAGAGGCGGTGATTGATCCTGAAGGCGATGTTATTGAATGATCTAATAGTCATATACCTAGTTAGCTTCCCAGTTTTTAAAATTTGATAAAATCTTTAAAATTGACGATTTTATGTTCATTTGTTCACAAATTAGAAAAAGTCCGGTTTTATGTGGCGCACCCTGTATAAGATTTGACATGCCTACTTTTAGGACATGTAACATATTAAATTCGCGTGTGTTACTGTTAGTTGTCAATTTACAGGTTCGATTCCCTGTCCGGAATATGTAATGGTAACTGTTATAAAATAATACTGTAATATTTGTGGCTTCGCCCGTAGCCCCTTAGTTTAAGCCCCTAAAAGGTTTTGTGCCTCTTGTACTCTACAACCTAATTTATTAAAAACAGTCCTATAGGGGCAGTTGCACGAAATGCATTTAAACTTGAATTTAATTAACTGCATATTTTTTCCTGTTCAATGGTTTAAACTACATTTAGAGGGCATATAGTATATAATTTTTTTAAAACGTAGTTTAAAAATATCAAACTTGAATTTCATTTTCTTATAACATATCTATGCAACTTATACAGCTGATTTTCACAAAAAAAACAGCATGATTTAGTGATGTATGATTGTTTGTTATTTATTGAAATATAAAATTATAAATGTTTGATGGTAAACTTGTAACTTTTGCTTGAAATTATTTTTCTGAAATGCACTTGATGCAACTATCCCCTGCAGAGAAGCTTTACTCTATAAAAAATATATATAATAGGTCGTAACCCTGACAGTTAACCTTAAATGACATTATATGACATGATCGAATGAGTTCAACAACATAAAAGACCCTTCCGTGTTGGCAAATTGGACTAGATATGTTCTAAGGGGCGTGTTGCGGGGGGGGGGTGTAAACCTCCCAGATTAAAAAATGGGATTACCTATGCTGGCTCGGGAATCTAAGGGATAAGACAATGGCCGATAAATTGATGTACATCCCCAATGATGATGCATAAAATTACACCTTCTGTAGATTTAAATTAGGGGTTAAAACGTTTGGACATTCAACTTAATCAAACAACCAATTAAAATTCAGTGTATTTCTAACGTCAACGTGAATATCAAAGAATGAGAAAACATTATTAGACAAATTTAAAGACTAGTGTAATAAATAGCCCAATGTCGCCTCCCTCCCAGCTCACAACCCTTTGAAAAAAACCTGTGCATGCATATGTTGTACGATATCTTTACATATGTACGTTAAGGTCTCTTTTAAAACATGTCAAGCTATACATATACATGTATATATTGTATTTTTTGAAGGTGCTAAAATGAAGATCATATTTTACTTCTCACCTTTTTTTCTTTTGATAATTTTAGAGGAAAACGCTGTGCCTTTGTTTGTTACTTAAGATCCCAAAAATGCCCGTTTAATGTTACTCACTTTACATTTAAACTAATAATATAATATTATTTCAGGTAAGATTCAAGACAACCCGAAAAACAGAGCAATAATTGTCATTAAAAGTCATTGTAAGTTATATAAAAGCTCCACACACTAATACACACACACACACATACACACATACAGACTTACAAACAAATCATATTTTGTTTGTTTTAACACATCAAAGCAAAGTTGTGTACAATCGCGTTCGCGAAAATAATATACCTGCAAATTTAGAAAGTTATAATAGATTGACTTCTTAAAAAATATATTAGCATTATAATTTTTGTGTTACATTCTAATGGTACCTTTTTGATATTTTGTTGGCTGTTTTGTTTGCTATGATTGTTTTGATTAGGTCATTGTTTTTAACATATTTTATAAGATGAATAGCATTTTACGCTAACGATTGAACCCCAAGCATAGTGAGGCCCAGGAAAATTGCAACTTTTTTGCATGATAATAATAGGGCCCACCGAATTGGGGCATTTGGATCGTGTAGCCACTCTATATTTATTATTCTGTAAACTAGCAACAATTAAACAAATAAGAATTTCGACTGTTTCCCTTAAATGATAGATGGACTACATTGTACATTGTTTTTTTATTAT
This sequence comes from Acartia tonsa, assembly GCF_053477335.1. NCBI lineage: Eukaryota > Metazoa > Arthropoda > Copepoda > Calanoida > Acartiidae > Acartia > Acartia tonsa. Next base: position 13,955,800 of record NC_137266.1, on the reverse strand, counting down.
TATCTTAAGTGACGTTAAGGTTAGGAGAGACCCACTGGAATAGTACTCAATAGAGATAAAGCCCTGCCGAGTTAGAGACACCGCAGCGAATAAGTTTTTTCTTAAAAAATTGAAGATAAGGATGGTGTATGTGATCAAGAAATTATTTTTACTAAAAAAACTGAAATTTCTCGGTTAAAAACAGAAGTCAATTGACAATTTCTTTTTGATAAACTAAAATAGTATGTCTAAATCAGGTTCAAACCTTGTTAATCTGATCATACAAATGTGTTAGGCCTAAAATATTGTAATGATTTATGAATTTATCATAATGAAATTTTCTGTTAAAGTCCAAAATAGAATTAATTGCCTATTAAAGACTAGGTAACGTATTAATAGTAGGTGATTAATGAGTTCTCAATCTGGTTATTGTTTCTCTGATTAAGGTAGATTTGATGGTTGTACTTCTGTATTTTGTCATTCTTGCTTCTCTATTTTCTCTCTAATGTCTGAAACCTTTTCTTGCTGTCTAATTTTTCTGTGTTGTGTGTGTTAGTATTTGTGTGTGTGTGTGTTAGTATTTGTGTGTGTTTGTATGTGTGTGTGTGTGTGTCTGTGGGTAAAAATATTTCACCTTATGACCTTAAGATTTCCGGTATACCTTGGTTAGCTCACAAACAGGCAGTGCAGCTAGGGATAAAGCAATCGTGCATGGCTCATTTTCGGCAGGTTGTGCTTCAGGGAAGCTTCAAATAGGTCCTGGACAGGTTTTTATGTCTTTGGAGGGGCGGGTAGATCAAACCTCTCAAAAGATGTTGCTATTGAAAAAAAATCCTCTATTCTATAATATATGTATACCTATTGATATACTTTTTATTACTTACTTAAAACTAATAATTGTTGAGATTACCCCTACCCTCTCTCTTTTCTATTGTTTAGAAATACTTTAGAGGCTAAGGGCGAGGCTGATTTTGAGATAAAGACATGGTCGTAAAGACATATGGATGTTATTGTGTATCTGTAATACTTATATTTTTTTTTATAGATATGCAACAAGTTATTTACATATTACTTTATCTGAGGAAAGACTTTCTATTCGCTCTTCTGGGTTTCAATTTCACAGAGAATTCATTTAAAGAGAAAAAAGATTTATGTGTGTATGCTATTTATGATATCATAAATGGCTTTGTATTTTAAACTTTCTAGAGAGCTACAGTTTAAGTTTTTAAGCTAAATAGCTCATATTAAACATATTTTTTGTTGGCTGTTAATGATTTTATAGTTAGATTATAAAATACAAGTGATTTCTCCTCTTAACATATTTGCTTAACGCCAAAGGTTAGTTCTACTCTTTACCTATTTACTCTAAGCAAGTTTCTTGCTACTTATATAAAAATATTAGAAGGTAAACAATGAAATGATACAAACCTTGTTTTGGTTAGGTATGGTTTTGCCGAATTTCACATTTTGATTGTCAACTTTTATTTATTTATCTGATAATCTAAAGGGATAAGACTATGGCCGATAAATTGATGTATACCCCTAATGATGATACACTAAATTACCACTTCTCTAGATTACAATTAGTGGTTGAAACGTTTGTGAACACTGAACTAAATGAACCAACCAATCAAAATTAAATTAAAGTCCTCAAAGTTGTTCAGCCAACGAATAAGAAAACGTTATTATAAAACTTTGGGAACTACTGTAATAAACAGCCTAATGTCCCCTCGTTTTCTGGATGATAGTAACATCATTTTATAGGTTTGAAAATTGTTCTAAATTAGGTAATATTGATTTTATTAGGTAAATTTTGAGATATTCTTCCATAATCTTTTAATGATTTCTATAATTTAATCCTTTTTTTCAAACTTCTTTAGTTGTCGTTTGTATTTTCTGATGATAAGTTTCAAAATAATTTGTGACATTGTTCTATATAAATGTATGTTTAATATCTTTGATCATATTTGCTGCTATCTTATGTCTCATACCTATATTTTTTAGACAAAATGAATTGAAAATGATTGCTAAAATCGAAATATATCTTCATGTCTTAGAATAGTGTATTTTTTAAATAGGTTGAAAAACATACTAACTTTAAAATAAAAAAAATTCTATAATTTATACACTATATATAATATATATGTGTAGTTTTAAAGTTTTTCTTTTATTTACAAATAGGGTCCTAGGACATACGCAGGAGTGGCAAACGTCGGAGTAAACACTTAACCTAACCTAACCTATTTTTAGAACCATCTTATATTTCTTAAATGACTAATTCTCAGGAGGGGGAGGGGGGGGGGGTAGTTGTTTGAATATTCGTATTTAAAGTCATTTCTTTGGACGTGAGCAGGTTTTTTTTTCCAAGGAAAGGATTGTTAGCCCCACCTAATGAACCCCCTGAACTAAGAGAAGTGACCAGAACTCAGTCAGGCATATCTTCTGGTGTAGCTCCTATCATCATCAATCTACGGTGCAGGATGGACGTTGGGCACGTCTCTTGTCTCCCATCCCAAGGTGTAATCTTCTAGCTTTTAATTACAACATTTGTGCTGAAATCTTAGTCTGCCCTGTTCTAATTTTTGTATTTGTCCTTTGTTATTTTTATGTTTGTGTGTGGGCTATTACACAAGTTACAAAACATGTAAAACACAAGGTCTTTAAATTCTTAGGTAGTAGCGCAGCTATTAAATAATTAGGTTGTGTCCGTCGTAATGTTCATTATAAATTAAAGGCAAGAAAAGAATTCAAGCATTTTCTCTTTTTGATATTTACTGTTTAAAAAAAAATTCTTTTCGTAGTCCATTGAGTTTCCTATAATTTAAAAAGCTTTGATTATTTCATGGTTAATTTAGGTATCTTAGGAGATAAGACAATTGACGATAGATTGGTTTACACCCACAATGATTGCAATCAAAATTACCCCTTATTTAGATTTAAATTATTGGTTGAAAAGCTAGGACACCAAGTACAAAAAGTTTTAAGCCACCGAATAGATAACGTTGTGATAAAACTTTGGGTACAAGTGTAATGTCCCTTTTCTGCATGGTTAAATGTAACATTTACTAAACCCGTGTTAAAGATGTTTTTTACTAATGGACAAAATCATCCTTTTTTTTGAAAAGGTCTCTAAAATTAGGCAACCCCCAATTTCCTGCAAATGAATCAATGTGTAATGAAAGGTTGACTTAATTGATATACCCCCCCCCCCTTACCATCCCCCAAATTCCACATTTCTATTTGTTACCCTAACATCCCTTTACACCCGCCCCCCTAGCTCCTTGATTTTAATACATAATTAAGGCAGTCAGATATTGCCTTTTTTGAGGTAAAAGGGGGAGGGAGGTTATTTTAGGAAAAAAGTAACATGTAATTGTAAAATTTAAAAAAAGTTGTTTTTATTATTATTATTATTATCTTAATTATTTTTTTTCTAGAATAGATGTTCCAGTTGCTCTATGGATTTTGTCTTTGCATAAAGGAACAGGGTGTGTGTCCGTCTGCCTTTTGTCTATGAAATTTGGTATATCTTATTTATTGATAATATGGTTTTTGAAAACTTTTAAAAATCTTTCTCTTTGATTCATACCTGGCCGTGTACATCTCTATATGAAGGAATGAGATGTTTAGGTTTTTCCATTTCCCAAAAACTTCAATGTTTTTTTCGATAAGTATCAGGTTTTTTGAATCAAAGTTGTTAAAAAAATTTTAGACACATTTAAATATCACTTTCATCCATGGAGGGCGGGTCGGAATCACCTTTTGAATGGCATGGCATGAAATGTCTTCAAATATCGTTTCAAACTTCCTTTAAAAATTAGTTAAGGAGGGAGGGGTAATTGGCTTGTAGAGGCATGGGGGAAATACGGATATTTGGGAAATGTAAATTGACTATAAAAAAATGTAATAAGACAATTTAATAAATTGATGAACAACCCCATAACAAATTTTTCCTTCTGTAGAATAAAATTATTTGTTATTAGTTTGGCCACTGCCAGGTTGAACCAAACAATGAACAATTAATAGAAGTAGAATATTCTTTCTCGTATGCATTCGAATCCGGTGGATTAGAACCGGTTCTCTTCCATACGAAAAAAACTATGTCTAGCATCGTATTATATCCAGCTTTCTGCGAATATAAAAATGTACAATCATAAGTTTAAAACCAGTTTTTTTAGCCCGTGCCTTCGGCCCCTCGGGGCTAAAAAACGGGTTTTAATCTTATAATTGTACATTCTGTATCCGCGGAAAGCTGTTTATAATACGATGCGAGAAAAAACTATTAAATTTCGGGTACTATTTTTATTTATATTAAGATGCTATTTTTATCAAACATATTTTTATGCGGATTTTTGTATCCCTTTATTTCTGCAGCGAAGAGTAAGAGCATGTCAATTCAAAGAATCAATTATTACCCTCTTTTTATTTCTTTAATGAGGCCTAAAAAAGGGAAGGTAGGAACTTTTTGGGATGGGGGATGGATGGGTATCTTAAGTTTGTTGAATGAGTTGATCTATGTTACCGAGATCTTTTGGGTACAAACTTCCAAATAGAAGTATATCATATGCTTTAATAACGACTTGTGGCCCTAATGTAGAATATAGCAGAGATTTGATGAGAAACATCCTAAGGATCCAATCTAAAAATAAAATAGCCTAAAGCCATCCCAAGACCTAGTTGAAGCTTCCCTGAAATGGAGAACTTGATCGGTTTAGTAAGTATCAAAATCTGAAACTACAGAAAAAAAGACCTTACTACTTTAAATAATAGGATCGATCATAACGTTTTAATGTACAACACAGGAGATGAGACAATGGACGATAAATTGATAAACATCATCATAGATGATAAACGTTAGTTGGGACACTACAAGTTTCAACCATACAATAAAAATCAATAAAAGTTCCCCCTATTTTTGAGCCAACGAATGAGATAACGTGATTATAAAACTTTTCAGTAGATTTCTTATCTCTTTCTTTGAAATGTACATTAGTTGAAAAGAAGTAATATATTGAAAGCCCTATTTTTAATGGCTTTGAAATGGGATTAGTGAAGTAAGTCTGTTTTGACTACTTTTGGAGGTTATTTTTGAAGCGTACAGCTTCTCTACTGTTTGATTATCCGTATATTCATCTCATGAGCACTATGATATCAGTCCTTTGTTAATGGCGGATTTAAAAACAAAAATATATTTTTTTAATTAAACTAACGGCTGCGGCCTTAGTATTTAGGGACTGTTTAGCCTAAAAACATCCCAAGACTTTAATTTATAAGACAAATAGACTAAAACCATCTTGGGACCTTTACAAAGCCCTCGTAAAATGGAGAACTCAAAAGTTCTGTGGCATACAGGATCTTAACGGAAAAACATAAAAAATCATGCTTTAAATTAACACAAAAATTGATTTTTATTGTTATCTAGTAACATACATGTTCAGCTTGTTATTGCTGCGCTCCTTATCAATATGATTGTCCTTATTTTCATTGTGCTCAGTTCTGCATTTAGTTGTGGGAATATCAAATATGAACAAATTATAATTAAAACAAGGATGACAACATCCATAAAAGCGAAGCACTGAAACGGTAGGACAAACGGACATTAACACTTGTCAAAACTAAATAAGCAGAATATAATGCATAAGCCAAATTATAAGTAAATTTGTTAAAAAAACTGTTTGATTCAGGATAATGTTTATGGACATACTTACATTTTTAGGACTTGATTATAGAGTTGCTTCGATTATTACATTATATTTTGTTGTCCCAGGAATCAATATACCAAAAATCAGATCAATCAGATGATCAGTTCACATAAAAATTTGTTGTTAAAAAGTAAAAAAATCAACATGTTTAAAATGGACGTACGGACATTTTGGTAATGATTATAGAGTTGCTACGCTTTCTAAATCGTACCTAACTATTAAAGGAATCACCATGCAAAATTTGAAATCGATAGGACAATTCTAACATGCCTAAATTAATGAAAAAAGCTATCCGTGACGGACGGACGGACGGACCGACCCTAATTATAGAAAATCTTCGCTCTTAACAAAATTGTACCTATGTCAACGAGGATATAATTATCCGAAAAAGAATTGTCTTAGATTTTGATAAGTTTTGCATAGCTTGGCCATTTTCATCTGATTTTCAAAACTATTAAAATTAAGACTAATATAATGTGGCTTTAAGCTTTTTCAATTCAAATGCTAAAGCTTGAAACTTTTGGTATTTTAATGAAATTTGATTGGTTGGTTCAAAACTAGAATATCCGATTTTGACAACCAATAATTTCAATCTATAGATTGGATAATTTTGTTTATCATTATTAGGGATGTATTTAAATTTAAAGTTTTTTAAATTTGTTTTATTAATAAGCAATAATTATAAAACCTTCGTCTAGTCTATTCCATGATTTTACTATAAACTCATGTAATTTAAAATCTGGGAAACTGCTTCTAACGTTTGTTCTCATCACTCATTGGCCGTATAAAATGTTTCTCATAAAAGATGTTTATTCATTTCCTATTAATTTTATGAAGAAGTAATATTATTCTGTTTCAGTGCTTCACATGGTGGCTTGGTTGCTTTGTACGATTTTAGGCTATTTTTGCCCTATCCTTCGAAAACAGATCACGCAAGCGGCGAAACATCTAGTATATTATGTCCATATTATAGTCTCGGTGGAAAATAGCCTAAAACCACGAAAGAAAGTAGAAATGTCTGTCAATTAAAATTTTGTAAGCTGGTGGACTGATTGGTACAGGACTAGGGCAGATATTAAACATTAGCATTCTATAATTGATATCAATAATGAAAAAAAAATGCCGTATAAAGTAACAGTTCGGTCAATCAGAAAACTTTGTTACATTGTGTGATAACTAAATGATAAAATCATAAAAATTCCTTATGCTATCGCTATATCCTCCCCGTTTTACTTTCCCAACGACGAGAGAGTATATACTAAATATATGTTTGCTCATTTTAAATTCAGGGCTGGTTTTAGCATATTTTAATTAATAATATGATCATTTCGTTAATGCGAAAGTATTTCAAAAATAGGATAAATAACGATGACAACATACATAAGTATCGAAGTATAGAAATCAAGTCTCCGCTGTAGTATTATAGAAAGACAGACTGACAATGCGATTGATAGAGTAGATGTTCAACAGTAAGAAGATTCTTCACATAAATATTCAGATGTCTATCTTAAATAGCAGCCCAGATATTATCCTTAATTGCATTTTCGACTGCATGGTAATTTGACTTTATGCTTTTTAAATTTGCGTACATTTTTGGTCTACTGTGTCTATGTAATCGTAATGATATATTTAAATTATTTACAAATGTATTTATTATTCGTCAACTCTTCACTTAAAGTATTTTAAATTGCCTAATACTCATATTAGGGTTCCATTTGAATTTCACCCCCACTGGATTCCACCCACTAGCCGCTAGATAATCCCAACTAACAAGGGGAATTATTCTATAAATAATGTGACTTTAAATTATACTGTTATGAAAAAAAAGAAATTTAAAACACTCTTACTTAAAAACTTTGGAGCTTTTCTATTAAATCTTCATTTGGCTGTATAAACCTTTAGTGTCAAAACAACTATTTTTATCTGCATTAGGGGTAATTTTGTTTATCTTAATTCGAGATCCGTGATTCAAACCACCAGTATAACCCCTCCCTAACAGGATCCTAACTACAGCGTGGAGACATCAGTACCTAAATAACTTAATTAAACTTAACCTAACCTAACCTAATAGCTATTACATTAAATCTGTCCAATCCCGTGTGGTTGCAATTCTATGTTAACCTGAATTTATGCATGATGACAGAATATTTAAATGATAAATATATGCACCCCTGCGGGCTAAATAATTAGTCAGGAATTGAGATGGGATAAAGGAATAGGTTAATGTCACGAAAGATATGGATATTTGTACTTAAATTAATTTTAGATATGTGCTATTAAGACTTTTAACTCAGTTTTAAAATTTTTTTCTAGTATGGCTTCGAAACCAATTAATATTCGATTGATTAGAACTGATTCTCAGTCATTCTGAAAATTATGTACCAGCAAAATCTAAACAATTTTCCACAAATACTAAAATAGAATTATTGTATTAATACCAGTTTTGTTAGTCAGGGCATTCGGCCCCTTATGGCTAACCAAACTAGCATTAATCTTATTTTTTTAATATCCACGGTAAGTTGTCTGCAATACGCTGCGATAAATAACTAATAAAGATATTCTACTTGATTTTAAAACAAAGATGACAACATCCATAAGTAGCGAAGCACAAAAAATCGAATTTAGAATACGTATAGGTAGATTTAAAAGGTTTTTACCAAAATCAAGAATAGATTTATTTGAAAAAATAAACATGAAACCTTGTTTTATTTTGTATGATGACGATGGTCTAAGTAAATTATATAAAAGATGCTCATAACAATGGGAAAAACTATTTTGATACTGATATCCCATAAAAGTTTGAAAATTGGATCAAAATAGACAAAGATATGGGGAAATATGTAAAACATATAAAAATAGCCAAAAACCTGATAAAAGGCAGTCTGGCCGCCATAGTTGTTTACTTAAAACGACAAAAAAAATTAATTTTTAAATCCTTAACTTAAAAGATTGGGAAAATCGGACCATATATATTGAAGATATGGAAAAAAGTGTTAAATACATAAAAAATAGCCTAAAACCTGCCAAAAAGGCAGTCTGGCCGTCATGGTTATTTTCTTTAAAAGACAGGAAATTTAATTTTGATATCTATAACTGAAAAATTTTTGAAAATCGGAATATAAACACTGAAGATATGGAAAAAAATGTTAAAAATATAAAAAAAAACAGCCTAAAACCTGCTAAAAAGGCAGTCCGGCCATCATGGTTGTTTTCTTTAAAAGACGAGAAATTTAATTTTGATATCTGTAACTGAAAAATTTTTGAAAATCGGAATATAAACACTGAAGATATGGAAAAAAATGTGAAAAATATAAAAATAGCCTAAAACCTGCTAAAAAGGCAGTCTGGCCTTCATGGTTGTTTCTTTAAACGACGGGAAATTCAATTTTGATATCTGTAACTGAAAAAATTTTGAAAATCGGACCATAAACACTGGAGATATGGAGAAAAATGTGAAAAATATAAAAATAGCCTAAAACCTGCTAAAAATCGGTCCGACCGCCAATGATGTTTTATAGTTAATTGTGCTCCTTAATGGTGGGAATGTTGTCAAAAAATTTCAGCATTCTATCTTTTATAGGAGCTGAGTAAATCCCATTTCCCCCATAGCGTTACGGACTGACTGACGGACGGACGGACAAAGTGAATTATAGAGTAGCTTCGCTACTAAAAATAGATAATAAGCAATTTGGTTATGTATTTATTTAGAAACTTAACTGGCCTTAACTGGTTTAGCATAGCTGTGTTGCACTTAAACAAAAAAGCATATCCTTAAAGACAAAACATTAAAGTAAAAGAAAAGAGGGGGCATATCATGTAACCCACTTGGGGTTTACCCTTTGCTGTCCCTGTATTAGGTCTTTGAAATCATCTAATATTGTCAGAAATATATAGGCGACATAGGCGAGTCCTTACAAGAGAACAGAAAGCAATTTGCTAGCAGACGAAAAGGTTTTCTACTGCTTCGGTTGACTGGATTATACATCTATACTTAAACATTTATTTACAAATCTATAGACTCTAATTAAATGAATCTGCTCTATAAATTACAGACTTACATATGCCTATATTCCATAAAATTATTTGGGGGGATAGGGGTGGGGGGGAATCATCTAAATATTGATTACAAGATAGTTTCACCTACAAAATCCCAAGAATTTTTTCAAGTTCATATATACACACAAGTTTGTCTTGTTTTATTGTTCATAGCGAAGCTTTTCTAATTTAGAGTAAGACTATATGTCCATTTGTTATGGATAACAGTGGTTGTTAATTTAGGCATGTTATAGGGTCGTCTTATCGATTTTAAACTTAGCATGATGATTATTGTAAAAGTTGGGTAAATCCTAATACGATTATGATAATTTTATTAAAAGCGAAGCTTTTCTATAATTAGGGTCGGTCCGTCCGTCCGTCCGTCCGAGATAGATAGCTTTTATTCGTTAATTTAGGCATGTTAGAATTGTCCTATCGATTTCAAACTTTGCATGATTATTCCTGTAGTAGTTGGGTACGTAGCAACTCTAAATCATTACCAGAATGTCCGTACGTACATTTTAAACATGTTGATTTTTCTACTTTTTTAACAACTAATTTTTTGTGATCTAATTATCCGTTTGATCTGATTTTTGGTATAATGATTTCTGGGACAACAAAGAACAATAGTAGAAGCGAAGCAACTCTATAATTAATTCCTAAAAATCTAAGTATGTTCATAAACATTATCCTGTATCAAGCAGTTTTTCAACAAATTTACTTACAATTTTGCTCCGACTCTTTCGATACTTTTATATTCTGATTATTCAGTTCAGACACTATACAAGTGTTAATGTCCGTTTTTCCTACCGTTTCAGTGCTTTGCTTTTATGGATGTTGTCATCCTTGTTAATCTCTGTGATTACGTCTAAATAAAGGATTTTAATATAAGGCGAGAAGTGACTGGAATTGTTAAATACTTTTAGCCAAAAACTTTTGAAAATGGAATTTTCCCTGGAAAGCAAAGATCAGCCTAAAAGGAAAAGAATATCTTAAAACAAATTGACATCATATTACTCTTTGGTACATTTGAATTGTTTATTACTTAAGACTAAGTAAAAGCTTCCTTTAAAAGATTTTAAAAGAGTCAAATAAGGTATCTTATTATTTATAGGAAATATAAAAGATAAGTTGGCCTTGATCTGTTTAATTATTTGTAGGCCTGGGTGGGGTATTGATATTCTTAAGATAATAAATAAATCTGATATTTAATTAATTTATCATTTCTATATTATTGCTGTTAACAGCTTTCTGTGCTTTTGTATTGTAAAGTATTTATATTTTTTGCTGGGAGACTGTAGATTTTACTGGCTGGCATAAAATTATTAAATTTTGATTGGCTAGTTTTCAACTAGTAGTATTCAAACTTTTAAACAACAAAAATAATAATCTATAGAAGGGGTAATTTTGTGTTTTATCATTTGGGATGTATATCAATTTGTCATTCATAGTCGCAGTGGACCAATTTTACCTTGTTTTTCATATTATCTATCCCAATGTCTGTGTGGGCCCGTAATTGCTCGAGTTTAATAGATGACTTTAATTCTTTTCAAATGAGTCTACAATAATAATAACCCTCTCCCAAATAAACCGTCAGAGCTTTAGGGAAACCAAAAGCGGCCTTAAATTTTAGAAAAAATTCTTTAATATTTATCAATACAAATAGAGGGAAGGATAAATAGGCTTTTAAATGGGTTTAAAAATTTAATAAAGGTCTCTAAAGTATAACATAAGGTATTAAGCGAAAGGTGTTGAACTAGGCTAAAACGTTGCCTTTTGGATTTTTAAAATGAGTTTTCTTAGATATATAAAACAAGGTTTTATCTTTGATATACAGCTTATTAATGACTTTAATTCATCAAAAAGCAGATTTACTATTGTAGAAAGAGTAGGTTTATCTTCCCTTCATCCCTAATAAGACCAATATTTTCTACTTCTAAGAGAAAAAAATGTAAAAATCATTAGAAATCTACAATTAACTTTCAGAAATTCAGCCACCTAAGGTAGATATCAAAATAAAACAATGAAGAGGAAAATAATTTTCAATCGACCTATCCCTATCTCCCTGGAAGACTAATATCTGTGATACATCTGAAATAAAGATTATCTAAACATGTACAGGATATCGGTTCTCATTTCTTTAATGATATCCTAAGTCTTTTCAAGTCAGGAATGAAAGGGATTTTAAATTGATTGGACCCTAGAACTTTATTAATATGATTCTCTTGACCTATTATTATCTAAATAATAGACCTAAGGGGCTTTTCCATTTAGGGGGGGGGGGGAGGTAGTGCCACTAGTACATTTGTTGGATAAAAAAACTTGGGGTATAGTCCCTTTCGTGACAACGCCTCTTAAGGGGCGTTTCGTCGTATTTTCACTGTTGCTTTTCTCCTATTTCTAGTTCCTGTGGGGGGCTCTAACCATGTGGGACCAATTGCCTATCACTGCGGGACAAACACCTAACCTAAAATAACCTAACAAAAGCTAATTGAAAATACGACGAAACGCCCCTAGAGGCGTTGTCACAAAATTTGTTCTATCAATTTTAAAACAAGGATTAGTGGGATGAAGGTCGAAAATGAAATGGGTAAAAATCAGAATATGACACAGATAAGGTAGCATATATATGTAGGAAAAATATTTTTTTTACTGCCTGTTTCCTTTTTAATCCCTGCTTATTATACTGTCTTCCTTATATACTTTATAGGCCCGGGTATTTAGGCCCTGGCTGGAAATTAATCCTTCCACAAATTTACGGTAATTATGATGACAATTTTAGGGACTCCCGGGATAGGACAATGGATGATAATTTAATCTGCCTCCCAATTTTCTCATGTAATATTTTTCCCTTTTTTAGTTTATCAATATTAGGGGGAATAAAGTGATGTAGATTAATTTGCCTCTCTCTCCCTGTGAGACACACAGCAAGATAATAAGATGAGGCCCTTTAAAGGTTAATGATACTTAAATATCTTATAAAAACAAGGACATTTATTTTCATCAAAGGGGAAGGCAATTATAAACAAACAATATTAACTATGCCCCTATTAATTAAGCTCAGTAATATCTGAAGACTATAAAAAACAGACAGTAACCTAAACCTAAATACAAAATTAGTCTAAAACTTAATTAATCAGATGGACGAACTGACTTAGTTGTAGAGTAGCTACATCATTAAAATGGGGAAGTCTCTTATATTACTTTAGACTCTTTATTTAAGGATAATTTGTATATTTTCTTAACGCCTATTATTAAGATACCTAGTTTGTTTCTAAAACAGTACAGATACATATTTAAGCGGATTAGTCCTTTCCTTACACAAGTTTGATGTTTTTATTAGTTATTTTAATAGGTATAGCTGTTTATCTACCTGGATCTAATGCTGGGGACTTTTTTTGTCTGCTAGAAATTTGCTTTCTTCTCTTTTGTAGCGCCTTGGCTGTGTTAATATTTCCGACGCTATGGGCTGATATTCAAAGACCCAGTTGAAAGTCGGCACATTGTCCACGGGGTTGCACATACAATTATTTAACCTCTTCCCCCTCAATTGCCTTACTTCAATATTTTGATTTTATTATGGAAATCTATGGATAAAACTCCCTTCTTTAAAAAAAAATCTTCATGTATCCTATACCTTCTTCTTAAAATGATGATGTATAATTAAGTAAAGAATCAAGGATGTTAAATATTAACTTTAGAATCTGTATAACAGTAAAGGGACTGTGTACAGACAATTTTCAACAAATATTGAAATAAAAAAACATAAAACCAGTTTTTTTGCCCGGGCCTTTGGCCTTTCGATGCTATGGAAAAGTGGTTTTAATCTTATAATTTTTCTTTTTTATATCAGCGGAAAAATGTCTATAATACGATGCGATAGATAAGTATTATTATCATTAAAATTTGTATGTATACTGTCTCGTAGTTCAAGGAATCCTTTTCCCATTAAAGTGACAGGTTCTATGATAAATTGAGTAGGTATAAAAAATTATGATGAGAAAATGTGGAAATCTTTGTAATTTACATAGTACACACTCACACAAATTTTTGTGGATTTTATTATCAATGCTCAATAATTTAATCTTGACTGTCTGTCAGAATGAGTAACTGCACGTAACGTAATAAAAGAAAGGACAATAAATTGATAAAACTGCAATTTTTCACAAGAAATTATTGTTTGCTTATCGTGGATGTTTTACTTAATTTTTAACTTATAGGTAATAGGTAAAGACTCACTTTAATGATTTTCATATAGCTTCACATCTTAATGTGGTGAAAGTGCTATAGAAATATCGTAATGTAGGAGCAAAGCACACTCAGAAGCAAAACAACAATACATTGAGTGTAGTGAACCAAGTTTCTTTTATTACATAACAAAATATTATGAACTTGGCGGCCTTTTCACCCATTTTTCAAAGGATAAGGGAAAGTTAGATGAGGTTGTTGTAATGAAATATTTGTTTGTATGCTTGTTCATTTAAACAAGGATGACAACACCTATAAGTAGAGAAGCACAAGAAAAACATGGACAAACGGGCAAAGTGATCTTACATATGTTCAATGGTCATAAAAAAGAGAGAAAGAAGAATATGAAATTTAATTTTTCATGACCGACGAACCAAGAAATTTGAATACTGAATGTTCTTTGGAAGGGTGTATCTTACCAAAGGATCCCAGCAGTCTGTCTTTAATAGCAACTTATAAAATCAAACTTACCCCATAGCATTACGGAATGACGGACAGACAAAGTGAATTATACAGTGCTTCACCAGATAGAATTTCAATAAATTAAAATGGGGGGTTTTTGTTGTTTTTGGACACGTTTTAGGACAGGTTTTATTAATTTTAATTTTGTATATTTATTTCCCTTTATTCATGAGCTTATGTAGAGTGAAAGCATTCCTTAGTTTTGTGATCATTGACATACAAACAACTCCATTGTGAACTCATGTCAGGGAGGTACGGGACATTGTACTGGTACCCAAAGTTTTATATTATACGTTATATACCAAATACTTTGGGTACTTTTATTTGATCTTGATTTAAAGGTCAAAACTTTTCAGCTATGAATTTTAATATGCAGATGGGAAATCAATTGTCTCATCCCTGCCTGAAGTAGAAAGGGAAACGGGTGCACAATAGACCACGGGATAGTTTTAAGCTATTTTATCATTATATTTGAGTCCTTAGGATAGTTTTCCTCTTCCTCCTACCCATTTTGATTACAGATGCCCCAGATGCTACAGGCGCAGCCTATATAACTGACTCAATTATGATAATTTAATATTGCTATCTCTTGATATTTGAATATCTGCCTATGTCTCATTAAAATCACCAAACCGCTCTATAACTACTAACAAAAATCCGATTGATTCGATTTTTTGTATACTGAATCTTAGGACAAAAAATACAATGTTTTAAGCGAAACATCTCTATAATCAAGTCATAATAAAGTAAATATGTCTTTAAACAATATCCTGTATTTATTCAGTTTTCTAACAAATTTACTTACAATTTTGTTTGAACTTTAATACATTTATGTTCTAATTATTTAGTTCTGGCAATCTACACGTGTTATTGTTCGTTTGTCCTACCGTTTCAGAGCTTTGTTTTTATGGATGTTGTCATCCTTGTTTGAATAAATTTATGAAAGTAAAATTTCTAAATTTTGCCATTTTGATATGATTTTTATCAGTTAACCTCATGGCAAAAATCTTCCATTAACATTTTTGACATGTTTTAATATCTACGTAAACGAGGACAATTACAACCATAGGTTTCGCTGCTAGAATGATTCAAAGCAGTAAAAACTATACAAAAGAGATAGGATGTCGGTTTTGTGTGTGTCTGTTTGTTCTACAGTTTCTCTTTACAGTGAAGCTTCTTATAGGTGTGATATTTTTTTATTATCTATACATAGGGTGGTATCTCAACCCACCCAGAAAAAATCGAACCTAAAAAAAATTTGAATGCATTTTTAAAATTAGTCCTTGAGTATATAAGAAGAGTTATTTGCACCTGACTAACGAACTTAGGAACGTATAATTGTAGAGTAGCCTCGCAACAAAGAATAGCGATCCACCCTCTTAAATTTGTCCATTTTGGCCATCCCTCCAGCTAAATTTACAATATAAAGTCATGGTGTGTATTCACTTACACACATGTATCATATTTTATCCATCCCTCTAGATATATTTACAATATAAAGTCATGGTGTGTATTCACTTACACACATGTATCATATTTTATCCATCCCTCTAGATATATTTACAATATAAAGACAGGGGGTGGTGTGTATTCACTTACACACATGTATCATATTTTATCCATCCCTCTAGATATATTTACAATATAAAGTCATGGTGTGTATTCACTTACACACATGTATCATATTTTATCCATCCCTCTAGATATATTTACAATATAAAGTCAGGTGGTGTGTATTCACTTACACACATGTATCATATTTTATCCATCCCTCTAGATATATTTACAATATAAAGTCAGGTGGTGTGTATTCACTTACACACATGTATCATATTTTATCCATCCCTCTAGATATATTTACAATATAAAGTCAGGGGGTATACCTACGCTTTCACACATGTATAAATTTTTGGCCATCCCTCTAGATATACTTACTACTTGAAGTCAATAAGTGTCATTTTTTAGCCATCCCTCTAAATTTGTTTACAATATTAAGTAAGGGGGTGTGCATTCAATTCCACTTAGATATCACTTTATTTAATACTAGCGGCTACGCCCCTAGAGGCCTCTAGGGGGCACTTGAGGAGGAGAGAGTCGATTTTAAAAACCCAATTTCTTATTTTAGATTTTAACAGAAAAATTTTTAAAAATATTTTTTTTTTGGGGGGGGGGGGTTGCCCCCCCCCTCATTTTTAATTTTAGGGGGGATTTTTCATTTTTTGGGGGGGTTGGTTGTGTCCTACCCCCCAAGAAAATAGTTATAAACCTTCACGGGACCTATGAGAAGCTACCCTGTTAAGGAGAACCCGATCGGTTCAGCGGTTAGCGAGATCCTTTGGTACAGACACACAGACACACAAACAAACAAACAGACATCCTGTTACTTTAGTATAAGGATTCCGAAGTGCATATTTTTCAACAGCACGAACTAACTAACCCCTTAAAATTAACATTAAAATATTAAAAATAAAATATACTACAAACATTATTTTTATGAAAACCTTTGCCTTTAAATGTAAATAACGGTAACTGTCCCCATTTTTAAATAAAATAGATTCTGATATAAATATAAATCTAGTCTTCATTAAAAAAAAATAGATATTTTCTTGAATAATTATCTATCCCCCACGGCACATTGATATGAACTTCGCATTCATGGACAATCAAAATCTTTTGGACATTTTCTTGACTCCACCCAAAACCAGGGGGAAATTGATAGAAATAAAAAGTGATTTCGTATGTTTCTGATTCAATCCTGGTTAGTATTATCATATAATCGTAAAATAAAAGTATGTGTATGTATGTGTGTGTATCGCTAACCACAGAATCTATATGGTTCTTCCTTGCAGTTAATCTTCTCCTAGGGTCACAGCCGCTTGGACACAAAAATTAGATCTAACAAAGTCTTTCCATTATAAAATTGATAATGTTTCATGCCATTTTCGTCTTATTTTTCCTTTCACTTTTTTTTCTGAATAAAATAGTTAAGGTTTTCAAGGGTAAACTTTGTTTTTGGGAGAATTAGAACTTTCAATGGATAGGTAAGGATGGGTCAGTTTTGTAATTGAATATGTTTATAATCACTCCCCGCCCAGCCCCTAATTTTCTTGCTTAAACATATTAATTTGAATTAGTAGAAATGATATTCAATATGTCTTGTTATTTATAAGTGAAACTATTCTACATTTTTGGTGTTCGTATGTCAGTCTTTTGATACCTCATAACGGTTAGTTTTGCTTTAGCCTTTCTATATATTATAAACATTGTATTTTAATTTAATCTTTGTGAATATATCTATAAAATCTAGTATCACTATGGGTTTTAAACAGATTTATTTTCGCTGGATTAGAACGGGTTATGAGCCATCCTGAAAAATCATGTTTCGTATTATAGGTAATTTTCTACGACGAAGTACAATAAAATCATACTATTGATATCAGATTTGTTAGCCAGGGCCTTCCTCTAACAAAACTGGAATTAATCTTCCTCGTAAGCTTTCTACGATGTGCTAAAAACCATTGAGAAATTTCAAGGTATAGGCTAAATTTCTGTTCAGGTTTACATATTTTTGAGCTTCGATGTAAAAGGACTATCAAATTTTACCTTTCATATAACATGTCATTTTTATGGTTAATGTCATGCTTGTTGAAAGAAAGTTAGATAGGGGTGGGGGGAGTAGATAGGGGAAGTGGTGATTTTAGTGATTTTCCATAACATATCTTCTTTGGTCGTATTGGAGGGGTAGAGGGAGAAGAAAATAAACAAAATTTATTTAATGCAAAATTTCAGAAATTATAACGATATAGAAATTAAAATTTCAATTTTCATTGATTATCTAAATCTGGTAGAAAGGGAACATTCGACTTGAAATTATATTTATTAAAAATTTTTACACGCATATTCTCTCAAAGGTGCCCTTACTTAATGTTTTTTTTTATTAAATGTTGATTTGTTGTTTAAACCTCAAACTTTTCAATTTCAACAATCTATACTTTCAATCTACAGAAGGGTTAACTTTGCGTATCATCATTGGAAATGTACATCAATTTATCCATCATAATTTACCCCATCATAAGATTCCTATTATTACTAGACACTAATCCAGCTGATTGGGAATAAATCATAATAAGATTAGAATAAAACTATAGAGGGGGAAGGGGTTAAATAACTGTTCCCACCCCGTGCAACTTGTCCTGACTTTAATTGGGTCTTTGAATATCAACAAATAGCGTCGTAAATAATTAAAAAGCCAAGTCGCTACATAAGAGCAGAAAGCAATTTGCTAGCAGACGATTAAGGTCCTCAACATTGGACACAGTTATACATCTAAATTTTTGGATTTATTTCAATGTGTTTATATTAAAGCGCATATTTACCTATTTCTTTATCCATAAAACTGTGTGTATACCGCAAAGCGGAAAGAAATATATGATGAATTGAATGGAAGAAATTTTTAAGGTGTTTCAAAATAACAAAATTCATTTTGTTAATGCAATATTTCTTTTTCGGGTATGATATTGACATGTTTCTAAGAGCGTAGTCATTCTACAATCTTTCTAATCTGTATCAGATTTAGTTACTATCATTTAAATTACATTAGAAGAGAAAAAGGGACGATAAATTGATATTCACCCCAAATTTTGAAAACCAAAGTTTAAATTGTTGGTGTAAAAACTTTGGACATTTTTGTTCAACCCTAACAAAGTTAATTAAAGTCCCTAGCGTTTTTCAAGCAACGAATAAGTGGACGAGTTTCATTGACAGTCCAATGTCTCTTACATATTCACTGGCAAAGCATTGAATATTTTTGTAGCACCATATTTAGGAGAAGTATTATAAAGGGGATGGGCTATGTTAAAAGATAGATATAGAAGTCTAGAAGTCTTAAATTGGAAAGAAATGTGAACATATGATGGGTTTTCTTCTTTTTTTTATTAAAGAAAGCGATTATTATTTTTGACAAAAATAATAGATTTAAGCTTTTATTTAGTTTTATGGGACTTATAAGAGTTAAGACATATCTTAGGCTGCTTTGAAAAGGCGTCTTAAGCTAATAAATGTCTATAACGTTTTTGCGGCTGCGTTCTTGTTATGTATCTTCAGAAGATTAGTATGGCTGCTACTTTGCTGATTGTCAAAATATAAAGAAAGAATGCTGTGCATTGCTATTAAGGGCGACTGCTGCACAGCAAATCACAGATTTTCTTTAATGATGGGACATAAGTTTTTTATAATGTTCTTCCATATTTCGGCCCTTCCAAAATATTTTAAGGGAAGGGAAGAAAAGGGGACGTGGGTTTAAAAACAGCTGTATAGTTAATGGTTTGTAAATAAAGGGAAGGAGAAAATGAGGGAAGGTTGACGAGTTATTAAGATCTTACTTACAAAGTTTGAAATTTAGTGATAATTATCCCATATTTTATCATTTATTTCAGTCAAGTAAAGAACCGTTCCTATTAAAAATACTATGCCTTGGATGGCATTACCGATTGCCCGCTTGGTAAAGGTAATTTTTTTTCGGTGCTTTCTATAAAAGTGTCTAGCGAGCCAGAAACCTCGCCCCGATATTTTAAAATAAATCCTTATACTAAAGTAACAGGATGTCTGTTTGTCTGTATGTTTGTACCGAAGGATCTCGCTAACAGCTGAACCAATCGGGTTCTCCTTAACAGGGTTGCTCTTCATAGGTCCCAGGAAGGTTTATAACTATTTTTGGGGAAGGTACCACCACCCTCCAAAGAGAAATCGCCCCTAGAAAAAATCCTTCCCCACACAATCTTTTTAAAATTTTTCTTTTAAAATCTAAAGTAATAAATTGGGTTATCAAATTCGACTCTCCCCTCCTCAAGTGCCCCTTGAGGCCTCTAGGGGCGTAGCCGCTAGTTGATACTAAACGGAGAAATATATAGGTATATTTTTTTGATTGTATGACTTATCAAGGTCTTAGATCTGTTGTGCCCTATAGCTCTTTCTTTCTACCTTCCCTGTCCCCAATATAACCTAACTACTATATAACTAATATACAAAAAATGGATCAGTAATATTTGACATAAAACCACTTCACATAAATTCATTTCAAATAAAACATTTGACATAAAATCACTTCACATAAAGTTACATTTGACATTAAAGTAAATTTGCCATAAAGGAACACTTCACATAAAAACATTTCACATAAAGGTATATTTGAAATAAAGGTACATATGATATAAAGGTACATTTGCCATAAAGGTACATTTGACATAAAGGTACATTTGACATAAAGGTACATCTGACATAAAGGTACACTTGGCATAAAGGTACATTTGACATAAAGGTACATCTGACATAGAGGTACACTTGGCATAAAGGTACATTTGACATAAAGGTACATTTGACATAAAGGTACATTTCACATTAAGAAACCTAACTATCTAAATAATATACAAAAAATCTCTTTATTTTAATATGATTTACAAATGATGAGAGTAAATGTCTCTGCTCGACTGGCACTTTGAGAGAAATTACTAATTCTTTGTACATTGTCCAATCCCATGATATGCTATGCTTCAGTTAATTTACCAACCTTACAAAGAAAATCTTTGAAAGCCACATGTCTGAAATCTTTTCATTCATCTGTAGGATTTTCCCAAAGATAAAAAGTTCCTATTTAAAATATGTCCAGCTATCTCCCCCTGTTAGAAAATTTTCCATTGATCTTTCGATTATTTTCGATTTGTATTTGATTTAATTTAAGTCAAAAAACAAGGGATAATACAATTAACGATTAATTGGTGTACGTACACCCCCAATTACCACAAACATAAATACCCCTGCTGTAGATTGAATCTATTTTTTGTAAAGTTTGGAGCTGATGGTTTTCAGTACCCAACAAAGTTTTAATGAAAATTTCCAGTTTTTTAACTAACTTAAGAGGAAATTCAGAAAGGTCTATGGCACTTAGATTAATTTACACAATCTTTCTTCCATTTAATATTTTTAGCTTCCATGGGCTGAATTTTACATATCAAAATTAGAGAACAAAATTGACTTACCCATTATTGACTTATTCCTATTTAATTTGAATTAGCGGTTCCTTCTATACCATCTAAAGACTCTGTTTTTAGATTGGGAGGGTGAATAGAAATAGCCTAAACCCTTCTAATACTTTGAAACAAAATAAAATAAGACCTTGTTTTTAGATTGGGAGGGTGAATAGAAATAGCCTAAAACCTTCTAATACTTTGAAATAAAATACAGTAAAACCTTTTCGGGATCAATTTGAAGCTTCCCTAAAAATTATAACTAAATTGGTGCTTTGGATAGCCAGATCTTTACTGACAGACAAAATAAAACAAAATGAACTACTTAGCAATTGATCAAATTCTAACGCCAAGTTTTACAGGGTTTAAAACAATATGTATTGTTGCTGTACTTTTATACTTTTAAGGTTTCTTTTTAACCGTTTTATGTCAAAAGATTATTGAAAATATTTTGACGGGGGCAAACTAAAGAATGGAAAATGCTACCGGGCCCTTTTTATAGCACGCAAGCCATGTTCTTCAAAACACATTTTGGACTATTTTTTTTTTACAAAAACTGATTTTTAAATGATAGAATAAAAGGTACTATTTATGTAAAACTTGAAATGATGATTCTTATGATTTTTATCAATTTTAAAGAAGGTGTTTTTAAAGGTATTACTTTTCATATAGCTAAAATTTAAATACCGTGGCAACTCTATAAATCTTGCCGCTGAGCTCATTTAAAAATACCTTATTTGACCAATAATATGAAAATATATTCTCTTAAAATAATAGTGTTTATCAATTCTTTTAATTTTATGGTTTTTGTTTTTATTGGTGTTGTTAGGCTAGTTTTATATTTCTCTTTATTTTTGTCATGGACGTCTCCGTTCTTGTTTTATGTTTTGACATTTGATATTCATCAAATTTTGCTTTGACACATTTTTTGCTAGAAGGTTTTACAAATATCAAGAACTTTTTTGTAGCACAGCTTTTCTATAATTTGGATATGACCGTCTGTCCGAACGTCACTCCGTTTGAGTACTTTGAATCTACGCAGTAAAATACTGAGTTGTATTAGGATCCTATGCAGCTTAATATCAAACATTCAAGTCAATATTCTCTCGGAAAATTTTCGACCCATCTATAAGATGTATTGATTGGTTTGCTCAAACTAGCTGTGTCAAACCTCCAAACAATAGTTTTGCATAATATTTTGTGTATTACCATTCGATAAAACATTTACTTAAGATCCCTAGTGAAATTAAGAATTAGATATGACATGAAATAGCCTAAAACCATCCTGGGACCTATTTAAAAAAAGTTATCTTAAATAGACACCTTTATTCTTTTAGTAGTTTGTGAGATTTTACCGGACAAAAAAAACACATAATAAAAGAGGATATCCCATCTAGTTACTATTTTATTTTTGTCTGTTCTTCCGTTCTACACCCAAATTTGTTACAAATGTGCAGCTACTCCCATTTTGTAGTAGCGCAGCTACTATATGAATAGGTTCTGCCATACGTCAATCAACGCGATAAAAAAATTTATTTTAAGTGAATTATTTATAACTAGCGGCTTCGCCCCTAGCCTCTAGGGGCTTCGCCCTATAAAGTTATGGGAAGTCAACCCTCCTTAATAGAAATATTCTAAAAAATTATTCTTTGTTTAATTACTCTGTGGTAAAATTAAACCCAGGTTGTGCGCTTCATGCAAAAAAATTTTCATTTGTACAAAAAAATTTCAATTCGTAAAAATTGCACAAAAATCAAAATTTAAAAAAATTATTTTTTTTTTGGGGGGGGGGATTCATGGGGGCTTCGCCCCATGTTGCAGTGGGGTTCCCCCACCCCAATTACTGGTTTTTGTTTACAAAAATTTTTAAAAATTAAAAATTTTGGAAGTTGGGATTTTTTTATTTTTTGGGGGGTTGGGGTGTCCCACCCCCCAAGAAATAGCTTAAAACCACCAGAGGACCAGTAGGTATATTCTCAGAAGGGTAGAGCCCAATTTGATCAGCAGTTACTGAGATTTTACAAAAAATGTAAAAAAAAAATTTGGGGGGTGGTTTTTTTATTTTTGGGGGGGTTGGGGGTGTCCCACCCCCCAAGAAAATAGCCTAAAACCACCACAGGACCAGTAGGTATATTCCCTGAAGAGGAGAATCCGATCGGTTCAGTGGTTACCGAGATCTTAAGGGACAGACAGACGGACAGACGGACAGACATCAAGCTACTTTGTATTATAGATTAGCGGAGAAGACTCTAGGAGCACTTATGGTGGTGGGGGGGGGGGAGGGTAGAATTCGAAGTAATTTTTTTAAGAGAGGTTTGAAGATACCCTTCCCCAAATAGTAAAAACTTTCCCTGAAACTATAAGAAGCTTTACTGTAAAGGATAACTATATCGGTTCAGTGGTTAGTGAGATCCTTCTCTACAGATAAAAAAGGCTACTTCTTTATATAATAGGATACCTAATTTCACTTTGAAAATGTAATTTTCTCACTTGTTATTGTTGCGCTACTTGTGTACATAATTGTCCTTGTTTCCTTTCCAACACAACCACACCCTGCCTAGTCTATTTATATGTCTTGAAGGTTTAATTAATACAGATGGTTCCAGGCTATTTGGGGCACAACAGAGGAGGGGAGGGGGGAGGATGTCCCCTTCCCCGCTTCTCCTGAAAGGGGGAAGTGCATGTTACAGGTTATAAGGTGAGGATGAGGAGAGATTGTCATTCTAGCGAGAGGGGATGGGGGTGGATGCTGCCTATAACAACACATTAGAGGGCTTGTTAGAGGTAGGATTTAACTGTCACAGTGTCTTATAACATTAATAGGAACCACACCAAAAATTTGGGGTAGGGGAGGGTGAAGGGTATATTTGGTGTTACTTGAGGGGGCAATTTGAGTATTTCCTCAATGGTTTTGGAATCATTTTACATTTTAATATTAATAAGCAACAAGTCCCCCTGTCAAAAAACAGTTATCCTATTATATAAAGTAGTTAGCGTTTTTTGTCTGTCCCGAAGTATCTCGCTAACCGCTGAACCGATATTGTTCTCCTTTACAGTGAAGCTTCTTATAAGTCCTGGGGAGGTGTTAAACTATTTTAGGAAAGGGTGTTTTCACCCCTTCCCCCCCAAAAAATATTTTTTTAACTCTTTTGAAACCCATATTTGAGGTAGGATGATGTCGACTTTTTCCCCTCCAACCTTAAGTGCCCCTAGAGGCTTCTAGGAGGGTAGCCGCTAGTGTTCAGTATTATATAATATTAGTTATTATATTTTTTCTTTCTTTTATTCATTACATTATGACTTTAAAGCGGAAATAAAATATATTGATCCTATAAAGAAAATTTTAGACTGAAAATTCGGAGACAAATAAACTTTAATGGACGGACAAACAAAACCTTTTTATAGTGTAGCTTCGCACCTAAAAGCATTTCCTATCAAATATCCAATTAGTGTTTTATTATGAAAATATTATTTACTAAGTATATTTGCGATTACTTTTATTTAATGAAATCTTCCAATTTTTAACATGTACAAAACGGCCTGCTTAATTGCTTCAAGATCCATGTCAGATCTATATAGGAAATAAATGTCTATAAACGAGCTCAAGTTTTCCAAGGAATATATGATTAAAACTCATAGTGCTCCAATAATCCATAATAAACTCTCATTGCCCAGAACGATAAGACCCATTATTTTACTTTATTAAAAATAAATTCATTTTTTTCATTTCATGTTGCTATTTACCTTATATTGATGTATTTAATTTCTAATCATAAAAAAGAAAATTTAAATTTATAATATGATAAATTTAAGAAAACTATGTTTTAAAAGAATTCGATTGTGGCGACATTTTGTGTGTTCAAATATTAAACTAAAATTGTAATCATCATCATTAACCCTTTGGTGATGGTAATTTAAAGAAAAAAATATAATTTAAGAAAATCTTTTAAAAATCATTTAAATTATTAAATATTTACTTTCTTTTAGATAGTAATGCCGGGTGAGGAAAATAGATTTATTGAGAAATAGATATGCATATAGAAAACTAGCCAATAGGGAGATAATTATATCGAGCCAACTCTAGTACAACATAGAAATAAAACATCTTTAATCATTTAACAATTGGCTATAACAATTTAACTGATTATTAGGCGTTTTTATCAAAGTGCCTTGTTGAGCACAAATACCCCCCTCCGCTTATTTTTTTAATAAATCTAAAATATAAGGGGGAAGGGATGCTTTTCATTTGTCTGTTACTTTAGATCAGGTTGGTTAGGTTATATTTGGTATTGGATAGCCAGAGCACCATAGATATATGTCCCGTATGGCTAGGGTCCCCTGCTCTGGTTAGGTATAGTAGACTCCCTCCTTTTTTCAATTTACTTTTAAAATAAGGTGGGGATTTCAGTGCTTGGTGGGCTCTTTATGTGGAAGCATCGGTAATTATTTGACTCGTAGATATTTTGAAATAAACTTATTATCATTCACGTTCAAATAGCTCTCAGATTCTAGGCTTAGAATTCAAGGGAATCTTTTTTTCTCGTATTCATTCGAATCCGGTGGATAGGAACCGGTTCTCATCCATACGAAAAAACTATGTCTAGCATCGTTTTATATCCAGCATTCTGCGAATATAAAAATGTACAATCATAAGATTAAAACCAGTTTTTTTAGCCGTGTCCTTCGGCACCTCGGGGCTAAAAAAACTAGTTTTAATCTAATAACTGTACATTCTATATCCGCGGAAAGCTGTTTATAATACGATGCGAGAAATTACTATTCTGTCCCCAATTGTTATAAAACCTGATTGAAACTTTAAAAGGAATCTCACTTAAAAATGTTAACCCACTAGGTGGCATAGATCTTTTATTATAAGAAGCTTTGTTTCTTGGCTGTACTGTTTAATTTTCTAATGATAATTATGGTATTTAGGTTTATTATTACCACTAACCAAGCCTATTTTACAAGGGCAAGTGACTTCTAAACTAGTAAGCTCAATATTAAAAACATTTTAGTGGAGGGGGTCTGGGGTGCTATTCTTCAATAAAAAAGATAATAGTTATTTCTCGCATCGTATTATAAACGGCTTTCCGCGGATATAATTCGGTGCTAGACATAGTTTTTTCGTATGGATGAGAACCCGTTCCTATCCAACGGATTTGAATGAATACGAGAAAGAATATTCCCTGGGCATGTAAGAAACTTCACTGAAAAGGAGAATAAAAAAGGTCCAGAGGTAAGTGATATCTTAAAGTACAATTTGACCTATAAAGAGACAAGTTACAACCCCCCACTGGATGATAGGTTTATATCACATACAACTAAACTTTATTATAGAGTAGTTTTATTATATGGACCCAATGTATTTATATACACATAATCAATAAATCCACTAATGTTTCAATAATTACCTATATGTCATTAAAGTTCAAAATTACCCACAAGTAAAATAATTTGTATACCTATTAAAGTTGTTAATATTATGACATCACATCTGAGTTCTTCATTTTAGGGAGGCTTCACATATGTCCTGAGATGATTTTAGGTTATTTTATTTTTGGATTCATGTCTTGTAATGCTTTAATGCTATTTTTAATGTAGTAATATTTGAGGGCTGAAACTGTTTAAAATAAAATTAACCTTTAATGTACTCTCCCTCTATGAATTTTGATTTTTAATTGTTTGGTTTTATAAAAAAAAAACATTTATTTAAGTTAAAATGAATATTTGAACATATTTTCTTCAAATTATCTATTAAAAGCAGGCATAAATAAGTTAGTAAATAGTTTTTAAAAGAACGTTAAAGAAATATTTTTAGGTGTCCTTAGTATTTATAATAAATTAATGATGATAAAAGAATACCTCTTCAGTAGATTAAGTTTACATTCGTTGGCTCAAAAGCTGTGGTTACTTATATTAGATTCTGATTAGTTGGTATATATTTACAGTTCCATACTATGCAACTATCAATCTACAGAGCAATTTTGTTTATCATCATTGGGAATTTAACGTTAGTTGTCTTTTTCTTATTGCAACAAAACACTTTTCATATGCCATTGACCTACCCCCGTATATTTTTTCAGTTTACTGTTTTCCTTTCTAAACAGGGTTGTGTTCTATTCCATTTTCCCCCTGAAATCACACACACATACACACACACATACATACACACACAAACATACACACACACACACACACACACACACATACACACATACAAACTACAAGAGGAGTAATTTAGTAAATTAGAGTCTAGACTTTATTTTGCTGCCAATCAAAATGATAAAGGGGCACCTTGTACACCTTTGCAGCGAAGCTGCTCGATAATTTTGTTTGTATGTACGTCCTTTTTTTTGTAGGGAAACTACTTGTACACCTTAGGGGCGAAGCTACTCGATAGTGTTGCTGGTTATTGCGTCTTTTGGAGTAATTTAAATGATAAACAATCATATAAAATAATCTTTCGTTTTAGGTATGTACGTACTTTGAAGAAAAAGCTTGTAAACAACTGGGAGCTTAGCTACTAAATAACTTCCTTGTATACGTGCGTCTCTTGGAACAATCAAAGGCTAAATTCTTTATGCTGTGCTGAAAATGAACATGTATGTTCTTGTTCCTATTGTTGTATTTTATTTACATGACTTTTCCTTTATTTAGATTTGATAAATATTAAATTGAGCAATAATAGCCACTCTATAATTAAGCTTGTATGTTGTTTGTTTTAAAATGATATATTTCAACTTTTGGAAAAAATATCATACATATTAAAATAAAAATCATGAACATTCTACATAAACATAAAATTACTGTGCAATAATTAATAGCTATTTAATACAACACCAAATATTAAATAGCTATGGGGTTAGTAACGCCGAGAAGTTATACATACGTGTTAAAAGTTAATGATATATGTCAATTAATAACGTTCTCATTGTCTATATATAGATACTCACAGTGGACAAAACTGTGGACACAATGTTATAATATAGTTAAAAACATGATAGCACATATAAGGCAAATAGTTAGAAACAGGTGAATAATATAAAAACAACAATAATGATAAAACATCAATAATATTCAACTGCTAGGAGTGTTACATAGATTGATAATAATTAGATACACAGATATCTCTATATTAAATTGAGCAATAATAGCTACTCTATAATTAAGGTTGTATGTATGTTTGGTTAAATTGGCTATAAAATAAGGAGTAAATTTAGAAAATTTAAATTATACAGAAGCTTAGA
The DNA here is from genome assembly GCF_053477335.1 of Acartia tonsa. Taxonomy (NCBI): domain Eukaryota; kingdom Metazoa; phylum Arthropoda; class Copepoda; order Calanoida; family Acartiidae; genus Acartia; species Acartia tonsa. Next base: position 13,927,105 of record NC_137266.1, on the reverse strand, counting down.
CAGAAAAATATATATATAGAGTTAATTAATTTAATTGCAATTGTCCTCTCCCGCTTTAAGTATTATATATTTAAAATGAATCTTAACCATAGTTCTTAAATTAATTTTAGAGGATATAATAAATTTGCCTTTTGAAAGAGATTGAACAAGGATGACAACATCCATAAAAGCGAAGTACTGAAATGGAAGGACAAACGAACATTAACACTTGTAGATTGTCAGAACTGAATTAGCAGAATATTCATGCATCAGTACAAACAATATTTTAAGAAAATTTGTTGCATTGTTTATAGAGATGCTATGCTTATAACATTGTACCTTGTTGTAATAGGAATCAGTTTTCAAAAAATCAGAAGAATCGGATAATTTTAACATACAAAAAATTGTTGTCAAAAAAGTTAAAAATCGACATGTTTAAAATGGACGTATAGACATTCTGGTATTGTTTATAGAGTTGCTACGCTTTCTTAGTTGTACCTAACTACTATAGGAATCATCATGCAAAGTTTGGAATCGATAGGACAATTCTAACCTGTTAAATTAACGAAAAGAGCTAACTCTCTGTGACGGACGGACGTACGGACGGGCCGTCCCTAATTATAGAAAAACTTCGCTTTTAAAAAATGTCTGGACAAATTTGGGGCCTAGCATAAGAAATGATTAGATTTGAGAATTGACCATTTTACCTAAATTCAATGTCCCTATTTGAAGCAATAAAATATAAATAGTGATTAATAAAATTTATATTTGTTGGGGTGTTTGGGGGGGGGGGGGATGAGATTTTTTCTAGGGGCGATTTCTCTTTGTAGGTCGACTTTCCCAACATGGCTTCAAAACTGAGTAATATCCCATGGGTACTGAGCCATACTGAAAAATCACGTATTGTATTTTAGAAATTTTTCAACGAATAATAAAATATAAAAATAATTGGAATTTAATGGCATAATATTTTTTTACTATGAGAGAAAGCTGTCTATAATACGATTCGATAAATGACTAATTCATTACCTAAATGAAGATTTGCTGTGAAGGAGGTTCATATCACTCCAGCCGTTAGTGAGATCTTTCGGTACAAAAATACAGATAGACAGATGAACATCTATTTACAAGACATAACATATATTGTTTGCATGTGAGAACCACGGCTCCGGCTCCAGCTCCGGCTCCGACCTAAAATCAAGAAAATCTCAACATATTTTTTTTCTCGCCAAGTCTATTTTGTCGTTTGAAGGTTTTAAAAGTTTAATTTTTGATTAAAATGGACTTGAAAAAACTTAAAAGGGGCATTTGCACATGACAAAACAGAGTTACCAAATAATAATTAATAAAAATCTCTTTTTTTACCTAACCCAGAGCCAGAGCCGTTTTATAACGAAAAAACGGCTCCGGCTTCAGCAAAATATGGCGGCTCCACGGCTCCCGGCTCCGGCTCCTCAACGCTGATTGGTTGTCTATTTTGTACCGTCTTTGAAATCTTTGGAATGAAAATAGAGACTAAATTGATTCTAAAGTTTTTGGATTCCCAGTATTACAGAAGGGTTACTGTCAATAATAATCTGCATTTGTTGCGTGATTATGCATGGATATAGTAACTATAGGCACCACTTTTAGAGTGGCTAATTGGATTCTTTTCAAGTCCATTGTTTACTAAAACAATTTGTTTAGCGTTGAGGAGCACGCAACTAACTTTACCTTTTATGGACATAGAGAAAATTAGTGTGGGGGCCCTACCAACAATTTTAACTTGTATACATTATTTGCAGCGTAGATACTCGATAAATATGGAGTGACCGCCCGTCCGCTTCAAAGCTGTCAAAGTTTGCCCCGAAGACCTGTACGCATTCTTTTACAACTCGAAATACACATAGAAACTAGGTACAATTTCACAAGTCCTACTGGATGGACGAACTGGCCAATAAATGAGGTCCATATTAGCAACCTAAATTGACGACAAATTTTCCCCTTTCAATATATCCACGTATTGTATATTCATTTATGTGTATGTGAAAAACTTCGGTATTTCTATTCCTATTTACAACCCTTCATATTTCCATTTTAAAAAGGACTATTAGTTCTATTCTCTTTCCTTTGGTGTTAATCTTGTTTTGGCTTTGCTTTAAAAAAATAAATGTTTTCATTTCTCTTAGTAAATAAAATTATCAACTTAATTTGATTATATTTATTCAGACAATTAATTTATTATCACCTAACTAAATTATTAAAAAGTATAAACAATGATGATTAATTAGGCAAATTTTTAACAGATTACGTGCTTCTTTTTATAAACAAACAATAAAACATATTTTTAGTGAAGCTGTTCTATGATTGAGTATGTCTGTTTGTCTGTTATTACGTACTTTATAGTGTTTTAGATGCCACCCTTTCCCCTTCTTCCATTCAACAGAACATCTTCACTATAAGAGCTTACACATTTTTACCGACAAACAGATATAGACATTAAGAGATATAAGTTTTCCGGAGTTTTAATGTAGGGAGTAGATTTGAAATCTGCATCAAATTTTAAGGATTTTTTATAAAATTCGTTTTTTGTATAATTCTTTATCTAAAAGCGGAAATACATTTTAAGTTAATTAATTTTGACCAATAGGATAGTTGGATTTTAAACTACCTGCGCTCTAATTGGTTGAATGATGTACGACATCCAATCAGAGCGCAGATTTTTTAAATCCACCAATCACGGATGCCAAAATTAATTAACTTAATTTGTATTTCCGCTTTTAGATAAAGAATTATACAAAAAATGAATTTTATAAAAAATCCTTAAAATTTGATGCAGATTTCAAATCTACTCCCTACATTAAAATTCCGGAAAACTTATATCTCTTAATAGACATAATAGCTTTATAGAGTAGGTTCGCTAATATTAAAGGAAAAGGTGCTTAATTAAATTGGTGTAAAAGTAATTCTTAATAGTGAGAATGTCGACAATTCTCAGTGGGCGATGGTATTATCATAAGTAAAGGATGCAATATAATATTTTTAAAGAGCTAAAGATTCTCTTTAATTTGCTCTTTTTTCTGAATTTACAAGATGGGTATTTATCAGGGATCACATTGACAATAGTTTTAAAGTAGTTTAGAAACTTTTTAAATTTCTATTTTCGTGTTTTCTAATTAAAATCTCAGACCCTCCCCCCCCCCCTTTAACTTCCTCTCCGCAAAATATTTACTTTCCTGCCGTTTCTAAGATTTTCCTGGACGCAGCAAGAATGTAAGGTGTGACAAACTACTAAATTAATGTTAAAAAATTCTCTGTGATTTGAGCTATGTTTTTGGGGTCTAACCTATTAGCAATGAGGCCTATTTATCTGCCTCCCAATTTTTATTTTTGATTCAGTTTGCTTGTTGGTTATATTTTATATCTGATGTAAATGTCTTTTTAACAGTCCATTAACTACGTTACCCATGGATTTTGTCATCCTTGTAGAATTATAAATCCACCAAGATGCAATGTGGTTGGTTTATTGTGTCCTGCTTTATTTTAAACACAATGCTCGTCATATTTTAACAATGACAATCATGTCTAGAGAAAGCGTAGCAATAACGAGAAAGGTACAGTGGGTTAGAACAATGAAGCTTTTTAAATAAGGTTTTCCTTTGAAACAATTTAAAATGTAACTATTATTAATAGCTTTATATTTTATGCTAATAGCTAACAAAATTGTCCTATAAGTAATGTATATTCATTCATATAATTTTTGGTATTGTTTGTGATTAAGGAGTTTTTATTTTATTACTCCATCATTAGTGGATATCAATGTCTTTGTTTTGTAAGGGAGAGAACATTGTACTGTAAAATATTCTGGTACCCAAAGTTTGATGCACATGTTCTCTCATTCTTAAAAACTTTGGGTGCTTAATTGGTAGATTCAACATTGCAGTGTCAAAAGTTTAAATCTACAAAGATGTATTTTTGCTTGGATGAACTTTAATTCATTGTCCATTGTCTTATTCCTGCGTTGTTTCGCATTTTAAAAAGTTAAGTTTATTGCGCATGTCTTGTTTTTCAAGACACCCAGAAAGAAAACTGAAAGATCACAAAGGTTGATCTTGATTTCAGCTTTATTTTCACACTAGTAGAGATTCTGGAGATGGCTGGCAAACTTTTGTTTCATATATCCACTTTTTAATATAGGTTATTGAAAAAAAGGGGCGGCAGGTCAGCTGAATTTGAGTTGCCGATTGTTTACACAATTTTCTCGGTGTTTCCTTATCCTATCTCAATATATACTACTAGCTAAAAAAGCTTTAAACTTCAAAAAAATCAAAATTTGAAAAAATAAAATTTTGAATGTATACTGCATAAATTGTTTATACATTCAAATTTAGATTTTTCTTTTGGAAGTTTTAAGTTTTTTAGCTAGTAGTAAATATTGAGATAGGATGAGGAAACACCGAGGAAACTGGTTACACAATCGGCAATTCAAATTCAACTGACCGAGTGGCATGGTTTTGAATTTATATTTACCATGTACCTTAAAGGGTGTACATATAGAAAAACAAGATAATCATTTTCTATAGATTAAAATTATTGGTGGAAAAGTTTGAATTTATTATATCAGTACCCAATGTTATAAAGCCAACTTTGGGTACCAGTATAATTTACACCGCAATGTCCCTGTCTCTGTTTGATACTTACAATTATCTACCCTGTCAAAACTTTATGCCTCATGTCAAATTTAATTTTGAATGATTTATATCGACAATTGACATAAATAAAAATGATAATAGCTGACATACTTTGGATTATAAGAATACATTCAGAGTTTTTTAAAAGTTTATTATTCCTAGGGATGGCAATCCATCAAATTTTTGGACCAGATTCGGATTCAGATTCTTACAAGAATCCGTCAAAAAAAATTACGGTTTTCCCGCAGATTCCAGATTCTTTTTTTTTTGCGGATTCGGATTCCAGATTCTAGTAATATTTTAAAAGGCTTTTTTTTAAATTAGAAAATTTAGGTGCTACATATGTCCTAAAAATTAAAGTTCTTGGTGTTCTCCGAGAATCGAACCAGATTTTAAAAGATTTTATATATAATGATGATAATCTTTGCCTTCAAAAAGTGGGAGTTGAAAGAAAAAACTCAAGACGCTAATTTTAGCCTACCAAATAAGAATCCGAATCCGCTTTTAAAAAACGGATTCCGATTCGGATTTCAAACTTTACCAAAAATTAGGTGGTTTCCAGATCCCGGATTCGGATACGGATTGCCAACCCTAATTATTCCACAAGTATTTTAACTTCTTTTTAAAAACCTCAGCGCTCTAGTAATTCTAATCTATTTTCACAAGGCCCCACTAAAACATTGAGGGAAAAAACCTACACTGGTTTCTTTCCAATCTTTTTTTTGATGATTTCTTACACGCATAGTGTGTTCTAGTTGAAATATATACAAGTTGTAAAACATGAAAAATATTTAACATTTTATAAGATAATATCGTTTTTTTGGTGACAATTATAGTATGCTAATTGTTTAGTAAAAAGAAAATTATTAGGTTCTTTTTGTCTCTACTAGCGGCTTCGCCCCTAGCCTCTAGGGGCTTTGCCCCAAGGGGTGATAAAAAAAAGTTAAGGTGAAATTCGTAAAAAAGAAAAAAAAGGACCAAGGAAATATCCTACATAAAAAAAGGACCAAGGAAATCTTCTACAAAAAAAAAGACCAAGGAAATCTTCTACAAAAAAAATGGGGGGTATTTTTTTGTTTTTTGGGGGGTTGGGGGTTTCCAACCCCCCAAAAAATAGCTTAAAACCACCACAGGACCTGTAGTTATATTCCCTGAAGAGTAGAATCCGATCGGTTCATTGGTTACTGAGATCTTAAGCTTCAGACGGACGGACGGACAGACATCAAGCTACTTTGTATTATAGATGATAATCAGTTTTATCTATTTTCTTAAGGCACCATATTTATAGAGATTTTTAATTTTCTGTATTATAGTTTACTGTTCCAGAGAAAAAAACATTTGTCAATCAATTATGACTTATTTTCTTTCGATGCCTTTATTTATAGGTATATTATTTTTTATTTTATTACATTTTTTTATGCTTTTTTTTATTAAAAAGTTTTTTTTTTACTTTTCTATTACTGCGCTTGTTTTGTTACACCTTCTGTTATGAACAAATTCTTACTTGATTTCTTGTCAGCTGTGCGGATTTTTCTGGATGTTATTTTTTTTCAAATAATTTAAATTCTATTGAGCTTAGTATTTTGATTCAATAAAATTCACAAAGCAATAATTGAATACAATTTTTGTACTATAATAATATTTTGGAATATTTAACAAGGATGATTCTATTGCAGTAAAGCTTACAGAAAATAAAGAAAATCTTTAAATTCAGTAGTCTATCTCATATAGGAGCTAAGTAAATAACATATAAAAAAATATAAATTAGATGTACCTAAGAGCATTCCATTCAAACCGTCGCGTCGATCAGATTGAGTTATAGAGAAGATCTTCACAAAAATACATCACAATTACTTTTCAGGACAGACAAATAGACAAAGAGAGTTATAGAGTAGCATCGCTACTAGAAAGAAAATTGAATTTTCCTTGTGTGTAGGTTATTTACAAGTTTTTTCGTGTCAAAAATCGTGTTGTTCTTAAAAGTTAAGAATCTTTATAAGCATTATGTGTATCATAAAATTATGAATTTAGGGTCTAAAATGATCTATAAAAAGGTTATTACATTCATGCTGTTGTTATTTTAAACAAGTTTAAATAAATCCATATCTAGGGGAGTTTTTCTTAAAGGGAACGTTAGCTTCTACTATTATTATTATTATGCGATTATTTGAAATTATAGGTTAAAAGTATCTTTTTTTTAATTTAGAATGTCAATAAACTTCAACGTAATATGTTTAGTTGGCAACGGCGGTTTTTTGGCAGTCGCACATGACCTGCTAATAATTGCTTAAAAGTATGAAAATATTTAAAGAATTTTTTCACGTTTAACTTTATCGTCCTTGGTTATACATATGGATTACATATACATATATAGAGAGTAACTACGCTTCATTCAAAGCAAAACAGCGAAAAAAATAGCTCTAAATGTATGAAAAGAGTTGTTACTTTGAAAGCGTTTTCACTATGTACAATCAAAGAAAGAATAAAGTAAAGGGTGTTTCTCTCTCTGCTATATGGATTTCAGGGAGATAGAGATAGATAAATGATTTATTTTCTTAAAATAAAGGAGAACACTGAAATCATTGCATCTTAGATGTTATTTAAAAGCAGATCAACTCTATAACTAGGTAGGTTATATGCCATAAAAAGCAAAATGACAGAGAGGAAGGGTATATTATAATGTAAATTATACTGGTACCCGAAATGTTATAAACATCAGGTTAATTTTTGTTTGCTTAAGAACTTTGAGTACTTTTATTATGGTTGGATCAAACAAGCAGTGCACAAAATTTTCAACCATCCTTGTCTCTAAGTGCATTGAAAAGTAGACAAATAGCTTAAAACCATCACAAGACTTAAATCTAATTATAATATAGACTAAAAACACCCAGGTTCCTAAATATGTAAACCTTCCATGAAATGGAGAACCCAATCGTTTCAGTAGTTTTTGAAATCTTAAGTTACAGACCAAAAAAACTTCACTACTTTTAAAATACTGAGTGCATACTACCTGAATTTTCATTCAGATTACTGTTTCTATTTTTCCAGAAAATCTGCTTTATTTATGTATACAATTATAAAGGGATTGGTTTGGGAAAAAACTTTCTTTATGGACTTTTTATTCAATTTGTGCATTACTCAAAAAAGACAAGGAGAATTATGTCCAAACAAGATTGGGATTTTTAAAAAAAATCGTTTCAAATTTTAGTTATTATCAAATAAATTGAATTTTACCCCCCAATCATGATAAACTAATTATCCTATCTGTTAATTAGAAATATTTGTGGAAAAGTTAGGGCACTTATAATTTATATCAAGCAATCAAGATTTATTAATAAGCCCCCGAAGTTTTTAAGAGAATGTGTTTGTAAACCAGTTTAATTTACAGTCAAATGTCTCCTCCCTCTCTGATTTGACAAATCAATAATTATAAACAAGAGAATTATAGTTGTATACCACAATTAAAGAGTAGCTGCGCCATTTTAAAATGAGTTTGGGATGTTAGTTGAATGGTTAATTCAATGTTATTTCTTCTTTATCTACTGTAATAATTACGAAAACATACCAACAACAAGAATGACAACATTAATAAAAGCGAAGCTTGGCAAATTAGATAGACAAAAGAATATTAACAGCGTCAGTGCTTTTAGAATTTTCTGTATGTATGACATGTCTCAAAATATATATGTATAAAACTTGATTATAGAGTTGCTTCGCTCATAACATTGTGCCTTATGGTTCTAGGAATCAATTAAAAATTAAAATTTTGTGTTATACATCATATCAAAATATCAAATAATAACGGTTATATGTAGAATTCTTATGCTTTGTATTCTTTTACAGGAATCATAATGCAGTTTTAAATCGATAGAACAATTTTAACATGTTTATGGATTTCGTTGAGTATCTTTGTATCTAAAAGAAAAACAAACAGGAAAACATTATAAAAAATATATTTCTTTAGGTAGTGTCCAATTAAAATCAATGACATAGAACGAATTGAAATGATTCATTATTGAAAATAAATATTTGGAATGTCGCAATTAAATCTGCAATAATGCAAATCAATATTTTGCTCTGAGCGTAGCTACTCTGTTGTTTGCTTTTTATGCAAGTTGAAAAAAAAACAGTATTTATTACAAACCCTATAATATAAAGTAATAAGTTTATTTGTAGTGTAGGATCTCGATATCCGCTGAGCCTATATGGTTCAAGTTTATAGTTAAGCTTTTCATGGGTCCAGGGAAGTTTTTTTAAACTATTTTGAGGGAGGGTATCTTCTCCCTCCAAAAAAAATGACCCCTACATTTTTTTACTTTTTCTTTTTAAAACTCAAATTGGAAATATGGGGGGTCGTTATTTCCTCTCCCACCTTAAGTGCCCCTAAAGGCTTCTAGGGGGCGTAGGCGCTTATGATAAAAGAAAACAGTATTTTGTAACTGTCTTTATTAGATATCAAAATATTTTACCTAAAAGCCGAAGAGTTTTTATACTTGAATCATTGAATAGTGAGTCTTATTTTATATAAGTTATTAGCTCCGCTTTGCACGGACATACTATTCCTTGTGTGTTTTCATGAATGTTAGTCATTACAAAATACAAATGACCAATTAAAAGGCAAATATTTAAATTAATGCAACAATTCCACATTTGAACAAGGATATCTTCTTAATTAAATAGCGCAAAATATTTTAAATGATAAATCAGTTGTAGGTTCTAGGTCCGTTAATATATCGCAAAACATTTTAGGGATGCTGCATATTTCATTTCCAAGTCCATTTCTTTCGGTCGTTGTATGCTATTTTTTTTTATCCCCTCTCTATCCCTTCAATTAAGAAGCTCTTAGCTAAATAGATGCTAGGGGTGAAGCCACTATACAAGTTATCAATATGGCAGTAGTAAACATGATTAGATTTAATTTCTTCAATTTATGCTCTATCAAACTTTTTAAGGAGTCGAGCAATCCTATAATGTAAATTAGTAGATTTTTAAGTTTAAGATCTCAGAGAATTCTGATCGGAATTGGTTGTACTTTTTAGGGGAGATTAACTTAAGTCTTGGAGTGGCATTAGGCTGCTTTCCTGACCTTCTACGATTTCCCCTAGAGGCTGGGGGCGAAGCAACTAGTATAATAGCCAGTTTAATGTCTTGTACTATATTTTAACCGCGGATTAACTGCTTATCTGACGAACTTTGAATTAATAAAAGTCTCGCTTTTGAAATAAATAGCTTGAGTCAAAGTACTGAAAACTACTTAATGAATGTATCAAAAAAGTCAAAATGAGTAATTTGTACAAACTTAATGTACTTTATAATTCTCCTAGCGCACAGAGAGATAGAGAGAGAAAAAAAATTTAGATTGCTTCTTATCATTTTTTCACAAACTTTCTTTTTTTCAGGCACTCGAGTAGTTCTGTCTGCAAATATCATCACAAAGGATGTACGGGGAGCGGAACTAACCCCCCCCCCCCCGCTGTCCCACGCCTTGCCCTGTGCGTGAGTTTAAACACCCCTCTCCGCTACACCTAACACCTTCCCAGGCTGGAGTTGTACCCCCCCCCCGGCCCCCCAATCTCCTACCTCCTTGAAAAAAATATAACTCTCGTTCTTAGCTGTGTTTTGGTAAGGTAGATTTTGAAGTGACTAAAGGCGATTGTTAAAGTTACAGCTACGGCTAAATCACAGTAAAGTAACAGGCCTATGAAGGCTTGAATCCTGTAGTCACACTGCTTGTCACACAACCACAAACCCGTCTCTGTGTGTGTGTGTGTGTGTGCACGCTCAGTAAGAGAGGATATTATACTATTGTATTTGTGTCTATTATTACAAAATATTCGACAGTAAACTTCGAGACTTTGTGCATGCCACACAAATCCACGATTTTTCAACAAGTGAATTTCATGAAAAATATATAAATAAGTGATTTTATGATAAAATAACAACAAAATACAGTGACAGAAAGTTAAATTGATACATAGATAAAAGTGAAAATGATTTATGATTAGAAATTAACAAAGATAAAGTGAAGTTTAGGCATAAAAATCTACCAATGTTTTAGTGATGAAGGGTATTTGTAATGCAAGCTGTTGAATTTTACTCAGGAAAAATATTATTATATTGATTTCACAAACCGTTTTGGTCTTTATGTAATCTTATTTTTGTCTGGTCCTTTTACATTTTACGTTTTTGTGTAGGTATTTTTGTCAAAACAAAATAAAATAAAATAATGGGTTTACAAAGTTAAAAGTGAAAAACAAAACGATTTTGAAGTTTGAAAATCTATCAAACATTATCTTATTAGAATTATTAAACGATGGATGGATATTATACACATTTTCGTGAGCAATTTCTATAGAAATTTAAAACCGGTTTCTATCTGACGGAAATAAGTCTGTTTCCTAACTGTAAAAATGTTTTTGGAGAAAAACATCAAATATGAAATGTAATCAAATTACAATTAAATATAAAATGTACAAAAAATCTTTGAAATAAAAGTAGAAAATTCTAAAAATCTAGAGGGAGGCAAATTAAAGCAAAGCAACAAATGTAAACACATCCTAAATACAGGTAGTAAATCCATTCGTTAGCGTGTTATTCATCCAGTTGTCCCCAACAATACATTTACCTTTAATTCATTAATTTTAAGGGGGAGGGGGAGGATGGGAATTAATGATTAAAGAAGGGTTAAAGTAAATTAGTAGGGAGGGTCCTAGAAAGAAATAAGGGTTGAATTAAAAATTAGGCGGAGGGGATGGTAAAAATTAAAAGGGGGTAGGTTGGGTCAAGTGACATAATCTCTGCGATTTTAATCTGACAAAAATAGGGATAAAAATACACAAGAAAAATAATGTTGGTAATTTTAGCCATTTTCATAGTAAAAAATTGCGTTTTATCATCCAATTAATGAAAAAATGATGGTCAATCTCTCTACCCCAACTTTAAAAATTCTGCCTTTTGGGTACAGTAGATTTTGAAGATTTTTTTCCTCCTTCTTCCCCTCAGTAATCAATATTTTATTCAATCCCAAAGAATATGTTTTGATATCTGTTATATTCGATTATTGATGTACATCCCCAATTTTAATTAACAAAAGTGCTTATTATCGACAAAGTCAACAACACTGGACTTACTATAACTTACATTCTAATCCCCCCCCCCCAAATCCTTATTGGTTTTATTTCATAATTTTTTTTTCTCGGGAAACCTATCCCCATCAATGTATTTTATCTATTTTTTTCGTGGAAGAGGGGTATTATTGTTAGATGGGGTTGTGCCTGTGTATTATATAATAATTTTATTTTTTAACAAACCTTATTTACCGCAATATTAAGCCAGGGATACATTAATTAAGCAATTTTGATGTAATTTTTTACTAAAAAAATTGGGAAAATTTATATTTTCTTAACATCTGTTATAGGTTATTGGTTTTGAATGTTATTAAATTAAAAATTCTTTCATAAGAATTGGTTAAAAAGGAGAGTTTTGGTTTGGTTTCTAATTTTAGATTTTTATACTGATTTGTATAAAGAATGTTCTTTTTGGTATCCAGAAAATGGCCAAAAACCAATCTAAAAACCTGGAATATTTTTAGAAAATCGATCAAAACATTTTAAACTAGATAGTTTTATATTAGACAAAAAATCTTACTATTTACAAATTATAAGCTGCGCCCCTAGCCTTTAGTTTTTTGCTGTAGGGCAAGAAAAAGCTCTTAATTAGACTCCCCCTTGACGTACTTTTGTTATGACGTACTGACTGACTACTATGTTAAAGAAATGCTCTGCCTTTAATGCAAAAATAATTAAAACTATTCCAGTATAGCTTCAAAATCAAAGAATTTCCGCTCAATTAGAACCAGTTCTCAGCCATACAAGTATAGCATCGTATTACAGACAATTTTACAATAATATTATAATAAAAATCTTAAATTAATATTGTTAGCTTTTGCTTTCGTTATCTATGGGTTAACAAAACTGGTTGTAGTCTTATGAATTTCATTTTAAAATCCACTGATGGCTGTCTATATACGATCTAAGCTGCGTCATTGTTGGACAATTTTGTTCTAGTTTCTATTTGCATAAATGTATTTTATTTTTTTGTGTGAAGCTAAAAAACAAAATTGTATACAAAATGGGATTGTCCTGAACTTAAAAAAGTCTTGCATATCAGGGATAAAAGAATAAGTGGATAAAAACAAACAAATACAAAAATTTAAAGCCAGAATTTTTTACTATGACTTTCATTTGGGTTATTTAAAAATTTAATATATCTGTCCAGTTTAGTTTCCTATATTACCTGAATAATAAATAAAAAAATCTATTACGTTCAAGAGTTGGTTGTCTGTTGGGCGTTATTTTACCCAATACCCTAGGCGTTTGGTAAGAAAATCTTAACACGTATGAGTTTGATCGATGGTCTATATCGAAGGTTCTCCTTTATAAGCTTCTTATAGGCCTTGGAAACCTTTTGGGGGAGGGTACCACCATCCAGGCACCCCCCCCCCCCCTTAAAAACTTATTACAATTTATTTTATTTTTGCATATTCAACAACTCCCCTATCCCAGATGTAGGCGGAAATATTGGACCACTTAAAAGTGACCTAAAATTGTTCGCCTAGCAGATGCACAATTATCAACACATTTTAAGCAATCTTCGTGTCCGCAATCTTCTATTCTCTGTTCTTTTCATGAGCGCAGCTACTCTGTGATTCGGTAATCTCCGGTCGCCCGTCACTTAGTCTACACAGTTATATGATGCTTGGGTATTTTATATGTTCTAAATGCTATTCATCATGACAGGGAAGGAGGGGACATTGGGCTGTTAAATACACTGGTCCCCAAAGGTTTTTGGGACTTTAATTAAATTTTGAATGTTTTGTTCATTTAGTTGAGTGTTCAACCGTTTTAACCACTAATTGTAATCTACAAAAGGGATAATTTTGTGTATCATAATTGGGGATATAAATCAATTCATCGCCCATTGATCTATTTCATTTTCTCAATAATTTCGGCATTCATGTTTGTTTTGTTTTTTTTTAGTTTGGCTGCGCTTCTTATGGACAAAATTGCACTTGTTGCTATCTTTTCTCTCCCTCTCTCCTTTCCTTTCTTTCTCTTTGCCCTTTCTTCTTTCTTCCCCTTTCTCTCCGCAAAAATGGATTTTGTAGATTTATTCCTGTTCTGCTCGTGTGTGCAATTTTATTCTTGGCAGGTACGGGGGTGGGGGGAAGATGGGATCAAGAATAATTATGGAGTAGCTGCGCTACTAAGAATAGCAAATGTCCATAAGTAAAGTAGCAATGATAAATTTTTACAAAGATCTTTTCAATATTTTAATATTTTCAATTACATTTTAAAGTACCTATTTCATATTTTATTTAACTACCTAAACCTTTCAACCATTCAAAAAAGTGCTATGATAAATTTCCAAATTTGATTTTATAAATGCTTATTAACAGGAATTTTAAAAATCCTATTGAATGTTTTCTTAAATATTTTTGCATAATATTTATGTTCGACATTTAGGAAATACACGAAATAAAGATATCCTTATGAATAAATAAAATATACAACCTGAGGATTTTATAGGGATTTAAGTTTTTTCTTTTGAATTCTAGAATCGAAGCTTTTATATAAAAAATTATATTTATATCAGACAGAAGGACAGTAACCTTGCAATAATTAAGTATACAGTTTCTAAATGGCACCTTTTTACGCAGTATCTCTGCAAGTAATTGCTGCTTTTTTTCTCCTTTCTCTATATGTACATAAATTATAATCACTATAAATCAAAATAAATGAAAACGCTTACAGTAGAGATATATAAAACACTGAGTAAAAATTACATATATTACTGAATATTTATTTAGCAAATTTTTATTTTTACTGTACTTTAGTATACTGTTGATTCCTTAATGTTCATTTCTTATCATATTTTCTTTAATAGGCATAGTTATTATTTTTTGTTGTCTCTTTAATTAGCAGATAAACCTAAAATTCTGAGTGTATTTTTAATGCAGGAAAAAGATTTTTTTTGTGCATATTCATGTAGAGATAATTAATTCATTGGCTTAAAGTAGAACATTTAACCTTTACCCCAACAGAGATACTAAAGTGTCTGCCACCCCCCCCCCCCAAAAAAAAAGACGAAAATTTATCTTCCCCCAAGCAGGTAGGGAGAGGACAATGGGCTGTTTATTGCACTATTCGCCAAAGTTTTACATTAATATCTTAATCGTAGGCTTAACAATTTCGGTTACTTTTATTGAGATATAATTGGTTTTTTCATTAAGTTAAGTGTCCAAATGTTTCAACCACTAATTGTAATCTGCAGAAGGGGATGATTTTGTGTATCTTTATTGAGGATATACATCAATTTATCGGCCATTGTCTTATCTCATTAGACCCCTGCTTGCCAACAAAGGCTCTTTACATATTTGTGGTAAACTTGGTTGTATATTTAATATTTTTTTTTCTTAAAAATAATTTTGAGCTACACAAGACAGAACCTTCATTTTGGGTGTAGGGAAAATTTCATTTTTTGTAGGTACATGGACATTTTAAATTTATTTATCCCTCTATGAGCTCTCTAAATATATACGGCATCTATTAACCTAAACTAACTTGCGCCGCCCGCAAAAGTACAATTGATGTGGGGACCGGCTAATAAAACTTTTAAATAGTACAGCTACTCAATTTTACAGTTTATCTGTGATCTTAAAGGATACGTAGGTAATTCTTATGTACATCCCCAGTGATGATAAACAAAATTATTGAAATCAGAAAGTTTACTTAACTAATAGCTTGAAACCAAGCAATCAAAATAAAAAAACACCCAAAGTTTTTGAGCCAACGAATAAGATAACACGGGGTTAAAATGTTGGTTACAAGTCATTTGCAGTCCCCATCCTTCCTTTCGTTTAGTAAACATTATTCTAGTCACATGATATAAGTTTCGGTATTTTCTTGATTTTTTTCTCGAATCAATCAATAATATTTAAACTCTCAGGAGGTGGCATGGGACGCCACCCGCCTAATGGAACGGGCGCAGACATGCCCTACAAATCCTTGGGATCTGTTTTCAACCCCAAAGAATCGCCGCCAGGCGGCGGTACCAGCAGCAGAACTCTAAAAGAGTCGCCAAACGGCAGAGAACAAAAGAAAAAGCTAGCTTGCAACACATCCATGAATCCCCCGCCGCCGGCGGTAAATTCATCCATAAATGCTTCGTTAAACGGCGGATCGCGGTCCATCCAGAGCATGACCGCCGAACGGTCAATGTCGGTGTCGCAGCAGGATCGGTATGTGGCGGGAATGCGGACGCCCCACCGGTCTGTCGGCTACGGTGGCGGCGGACAGCCCAGCAGAGGTCCAAACAGGTAAACATTTTGATTAACATTTCTCAGCAATAATAAATTAAAAATATGAAAAACGCTAAGATAACTACCTCCGACCCCCCTCCTCCCTTTAACAAGCAAATTGTTTTCTTGGCTGTGTTAATATTCCCGACACCATTGGTTGATTTTCAAAGACACAATTGAGAGTTGGCACAATGTCATTGGGATATGGAAATAAAGTTATTTGACCCCTTCCTCTCTAGTGTTTTACTCTAGTAGAAAAAAAAATCTATTGGTAACTATTAGACAAACGTACAAACCTTACTTATTGAAATAGCATAATTCTTATTTTTTCTATCTAAAAATTGTCCCTGCTTTAAGATGTTTGAAAAAAGATGTTGTTTATTTTGTGTGACAGCTAATTAAAATTTACTCTTATTGGCAACATAATAAAGACATTCGAGTACTTTGCTTCTCAAGTTGTTTAGAAGCGAAGCTACTCCATAAAATTTTGTCTGTACGTTAGTGTGTTTATATTGGCAAGTTAACAAAGACCTTCGAGTACTTTGCTTCTTGATTGTTTAATACAGAAGCTACTCTATATAAATTTGTCTGTACGTCAGTATGTTTATATTGGTATGTTAACAAAGACATTCGAGTACTTTGTATCTCAAGTTGTTAAGTAGCGAAGCTACTCCATAAAATTTTGTCTGTACGTTAGTGTGTTTATATTGGCATGTTAACAAAGACTTCGAGTACTTTGCTTCTTAATTGTTTAATACCGAAGCTACTCTATATATATTTGTCTGTCCGTCAGTTTGTTTACATTGGCAAGTTAACTAATGTATCAAGTATTTTGCCTCTGAAGTTAATTTATAGCAAAGCTACTCTATAATCCCCTGAGACAAAATAAATAATAAATAATGTTTTTAACAATATCTTAGCTTTTAGTTCTGTTAGATATATAAAGGGTGAGCAAAAAAAATGCGTACCTTTTTGAAATTGAAATTGCGCGGCTTGTGTTAATAGTAGAAAAACGTTATGCATACCATTAGAACCGCTATGAAGTCTATTTTTTGGAAATATAAGAACGATTCATCTGCTTTGTATAGTTGGGGAGCTACGTGTTAAAATGTCCCAACTGGCTTAAAACTTGACTTGCGAGTAAATCATTAAAGATTAAAGTAAAGGGTATGCAAATTAAAATACGTACATTTTTAAAATTCTAGTTGCTCAGCTTGTGTTAATAGTAGAAAAACGTTATGCATACCATTAGAACCGCTATGAAGTCTATTTTTTGGAAATATAAAAACGATTCCTGTGCTACGTATAATTTATGAGCTATGTGGTAGAATGTCCCCACTGAATTAAAACTTGACTTGCGAGTAAATCATTAAAGATGAAATTTTTCCACTTTTCTCACATTTATCAATACAGCTCCTAAACTAAAAATAGCACAAAAATCGTACTTATATTTCCAAAAAATAGAGCTTATGACGGTTCTAACAATATACATAGCATTTTTCTACTATTCACACAAGCCGAGCAGTTTGAGTTTTAAAAATGTCCGCATTTTTGCACACACTTTTTTTTTATCTTTAATGATTTACTCTCAAGTCAAGTTTTAAGTCAGTTGGGACATTCTTCTACGTAGCTCCTAAATTATAAGTTGCACAGTAATGGTTTTTATATTTCCAAAAAATAGACTTCATAGCGGTTCTAACGATATGCATAACGTTTTTCTACTATTAACACAAGCCGCGCAATCTCAACTTTAAAAAGGTACATATTTTTTGTATGCTTTAATCTTTAATGATTTACTCGCAAGTCAAGTTTTAAGCCAGTTGGGACATTTTACCACATAGCTCCTAAACTATACGTAGCACAGGAATCGTTTTCATATTTCCAAAAAATAGACTTCCTAACGGTTCTAACGATATGCGTAACATTTTTCTACTATTAACACAAGCCGCGCAATTTCAATTTTAAAAAGGTACGCATTTTTTTTTGCTCACCCTTTAATTATTACTAATAGCTGCTCTACTTCTGGATTTCATACATTCTTGTTTTTGTCTCGCCTTTTCAAGGAATTTCTAAGTACAAGTAAAACTATTCTAAGGATTTAATTCGGTAGACTCAAGAATGTGTAAAGTAATAGGTCTTTTAAGTACAGTAAAAACATTATTTTTGCAACGAAATTAATAGGATTAAAAATATTTTTTTAAAGATTAAGGCTATATCTACCTTCTCCTTGCAAAGATCTTTCAACTTAACGATTTTAATAGTACAAGCGCACTTAGTTTATCAAAAAACAAAGCTTGACTTCGTTGCTTACATTACATTTTTTCTTGTTAACGTTTTGTTTGATCCAAATTCACAAGATGTAGAAACAGTTTTTCGTCCAGTATTTTTTTCACGCTTTGCTCACGATATCATGACCAAATTAGCACCAATTTGCATCCAAATGAATTCATAATTTTATACCAAAACTTGTGGGACCCGTTTCAGGTTTTTTTTCAAGGAGTCATTTGGAGTATGGCTACTCTATGATTTTATTTATTGTAAGAAGCGCAGCTACTCGATATTTTTAGTATTTCGGTCTTTTGGAACGTCCGTCAGAGCAGATATGTAATTTTATGGAATAATGTGTGATTTTAATAATCAAATTACTACTTAATATACTTACTAGAAACTGCAACCCTATCTTCTAGACACATCCTAAATTAGAAAAAGAATGGATAAAAATGATCTATATACATGATCTATATAAAGCTCTTAGAAATGAAGAACTTAATCAGTTCAGTGGTTAGGGAAATCCCATCAGATAAAAAAAACCTTAATACTTTACATAACTAATTGTTAGTATGTTATAATTGTGCTACTTAATTGTCTTAGTTTTGCTATTTTAAAGTTAGTATGTTTTTCAACCTATTTTAATAACTATACACTATTCTAAGACATGAAGATATATTTTGATTTTAGCAATCATTTTCAATTAATTTTGTCTAAAAAATATTGGTATGAGACATTAGATAATAGCAAATAGGTAAAAAATATGCTAAAAACGAACCATTTAAGAAGAGTGAATTTTTCTACCATATTTGCATACAAAAGAGTGTATAGTAATCGATATATTATTTGGATGTTGCACCAGATTTATCATGTACACTCTGATAAAGTGATTCTCTCATCTAGCTAAGATAATAACACCCCCTTTAACCCATTCCTCCCATCCTAGTGGGTGAACGAGCGTACCATTAAATGAGGTCCATATTGATGACAAATATTCCTCTTGTCAATATATCCATTTGTATAGTCTAAAATGCTTGGTAGTTCGTTTTCAAATGACCTTATACATTGAATACAATTCAAATTTCTAACATACGATTCTATATAGATATACTAGCGGCCACGCCCCTAGAGGCCTCTAGTGACACTTTAAATGTTTTTGTTTGTTAAAGTCTCTACGATAATTCTTTATTTTACGATACCTCTTTATGTTACATTGAAGTCTCCCGAATACTAAAATTTTTTTTTGTCATTTCTCTTAGGAGGGGTGTGGTACCCTCCCCCAAAATAGTTATAAACCGTCCTGGGACCCATGAGAATCTACCCTGTTTAGGAGAACCCGATCGGTTCAGTGGTTAGCGAGATCCTTCGATACAGTCACACAGACACACAAACATTCTGTTACTTTAGTTTAAGGATTGGTAAACACAAGGATCTGAAGGGATAAGACAAAGGTCGATTAATTGATGTACTTTCCCCAAATTATCCGTCCTGATCAAAGTTACCTATTGGTTGAAAAGTTTATACACTGCATGTACTTGAACGAACTAATAAAAAGCAAAGTTTTTAGGCAATCGAATGAGAAATTGTATATATAAAAACTTTGGGCCCCAGTGTAATTTACAATCCAATGTCTCCTCCCTCCCTGGGTATACATCTTGAATACAATTGAATTTCGAACTTAATATTTCTAGCATACAAATACAAATAGTTAAATAGAACAGACTTTATATAAAGAAAGTATTTTTTTCGTCTGGAGCATATCTCAATTGGTTTGGCCAATTGGGTTGTTCTTTTCAGGGACGGTTGGTATATGTTTAAACTAAACATAACCTAGCAAATTTATAGTCCCTAGAGGCTAAGCACCGCATTTTGTATGTAAAAAAAAAAGAAAATGTTTCAAGGTGCTCTACTTATTTTCTTGTTGATTGAAACCAGATAAACGTAAAACAAGTGCAATTTTTGTACCATATTATTAGGTGCTGCTCCATTATTAATACAAAAAAATATAAAGGGATTTTTAGCGTTTATCCAAAATTATATAGGTATAAGGTTTGAGATTTTAAATATACTATTTTAAAAATCAATTTTGTATTAGTTGCAATATATAGGCCTTAAACTCGATACAACACATTGCTAAGACAAAGGTTATGAAATTCAAATTGCCAAAGGCTTGTCAATGTTAAAAATAAAGTTTACAATAAAAAAAACTATAAATATGAAAGAAAAATTAAGTAAAGCTAAAATTATTATCCGATTTTTTGTTGATTTGAATGGTGTTCATTATTAGAAGCAGCAGCTAGGTCTTTTTGGCAAACAAGCTTGCACGAGCTTTTTACACATATACTGCTGAGTTCTAGGCAGGGACTGGGTTTCTGAAAATAAGATTATAGCTGTTGTCACTAGGTATTGATGGACCTGGGCATTCCAATATACTATCAACTATAGAAGTTTTGGTCTTTAATTAGCTCAACCCGTGTATAGAAGATACAAAAATTTAATTGACAAAAAAATTCTTTGAAACGGTCTACTATTAATTTGCTGAGTTTCATTTTAACATTACATTTACTTAACGTGTAATAAGATTCTTTTTTGCTGTTCTTGTGCAATTTCAGGACATATTTGACCTTGTTTTATATTTAGAAATATACTTATTTTCAGTTTGTTTGTCCCTGCATGAGCCATTGAGTGCAATTTTGGAGGCACACTCCAGCCATAATTGATTTATTTTATCTCATTTACATAAAATCTTGTTAGAGCTACTTCTTAGTGCCAAGCTACTCAAAAATTTCATTCCTATGCATTATGTCCTTATTTGAAATTTTTTGGGAAAGAACATTTTCTCGGCTGATTATAAAGATAACAGCATGGTTTTTAGTGAAGATTCCTAAAACCATTGGGAATGTTGTCTGCTTTTTGCATCTGATACGATAAGACTAACTAGGCTTCTACTGAAAATAATTAAGATTCCTATAACAAATAGGCATCAAAGTAACTTGTTTTCTATTCATGACCTTTGCTAATTGTGGATGTTTGCATCCTTGTTCCCTTCTATGATGAAAGTATCCTTTTTAACATGCCAAATAAAAATTATTTATGTTTTTAAGCTTTTAACTTGTTGGATGTCTAACACAAAAAAACATTGATTTTTTTTGCTTTAATCTTATTGCATCTGTTACTTGAAGGTAATCGTATTCATATTTAACCATTTAATTGAACTACAGTTACCACGAAGTTCTAATTAATGGAGCCTGATCGATCACATAGCAGCAGTAGAAACCGTTTCCAAGGTGTTTTTGTACTCTAGACGTATATGTGTCATCAATAGGGAGGTAGGATTTATGAATGAAAATTGAATGGTCTATATTTATTAGGACTTGGCACTATCATAATAGAATAAGGATTCATATCCTTATATCAACTCTATATTTAGACTAAAATTAGGATGAAAGGGATATTAGATATTTAATTTATTGATCCCGGTAAGAAAAAGGGGAATGGGCAGTTTGTGCTGTTGAAATAGATGTTCTGATGATTTGATGCTCCTTTAATATTTTTTATCATTCTTATTTTTTTTTTAAATTATTGTCATGGAAGGTTAAATACCATTTTAAAGTACTTGGTTAAACCGTATCAAAACCAACCTAGGATCTATGTCAAGATTATCTAAAATGAAGAATTCAACCAAACATTTTTTAGAAAGTGATATTTTGAGTTTAAGGCACTCAAAATACTAAAGTGTGTTACTTTTTTATATGTTTCATCAATATTTAGCCACAACTCAGTCAAAAATGCTTACAAAATAGACCTTTTTCGACCTAAGATGCTCAAATACTTCCTTTACAAGCCCCATCAATCAGTTTTGAGATATCTCCATATTTCAAGGAAAATTTACAAAAAAGGCAAAGGGATAGTTTCACGAAGTGCATTTAAAAAAAAATAGTGAACTGTAAGTTTTTTCTATTTTAAATAACGTAGTAGTGCATAATATAAAGTTATTAGTTGAAATTAAAAGATTTGACCAGGGATTTTCCTTAAAAAATGAGTTTTTCATTTTTATTTTCAACTTCGTTGCATGTTATATATGGCAAAAACTTTTTTCTCATAAATACAACTTTAGATAGCATTTACTAGTTAATAGAACTTCAAACTTTTTATACGACAAAATACACATAAGAACAAAGAATGACCAATAAAATATTTAGTATGGTACTTAGAGTAGTGATCTTTTTATATGTCTTAGTAGAATATATTAGGCATTGGATAGATATGATTGTGATAAAGAATTTTAACATTGACCTGACCAAACTTTTTTTATTTGACAATATCTAAAAAAGTTAGTGATTTGCAACATAAATTACATGAGAATGGTCTATATATATATATGTTGTATGGTTAGTTGGTATTTCCGCGTGAGATAATGTGTATATTGTAAGTAAACCGGACGGTTTTCTTTATTTTTTAAAAAGAATCTCTAGAAAACCTGTCCTATAATGAACCGGACGTTATTTTTTATGTTTTTTAAGTAACTTGTCCCAAGGGGAACCCCTGTTCAATTTTTTTATAACTCTTTTGAAATATGTGGTAAAAGATTCTCTGATATTGGTGTTTTGGCTATACATATTTGGAAAAAAATAGACCATTCTCATGTAATTTATGTGGCAAATCACTTTAACTTTTTTCGATATTGTCAAATAAAAAAAGTTTGGTCTGGTCAATGTTAAAAATTCTTTAACATATAATCATATCTATCCAATGCCTAATATATTCTACTAAGACATATAAAAGTTCACTACTCTAAGTACCTTAACTCTTTAAATACACTTCATAGAACTATCCCTTTGGGTGTTACTTTTTTATATGCTCAGATACCATAAAATCAATAAAAAAAATACTTATTTTTACTTTTCTCTCATTTTTAAAGTTTGATTCTGTTAAAGTAAATATTCTTGAAGGGATTTATGCATTGATTTTACAGAAACATAATATTGGGTGGAAATAAATGATCTTTAAAAGAATTTTTTTTGGAAAATAAGAAATTCAACCCCCATTGCCCTAGAGGACAGCTGTTGACCTCTAGTGTTCATGGTTTTGTCAAGTACATGTTAAAGAATAAAAATAGCCAAAAAAGTACATAAAAAAGTATCTTAATGTGTTAGAAAATTAAATTGTTTTACTTCAAATTTTGGGATGCTGACCTTAAAGATGCTCTTACTGGTGGTGATGGTGACCCGGAAGGCATTGAAGTACATGAGCATTATGGCAACACAACTATTGATCTATGTTCTGATTTTTAAATTTCTAGCAGCCTCCAATGAAAAAATATAACAAGAACTTTTTAAAATCACAGTATTTACATTATAAAAAAATCATTTAGGGATTTCTCTTGATTGGAGGCTGCTAGGAATATAAAAATCAAAACATAGATCAATAGTTGTGTTGCCATAATGCTCATGTACTTCAATGCCTTCCTGGTCACCATCACCACCAATAGGAGCATCTTTAAGGTCAGCATCCCCAAATTTGAAGTTAAACAATTTAATTTTCTAACACATTAAAATACTTTTATATGTACTTTTTTGGCTAATTTTTTTCTTTAACATGTATTTGACAAAACCATGAACACTAGAGGTCAGCAGCTGTCCTCTAGGGCGATGGAGGATAAATTTCTTATTTTCCAAAAAGAATACTTTTGGATACAATTTATTTCCACCCAATATTATGTTTCTGTATAAATCAATGCATAAATCCCTTCAAGAATATTTACTTTAACAGACGCAAACTTTAAAAATGAGAGAAAAGTATAAATAAGTATTTTTTTATTGATTTTATGGTATCTGAGCATATAAAAAGGTAACACCCAAATTTGCCTTTTTTGTCAATTTTCATTGAAATATGGAGATATCTCAAAACTGATTGATGAGGCTTGTAAAGGAACTATTTGAGTACTTTAGGTCGAAAAAGCTATGTTTTGTAAGCATTTTTGACTGAGTTGTGGCAAAATAATGATGAAACATATAAAAAAGTAACACACTTTATTTTGATTTGAACAAGAGAGGTTGATAATGATAAAAATATATGTGTTTAAGGATAATTTTATGAAGACAGCGTAACCCGTTAACACCCTTCGTTTTACCAGGGTTGACAAAATAAGTTTCTGTAAAACTTTTATTTTCAATTTTAGTTCTTTGTCTGTAAACTTCATTTAATTTTGAATTACTTTCGGATTAGGTAGAGAGATCTTTGACTATTAATTATATTTGTTTTAAACACGTTTTCTTATTCGTAGGCTTAAAATTTAAATTTGAACTGCTTGTTACAAACTATTTGTGAGAAAACACTTTCAAACAACCTCAATTTATAAAAGGGTAATTTTGTGCATTGTAATTGTAAGTGTCCGTAGATTTATTTTCCATTAATTTATACAATAATATTTAACCATTAAAAAAATACATTTTTCGGAAACCCTGCTTTGAAAGAAAAGTGTAGGTTTAGTACATGATAAACTAAATAGACATTTCTTTTTGTCTCAAGCAAAACATCACTTAACTCTCTCTACCCTTAGATTTAAATACTTGCAGACGAGAGGTTGGAATTTTAAATAGGAACTTGCGGCTTTGTCCCTTCTCTTGAATATTGATATTTTGTACGTTGAGTAACACTTGCTTATGTTGAAATACACATTTAAATATAAGTGGCCATAGGTAACTATAGGTATGTATATACAGACAACTACCTTGCTTCATTTTTTCAAAGACCTCTTTCGTCTGCTTCTAAATTATTTTATGCTACTTGGCTGTGTTAATATAAGCGATACCATTGGTTAATTTTCAATGACCCAATAGGAAGGTTGCACAAGACGGTTGTGATGGGGAGATACATTTATTTAACTCTTTCTCCCTCTAGTGTTTTACTCCAGGGAGTAAGGGAGGGGACAATGGGCAGTTAATTCAATTTTATAGTTGTGACCCTTTAAGGTTGAAAACCCAGATATTTCCAGATTGAACAAGTATTTGCAATATAGCAACCTTTAGTGGAAATTTTTGACTTTTTGAATTGTTTTTAATTCGAAATGCACCATCCTTAAACTGATGCTTTACTACAAGCCTTGATTCTAGAGATCAAAACCCTTGTTTACAATTCATTTCCATAATTGTTATTATCTAAACTTCGGAAAATTAAGGAAACATTTTACTTTTACAACTTCTTTTACCCAATTTTTTTTATTGTATTTATTAAAAAGCTTAGACATGAAAAAGCCTTTAAATAATCATATTACAAAACT
Source organism: Acartia tonsa (assembly GCF_053477335.1). Taxonomy (NCBI): domain Eukaryota; kingdom Metazoa; phylum Arthropoda; class Copepoda; order Calanoida; family Acartiidae; genus Acartia; species Acartia tonsa. Next base: position 13,901,547 of record NC_137266.1, on the reverse strand, counting down.
TACTAAAACAATTACCTTCCTACAGAACTTTTAACTCAAGTTATTTCATTTAACGAAATAAAAATGAGATACCTTGCGTCAAAATTTCATACTACATAATTAAATAGTTGAGAACATAAGTACATCTTAATTTTAAAGATCTTAAGGTTTAAGTAACATATCTTAGGATAACTGGTAGCTGCGCTCCTAGCATCCAGGACAGAAAAATAAAATAACACCATCTTGAGATTTTAATGATAAACAAACCTTGAACAACTCAGGACTTCGTGAATTTTCCCTAAAATTTTGAAATTAATCGGATCATTAATTACAGAAATATTAAGCTAAAGACAAAAAAATTTTGCCTTTACATTAAATCAATAAGAAACATCTAACATGTCTAAAGTAACGAAAAGAGCTAACCGTTACGGACGTACAAATGTGCGGGACCTAATTATAGGAAGGCTTTGCTCATAATAACTAATAATCTTAATATAATTTCTTTCTACAACGCACTAATCGGAATGAATTAACATTAAACAAGAATTAGATATAACAAGGATGACAACATCCATAAAAGCGAAGCTCTGAAATGGAAGGACAAACGGACATTATCACTTGTTTAATGTCAGAACTGAATAATCAGAATGCGAATGTATAAGAGTCAAAGCAAACTTGTTAGTAAATTTGTTGAAAAACTGCTTTTTACATGATAATGATTATGAACATAGTTACATTTTTAGGACTTGATTATAGAGTTGCTTTGCTTATAATATTGTACTTTGTTGTCCTAGGAATCAGTATACCAAAAATCAGAACAATCGGATAATTAGGTCACATACAAATTTGTTGTTAAAAATGTAAAAAAAATCAACATGTTTTAAAAGGACGTAGGGATATTCTGGTAATGATTATAGAGTTGCTACGCTTTCTAACTTGTACCTAACTATTACAGGAATCACCATGCAAAATTTGAAATCGATAGGACAATTCTAACATGCCTAAATTAACGAAAAAAGCTATTTAATAAAGTAAAAAAATCAACATGTTTAAAATGGACGTACGGACATTTTGGTAATGATTATAGAGTTGCTACGCTTTCTAAATCGTACCTAACTATTACAGGAATCACCATGCAAAATTTTGAATCGGAAGGACAATTTTAACATGACTAAATTAACGAAAAAAGCTATTTAAAAAAGTTTTAAAAAATCAATATGTTTAAAATGGACGTACGGACATTTTGGTAATGATTATAGAGTTGCTACGCTTTCTAAATCGTACCTAACTACTAAAAGAATCACCATGCAAAATTTGAAATCGATAGGACAATTCTAACATGTCTAAATTAACGAAAAAAGCTATCCGTTACGGACGGACGGACGGACGTACGGACGGACCGATCCTAATTGTAGAAAAGCTTCGCTTTTAATAATTATAGAAAAGCTTCGCTTTTAAAAAATGTAATGATTCAATTTACAAAATAATTTTCAAAATCAAAATATTCTGTCTGCTTGTTATTGTTTATCTTTTTGTTGACGCGCTAGTTTGCCGCGAGATTATGCATGATTTTGCGTGACGTCATTCATAATTGGTCCCCAAGATTGGTCAGAAACTGCTAAATTCTTGCATGTTCCCTTTAAGCCAGTCCCCAAAGTCTGAGACTCCTAAAAATTGAATATTCGATCCATTGTCCCCTCCCTTACTCCCTGGTTTTACTCTAATGGTAACATTTCTTAAATGACATCATTGACAGTATCTTTGTCGACATGTATGATGTCATGGGTGTCATATATCTAATTGACATTATGTCATTGTTCTAATAACATTATGACCACATATATTTATGTTGCTAGAATAACAGCACAAAAGTTAACATATACATACTCGGTTAGATAATGTTTTGATTTTGTTTTAAATTTTCCTAATCAAGATATGACTCTTAAAATCAAAACATAAGACTTGATATTGTAAATAAATACAACATCTACGGACATGGATAAGTATAAGAATTTTTAAATAAACATACACTGCGAACCAAAAAAATAGGCAAATCCGAATTTTCAGAAAAAGCAGCTTCATTATTCATTTGGGATGATTTTACTAAAAATATAAAATGTAGATGCATCTTTTGGTTACAAGTTTCAACTCTTAATTGTTTATTAATAAAGCTGCTATTCTGAAAATTCAGATTTGCCTATTTTTTTTAGTTCGCAGTGTAGACATTTTGATCAGAAGCAGCGTATAAAATTATCTTTGTAATTGAGCTCAATGTACATGGCTGCTTATAATGTACAATTGTATTGTGACGTTCGGATAGACATGTTTAAATATACTAACCATTAAGTTACAGCGCTATAGGATTGATATAAGACAGGCTTGATTGAATTTATTTATTAGTTTTTATATTCTGTTTCCCTATCCTTGCACTGAACTCAAATCAAATCTGATTTGATACAGAATCATCTTTTTTTTATTTGGGCTTCTTCAAACAATAACAAGAACAACTATGTCTAGAAGCAACGAAGCAAGAAAGAACAAGCTTACAACAAGATATTTGATGAAATATCAAAAGTGAGGACGATAAAAAAAATTATTATTTTCGATAGATGACCAATTTTACTATCGAGTTTCAACCATAGATTTGTGTTGTACAAAATATATTTACATACAGACAGGCGTTACAGAGCTAGTTACAGAGCAGCTTCGCTCTTAATAACAATGACTCAAGCAAAAATCGCGCACAAACATGCACACACACACACACACATAAAAAACAAGTGTGCTTCGGCCTCTGTTTTGACGTTTTCAGGCAAATTTTCAGGCAATTTTTGATTAATACATCTTAGCAATCAGGCAAGATGGAGGGGGGGGGGGGGTGGCGAGTTACATGTCAGTAAAGTTGTTTGGGGGGGGGGGGGGGGCAAGGGGGTTCATAGGTCATGCAAGGATAAATTATACAATATGGTTTGAACATGCACAATACAAAGATATTCTGCATCAAACACACACAAACACACACACACACATACACACATACACACACACATACAAACAAGGATGTGTTGATTCAGAGCTAAAATTATTTAGGTTTTCATAAATTATACAATTAACACAGGGACATTTAATCATTGAATAGTTGTTCTTAATTTATGGATGAAGTTTCTTGCTAAATATTTTTAGCAAAGAATTTCTATATGAATACAAACACTTACATACGAACAAGACATTTTCAAGCAAAATTAAATATGTTTATTTCAAAAGAGCTTTTGAGGCATACACCCACATCATTAAAGAAATAAAAAATGCTATATTTTATCATTTTATATTGCAGTGTTTTAAATTGTTAATTGTTGTATTAAAATATTTCATTTGAAAAATAAGCATAGACAGATATTAATATTCATCTTCTTTATATATTTCATTACTCTTTCAATGGACCAGTTTTTGTCCTAGTCCAACTTATACATATGGATTTGACAGTCATTTTTCAATGCTGAATATCTTCAGGGAGGGAGGGGACATTGGACTGTAAATTACAGTGGTCCCCAAAGTTTTATAAACACATTTCATCATTCGTTGGATTAAAGCAATGTCTCCCCTTTTCATTCTACAAAAAGGGGTAATTTTGGTCAGTATATCATTTATCTACCATCCTTGTAATATAGGGGACCAAAATGGGCTATCTTTCTTTACTTTCTCTCCCTTATTCAATAATACATAGTGTCAGAAAAAGCCTAGAGATTTTAGTTACTCTAAAAATATCTAGGTATGTCAGGTCGCCACTATAATTTGAGTATTTAAACTAGAAAAATATCACATTATGTGATTTATTGACAATGCCTGATGTCCTATTTATTGACATTATTGTCCTAACTCTTTTTTGGAGCACCCAGTCTAAAACTTGTTTTGTTAGATGGTTGTAACTCAATCAAAAAAAGTTATGTCGTGTGTTAGATTATCTAGTCAGATAAGTTATTGGTATGTAAATATCCTATGTATAGTCTAGCATAAATAAAAAGTATTTTTGGGTAGGGTAGAAGGATTTTTAATATCTCAATTTGTGTGATATTGTTAAGCGATGTCGTAGGCAATTTTAAGGTATTTAAAAACTCTAGAAATATGCCCGAAGGCTCTGGTAAAAATCCTTTATTTTGAACTTTAAAATGGCCAAGGCATAATTGTTTTAAAATCTTTAGATATGACGCAGACCAAACTAGAGCAAACTTCTAAGATACATTTAATTCCTAAATGTACCCCATATAATACACACAAATTCTCACACACACAAACACACACACACATAAATATATATTTCTTACCCTGCCTCGACGGAACTTCTGGTGCGGCTGTATATGGATATTTTTTTAAAAATATTATGTTCAAAAAATCTTCTAAAATATTTGTAGAAATCCTTTAAATTTAAATTTATTTTAAACTTTAGTTTTACATTGACATCTGAAGAGTGCAAACATGCACGAAACAATTTGTAATGTCTCAATAAATATGTAAAATTCATATTTTGTTTGTGAGTTAACCTATTATATTATTCTCTACATTATGTATTGAGAACTCTCTGGTAACAATTTTGATACCTTCACTTTCAAGATGAAACTAGTCTCCTATTATTAAAATAGTTGAGACCTCTGATCAAAATTGAATCAACGCTCTGAAACAAAAATGATTTCCTTTAACCACTATCCTGAAGAAGAATCTGCCCACACCCCCTGACCAACTTCACGCAGCACCTGGCAAAACTGTCCCTCTCATAGATTACAAGATCAAGAAGAAGAATTTCAAGAAAGAAACATTTCTTACCCTGCCTCAACGGAACTTCTGGTGCGGCTGTATATGGATATTTTTTTAAAAATATTATGTTCAAAAAATCTTCTAAAATATTTGTAGAAATCCTTTAAATTTAAATTTATTTTAAACTTTAGTTTTACATTGACATCTGAAGAGTGCAAACATGCACGAAACAATTTGTAATGTCTCAATAAATATGTAAAATTCATATTTTGTTTGTGAGTTAACCTATTATATTATTCTCTACATTATGTATTGAGAACTCTCTGGTAACAATTTTGATACCTTCACTTTCAAGATGAAACTAGTCTCCTATTATTAAAATAGTTGAGACCTCTGATCAAAATTGAATCAACGCTCTGAAACAAAAATGATTTCCTTTAACCACTATCCTGAAGAAGAATCTGCCCACACCCCCTGACCAACTTCACGCAGCACCTGGCAAAACTGTCCCTCTCATAGATTACAAGATCAAGAAGAAGAATTTCAAGAAAGAAACATTTCTTACCCTGCCTCGACGGAACTTCTGGTGCGGCTGTATATGGATATTTTTTTAAAAATATTATGTTCAAAAAATCTTCTAAAATATTTGTAGAAATCCTTTAAATTTAAATTTATTTTAAACTTTAGTTTTACATTGACATCTGAAGAGTGCAAACATGCACGAAACAATTTGTAATGTCTCAATAAATATGTAAAATTCATATTTTGTTTGTGAGTTAACCTATTATATATATATATATATATATTTAGAGGATGAATGAATGAAAACCTGGTTAATGGAAATACGAGAAGGCCTATCCTCCCTCCCTTCCTTTGGATAGGCCTATACCCTCATACTAGCCAGGCATTCTCTCAAAGTAGGCCTAGTACACCCTTCCCTTTGGTGGGCCTCTTTTCCTTTCCCTTAGGCCTTCGAGGTTACTTCTCTCATACCCCTTTTCTGTACTAAACCTGTATTTCCCCTTTTCATGTAAATATTGCCTTATACACTATCTCTACCCCCCGCCCCCACCCTCACAGGAAAGTTTTCATTGCCAAGGCCTTAATGGATTTATTCGGGGGTGCATATGTTTCCGCATTTAATCATATATGCATAGTATTTTATATTCGCAAAAACATGAAAGTATATCAATAAGAGGAAGTATAAATTGTAGTAAAGTAAAGGAGAAGGTTCATTTGGTAATATTGCAAAAATAATAAGCGGTTCTAGTGATTTAATAATGCAATAAGTGATCGGATGTGAAGTCACACCTTTATTCATGTACATTTATATACCCTATTTTTTTGTTGTAATAAATATTAGAACTGATTAAAACTTTTCTGTACCTTTTGCTTTTGTTTTAACAATCTAAATGTTTTTGTAAGTTAGGGAATATATTTATAGTAACAGGAGGGAGGGGAGGGGACAGTAGGCTGTAAATTATACTTGTACCCAAGTTCATTATGTTCATTACTTAGTGATCTTAAATTGATTTGGTGTTGGCATTACTATAGTTTCTTAAAATCAGTGTTGCGGAGCCGGAGCTGGGAGCCATGGAGCCGCCATATTTTGCTGGAGCCGGAGCCGTAATTTACGTTAAAAAACGGCTCCGGACTAGATAAATAAAGAGATTTTTTTTTATAAATTATAATTTGGTAATTGAACTTTTAAAACTTTCAAAAGTCAAAAATAGACGTGGGAGTTTTTTCTTGATTTTAAGTCGGAGCCGGAGCCGCTATCATCACCTACGGTTCCGCGGAGCCGGAGCCGCAGCAAAATCAAACGGCTCCGCAACGCTGCTTATAATAATAATCTTTAGCTGGTAAATATTCAGGGAAAAGAACGGGTTGAAGATCTAATCAAACATTGTTGTCCCTCCCTCCCTGGATTGCTAGGGTAGCAGATATTTGCAAATTTAAATTTTACAATTTCATAATGAGATACTAACTCACAGGTGTTTAGGGGTAGGTCAGGTAAAAATTACAAGTTTATCAATTACTTCGCCAAAGAAAGTCATGTAACGGGGATCTAAATGGATAAGACAACGGCCGATAGATTGATGTACATTCCCAATGATAATACACAAAACTACCCCTTGTATAGATTACAAATGATGACTGAAACTTTTGGACACTTAATGAACCAACCAACCAAAATCCTCACTGGATTTTTAAACTTATAAAATAAAGTAGCTCGAATTAAATCTGTAATTTTTATAAGATTTTATATATTGCTGCGCTACTTAAGAATTTAAATGTTTCGTTTTCCTTGTGAAAGGGGTAACTCCCCCCCCCCCCTCTTTGTTTGAAAAAAGTGATTTTCATGGTTTTTAAAATTTTTCTTCATTTCCTTTCTCTTTATTATCTTTGTCAACCTTATTTCTTTGTGCAGTTGGTGCCAGTAGCGAAGCTGATATATGATAAGGCCATGTCGTTTGTATGTACGTCTCTTCTTCAAATATATTAGACAGCGGTACTAATTTTAGACAAAGGGTTCCTTGTTTTTATGAAAGAAATGACGTAATTCTAAAAAATTGAGATTATCCTTAGTTTTTAATAATTTAATAATTATTTTAAATGATTTAAGTAGCTAATAGTCTTTCGAATATATGAAACAAACTTATGTATTTTTCATTCTATGATGTATTTTCTTTGATAATAAAGATTAATGATAATGTTAATTCATAAATAAACACTTATTAATCTTCTTATTACATAAAAGTGTTTATAGATAAGAGAAGCCTTATTTATAATTTCATCATATAAATGTTGCAATTACTTTTCTCGTATTCATTCGAATCCGGTGGATAGGAACCGGTTCTCATCCATACGAAAAAACTATGTCTATCATCGTATTATATCCAGCTTTCTACGAATATAGAAATGTACAATCAAAAGATTAAAACTAGTTTTAATCTCATAATTGTACATTCTATATCCGCGGAAAGCCGTTTATAATACGATGCGAGAAATAACTTTTAATTATCTTTTTATTATCTAATGGACAAGTTTATAAAATACTTGTAGACGCAAAATAACCAAAAATGTCGAAATTATCATATGGCCCTTTATACTTCTTATTTTTACATATAATGTTAAAAGACTCATGAATAAAAAAAGGCTCAAAGGTTAGTGTATGTTCAATTCCGCCCATGTTACACATTTATCAAATTATCAAAAATCGCATATCAAACTAGCGGCTTCGCCCCTAGCCTCTAGGGGCTTTGCCCCAAGAGGTTTGATCAAACCAATTTTTCGTATTTTAGATTTAAATTTTTTTTTAAAAAAAATTTGAGGGGGGGAATTTTTTTGGGGGGGTGGGTAGTCGAACCCACTATTTTAATTTTAGTTTAAAAAGAAATTTTTTTTTTGGGTGGGGTTGGGGGTGTCCCACCCTCCAAGAAAATAGTTATATACCTTCCCGGGACCTATGAGAAGCTACCCTGTAAAGGAGAACCCGATCGGTTCAGCGGTTAGCGAGATCCTTCGCTACAAACAGACAGACATCGTTCTACTTTGTATTGTAAATATCAATAGTGTATCGTTTTTTTAAATATTTGCATTTTTGAAACAATTGCTAAGTTTAAAAAAAAATGAAACTTGCATATGATGGAAAATGAACGGATTTTAAGACACGCCAAAAGTGGTAACTTGACAGGAAATGAGAAAGGAGAAAGTTCAAAATACATTTGCAATTTTTTTTGCATGGATCAAATGACGTTTTATGCATCTTAATTTACATGAAATGATTTTCTGTTAAAGATCAATTTAAGCAGCTTAGTCTAAAGTCTGTATGCATTTTTTTTATTATTATTTGAAGGTTAATTTCAAACTGCTATTGTCGTAACTGCACTTGAGCCAAAAATTTCAACACCTAAATTTCCCTATGTGCAAAATTTTACACAGAAAATGCGGATTTTTATGGTCCTCTTGTCCCAGTCAAGTTATAGCTCATTATTGGGACATTTCAGGCTTTAATTCTTACGTGATATTCTATAAATTAAATGTCTTTGAAACCATGTAAAGTGGTGAGGTAGCTTCTTATGCATAATTAGATACAACCATTCTTTAGGATGGGCGAAATTCTATCAATCTTTGAAGTAATTAGTTGTTTGTTTGTCTGTCAGTATTTCATAGTTTATTAAGCATCTTGGACACTTAAGGCTTCTCCATATAGGATTTGGAGGACAGAAAAATAGCTTTAAACCATCTCAATAAAAATACCATCACGGAAACTATCAATCGATTTAGTGGTTTGCGATATCTTAACGGGCAAGCAAAATAACTTACTGCTTTTTATAATAGAATATCAAAACTATTTTAATTGTAGGTATGTTCAATATAATGAAATATCAGATAATTTTCAACATAGATTTTAAAAGATTGATAGTTACTTTTTTGTCAAAATATTTTAAGCGCAGCTATGCTATGACTATGACTATCACACAAATTAGTGCGTTTAATATTTTTATGCTTTTTGAGCATTATTATAACAGAATTTGTTTTGCCTTAATCTTATTTTCATAGCTAGCCGAGGGGCCCTAGCATCTAGGGGAGGAGCCCTAGCATCTAGGGGAGGAGCCCTAGCATCTAGGGGATTTGTATTCGAAGGGGTTGAGGATGGCAGAAAAGTAGAATAAAACTATACCACGACACTTGTGAAGCATCCCTTAAAAGGAGAATTTATCAGTTATAAAAACCTTATGCTACGGACCAAAAAAACATTACTACCTACTTTATAAGAGTCTATTAAAAGGATTCAAAATGCAAGGACATATACATTTTTTTAACTATTATTTTATACATCTTAATTGGAACTGATGATCTATTTAATAGCGAAACAATTGTCTTCTATCAATAAAAAGTTAAAGAAATAACCTGTGTTTATATATATAATAATACTTTATACCTATAGTAGGATATCTTCACCACTCTTCCTTTAAAAAACTTAAAGCTCGCCCATCTCTCTCTTTTTTGTGGTTTTTCATGAGGTTTTTATAATGAATTACGGGGGGGGGGATGGGGGGATACGAACCCGGGTGGTATTATGGAGGGGGGGGGGGGGGGGCTATTTAAACTTTTATGTCAACATAGGGTTTATTATGTTATTATTTATACTGTATTTTTGTTGCCCCTGGGTTATTACATGTTACACGCTTTTTGTTGGCAATTTTGGTTTTATACGCATTATGTACACAATGGTAAAACATAATATACAGGGCGGCGGGAATTTTTTAAGTCTCCATAAAAGCAAAATTATACTATCCTATCTTAATGTATAATAAGGTAGTAAGGTTGTTTTTGTCTGACGCTTTAGATTTCAATAATCACTAAAATGATTAAGTTCTCCTTTTAAGGGAAGCTTTAGATAGGTCCCATGAAGACTGTTTCATTATTATATTTAAGTCTTATGATGGTTTTAGGCTATAATTCTGTCCTACCCTTTTATTTCACAGTCAATAAAGCTTTGTCTATCCTGTATTAAAAAAAAAGTTTTCCCTAAAATATTTTAACACCCTGTTTTATATATTTTGAATTATGAAATTTGAATTAAATTGTAGACTACTTCACTACGTTAAATATATTATACGTTACTAGCGACTGCGCCCCTAGCATTTAGAAGATCTATATTCGTAGGAGTATGTAAGTTAGAAAGATAGCCTAAAACCATCTCAAGGCTTATACGAGGCTTTCCTCTAAAGGAGAACCATATCGGTTCGTTGTTGAGCGAGATCCTTCGCTACAAACAAAAATGCTTAGTACTTTATATAATAGGATGGTACGCCCGTACATCCAAACGTTGTTATATAACATTATGCAGAAAATAGTTAGGTTAAATACTGTATAGCTACTTTTATTCAATGCCATGGACATCGTCGACATGTGTAATCTCAATGATGTCAATTGGAGTAGCATCATGTCGATTCTATGTCAGCTGAAACCACCTCAGAAAATAGACGATCCATGCAAGGATCTAAATGGAGTAAGACAATGGTCGATAAATAAATGTACATTTTCAATAATGATATAAAAAATTACCTCTTATATAGAGTTCAATTAGTGGTTGAAACGTTTGGACACTCAACTTAATGAACCAACCAATTAAAATTCAATGAAAGTCCCCGAAGAAATCTAAATTAAAGACAAATTTTTCTCTGTCGAAATATCCACGTATTATATCCTATATTTATTCGAATGGGTTGGAAAAATAGGGCTTCTATATTAAAGGGGAATCAAAAATTGAGGCAAACTTTATAACATTGATAAAAATCCAATAAAAAAGTTACAGCTCATACATTTATATTTTGACAATAAAATTCAGATTCTTGTATTCAAAGCCTCTAAAAAGCCTGTGTATGAAAAATGCAGCAGAATTACAAAGAATGATTATTTATTAATACGGTATAAAATACCCACCTACTTTTTTATCAAGAACATTTTTTCATAGGCAGTGTAGTGATATCCAAAATATTATCGACTGCGCATTGCGCATCTAACATACCGGGGTTTGTGTTCAAATGGAAAGGGAGGGGGCTGAAAAATTGCCTAAAACCATCTGAAGACTAAATAAATAGATTTTGGCCATTCTGGGATCGATGTGAAGCCTCCCTAAAAAGGAAAAACCAAATGGGTTCAGTGGTCAACGACTTCTTAACTGACAAACAAAAACCCGATCACTCTGTACAATATGAAATATAATTTTATATTATTTAATGGATTTCTTAAAAAATTGTACCTTAGTACAGTACAAGTAATATTTGTCATTTTTTCGTCCCATTTTTATTCAATCTAGTAAAATCTATTGAATTTAAATATAAAGTTCTCATTGTAAAGATACGCATTCATTGAATTATGTTTTTTCAATCCCACGTATTTTTTGGATCTAACCAGCTAAATTGTACATAAAATAAGAGGACTGTTCCATAAAAAAGTATTTAACTAAACAAATTATGCCTAATCATCCCCAAACAAGCCCTTTATTTGCACAACCTTTGTCTTGAAGGGTGTCGGAGCCGTATAATTTTGATGCGGCTCCGGCTTCAGCTCCGGCTCCGGCTCCTACCTTAATATTAATATATCAATTTTTTTTCATTATTGAATTTGATAAAATAAAATGAATAATATAAAATATTTTGCTTTTATTTGATTAAAGCTATATAAAGATAGAAGGATGTGTGTCTATTTGTTAAGTAACAATAGTTTTTCAGTTTATTATATGGAAATAGACCGTTGCCAAATTATAATATTACTTTAAAAAATCATTTTTAGCTAATCCGGAGCCGGAGCCGTTTTTAACGAAAAATACGGCTCCGGCTCCACTAAAAATGTTGCTGCTCCCGGCTCCGAAACACTGCTTGAAACCCTAACTTTTCTTGGCATTATTCCTCAACATACCAACTACTATTATTATTTGTGTTTCTCGCCTGATATAGTAGCAATGAAACCACGATTGTGTCTTGCTTTTTTATGCGGTTTGGGTAGGAATGCGAACCCATAACGCGAAAGTGGCGGCGGGTTTGAAGGAACGTCCCCGCATATTGTCGTGACGATGTAAAGAAATATCCCGCAGAGTCTAAACTAAGTCATTCGGAAATAAAAACTCAATATCAAAACCAGGGCGCGGCACCCGCTGACTTTTTTCGGGGTGCGGATAAACCATTTCAATTTGCCTGTCAAAACTAGTAGCAGTCTGTCGTCGACACTTTATTTAAATGGCTGTATAATGACATTTTATCGATATATAATTTAATTCATTTTAAACTACATTAAAATTGAAAAGGGATTAAAAGTAGCATATTAATAACAACAAAAAAATAGTAAAAAAAGCCTGTTTAGTGTATGGACAGACATAGATATCGAGAAGATGCGCTGTGATAAATGGACGTACATACTTTGTAAGTTAATTATAGCTTCTCTATAATTAAAACATTATTGTTTTGTATTTATGAAGAAAATGTGAATGAGTTTTGACAGTTTGAAACAAGTTATAAATACATTAGCAAGGGTACGCGAAACCCTTTCTTCCGATTTCAAACTTCCTGTCAACCCCCCCTATACAAATTCCCCCCTTTCTCACACTTTTTTTGTGGGAGGGAGGGAGAGTACATATTACAGAAAATAATGATAAACATATTCGTTGACTTAAAACTTTGGGGACTTTTACCAAATTTTGATTTGGTTGTAAAAACTTTTCACAAACTTTTCTATTACACCGAACAGAAGGGGCATTTTGTTGATGGTAGATGAAGGGGATGTATATGATTTATCCTCTTATCCCTTAATTCCCTGAGCAACCCCCCCCCCCTCCTCCTCCCACTATTTTCTATTTTATTGCGCCTTAACCTTTAATCTTCTAATATAAGATACTAAATTTTCTCACTTTTATCCTCCCCCCCCCCCCCCCTACCATATTCAATTAGGCTATTCTATATTTTCAATTTTTAGGACGTTTTATTATGAACTAACGGCTTCGCCTCTAGCACCTAGATGCTCTGTATTTGAAGGGCTAGAAAAATAGCTTGAAAACATCCAAGGCCTAAATCGTAAAAATAAAAAGCCTAAAACCATCACAGGACCTATTTTAAGGTTACCTAAAATAGAGAACCCAATCGGTTCAGTTGTTATTGAGATCTTAAGCTTCAGACAAAAAACCCGACTACTTTATAGAAAGGATTTAAATCATTTAAAAACAGAAAATTAACCTAACCTTTGAATCCTAATTGTAGAATATATTTGCTTCTAGAAAATAACTATAAGCAACAAAGGAAGGGGACATAGGAATGGTTCACTAGGTCCATCATTCAATTCGTTGGCAAAAAAGCTTTGGGGACTTCATAAAATCTTGATTTTTGGTTGTACATTAATTTGTCACGAAGAAAACCATTCTTTTTACGTTTTATAAACATTTGTATTCAATATGCATAGAAAATTGTAAGCTGTAGTATTGTAAAATTTCAGTTGATGCCCAAGTACAAAAAAATAACCGCTCTTTTTGGATTACTGTCATAAGCTGTAAAATGTATTGAAATTCATAAGGGGAAAAGTATAAAAAGTTTTTTTGATTTTGTTAGTAGTATTTATTCTCTATATATAGGGCATGTGTGTCTATTTTTTGACGTCCTATCGAATATGTCAGCAATACTTATAAGCTTATTCATATTTCATAATGCTTTGCTTATAGCCATAATTGTCATGCTTTATTGAAGACTAGCGGCTACGCCCCTAGAGGCCTCTAGTGGCACTTTAAATGTTTTTGTTTGTTAAAGTATCTACGATAATTCTTTATGTTACGTTGAAGTCTCCCAGATATTAAAATGTTTTTGATTTTTTTTGTCATTTCTCTTGGGAGGGTGGTGGTACCCTCCCCCAAAATAGTTATAAACCTTCCCTGGACCCATGAGAATCTACCCTGTTAAGGAGAACCCGATCGGTTCAACGGTTAGCGAGATCCTTCGGTACAGACACACAGACATCCTATTACTTTAGTATAAGGATACCCTCCCAAAAATAGTTAAAATATTCCCTGGACTAATGAGAAGTTTCACTGTAAAGTAGAACCATATCGCAACATAGACACACTTAACATAACGACATCCTGTTACTTTTAATAATTTTGAAGAACATTATTTATGACGTTATTTTTTGCACCAAAAAGTACATATATACACTTATTTCTCCGACAAAAACCTTTCAGAGAATTACACAGAGACGTCGGAGTTAAAAATGAGGGGGGTACCAGGTAGGAAATGGATGAGAAAGGGTAATAAATGATACGGGAAGGAATCTTGGGGAAGAGAGCTTTGGTTTTCAATGAATGAAATATATATACTCGTGGACAGGGAAAGCTATCCTCAAAATAAAAGACTTTTTACTTACACGCCTTTGTCTGCTAGTCATAAATAATAATTTAAGTTAAAATTATAGATCAATTGTTGCATAAATAAAACATTTTGTCTTAATGGTAATTTGAATAATTTGAAGATGATTGTATTGATTGTGGCAATACTATAAAATTGCTACGGACTCTATAACTTTGATAATTGTATTCTAATAGGATTCATTGTCATATTTAGTTCAGACCTGTCTAACCGATTGTAATTTTATTCCAAGACTTCTTTTTTCTTTCCCTGATTCATAGAGACCTTTGCAGGCGGTGTGTCTTCACTGCTGCTTATATATCAGTATCACATTAATGGATTTATTATTACATGGACCATACCACCGATTATCATGTACCATTCCCTCGCCTTCTACTGGATAAACGACCTGACCAATAAATGAAACCCAATTTTTTCTCTGTCATAATATCCTCGTATAATCTACATCCATTTTTACATTATCAAAGGGAGAAGGGGGTAGAACAGTTATCGGAGAAATACAGAGGTTCTCCGAGGGGTGGGGGGAAGAAAAGGGTTGGGTAGGTAGTAAAGGATATATCATGAATGCATTCATTCTTTTTGTTGTGCTGCTTCTCTTTCATTTGTCCGTTGGTAACAAAATATCAATCAAATAGCCATGGATCTAAAGGGATAAATTGATGTGTACCTCCAATGCAATGATGATACATAAGATTACCCCTTCTGTAATTACAATTGGTGGTTGAAACGTTTGGCCACTCAACTTAATGAACAACCCAATCAAAATTCAACAAGAGACACCAAAGTTGTTAAGCCAACGAATATAAAAATATTATAAAACTTTGGGGATTAGCATGATAAACAGCCCATTGTTCCTTTACTTCTTGCAAACAGCAGAGAAAAATGTAAGAAAATCAAAAAAGTTTTTCAGACATTTTTAAGAAGATACGACTCTAAAACATGAATACTTGAAGAAACTGAAAATTTGTCTTACTAAACTATTCGATGAACAGGGACTTTTATTCATTGATTTTAATTAAATTTAATCATGTTATGTGTATTTATTATAAGTCCTTCTTTATGAAAATGTCATGTTCGTTAGCTAATATAATTGCAATTATCTAGTCAATAAGTGCTTAAAAACATAAGAATTTAATAATCTATCTAACGAATATATTTAATACCAATATGTGGCTGTAAAATCCATATGAAATATTGCCACTGCGCCAATATATTAGAGTAAAACACTAGAGGGAAAAGGGTTAAATAACTGTATCTCCCCATGCATCGCATCAACCTTGTGCAACCTTTCTATTGGGTCATTAAAAATCAACCAATGGTGTCGCTTATATTAACACAGACAAGTAGCAGCAAATAATTTAGAAGCAGGCGAAAAAGGTCATCGAAAAAGGAAGGGAGGTAGTTGTCTGTATATATATATCTATACTAAAGATCTGTTCTGCCAATAATTAAAAATTTTTCTTTACAAAAACAATACCTAAATGATTTAAATTGCTTAATAGTTGTCCTAACATTCTCTAGGCTCTTGAGTCTTATCTTAACCAAATAACGAATTTGTCACTAGAAAAACGGTTACACATTTTTAGGGAAAGCAGTTTTAAAACATTAACATTAACATTTAAAGTTTTTTTTATTAAAAAAGCATTACAAATAGAATATGACTTTTAAAATCCGCTAATAAACAAGGATGCACGTTTCTTTGACAAAAAAAAAACACGTGAACTTAAACCAATTTAGATTAGGTGCGCTATAAATTTGAAGGAAAAAATGTAATCAAAAATAATTTTTAAAACCGGATCCTAAGAGCATTTAGAATGAATGAATTTTGATGACCAAATATGGAGATTTGAGTTGTATACGTTTTGTAAAATTTAAAATAGTAAAATAAGATAAACAAAGAGTTAGGTAGAGAATATGTTATCATTTCTGTATTTTCTTTCAATCTAGTAGTTTCAATCCTAGGCTGCCCATAAATTAACATGTAGTGCAACCCAGTTTGATGATTGGGAAACTTTGAACTTCGAATCCCCAAAAAGTAAACAGATAGACAGACGGAAAGGCATTGTATTACTTTTATATACCTTCATTTTCCTTTATGTATATAGTCAAATGTACAAACAGTTAGGATCTGCTATTGCTCCTCTGAGTTTCACGCAAGAATTAAACTTGAGTTAGGATACAGATTAAGATTACACCCACCACACACCTCCTTGGAAAAGTAATTTTTGTTTTTATATATAAATGATAGATTACAGATTAGTTTTTATGTATAATTTCCACCCCCTTTAAAACAAAAACACTTTTTTAGTTTTTAAAAGGAGAGGGAGTATTTTTTCTAGAGTTGTGTCTCCAATTGGGAGTTCATATTTCAACATACCATGTCAAATTATAGCCTTAAACCTGACCAGGTTTAAACCAAGCTTCTCTGAAAATTGTGGATCTATTGATCCAGAAACTTTCAAGAAAACATGAACACATTTTTTTAATACTTTTTAATTAAAATATTACTGTCAAATATATATTACAAGTGGCTGCGCCCCTAGCATTTAAGGGCTCTATTTTAAAGGATTAATAAGGACAGAAAAATAGTCTAAAGCCATACTTAGACTTTATCTATAAAATAAAATAGCATAAAACCACCTCAAGACCTATAGGAAGCTTCAATGTAAAGGAGAACCATATCGGGTAAGCGGTTAGCAAGATCTTTCGCTATATAAAAAAAGATTACTACTTTATATAATAAGGTAATGGTAACAGAGTGGCTTCGCTTAAGAGGCTAATTTCAATTATAAAACTGTTAAAAAAATCCATTTTCAGAGCCTATAAATAAATGTTATCTTTCACACTTTTGTTTGGTAAAAAGGTTTCTGATAAACAAAAATACATGGATATAGGGCTAGGACAATTGTACTTAAAAAATAGTTCCCAAAATTTTTTTTACTGCCTAAGGTGTAGTTACTCCAGAGAACGGGCGATAAATTGATACACCCCCCAAAACACTCATAATTATCCCTTCTGTAGATTGAATTTGTGGAAAAGCTTGAAAATTGCCTAGAATAAGGAATAGCCAACAAGCGAAAAAATCTAAAATATTATTTGGGGGCAGATATAAAGGTCGTCAAGCCTATTAAGTGTTGCCCCCCAACAACATCTGAAAATAAAGTATAGGTTTCGTGATTATTTTCTTTGTTGGTATAAACTGGAACACTGCTAGTTTGAATCAAGTATACAAATCAACGAATGAGATAATGTGATCACAAAACTTTAGGAACCAGTATAATTTATGGTCCAAATTCCCCTCCCTCCCTTATTTATTTATTTTAGATTATGACTTATTTTCAATTATTTTTATAGGTATGTTAAGAAATAAAAAGAAGAATCATGATTTTCCTGAAAAAAGAAGAACAATGAACAAAGTAAAAGTATATTGTGTAAGAAAGACATAAAAAATGTTGTTATTGTAACAATCTGACTTCTTAGTAACGCCTTTTTTTAAATTCAGGGTAAAAGGGAAAGTCAAATTTTAAAATTAACTTATAAAAGTCTTGCTTGCATGGACGTAAAGGGGGGGTATAGTTCCACCCTCACACTATGAAACCTTTAAATAAGACAATAAATTACCTCCCCCCTCCTCCTATAACCCCTCATTTTACCCCCCCCCCCCTTCCTTAAAAAGGCTTGAACGTCCTTGGTATGTTGATCTCAGTGTTTTAGAATGTATTACTGGTTAAGAATTTACTGTTTTTTTATCTATATAAGTTGTCAGCTTGTTATTGCTTGACTATGATAAACATAATTGTCCTTGTTACTTCCTTTCTTGCCTCCTGATATAAATTGTCCAATGAATGACCTTATTTACCGGAGAACAAGGACAAATATGTTCATAAGTTGCGCAGCATTGATAAGCCAAAACAATTATTTAGGCAGTTTTGTCAATAAACCACTGCATGAGCTAAAAAATTATTTTTTTTAAATTTCTAAAAAAATAAGGATTCTTCACAAGGACGTACATAGGTACTTTATTTAAAGAGTAGCTTCGCTACTAAAAATACCTCTAAATGTGAAGATAATTAGCGATTTCCTACAATAATGAAAAACTTCTTTTACGTTTTTCCTTCATTTAATTAGTATTTGTAGTAATTTTTTTGGAGTGGTAGATTTTCTAATGAAAGGGTTGTTTTTAATGACATTGATTTATATTTAACAAGTAAAATACATAGGTAGAAAAAGACACTCGAAAATGAAATAGATTTTTTTTATTACTTTCTAGATAATGTAACACTGATACGCTAGAATTTTATATTGATTACAACAATCGTTAAATGTTAGAAAAACCTTAAAACCAGTGGCGCGCACACACACACCTGACCTGGCAAAATCCTGTGCACGCGCCTATTAAGACTGCACGGCCCATTGCTTCTCGGACATGCAAACAATTTTGTGCTGGACTTACAAAAATTACTAATACACGTTAAAATTGCGTTACCATTTTGTGCGTTTTTTTTCATAGTATCTCAATTCTCCCTCCCTCCCCCAAAATATTTAAATGCTGTTTGTGTGATCTTTTGGAACGAACACACACTCACAGACATATGACCGCTTTAAGATAAAGATAAAACATTTGTATTTGCAGTAAAAGAGTATAATGATGTGCTATATTGCAATGACTCACAGATTTGCTATCATGGTATATTAGCTGCGCTACTTACAAATCAAAAACTCAGTAGCAAACAGACAATGGAGACGAGCAGACGTCTTCATATTCAATCCTGTGTAGATTGAATTTTTTCAATCTTACCCTTACAGTCAGCTCTTCGGAAACATGGGTTGAAAATTGTATGGGTACCCATACTAATTCATGTGTTGTTAACATCAAAACCATCAAAAATAAATCTGCCTTCTTCATCGAAAACAGTGAAGCCACCTTTTTTTTTCTCTGCAAAAAAAATCAGTCAAGTTACAATGTGCGCTTGTTATACGATCCGATCTGGTCCTTCACCCCTTCCTTCTCCTCATCCCCAAGATGTAAGGTGACACAGGTGACTGCTGTTTTACACACCACACATGCACAATGGGAATATCTCGGAACTAAACAAATCATGCTGAGGATCAGATTTGTTGGTTGCTGCTCAATGTTTATCCTCTGGCTATTACTCAGGCTGTTGGTTTCTACCAGTTATTAAAAAGAGTTAAAGGCATCCTTTATTGGATGTGTTGCGTCGAGCTGCAGACGACATGTTATCGTTTCTGGCATCTTCAATTTAAATTTTCCGCCAAAATAGTATGACAGATGAAAACAGCATTGTACAAACTGTAAATAGAAGCAATAGCAAAGCAATGGTTTATACCTCTTCAATCAATGTTTCAATTTAGTGAATATCTATCTAAGATATTAAGTAAAACTGTATCAGACTACAAAGTATAAAATTTATCTGTGAATCGAAATATTATCAATCTACATAACACACCTAACAGTTGAATATTAATGATGTTTTATCATTATTGTTGTGATTATATTATTCACTGTTTTATCTACTTTTGCATTATATGTGCTATCATGATTTTTAACTATATTATAACATTGTGTCCAATGTTTTTTCCCACTGTGGGACTGTGGGTATCTTATCTATTTTTAACAATGAGAAGGAATTAATCCTTTTCTTAAATGACATACGTATGCCATTTACTATTAACCTGTATAATAACTCATTATTATAACAATTTTGCTATTTAATATTTTGTGTTGTATTAAAATAGTAATTATGATTACACAGTAACTTTATATATATGTAGAATGTTCATGACTTTTATTTTAATATGTATGATATCTTTTCCTAAAGTTGAAATATATCATTTTGAAACAAAAAAAAAAAAACAAAAATCAAAAACTTTTTGAGTAATTTTTTCAATGAATTACTAGAATGTGTGGAGAATTTGTTAGAATTTCAGGCATTTTATTTGCAGGCCTCAACAATGTTCATCGATCATTGTCGATAAATTTTGGTGGGTCTGCATTATGTGCATCTAAAGAAGTATGTAAAGGGTCGAAAATAGCCTAAAACCACCCTTAAACATTATGACTCTCTTCCCTAAGAAGCAAAACTCAATGGAACATCAGAGCTGGATCTTTAAATCATTTTAGTGGTGAGCCAGATCGGGGTGAGCCAACTTTCTACCAATGAGAGCACAGCATTTTATTAAATGCCGCGCTGTGATTGGCTGAAATTCGGCTCACTCTGATCTGGCTCACCACTAAAATGATTTAAATAAGATCCAGCTCAGGCCTTTTCGTGATCTTAAGCTTAAAACAAAGGGAAAAGAAACCTTCCCCCAATTAGATTTAGTTAAAAATGCATAGATATGGAAGAGGATTAATTTTGTTTGCAAATACATTTGTATTAAAAAAGATTATTTTTTATAGTTAAAAATAAATATTTTATTATTCAAATAAAAATAAAGATTTTTTTCTTGAGAATTGTGATATACAGTATTGAATTACATATTATGTGTGTGTGTGTGTGTGTGTGTGTTAGAGTCATGTATGTTTTAGACACAAACAGGGCTTCTACACAGGGTCGACTGATCAAAATTCAACTTCTATAACAAAACTTAGCTTATTCTATAAAGTAGTAAATTGTATGTCTGTATATGCATGTGTGAAAGACCTCATAAACGTCAGACCAAACGCCACATAACTTTCAAAGAAGTTTAGTAATGATTCAGGGCTGTTTTTTTTGCTAGTAGGGTGCGACACACACTAATAGAAAAAGTATCACTTTCAAAAAAAAATTATGTTTAGGCAAGTGGCGAAACCTCCAGTGCCTAATATTGAAAATTTAAAAAAGAACATGAAACTATCATACTTAAGTCTACAGAAAGGCAACCATGTTTTATTAAGTTCTCTAGTTAAAAAGAAATAGTGTAAAATAGTAAAATAACTTGTGCTGTGAATTCAAATATTTTATTTTTAATAATATATAATTAATAATAATAATTCCATACATTTTGTATATTCGTTTATTTGAAAGAATCCTTTTTATAACTTTTCATCCGTCTTTGAGTGTTGAACTATAGACCATATTTTTTTTTTAAAATGCCACTTTTATTTCTGTTGAAGCTTTTAGGCTAGTCTCTAATAAAATTTACCAACCTACCGTTGATTGTTAGGTTACATTTATTTATATACCGTAGCCTTTCTTAACAAGATGATGCCTTAATCTTAATTTAAATTATCTAAATATGTATTATATACGGATGTATGATGTTACCTTATTATTAACCTACATAACAAGGGTGATAACATCCATAAGAAGCACAGTATGTACACAGACGGTCATATTGACATATACTTGCTCTTGGATATCTACTTTGCTAAAGGGGTATTTGCACGAAATGCATTTAAACTTGAATTTAGTGAACTGCATATTTTTCCTGTTCAATGGTTTAAACTACATTTATAGGTCATATAATTGAAAGAATTTCAATTTTCTACCATGTAGTTTTAAAAATATCAAGACTTGAAAATCGTATTCTTGTGATATATGCATATTATATAGGTAGTTGGATTATTTTCACAAAAGCAGCATGACATCTTATTTAGTTATTATGTCTAATTGTCTGTTATTTATTGTAATACAAAATTATTCTGTTTGATGGTATATTTTTATTTTTGTTCTTGAAATCATTTTTCTAAAAAGGCATTTCATGCAATATCCCTTTAGATGACAGAATTTGTCAGAAAAAAAGTACGCACCAACCCAAAGAATGAATTAAAGAGCAGCTACGCTACGCGCAACAATAAACTGATGTTGTAGAAACTTGCGAGAGCAAGCTCGCTGCATATATGGATTGATTTTGTTCAATTTATGCATACACATATACATACAACAATATAGAGATGCATATTTACTATGGGGGGATATAAGGAAAGTTAACCGAAGTGAAAAAAATAAAGGGATAAAATAAATGGGTGTACTATTAAACTCTAATTACGATAAATAAATTACCCCTTATATAGGTTAAAAATTTAAATTGGCAAAGTCTGTACAACACTGTTAGTTTGTCCAGCCCAATTATGATAAGACTCTCCAAGTCCAATGTCCCCATTGTCCCCTCCCCACCCCAAAAGATGTCCCTATGTCCCTTAGGATCTTGGATACCGTTGGACTGATCTTGAGTTGGTTTTAAGCTATTTTATGCACATATTTCATAGATTGAATCTAAACTTATTTACATATTCCTATTATCTCCCAAGAATTGCTAATTCAGGTGGTTGAGGAGG
This sequence comes from Acartia tonsa, assembly GCF_053477335.1. Classification (NCBI taxonomy): domain Eukaryota; kingdom Metazoa; phylum Arthropoda; class Copepoda; order Calanoida; family Acartiidae; genus Acartia; species Acartia tonsa. Next base: position 13,878,621 of record NC_137266.1, on the reverse strand, counting down.
GGGGGGGGGAAGATACGCGCATGTTAGTGTGAGCGTATGCGAACATTAATCAATATCATCATTCAATTATGCCAACATCAGGGGTGTATTAGGACGATGCACGCTGCATTTTTTAGGGGTCTATTAGGACGAAATACAATACACATTTTTTAAAAATAATCTGCGATTTTAACGAATAAAGGGATACGATAATAGAGATAAATTGATGCACCGAATCATGGCAAATAGATTTTAGATTTACCCTTTTTGTTGATTGAAATTATTGTCGGGCAAGTTTAAACATTGCTGGCTTAATCCAACCAAACCTTGCTGCAATATGAATCTTCCGAAATGTGTGTGTGTGTATATGTGAATTGGTTATTGTATGTTGACGCAATATTTACATCCATATTATCATCATGGTTATATATCTTCTAAATTTATCATATTTAAGCTTTCTATCTCTAATATAAGCCGAGTAAAATACTTTACCACATATAAATTTTCTGTTTCACTACTGACATACCGACGGCACAAGTAAGTTATATACTAGATGCTTATCAGTCGCCTATCTTTAATAGTGTCCGTGAAATTTACATTTCCCCTTCACCGTTTCTTACAGACATAGTGACACTTAAAATTGTAGAGTTGCTTTGAAATAAAGTAAATTACTCCATTTTCTTTTATTGCTTTACTGCTGATATGAAAGCTCTTGTTTTTTTTAAGGAAGTAAAAAATGTATTAATACATTTTAAAAGCATTTTTGATAAGGTTTAGAGGTCAGGATATATGTATTATTATTCAATAGGCTTACAAAAGGGATAGGAAAATAGGCCAAAAATAATTTGATTCTGTTAGTTTATTTCCCCCCCCCCCCTCTCTCAAATGGACCATGTTAAACTTTCCCTAGAAAGATATGGAAAGGCTAGTCCAGGCGTTTACGAGATCTTAGCGGTCATAGTGAAAGAAATACAGATTGACCTATGAGAAGCTTCACTGTAAAGGAGAACCTTATCGGTTAAGTGGTTAGCTAGATCCTTCGGTACAACCACACAGACAGACACAAAGATGGGCAGACATCCTTTTAATTTTACTTATCTAAACCTTTATCTCTTGGTTTCAATACATCAAAATACTTTACCTTTCAATAAGTGATGTATTGTTGTCTTCGATAGTGTAGCTACTCTATAGTTAGTTTTGTCTGTTCGTCCTTATTATTGTTTGTCTTAAATCTAAACTAATTGGATATCTTAATTTGATAATTTATTTTTATTTTAGGTATGTCAACAATAAATGTTAAAAAACTGTTTCTTAAAAGTTTTTAAAATCGTTTAAAAATCTGAAGAAAATCTTTTAAGCTATTAGATCTAAGTATTTGCTTTAAAACTTAGACTTGTTAGTGCAATCTTTTTATGCATGTGCTTAACATTTTGGTCTTGTATATTGGTCTAAAGTTGTTTTAATTTTTTTATTTGCAAAATTATACTAGAGGAGAAAATACATTTAAAAAGTACTTTTTAACATCTAATTTTTATATGAAGATATAAATTATGAAAAATATCAATTTAGGTTGAATAATTCTGATAAAAAAGTTAAGGTAATAACATTGTTGCTTTGGCCCGTTTAGACCATTTGTTGTTAAGTAGCAGTTGGCAGGTGTCTTTTGATAGGGATAGGGCAGTTGAAAATAAATTATAGGCAGATGCAAGGGACGTGATTAAAAAATTATCTTATATGAGAAATTTGTCCTAGATTTTTGGGGTTAAAAAAGGTTGTCAATTAAATTAACAGATTGTATTTTTCTAGCATTGAAGAACAATTTATTCCCTAATAACTAAACGCTGACAAATATTGAGGACAAGAATCATAGGCTGAAGATTATTTTCCACCCGTTGTCATATCCCCGTAATAACTTAACCAACCTGCTACCATACAGCTATCTCTCTCTCTCTGTGTGTCAAATTTTAATTATTTTTTGCCACGTATAAGGCAAGATTTAATGCAAGATACTTTGGATACAGGATTGCTCACAGGATTTTTACAAACAGACTTGAAAATAAACAAATGATTACAGCCATAGATGCAAGTTTAAATTAGAACAAAAAAAAAGGGTTGGATAAATTTTAATACTTAGTAAATCTACTTTAAAATTATAGTATGTTAGAACGTAATTGAACATAATTGTAAACATTAATTGCTTAAAAGTAAATTAGCCTTTTCTTAAATTTTAAAATGTCAAGTTCAGTGATTTGTTGATAAAAATCGCCAGAAATTGATATGTTTACTGTTCAATACTTAACTGTCCTTTTTCACCAAAAATCTTATCTTTTTATTGATGTTGTATTTTTCTAATCTTTTAGTAAAATATCCTTGATTCTTCCGTAATAGAATACTTGGATCAAGATTCATTTTCTGTTCTTTTTTAGTAAGCCCTCGTCCAAACATATTTACAATTTTGGCTCATTTTATTAATATTTTATGCCTTCAAATTAGTATTTCAAATTTGGTTTGATGTTAGAATTGGATACACATTAGATTTTTTATTAATTCAAACACTTTTAAGGAGCGCAGCTACTAAATAACATAGGCAAATCTGTCTATTAACTTAACATCCCTTACTAACTCAAGTCTAGAGTGAGTACTTAGACACCCCCCCTCCCCCCCCCCCAAAAAAAAACAGCAGTTGTTTGGTAATTTTTCCTGCAATAAATCTTACTATATACCAGGGGATAAAGACAATGGACGATATATTAATAATATAAACTCCTAATGATGATAAACAAAATTACTCCTTCTATAGATTACAAATATTGGTTGAAAAGTTTGGACACAACTAGTTTTGAACAAAAAAAAATAAAAATTCAAATAAAGCATCTAAAGTTTGAGAGCCAACGAATAAGATAACGAGGTTGTAAACCTTGGGTACTAGTGTAATTTACAGTCTAATGTCCTCTCCCTCACTGCTAAATGCTAAATGTAATCTATAATACAAAGTAGCTTGATGTCTGTCCGTCCCTTAAGATTTCGGTAACCACTGAACCGATTGGATTCTACTCTTCAGGGAATATACCTACTGGTCCTGTGGTGGTTTTAAGCTATTTTCTTGGGGGGTGTGACACCCACAATCCCCCCCCCCAAAAAAAAAAAAATACCCCCATTTTTTTGGTTTATGGGGAAGTTAGTAAACACATAAAACTACTGGCAGCACTAGTAGTACTTAATTTTATTTATTCATTTTTTAATTACCTCTTTGGGCTTCACCCCTAGTGGCTAGGGGCGAAGACGCTAGTTAAAAGAATACAAAAAAACTGATAAAAATTAAGTTTTTTGACCCTTACTTTCACTACCATACTATAAATCTTAATAACACCTATAATTAGTAGATAGATATAAAGACAGGCAAATATTGCCAAGATTATTTCAGAGTTTTGTACAGTTGTCGTTCAGTTCATAATCTTTGATAATATTTATTTTGTAAAAACCAAAAAGAATACTAATAATACAGTGATAAATAGTTTATTTAATATCTAGCGGGTGCGCTCTTACATTGAAAGGGACTAGGAGGTTGTAGAAAATAGCCTAAAACCATTTAAAGATTTAAGAACAAAAATAAATTAAACTAAAACCATTCTTTCACCTCGGAGCAGCTTCAGTTCAGCAGTAATTGATTCTGACAAAAAAATCTTACTACTTTTTATAATAGACTTGAGATCGATCAAAACTAGTTTTGTAGATAAATCTTAGTGATCGTCTAATTTAAAACAAACTTTTGGCAGATGCTTTACTTTTATATTTAACCCATTTAAAAAAATAATCATTTCTATTATTTAATAAGAATAATTATTATATTTTTCAACAATATGGCCTCAATCCCGATTTATATCCACTAAATTAGAACCGAAATTGAGCCATACTGAAAAATCCTGTATCGAGTGTATTATGACTATTTTTCACGAATAATAAATGAAAATCATGAAAATAATAGGTACCAGTTGTGTTGGCCCTTGAATAACTTTTATGATTTTTCATCTCAATATCCGTAGAAAGTTGTCTCTTATACGATGCCATATATTTAGAAAACGGAACTATTCGTGTGTTTTTTTGTTGAAGTTTTTTATCCTTGTTCCGTTTACATTTTATTTTGGGGCAGATGTTAAAATAAAATAAATCTTTATCTCAATTTAAGTAAAAACCTTTTTTACTTGATATGTGTATAATTTAAAGTATCTCAATTTTATACATTTTAGTAGAGAGTGGTTTTTGTTTTTTTTTATTACATCGTGGAGGGAAAAGACAATGTAGGTGAAAAAAATATATTATCTCACATATAATCCTATAGTACAAAGTATTAATTTTTTTGTTTGAAGCTAAATATATCGGAAAATGTTTGTGCGAATGGGTTATACTTATCAGGTAAGGTTTATTAATGTCTTGCGGTGGTTTTAGGCTATTTTAGAGGCCAGGGGCGAAATACCTAGTACATACATACGCTTAGAAATAATGGAATCTGTATTCATCGTCCATTGTCTTATTCCTTAATCTCTGAAGTTTTATATTGTTGTAAGATGTTATTCATATTTTATATGTTTTTGTGATCATTTTTGAACCCATAGCTTCATTTAACAAGGATGAAAACATTCATTAGAATGAATTTTATTGTCCTTTTTTGAATGGGAACATTTGACTATACTAAACTGTAAAAAATTTTCAACTGTTTTCTTTGTCCATAGAAGTGATTGTTTCAGGACAGTTTTCTGGACGTACATACTTGTTGAAATATGTGGTAGCTTCGCTACTTTGAAAAAGATGTGTTGAGCATGAAGGACAAGTTATTTTGATTCTAAAGATTAGGCATAATCCCCGGAAAAAGGGATTTGTAAATATTTAAGTAGCGGAGCTACTTGATGGTTTAAGATGTATGTACGTCCCTTCGTCCGTTTCAGTTCGTTATTGGTGTATTAATTTTATACATTTATTTTCTAGATGTAGCAAATTATACAATTCCAGCCAAAAATAAATGTTTTCATATTCAAGAATTTTTTTGGAGATTAATTTATTATTATGTCCCTGTATTTATGATCAAATTAACCAACTTCTAACTGCTGTTTTTAGTTATAGAGGCGTGGGGGGAGGGGTAGTTTATTGTCCATTGTTGTTCTCCTATATCCCTGGCACGCAGCCTACTTTCTTTTCTCTTTTTGGAGAAAATTAATTTATCGTCTATTGTCTTATTCCTAGATCCCTGTTTAATATAACCAGGCATAACCTTTGACATGCGGCCAACTTTTCTGTGTCTCTATAGATAGCACAATAAAGGGATGTATATTTTTTACATTTATTCAATGAAAATAATAATTGAGAAAGGTAGCAGTACATTTTTACTAGCGGTTCCGACGCTTCCGTTAATCTTATTATTGAACATTCTATATCCGCGGAAAGCTGTTTTTAATACGATCCGAGAAGTAACTATTCTTCATTTCCGCTGTAGACGGTTTTTTTTTGAAAACTAGCAGTTTCTATAAACCATCCCTAGACAAATATATTCTATCCAACCTGTTTTTACCAGCCGTTACATAGATCTTTGGCTTCAGACTTGAATTACTTGTTATTTTTTTTTTTTTTTTTGGTGGGTTGCGGGTGTCTAAAACCCCAAGAAAAAAGCTTAAAACCACCACAGGACCTTTATTCCCTGTAAAGTAGAGCCCAATCGGTTCATTGGTTATTGAGATCTTAAGCTTCAGACAAATAGACAGACGGGCAGACAGACTGACAGACAGACAGACGGACAGACGGACAGACGGACAGACAGACAGACGGACAGACGGACAGACAGACAGACGGACAGACGGACAGACAGACAGACAGATGGACAGAGAGAAAGACAGACAGACAGACATCGTTCTTCTTTGTATTATAGATATGTATGCAATCCTGTTTTATGTGTTTTTTAAAGAAAATATATAACCCTGAATTGTCATAACAACCATTTTAGCCGACAGACTGGTGCTTTAGTTTCGGAACTAAATATCTTCTTCAACTAGAGATACTTAGATGCTTTTATATTCAAATTAAACCTAAAAATCTCCCTAAAAAAGGTTATAGATGTTTTTTTTTAATTCTCAACTGTTCAATTATTTCGTTATCGTACCGCTACTGATTTATTTCCTCTAAACTTCTTTTATTTTTGCTGTCAATGTTTTTTTGCGATCTAGTATTATCATTTTTTTCTGTATTTAAACTTAAATACGTCTTATTTTCATAGAAAATATCCAAGTCACTTTTTCATTCATGAAGAAATGTAACTTAAACCATCCTCTGAAATATATTAAAATACATCTGTTGAAAAATATTCAATTTCTGTCTTTGTTTGAAATTAGTATTCATTTCAGATTCGGAATTGATTTTTGTTTCCAGGGGGCTGTAAGATTTAAAACAAAATAGTAAAAACGTATTCAATTTATATTCACAAGTTGCTTCTACCCTTGAATCTAGGGGAAGGGGTTTAAGGTCAGAAAATTAGTATAAAACTACACTTGTACATTTACAAATCTTCCCTGAAAAGTATAAGCCATTTAATCCAGCAATTATGGATATCTTCAGACAAAATATACCTCACTACTTTTTATACTAGGATTATGTAAAAAAAATTTACGAAAAGAAGGGCATAAAAATTGCTCAATAAGTAAATATATGGAAAATCATAAGACATTTTTAGGAAATATATTGTCAAAACTACAACTTTTCATACGTTTTTTTGTAGATAAAAATTTTCATTTTTGTGGTACAATTTAACTTTGCACACGCCCTGTACTGTGAAAAAAAGACTTTTGAATGCCATTTTAAAACCAACTAACCAGATTCTTTTGAAGAGCTTATAGCTGGTTCCTTAAATATATTATTTCAGTAGAATTAAACTATTATTTGCCTCAAATTTTGCTGTTATTTTAAAGTTTTTAATGTCTATTGAAACGGAGTTATGACAAAGTTGAATTGACCATTGTTCTAGATGATACAATCGAGATTCTAAAAACTTTGGTGTTTCATCAGAACAGCATTTTTATTCAATTTTTTAAAAGAAATGTAAAGTCATTTGAAATTATTTATATTTTTTATATTTACTTACTTGAACTTACCTATGAAATATTCTTCATTTGACGACCTCTTTGGCTTTTAAAGAATACATTTCTTGTGTTATTTTGAGAAAACACCATCGAATAAATAAATATGGCTTTAGGGATGAGTGACTTCTTTTTGGACGTGGAGAGGGTGAGGGGGGGGGGGGGGGGTGAACAAAAATAAGTTTATAAACAAACGAGAGGCTTTGCACCTAGCCTCTTACTTCATTTTTATTTGATACACAAGTGAACTTTCGAACTCACATTTTAATGGACACACATACATACATCCCCATACTCCGGCAATAAGGATGTAACTTTTTTAAACCTTACTTTATTTTACCACAAATTAAATTATTGTTCTCTTTTTAATTGAATATTCAAAATCAGATTTAGCTGAAAGCAAAAATTAATTAGATTTGATAGCAAACCTACTCTTTAACTGAGATTTTATCTATAATACAAAGTACTGCAGAGTTGTGGATCCGCATTGATTGTATGCGGATCCGGATCCTCCAAATTTGGTCAGTGCGGATCCGACTCCGGATCCTTGACAATAAAAAAAAATCACCAAATTTTTTAAAAAATATTTGTTCCTTAATCTCGAAGTCAAAGATACTTTTAATTTTTAAGTCTGAACCTAAACCTTAAAGATTGGCTCTCATCACGAGAATGTCTTTTCAAGTGACTATTCTATTATAAAGAAGTTGTATCAACTTTTTTGCTTTTTATTTAAGATAGCTAGCCGGTCCTTTTAGTAAGTAGTAGATGTAAAAATTTTCATAGAATTCAGATATGCAATCGGTTTTTTTTGTAGACCTCTTATTTTTTAAGTAATTTAAGTTTTTAAAAAAAATAATTAAGTCGGTTTTAAGGTACTAAAACGCAACAAAATAAAAGAAGAAAATGGCCAGTATGAACAAAAATAGTAAGATCTTTAATTTGACACCTTACTTTTAAAATTCTGTTGAGTAATTATTGAAAAAATCTATTTTTTTAACCTCGGTTTAATAAAAACTTTAGACCTAAATATATTCTCAAACAGACATAAATAACATGGGTTCATATATACCTTTAGAATCAGAAAAATATTACGAATCTATTCTAAGCAAAATTGAAAAAGTTTTATAAAACTATAATAAAAAAAATAAGTTTATTTTAAGAATCATAATTTTCGGCTTTAAAGGGTTAGCTTGAACCAAACCTGAACCAAACCTAAACAAAAGACAATGCAATGTAGCAGATATTTTTTAAACACAAGAAACAATAATGTATTTTTAACTGCATTGTTTTGAAGTTTATAAACAGACTGATGCATATTTGTTCATAATTTTTCATTCTTTACATGTTCTATAATATCACTATATTTATTGTAGTATCTATTGTATATATTGTATGAACGTTCTCCTTTTTTTCTGGCAATTCTATAGGTTAATTTTATAGATTAAGCTTCCCGATTCGTCAATTTTTGCGATTTGTGATTGGCTAGTTTAGTAGTTACAATTCTTAAAATAACTTTTTTATTTTTTCTATTTTTTATTACAATTTTTTTAAACTTTTTCAATTTTGCTTACAATGGATTCATATTATTTTTCTCATTCTAATGGTATATATGAACCCATATTTTTTATGTCTGTATGAGAAAATATTTAGGTTTAATGTTTTGATTAAACCGAGGTTAAAAAAATAGATTTTTTCAACAATTACTCAACAGAATTTTAAAAGTAAGGTGTCAAATTAAAGATCTTACTATTTTTGTTTATACTGGCTATTTTCTTCTTTTATTTTGTTGCGTTTTAGTACCTTAAAACCGACTTAATTATTTTTGTAAAAAACTTAAATTACTTAAAAAATAAGAGGTCTACAAAAAAACCGATTGCATATCTGAATTCTATGAAAAATGTTACATCTACTACTTACTAAAAGGACCGGCTAGCTAACTTAAATAAAAAGCAAAAAAATTGATACAACTTCTTTAGGTAGATTTTTCCATTTTTTCAAAATTTTTTTTGAGACCAAGGATCCGGATCCTTGGACTCAAAAAAGTGCGGATCCTTGCGGATCCGGATCCACAACTCTGCAAAGTAGCTTTATGTCTGTCCGTCCGTCTGTCTGAAGCATAAGATCTCGGTAACCACTGAACCCATTGGATTCTACTATTCAGGGATTATATCTACTGGTCCTGTGGTGGTTTTAGGCTATTTTCTTGGGTGGTTTGACACCCCCCCCCCTTTAAACCAAAAATCCCTTAAAATTTTTTTAGGTAGGTGCCAATTTTTTTTACCTCCTAAGGCAAAGACCTAGAGGCTAGTGGCGAATCCGCTATTTATCTATATATAGTGAACGAGGATTTTAATATTTAAAAAATTTAATTACTTTTACTCAAAATGTCTATGGTTCTATATTGATTCTTTGGTAAAATTACATCTAATGTATTTATAGCTAGTATTGTTGCGATATTTTTGGATATTGTTCATACTAAAAGGTTTTTATGTCTGAAGCTAAATATTTCAATAATATCTCAACTGTTTAAGACTTGAGTTCTCTTTCTTTTAGAGAAGCTTCACATACGTCCTGGAATGTTTTTGTGATATTTACTTTATTTAAGCCTTGGAGGACTTTTAGTCTTTTTTTCTGCCACTTTCTTATCCCTTTGAATACATAGGTAGCCCCTTAATACTTGGAGCGCTGCCGCTTATAAGAAATTTTTATTTCAATATTTATATAGATAGCCTGCTGTTATAAGGTTAATTTGCACGAATCTTATAATATATGCAAAAGGAATGAAATGAAAATAACCAAAGATGCCCAAAAAAGGTATTTTAAACAAATAATTAATTAAAAAATGTTTTTTTTATTGTGAAAATATTTTCTATCTGTATGAGACATTACTGTTATTTTTTGTTTTATTATCTTATTACTTTATTATTTTTAATTATTTGTTATGTTGGTACAGGGGTCTGAATATTTAATGGGTGCTCCCCTCCCCAGGTAATTCTACTAGAATTTATGCAGATCAATTGTTAGCCCCAGCCGATTTAGCATTCTAACTTTTGATGAATTACACTTTTATTTTGATGGACATGAGTAGTTCGTTTTGCAATAATGGACGTTCTACAATAGACTAACAGCTTTAATATCACGTGTGGAAATATTTGCAATGCCCCCTGAGATTGTTGATATACTGAGATTAATATATTTGATATTCTATTAAAAAATGGTCTTTTACACTATGTATATGATAGTATCCTTAAAAGGCCAATATTCGATGCTTTTAGGGACATTGAGAAATCAATCGTCTTTTTGAACCAAAAAATATGTCTTTTCTGTTATATCTATTATTGCAGTGTGAGGTATTTATTCTGCATAAATATGCTATTTATTTTTATTTGTCTGTTTGTCTGTAACTGTGCTTACGTGTGTGTGTGTGTGTGTGTGTGTGTGTGAGTGTGTGTGTTTGTGCGTGTGTGTGTGTGAGTTTTAGCTTAAGTGATTTGCAAAACGCATATAAAAGCTTGAATTTCAAATCTAACCGAAACATTTTAACCTTTTTGGGGCGCAGCTGCTCTATAATTATTGATTATTTGACATTAGCAATAGATATCCAGTGTATTCACATCCATAAAAAAAGCTTTACTGACAGACAGACGTAACAAGTGTATTGTAGAGTAGTAGATGCTCAATGGTCACTAAATAAATAGTAATGTATCTTCAATAACAGCCGAGTAAAACACATTTTCCAGTTAGGACATGTAGACTGACAATCGAAGTAAGTCTCTAAGGTTGCTTCGCTATTCAAATATTTGCTAATCATAAACCTTTAATTTTTTTTTTGTTGGAAAAATTGTCTTATTTACTAGCTGAAGTATTGCAATTCTATTGTTAAGTTATAGAACAGTCTCTCTATGTGATTGTTCATTCTATACTAATCTTCATATTTTGAGTGATATTGGGTTAAACATAAATGTTTGATTTTTATTGCTTTTATCTGTAAGAAAACTGTAAAAATGTATAAAAATAAAATGTCATCTAATCCTATTATCTTTGATTACTTAAGAACTTCGTTTGTGCACTCAATAAAACAGATTTAAACCCTCTTGTTTTAAATACTCATACTTATTTCAACACACAGTTAATAGATGGTTCATTTGTTTTACTTGCAAGATTTTGGTACCAAGTTAGAATCCAGAAATTGCTATTACAAATTAGTGTATTATTGAAGAAACTTCGTAGATACTTTAGATAGCGTTTATAAACAGTATTTTAACAGTCTTTGTATGACAGATGGACGGACATACATTCGAACTTGATTATAATTAAAAGCAACTTTAGTTATTAATTGTCTGCTTTGTTTTCTTCTAATTGTCTCTTATTTTATATTTTTCTTATTCTAGGTATGTGATATGTTTTAAATGACAATATCTTCTTTTATACCTGGTACCAAAATCTAAAAAATCCGCAAGTTAAAAGATAGTACGTAATGCAGTTAAGTAAGGTTACCCAGAATGACACTAGATATGCAAATCTTTGCAGGGACATACGGACACGTAAATTTGTAAATTATTAGCGCAGCTACTCAATAATTTAATCGTTCTGGATTATTCTTGACCTAAATAAATTGCTTTGAAGTATATGACAATAACTTAGGTTTTTCCGAATTAAAATAAAAATTTTTTCAACTCTTTTAATGGAAATAATTGTTCTTGCTTAAAATTTCTGGTTTCCAGTATTAAATATAGCAAAAACCCCATCCCTTTTTCCCAAAAGTAATAAAAGATAAGTTGAATAATGAGGGGTAGGGGGAGGGTATGCAAGGGGAGTAAGGTCATCATGATTAACTTATTGCTCAGTTTAAATTAGAATGGAAAACAAGAATATAGAGCTTGCTACGCAGCGAAGCTTTCTAGAAAATAAACCCATATAACACATCATGCATTTTCTTTTAAAGCAAAGTTTTACCTAAAATTTTTATATGTTTTTTAGGCCATTTAACACAACAACAAAAAACGTTTGTATTTATTTATTTCAACTGATTTGTTTCACTAAATGTAAATTGTAGAAAAGTTACGGGTTAACTTATTACTTCCCTGTTTAGGCTTAGAATAACTTATTTTTTAAAAAGGCATTGTTTACAAAAAATACATTTTTGGTATGATGTTCCGCCAATGACAATTCAATATTTTACCGCAAGGGATAGAGATTTGTTAAAATAAATTACAGGAATTTTTAATCATTCAGGTATGTAAATAAAAATTGCATAAGATACTATTTATTTATTAAATATATTATAGTTACGTAACTATAATATATTACATTTCAAAATATAATTTGCTTAAAATATCTTTGCTTTAAGGGTATAATAATTTACTTTTTTTTATTATATATTGCAATGCTTTTTTGGCCATAATTGTCCTTACTTTGCTATTTGGCTACCCATTCTGTATATGTGCTAACAAGATTTTGATAGTTATCATTGCATCGTAATATAGACTATTAAATTGTAAAATTTAAGAGTAAAACTAGTTTTCTTAGAGGACCAGGGCTAACAAAACTTGTTTTGACTTTTATGATTTTTATTTTAATGATTTTAAAAATTGTCTTTAATAAGATGCTCTACATGATTTTTCAATGTGGCTGAGAACCGGTTAAAATCTAGTGGTTTCGAACCCATACTGATAAGTAATATTATTTTGCACATTATTAATTTGTCACCACCCTAAACTACCCAGCGGGTACCTTAATAAATCCTATGATTCACTTTTAAGTCTTAGAATACAAAATAGAACGAAACATTTGTATTACATAAAAAAAACATTATTTTTTGCCCTCAATCCTTTTTTTCATGTTTTTTCATTGAGATTTATCTAAGAACAAAGAAATAAGTAACATATTAAAATGCGTATTGTATTTAAAAACATATTGCAAGTTTGAATTGCCCATCTCGCTCTTAGCCTCTGAGGCTTTTATATGATTTACTTATATATATCTAGACTATGCTAAAGTTTATTTTTTACATGCTATTATAATAAACATACATATATTTTTTCAAGTGCAAAATAGGTTTTATGCAAAGAAATAAAAAAAGTTCTCCTTGAACTTTTAATAAGATGTGATTTGATTCCATGAAATATGTTAACATATTATAAACATTTATGTAAGCAGAACATAACTTAATTATATAATACTATTCTGATAAACAATGTACACATATATTCAAACCTTTTAAATATTACTTGGTGCCTTTTGTCACATTAGTTGGAGGAACGTATTGATATAAACTAAGTTCTATAGTAAGTATGTCACATGTGAAACGACAATTGATATATTAATATACATTCCCAATGATGATACACAATTTCTGTAGATAATTGATAGAAAAGTATTGACACTACCAATAAAATGAAACCAACCAATAGTAATTCAATAAATGTACCCAAAGTTTTTGATCTAACTAATACAATAGCGTGATTATAAAACTTTGGGTACCTCTGTAATTTATAATACAGTGTTCTCTCCCTCTGTGGCACTATTATAATGTTCTACTTTTAAATAAGCCTAAATCTGAACTAACAGTGTATTTAAATTAGTTTTAATATTTCGCTTTAACAGGCATAACCATATTCATTTTCTGCCAGCCCCAGCTTGCGTAGTTAGGTGGCTTTTTAATACAGGGTGGGGCAAATAAGACCGGACAAACTTTAAACGGCCATAGCGCCAAAACTACTTGACCAATCAGGACGTTTGACCACACTATAAAAAGCTTAGGTAATGACCTTTTAGTAAAAAAAAATCTTTGGACGTAGATGGACGTGTACAACGAGCTGGCCGCGCATATGTTCAACAAGGCAGATTCTAAATGCGCCGGTGGTTTAATCTGGATTCTCGACTAGGGCCCACTAAATCTAACCTCAGCCCATCTGTAGGTGAGGTAGAGTTATGCAACTTGCTGGGGATACTATTAGATACATAAGTAAGACACTAGAAAAGACTAGAGCTCTCTATCTGAAATGGCTTGAGCGTAGTACTCCAGCAAAGTGCAACGGGGCAGATTTTGTGATGTAAAAAACGTCAAAAACCGTGAAAATTCGTGAAAATTTCTCGGTTCTTGATTTTAGGGACCCATATTGAACTTTAAATCTCATTTTAGACTATGGGTTGCGCTGACAACCCTAGCTGAAACCTCATGCCATTTCTAAAAAGATAAAGAACGTCGTTCTAGCTCAACTGTGGTCCAAATAAGAGCCTCCGTGTATAAGGGTAGCTTGAAAGTTGGGCGAATTTGGATCCTGCGGTTACTCATGTTTCTAAGGAAATGTGGCCTCCCAGCTGCCCGATCTTAATTCAATGGACTTTAGGGCCTGGGGCTACTTTGAAGCATGCACCAATAGACGTGCCTATACCACAAAGACCTCCCTCATTGCCACTATCAAGGAGAACTACGCCAGATTTGACAGGAACATTTTGACCTGGACCTTCCGGCGGTTAAGGAGGCGGATAGAGGCGGTAATTAAGGCTGGCGGCGATTTTATTGAATAATCTAATAGTCATATACCTATTTTGCTTGCCAGTTTTTAAAATTCAATAAAATCTTTAAAATTGACGATTTTATGTTCATTTGTTTAGAAGTTAGAATTTGTCCGGTCTTATTTGCCCCACCCTGTATATTATAAAGGACCCAAAAGTAATTATGGCTGTAACAAGAACAGTTATGCACAAAGTAGCACAGCAATAACAATATTTTGAAAATATTTGAAAAAAATGTAATTCTGTAAAATATAAAAGTTAAGCTTTGAACACTAATAGCAATATGTTTTAAGTAAGTTTTTTTGTGAAGATTAGTAGAAGTACAGTCAGATATACTCTAGTTATAGAGCAGCTGTGCTCTTTTATAAAATATAATAGGCAACAAACACGTTCCCTCATTTGTTTGCTTTTCATTGAATTTTGATTTTATAATACTAACTAAATCATTCAAAGATTTTCAAAAGGGCTAATTTTGTCATGCTGGGTTTAAATTAATTTATCATCCATTGTCTTCTCCCTTAAGATCCCTGTTAAAACCCAATGCAGTGTTTTTTTGCACAGGATAGTTTGAAGAAAAAGTAAACCATCCCTAAACACTTCTCTTAGTTATTCCTTTTCAATTATGAGAAATCAAGTCATTTCTATTTAAAGAAATTAGTAAAAAATACAGCAATTTTGAAACAATTTTAAATGTTTACTTTATTTATGGCTTGACGTGGTGGAAGGGGTGTTCCATTTAGGATTTTACTGGATAAAAAAACAGTGTGTTTTTGAAGTGAACATTGTATTTAACTGACATATTTAAGGGTCAGATACAAAGCCATTAAAAAATAAGGATGATATAATAATAGTTATTTATTTTCATGTACATGAATTTTCAGTATGGCTGAGAACCGGTTCTAATCTAGCGGATATTAATCGGTGTCGAAGCCATACTTAAATAGATATTTTATTTACTTGTTTTGGTGTGTATTTTAGGTTTAATAATATAGGCTAAGGAGGCTTTAAAATGTATATAGTCCATTAATTAAATTTTAAAAAGTTAGTATTTTTAAGCATCATAATGCAAAAAATCCTTTACGTTACTCTTTGTCTACCTATGAAATAGTATGAAAAAAATCCGCTAAAATATTAAGCTATATATGCCGTCTCTTTGACTCGTGGTGGGACAATTTGCATAAACGCTTCGATTCCAAAATAGAGACATTTTCTGTGCTGGGAATTTCAGGAATTCCGGGGGATAGGAGAATGGACGATAATTTAATTCCCCCCCCCCCCCCAACCTTAAACCAATGTGTCTTAGTTAGCTAGTATTTTTTTAAGGAGAAGTAATGGTTGTAAATTTTTATTGGCATTGCCCCCTTCCTCCCTGAGCGAAGAAAAACTTTTAAATTTATCTCTTTGAAAGATTTGTGATGTTTACTTTTAGGGAGTGAAGCTTCTATTTGGTTTATTTTGTCCGTCAGTAGTGAAACTATGATTGAGACCAAAAGCAAAAATAACTGGCATCTATAAAATAAATAAGGAATTACATATTTGGTAATTTAATGCCAAAACTTTGACATTTCATACAGAACGATATTAAGTGAATTCTGCGCTAAAAATAAATATAATTTTTTCTTGTTTAAAATCCTATAGAAACAGATATCTTTCAAACGACACTTTTCTCAATTTATTTCAAAAATAAGGTTAGGTATTCAAAACAAAATGCTGATTTTTAAAATCAATAATTGGCCTCTTATTATAAAGATTTTTTTTCGTTTTTATTTAAAATTTTTTTTAGAAGTTATAATATTTCAGATTAAATGATTGTAAAAAATGGACTCACAGAGAGCTTACTGTTGTTTTTCAACTTTACCCAAACGGAAAAGGTTTATTATAGAGCAGTTACTCTTAAATTACATGTTTAATATTTCATTTACTAGAATTAAATGTCTGAAGATTTTTATTTTTTTTATAGCTCTCTCTTGAACAATATTGACCTTCTTGAGTTGAAAATTACACAACCAAAATAAAGAAACCGTTTTTTAGATAAATCTGAAATAAATCGCAGTTATTAACCCTTTATTGGTTATACAGTTAGGTGTACGTTTGGATTATTAAGAATTTGGAGAACCGATGAATAATAGTTAATCTATTTTGTTATCTAGTATGGTTTCGAAACCGATTAATATCTGGTGGATTATAACGGGTTCTGAACAATACTGAAAAATCATGTATAGCATCGAATTAAATACAATTTTAAAGAATATTGTAATAAAAATATATTCCAGCTTTGTTAAAATGGGCCTTCTGTCACTCAGGGCATAAAAAACTGGTTTCAATCCTACTTTGTTTTTATTTTAATATCCATGAAAAGCTGTATATAATGCGATGGAATAACTATTAAATGCTTTTTTTTCAATGAACAGAAATGATACTGTTCATCTGATTTTCTAATCTAAGAAATAATGACGCACCCCACAAAGAAAGAAAGGATAATCAAGGCATGAAAACAAAATTTTAAATTAATCTGCTATAACCAGGGATAAGGATAAGACAATAATTGATAAATTTATATAAATTTTTAATTACAGAACCTTAAGATTTAAAACCAACGACTGAGATAATTCTTTGGGTACCCGTGTAATTTACAGTCAAATGACCCCTCCCTTCCTGGCCTCAATAAAGATGTCAAATTATCTTGCTCCATAACTATTAAGGCGATAATTTGTGTTTTTGTTATGTTTTATCTTATAAAAATAGGAAGAGTTTGTCCATAAGCAGCACAGTAAAAACAAGTTATAAATATTTTAAGTTGGAACATTTAGAAAATGAATACAAATCTTTTGGTAAATAAAGTAAATGTAATTTTGAAATGAATGAATATTTCATTGTATTTTACATAGCATAATATAGTATGGCAAAAACTACTTGGTTCTTTAATAGCTTTTCTACCTAAAAATTTAATATCAGATGGGGTATTTTTTCTGTTCATTTTCTTATGTTTTAAGATCCTAACTTTTAAGAATGTTATCTATTGTCTACTGGACATAATAACAAAACAATTAAAAGAGCAGCTTTTTTCATTAAAATACATATACTTCAATATATTTGGAAAAATATAAAATGACTCACATGCCAATTAAGGAAAATGCTTTAAAGCACACAAAAGGCCATTTTAACGCACAATCATACACTCATACACTCACAAATACACACACACACACAAATACACACACACACACACACACACACACACACACAGAAAGATACAGTTTGGCTAATTTTATCCACAAAGAAAACAGTATTTAAACTTTTGGTCATGCTCAAACATCAAAAGGTACTAGATGGAAATTTTTTTGAAGTATCCATTAGAGTTTATAACATATTATTTAATATTATCATATTATAGTATGTAATACCTATTAATCAGGGACTTATGGACAGGACTCTAGTTATAGAGTAGCTGCGTTTATTCACAAAATAAAACTTTGTTAGAAAAAATACAACATCTCAGGCCTTTTATTTCAAAATTGGGTTCAATGATTTGTTGTGCATTTTTCCATATCTTGTTGTGTAATCAAGTTTTTTTTAAGGTGTTAAAATTCGATGACGGTGGTTTCCCTCAAAGTGCCTATTCGAGCAAAGAAACCCCTCAACCCTCATTTTGAAATTAATTTAGAATAATGGAGAAATCATTGCCAGATTGCACCATTAACTCTTTAACTGGTTACCTATAAAAAAAAATTAGTATATAGATATTTGTCTGTTATTCAATATTTTCTCCTTTTATTTGTTTTTTTTTTGGTTTAATAGAAGCTTCCTATTAGTCCTTGACAACACTCCTAAATCCTCTAATTATAAACAGAAGAAAGACATTGGTATATCAAAAAATGTACTATTAGGTGTTCTGAAATAGGTTATTAAAAATAAGTTCAAAGTAAGCATTTTACTTTGTTTAAACCTTGCTCTTAGTTTTGGACAGATAAAGAATTCCTTTTGAGGCAGATTTTATTTTTATTTCTGCTTTAATTGCACTTTTATTATAGAACTATACCATTAAAAGTGTTTTGTTTCAACTTTTTGTCATAGGTTTGACTAGGTAATATTCCGTCTAAAAACCTATTGGTTATGAGTGTATTTAAACTTTCGGTAACGTATGTTTCGAAAGATCAAAGAAAAAGTAATATTTTTGAATAATTCATATTTTTTTGTTTTAAATCCAAAATAATGTGAGCTTGTTATTGCTGCGCTGTTTATAGACATATTAGTCCTTGTTAATGTATATAAGGGTGTGGCCTAAAACCTATCTTAACTAAGTGATTTATTATGTTCTACTCAGGGTGGGGAAAAACCCAGGGTTTTTAAAAAAAGCCCAACCCAACCCGTAAAAACCCTTAAAACCCTGGGTTTTATTGGGTTTTTTCGGGTTTTATTGGGTTTTTTCATTTAGGAGTCAAATGCATTTGATATATTGATGAAATATTAATGTTTATGTTGTTGTAGGTATAAGGTAAGCAAGATTTCACAATAAACAAGATAGATAATGAAACAAACTGGCATTTCGATCAATTATAAACCCTTATTAGCAACGGTGCACAAAATATTCTATTAAGGGGGAGGGTAGGTTAAAAGCTTCAAAACATGGAATTTCCTCCTCTATTCCTAAGCTGTCAACACCCCCCCCCCCCTCCCAGAAATTATTAAGGTATTCCCCTTTTTACATCCCCTTAATAAAACCCTCTGCACGCCACTGTAACTATTTCCTTTCATAAATTATTATGTTTTAGTTTAAAAATCAATTATGATTATGTAATTTACACAATTTATATATCATCAATTTAGTAGCAAAGCGTTTTCTGAAGTTAAGTTTTGAGAGAAAGTAATTTCATAAACATTTGAACAATAAGTAGAGCATCATTTTTATAAGGGGGGGGGGCGGGGGGTTTAATGCAACCATCTCGTAATCAATGATTAAATGGCACTTAGAATTCGAATTTCGATCTGAAATTTTTCATGAATAATACTTGGGTAGGTCTATTTTCCCTAAATCGAACAAAAAGTTGGAAAAAGTAACGGCTGGCGGCTCAACTGTTAAGCCGTTTTTTGCCTATTTTGAGGGCAAATTCATCATTAATTACGTAGGAATCAACTTTTTAAAACATATTTTGGTTTAATTCATGTTAAATGATAGCAATAACCATTTTTAAAATTTCTAGTACCTACAGCAACCGGCTAGAACCGTTTGATAAGGTTTTTGAGTGACAAAAAGTATTATGTGGAGATAGGTTTTGTGACTAATTTGCTCTTTAGATAGCCGAAACATGGCAAAACATCTGAGCTGCCAGCCGTTAGCCATTACTTTTCCAACTTTTTGTTCGATTTAGGGAAAATAGACTTACCAAGGATTATTCATGCAAAATTTCAGATCAAAATTCGAATTCTAAGTGCCATTTAATCATTGATTACAAGATGGTTGCATTAAACCCCCCCCCCCCTTACTTCATATTTTTTTACGTTTTTTAGGTAAAATTTGCTTTAAAATGTTATTAGATCCTAGTCTTTGAGTAAATAGAAGTTTAATTTGTAAATTTTAACGTGAAATTTCAATGTTTTTTCAAAAACCCAAAAAACCTTGGGTTTTTTTTCAATGGGTTTTTAAAAAAACCCTGGGTGGGTTTTTTTGGGTGGGTTTTTTGTATGCCCACCCTGGTTCTACTACCTACAGCTCTATTTGTCAACTCGTTAGTGTATTTTTTAGATGCAATTTTTTCCTATAGATTACAATTAACTTTTAACCCTGAAAAGTGTCTTATATCGAGCTTTTTTCTTTAATGGGGCTTTATGGGAGGGTTATAGAAATAGCATTAAGCCACCTTAAGACACGTATAAAGTAACTCTGAAATAAATTTCCACTAACCAACTACCAAAGAAAAAAATTGTATTTTACAATTGTTTGGAAGTTGTAATATTCTTGAAATCTTTTTTTCAAACAACATAGTTTTAATAGAGATGTATTTTCTTCATTATAAGATGCTTTTTACCTATAATATTATCGCTCAATTATTCTTCCTGGTGTAAAAAGTAACAAAAATATAAACACGAAATGGTGGGGAAAAAACAGGCAAATTATGGCACTTATCGTGTGAGAATTAAGTCATGTTGGAAATGTATATGTGTGTGCATCCATTTTCGTATATTTTCACATAAGCATAGTTTAATATTCGCAAAATAAGATAAAGCAGGAAAAGAGGGGATGGATATTGCACTGTTTATTACACTTGCGCGCAAAGGTTTTATAATAACGTTTTCTTATTTGTTGGCTAAACAACTTTGGGGACTTTTAATTAATTTTGATTGGTTAGTTCATTAAGATGAGTGTCCAAACGTTCCACTAATTGTAATTTATAGAAGAGGTCATTGTGTGTATCGTCATTGGGGATGTACAATAATTTTCTCATCCCTGTAGATTTGATGAATTTTGATTTGTTAGTTCATTAGTGTCTAAACGTTGCCCTAATTGTAATCTACTGAAGGGGTAACTTTGTGTATCATCATTCGGTATGTACAATAATTTATGGACCATTTTCTTATCCCTTTAGATCGTTGTAGATCTATATATTGCAATGGGGAAGAACCAGTTTGTGCAAATGTTCTAATTATTTGAAAATTTGATACAAACGAAATGTATAGAGAAGCTACGCTTGCTAACTAGCGTATAAATATTTATTTACGAGTCCATTTTGACTAGTGGGTCATGTTATAAGAACAGCAAGGCTGTAAAACATTCCAGAACAAAAAGATAAAACACACGAAATATAGTTTTAAATCATCATTCAAAAGGTGAAGCAAATGGGCATTTTTTACACCTACTCAAATTTGAGTATTTAGAGCAATTAAAAAAGCATTTCAATCATTTAAAATAAATGTTTAACAAAAATGATATTATGATAATATTTTTAATATTTTTATACCTGATATTCATATGCCTAATATTAATTAGCAACTTTTAAAAATAATTTATGACGTAGTAGAAGAGTGTTTCTCTTGTAATTTATGCTTGTAATCCTCTCTTATTAAAAGGTGATCACATTACACACTTATTGAAAATTAAATCTCGATAATCAGAAAATTTGTAAATATCTAAGGGGATAAGACAATGAACGATAAATTGATGTACATCCCCATTACCCATGCTACAATTTGAAATTTATGGACACTCGACTTAATGAACCAACCATCAAAATTAAAATTACCAAAGTTTTTAAGCCAAAGAATAAGAAAAAAACTTTAGGGACTAGTGTAACAAAGAGCCCAATGTCCCCTCCCTGCCAGTTATTTCTGGAAACAGAAACATAATATTCTCGTCTAAAATGTTTTCAACTGTGAATTTATGACTTGTTATTGAACATAAACTTTTTCTCTATGCCAAGTTCAGACTGCACTACAGGGATGCGGCTCTGAAAAGTCAGTCAGTAAAAGATCCACAAGAATATTAATGGATAGGTGGGCAATATTACACTTTTTTAAAAATACAAAAAGGCACAGCCAAAACTTAGTCTTACTAGGTGGTTTAATGAAGCTTTAAACAGCGGCGGGACTAAATTTGTTTTCGGCGGCAGCAACAGCCTTTTCATAGACTCCATTTTTGCAATTGCCTAAGTCACTTAATCTCTCTAAACGAAATATTCAGTCTTTATTTTTATTAAACCTTATATAAAAAAATCAATGAAATGTTTTTTTTGTTAAACTTTGATTTAAAGCTAAACGTTTTTGATTTTATTTCCAAATGGTTGAATAAATAAAAGTACTTGCTCAACAACAAAGAAATTATGCAAAGAATTGTTGTTTTATTTTTCTGGATCTGCTTGGCTGATTTATCTCATTTGCTCTTAATATTAAGGAGCCATTTAGGCATATGATAATACGTTCAATTTTTAAATATTGGTTCAATTAAGTACATAATTTGTATATTAAGTATTTTTAAATAGTACCTTATCAAAGATTTAGGCTGTATGTGTCTATCTTCTAAATGTGTGAAAAATAAGTGACTTGAAATTAAGAATACAATCCATAATTCCTAACATTCTAGATAACTAGTGCCCCTATCATCTAGGGGAGATGGAGGGTATTGAAATAGCCAAAAACTATACTTAGACATAAATGTAAAAATATAATATCCTAAAACCATCCTGGGATCCTTGTAAAGCAATTCTACAATGGAGAACTCAGTTCAGAGGATCTTAATAGACAAACATAAAATCTTGCTACATTTTCTAATATGATAACCGTCCCTAAAATGCTCCTGTGAAAAGCTACTGTAAAAACTCGACAGTGCTCCACTGTCCTTGATTCTGTGTTTCTTTGTTTTGCAAACACAAAAATACATAAACAGGAAGAATTATGGATCTAGGAATAGGAAAATATGTCCTTACATACGCTTGCAGCAGGAATCACAAGGGATAGGACATTAGACGTTAAATTGATGTACATCCAACATGATTATAAACTAAATTACCCCTTCTCTTAGATTAAAATTTTGGTTGAAGCGAACTAATAACCAGAAGTGGTGTCCACAAGGCCATTCAGTTGTACAATCTTTAAATTAAATTCCTTTAAAATTCAGATTTTGAGTCCAGACAAAAGACACTGCAGTTTCTACTCAGTCTATTATGGATTAGATTTACTGTTTTATGATTTATCATTCTTTTCATACAACGAAATCATGACTTTTTTTTATGTCTATTAAGTCTTGTGAAAAATTATCTTCTTTTTAAATTTTTAGCTTTATTTTTTAACCCTTTTTGCCTGACGATCATATTTTCCTGGGTTTCAATGCCATTTCTAGGCAACTCATTATAACCCACTTTTTCAATTAATTACTCCCATTGTCTGTATACTTCTGATTCTAGGACCTTTGCAAAGTTTCTATCATGGTATGTTTGTGTTAAGATACCCCCAATTGGGGATTGTGGTAATAATTAAAACATAAAAGAATGTTTTTTTTGTGCATGATATTCTGTTAGGGAATGAACATTGGACTGTAAATAATACTTGTAAGGCTTAGAAACGTTGGGTACTTATATTAACACATTATTGGTTGGTTCAAACTAGATGTATCTAAATTTTTCAGTCAATAATCTTAATAATCAAAGGGATTAATTATCATCTTTTTTCGACCATTGTCTTTTCCCTTATGATCCCTTTTAAAAATAGATTCGCTACTTTTGGAATCTAATAACCCCTTTTCAAATATTTATTATTCTTTCTTTGTTAATCTAATTGTCATTTTTGATAAGAACTTAATTACTTTAATCCATTTTTATGGCATTTGCATAAAGAAACACTTTCTTTCTTTTATCTGTCAATTACGATCTGTAAATTAATGTCATAATGATTTGAAACGGTGGTAATTAGCTTTTATATTTAGTTATTATTGTTCTAGTTTAATAGCTTTGTAGTTCTTTTTAGTTGAGTTACAATTAATGTTAATGAAGTGATTAAAACGAGGATTAAAATTTTCATTAGTAGATCATCTTTACAATTATTTAGCTGAACTCACAAAATATAATACCTAATAATTTTTTGAACTATTTCAGGGAAGATTTATACTCTTGTCAATAAATGTAAAAGTATAGATGTTTAACCTAGACAACTAACTGGTTCCAGTGTTGGGGACATTTTTCGTCTGATAGCAAATTGCTTTCTGCTTTTTGGAAGCGACTTGTGTATTAATATTCCCAACGATATTGACTGATATTCAAAGACCCAATTGAAAGTTGGCCCAGGGTCCACGGGGTGGGGACATACTGTTGTTTAACCCCTTTCTCCCTTTATTGTTTTACTTTAATATCGTGTTCTGTTGCTATTATGAAACACTTTGTATATGATAAATATGCAGAACTGAATAATCATTTATCATATATGCATCTTTTAATCAAATATTGATATTTAATTTTACAATTTTATAAATGCAACATTGATTGGGATAAGTTTTAAATTTTTTTTTTAAGCAAGGACCATAAGTGAAGAAGTAGTGAAGCCAATATGAAACAAAACTTTTTTTTACAAATAAGAAAACCGCAATTAGAATTACACATTGATGTCTTTTGGATGAGTAGGTATGCATGTAAAACATAAACTGTTCACAGATGTACAAAAGACGCAGATTGGCAGTAACAGTCGATTTAAAGTTATAGGCATAAATAGGTTTTTTTTAAAGTCAATCGCTCACAATCGTCTTAAGTTTTTGAAACCTTGGATATAGACCCCATAACGTTAACCAGGTTTCTAACTCAATCCTCACCAATTGGGCATAAAAAACAAACCCATAAAACATTGTTTTTTTTCTTCAGCATCCTTCACCTTTATCTCTGAAAATTGCGAACATATTTGTTTGCAATAATGGCTTTTTTATTGCTTTTAATTGCAATATTTTAAAATATTATATTCATTTTTCATATATTTTTTTTGCTTCTGATTCTGTCTTTAATTATTATTACACAGATTAAACTAGGGTAATTTTGCAACTAAAAGTGAAAAGAACAATGAATTGAAATACAAAGAATATCTTTTTGCTGCTGTTTTTTTGTCATACATAGTTCTTTGATTTTTATTTTGTTGAATTACTATTTATGGCGTTTATGAGGACGTACTGACATGCCCAAATTATGGAGTAGCTCGTTACTTAACATAGTTGTGAACTACACAAATGTATTTATCCTACATTGTTTTCCTGCATACCTTAAAATAAAAACAACTTTTTAAACAAGAACGTTTACGTCCAAGGGTATCACAGTTTTATGATAAAAATGAAATTCATTATTATGAAACAATGCTCATATTTTTGGGTATTTTATTAGCTTATAGCTCTAAAGGTTGGGGTACATAGTTCTTTAAATTATACTGTTACCGGAAGAAATTTAAATACAATCTTAATTCGTTGGCTTCTGGTGCTATCATTAGATTTTGTTTGGGTTGATAAACCTTGATTGTCCAAATTTTTCAACCAATTATTATAATTTACAGAAAGAGTGGCGTCACAAAAAGTTTTCTTAGCCCTTAAAATACTTGTCTTACAAAACAAAACCGATGCTTAAAAAGTTACTAAGAACAGACAGAAAGACAAAAATTGTAGAAAAGCTTCGTTGTTAAAAAGAGCTAAGTCTTGACCCAGATTCTTTGCAAAAATGCTGCGAAATTATGATTCTTGCAAAAAAAAAACTTTTTTTTAGGGAAAGTTAACGTGAAAATTACGGTCAGGACAAGTTGCTCTGAGAGATAGGTCAATATACGAAAAATACATCTTACAAATTACTTCGGTTTTTTGCTTCATGTCAAAAATTAAAACTGGTAGAAATAAAAAAAAAATATTGCTGTTAATAAAATTTTCCCCTTATCATCCCTCACTTATATTTGAGACTTATTTGCATATATGTAATTATAATAAGGTAATGAATATTCATAATTTTTACTGAAAAAGGTTTTTTGATGTTGCATATTATACAGGGTGGGAGGGAACTTTAAACTAAAAAATAAAAAATGATAATTTTAATCTACAAATGGGGTAAGTAAGTTTAACATCATTGGAAAATTGAATAGTATTGCTTTAACCCTTAAAGTCAGTTTTTTTTAACAATATATTCCTTAAAAGTTCTTAACTTTCATGAAAAAATATCATACATATCTCTGAAATATATTTTTATGGCTTCTTAGTCTGCTTAAATATTTTTTGTATAAAAAATGTGCAAAATAACTACAACATTACAGACGCCAACGTATCTTAATTGCAAAGTATTTCATATTTGCCAAAATGCACAATACAAAAAATATTTATAGGGCGTTATAAAAGTAAATTGGGTGTGCTTTTGTCCTAAAATAATAATATACGGAACTGATAATTTTTTTTTGTGGAATTGATGTTTTACCGCGAAATATTATATATTTATTTTCACATGGTCTAGAATTATAATAAGCTTTGATTTTAATTATATTAACAAGATTAAAAATATACATAAGAAACAAGGGTGATACAATTGTTTTTAGCGCAGTAATAATAAACAAACCGTATAAAATCTTTAATCTTCATATGTTTTTCATTTTCCCCCATAAATACTATGAATATTATAATATAAAGTATAAAGTTAAATCAATTTCAATTTTAATCCTATTTGCCATAAAAGGTATGAAAAGGCAAAAAGCTCAAAAAGGGGGAAGGGTTAAAAAGAAACATACATATATGTAAAAAGAAACATACATATATGCTGCATAGTTAATCTACAAATACAGGGTTTCGGATCCGCATTGATTTTATGCGGATCCGGATCCGGATCCGGATCCTCAAAATTTGGTCAGTGCGGATCCGGATCCGGATCCTACTGGATCCGGATCCGGATCTTTGACAATAAAAATAAAATCACCAAATTTTTCAAAAAAATTTATTCTTCAATTCGAAGTCAAAAATACTTTTAATTTTCAAGTCTGAACCTAAACCTTAAAGATTGGCTCTCATCAAGAGAATGTCTGAGATTTTATATAAATTTAGGTAGATTTTTCCATTTTTTCCGCATTTTTTGGAGTCTAAGGATCCGGATCCGGATCCGCATTTTTTTTGCGGATCCGGATCCGGATCCTTGGACTCAAAATATGCGGATCCTTGCGGATCCGGATCCGGATCCGAAACCCTGTACAAATAGATAATATTTGTACGTCCGTCCGTCGGTCACACGTTGAATGGCCATAATGAAAATTTTTCACATTTTACTAAATTGTTTAATTATATTAAATAGTTATTCAGTGTTGCACATTTTATTGACATACTAGTTCTTATTCTTGTCATATAAGATTGAATTAAAATATATATATTTGTAAATTTACATATTTATGAACAAATGTCATCAATTCTTTCATCTATCTGTCAGTTTTTAAGATTTAGAAGATTTTTTATTTTTTTTTAAGGGAATTTTTGACTTACTACTAACGGAATAAAATGTTATTAAAACGTACAACTTCAAATAAAAAAAATATCCTATTAAATAAAGTAGTAAGGTTTTTTGAATGTAGCTAAAGATATATATAATTCCTTAATTTTAGTTCTCAATTTCATAGAAGCTTCACATTCGCAAAGGGATGGTTTTAGGCTATTTTCTTAATAACAAAATATTTAACATATTTTTTTTTTAAATTTCAGGTTTGGTCCAGTTGACATGCGGGCCTCGTTGAACGAGCGGCTGTCCTCCTCCCGACACAACCAGCGGACCAACCTGCGGACCTTGCCTGCGGAGATGTACAAGTCCAACTCCAGCCTGGATTTGGACCATGATATTGATATGATGGTGAGTTATTATCCTTTGTTTGTCCATTAAGATTTCACTAATCACTGAAACGATTGGGTTCTCTATTTAAGGTACGCTTTATTTAAGTTTTGATTTTAGGATAACTTTTTTTAAATTGAAGTCTTGGGACAGTTTTAGGCTATTTTTCTGCCTTGTCCAGCACTCTTCAAGCAAAAACTATTAATCTGGTTTCAAAGAAGCTGCGCGCTTCTAATATTTTCATGAAACAACATTTCTCGTTTGTAGCTTTGAAATATTTAAAAGTATTAATTCTGTCTGTTAGGGAGGCCTTAATTTAATTTTAAAAACAATATTTTTTCAGGAAATTAACGGTAAACGTGAATTTGGAAGTCACGGTAGCCTGGAGGTTATGGGACGTCATCACCCCGCCCACCTGCCCTCAAGCGCCATGCTGCCTGGGGGCCCTGTTATTACTGGCGCAGCCAGTCATTTACAGGTAATGTTATTTATATTTTCTTCGAGGCGTAAAACCGGTTTAATCCCAGTTGAAAATAGAATTATTACCAATTAAGAATTGATAGGTAGTCATCAAATTGTTTAATAGTAATTTGACTGCAAAAAGAAACGGAACATAGCATCTGTCTGGCTTTAATTTTATGGCTCTGAGGACCTTGAAATAAGTGGTCTCAAATAGGTTTCTGTCATTTTCTATTGCTTTATTGGCTTTGTTTTTCTATATATAAATTAAGAGTAGATTTAAAAACTCTAAAGGCATTACTGGTTTTTATTAAAATCTTAATCTTTATATAGTGATACTAATATTTTGTTAATTCAGATCCACGGGCACCACCACATGCATGGTCACGATGGTCCTGCCGCCGTTTCCACCCTCACCCGTCCAACTAATTTCAACTCTGGCATCATGAACAGGTAAATTAATCATCACTTATTCTTTGTTGTAAAAAATCGGCCTTTTGCAGCTGTTCCTTTAGTGGATAAAAATATAGGAAGTGGGGAATCATCAACATTAATTTTTAAAAAAAATATATTCTTTTTGTACTGCTTGAAATATTGAAGTTAAGAATAAAAATGTTTTCTTTTTTAGATCTGAAGAGTCAGGAGGGAGCCTGGAGGCGGCCTCCGCCAGCGAGGTGGATGGGTCAACCAGTCCCAAGCATAAGAAAAAGGGCAGCGTAGGTTTCTGGAACAAGGACAAGAGCGCAAGAAAAAGTCAAAAGTCAATTTTTAATAAGGTAGGATTTTTTGGTGCTTTTTCGCAAAATGCCTAGAGATTACAAGAATCCACCCCCCTCACCCTTTACCTGTGGGGGCCATAAACCTGTAGGTCCTATTTCTGCGATGCCCTGACCCTGTGGGGCTATTTAAAACCAACTATTATCTAAGCAAACCTGACTTAAAGTAAAACACAGGAAAAACTACCCTCACTGTTAAAATAAGGGAAGGGGGGTTTCTATTCTCGTTTACATTTTTAATTTAAAAAACAATTTATAATTACGGAATAGCCAATTAACATACAGCTGTGCTCAAAAAGACAATCAATACAACTATTTTTAATATTTTTAGAAGAAAAAGGACGGTCCAGAGTCACAGAAAAGCGTGGACAGTTCTGTAGAAAATCTAGACAATAAACTCGAGGATAAACACAGACGACGGTTCTTTTCACATCATGATATAGGTAAGATTATGTTAAGAACACAAAGTAATCATTGTAATTTTAAATGACAGGGGTAATTTTGTTTATCATTATTGGGAACTTAATTTGATTTGTTGTCATATTTTAGGACTTCCAGACAAAGGTTTTTAACTCTATTTTGTATCTTTTCTAATGTTTAATATACTTAATGAACTTTTGCTTTTAATTATTATTAATATTTGTCTAATTATATAAAAAAAAAACTAGTGAAGTCACTTAATTAGTTTGGCCTGACAAAATATTCTCATTAAAAATAATGCACTTTACTTCTTGTAATTACCCTTAGTTGGTCGCTTGGATCTTATTTTGGATATTTAATATACAGTATGTTTCCTGTACAAAAAAGCTGTATGACATTATAATAGCTTTTTTCCCTAAAAACCCCAACTACAACCTTAAAAGAAAGAGCCCTTGATATGTTAGGAGTGAAGCCGCTTGTTGTACAAAAAATACAAGTTGTATATTTCTTACAAATATTTATCAGTAATCATTTTTGAAATTTAACACCTTTAATCCCTTGGAGCTAATCATAAGAATAAAGGCATTAATAAGCATTATAAAGAGGAGGGTGTGAAAGGTTCTACCACCTCTCCTTCCACTTAAGCATTAAGGAATTGTTTTATGATAAAATATTAATAAAAATGATGTAAGTGAACATTATTGTATGTCTTTTTGAAAAAAAACGCCATTTGATTTTCACTTCTTTTGCAAATTCAAAGAAAAAATTAATGCTTTCTCGTCATTTGTAAGGCCCTTGGTCCCCAGAAAGTTTTTCTGTTCGTTTGTTTGTTTGTTTGACTGATGGTGAAGTTGGAAGCTAAAAAAATTTCTTTAGCTGGAAAACTATATGATATAACCTAATTTTCTCTTTCCAACTCATAGTTTTATCCTTTTTTGTTTTATTTTTTTGAGAATATTTATACGCGTCCATGAACACCCACCCCTTTGTTTTAATTATAATTATTTTCTATGATGACTTTAATCTTGTCATCTTTATCTTATCATTTTAATTTTCAGAGGTAAAGGTTTTGGTTTGTTTTAGGTTCTAAAAAGGATCTAAAAGAAAGAAATATTTTCATAATTAGATATTTAATAAATGTTTTATGTTAAATTAGCGGATTTGCCACTAGCTTCTAGAGAATATAAATTCGAAGGGGCACCTACCTTTGAAATACATTTGATAGAAATTCAGCAATCTAACCTATTCCTTTATTTTATTTTGCAACTTATTTGCAAACAAATTTTTATCCCTATTACCCTTTTTGATAATTAGTGTAAAAAACAATGTCTACTTGTAAGTAGCAAAGCTACTCTATGAATAAGGTGTTATGTTAGTCCGTAATATGTTGATAGCTTTTTTTACATTGCTATTATGGACGTTTTCATCCTTGTTGTTATTACAAAAGGCTTTGTTAGGTAAACAGTTTAGAATTATTCATAGAACTAAAGACCAAAAATCACTAAAACGAAAACTAACTAAAACTTTCTTGAATACATTATGCATTAGGCATAATATAAATATCAACGATTCAACATGTTGAGCCATATGTTATAAAACGACCATAGTTTTCGTGTTTTAACAAGGACACATTAGCCTTTTTTGTATGGCAAATTTGATGTAAATAAACCTTGTTATAATAAGTTGATTATAGTTTTGATATCAGCGACGCCACTGCTAATTATTTCCTTTTTGTCTCCCCTTAATACCAGGGATCTAGAGGGATAAGACAATGGGCGATAAATTGATGTACATTCATAATGATGATAAAAAAGTTACCCCTCCTGTAGATGAAATTATGGGTTGCAATATTTGGACACTGCTGGATTAAAGTTCCCACAATTTTTTAAGCCAACTAACAAAACATAACAAGTTTTAAATTTTGGTAATCCGTATAAATTACAGTCCAATGGCCCCTCCCTCCCTGTTTATATACCATTGTTTGGTGGGTAATGTCTTCTCAGTATTATCAAAGATTCCCTTCTAAAAGTTTTGAAATATTTTATTGGTCAAATTTTGTAAATCCAACTATTAAGAAGGTGAAAAGTAGAGAAAAAATAAGCCAATTGATCATTATTTAGAGATGTATATCATTGTGTCGTTTATTTTCTTATCTTTTTAAATACAGATTCCCCTGATTAATTCTATTGGTTTTTTCTCCCAGGCTGATCTTACAACCTTTTGATAATGAAACCTTTATCTCGTGTAACTCTTAATTATCGTAAAATGTAATACAATTATGTTGTACGAAAATGAGTTGGTTTTTGCCCCCCAAAATTTGCTCATTAATTTGTTGTACCGAGAGGTCGGATTAAGGTCAGGTGCAGTAATATAGGAATAGGTAATTTGGAGAATAAATCGTTATCGTAGGTAGACATTGAATTTGGTATTTATGTTCGTCTGTCTGATTGAGTACGCTATCCGTTGCTTATTAACAGATTTTAGATACCTAAATAAGTCATCCTTACAATAAAGTAACAGGATGTCTGTTGTCTGTCTGTTTATCTGTTTGTCTGTACCGAAGGATCTCGCTAACCGCTGAACCGATCGGGTTCTCCTTAACAGGGTAGCTTCTCATAGGTCCTGGGAAGGTTTATAACCATTTTGGGGGAAGGTTCCACCACCCTCCCAAGAGAAATCACAATAAATCGAAGTACAGAAACTCCTTTGCAACATTGCGAGGTATCGTAGAAAGAGACTCCTACGCAATATAGCTAACCAAAAAAACAAACATTTAAAGTGCAACTAGGGGCGTAGCCGCTAGTATTAAATATGTCATTGGTTTTATCAGAATCTGCGAAAAATTAATTTTACTGTTCTAAATTATAAGTTTCTTATTAGCTTGTCATTGATATAATTGTCTTTGTAAAAGTAAAAATTTAATTATTGTTTATTAATTTACCTAACCCGCTATCCCTGCTTGGTTTTTGATGAATTTGCATGTTGTGATCTTATGAGCTTCC
Source organism: Acartia tonsa (assembly GCF_053477335.1). Taxonomy (NCBI): domain Eukaryota; kingdom Metazoa; phylum Arthropoda; class Copepoda; order Calanoida; family Acartiidae; genus Acartia; species Acartia tonsa. The sequence continues at coordinate 13,846,051 of NC_137266.1, read as the reverse complement.
AGAAAACTTTGCCACAAACTGGCAAACTGTTATGTTTTTAAACATGTTACAAAAATATTTATTTAGAACACTGTGGACAATAGAAGCATAGATTAGATAATTCTCACAACCCAACGAAATCTTAGGGGACACACTGACAAACAACATTGCAGATTATAGATTCTACTTTTACATGATCTTTTTTTCAGCAAAATTGTTATAATACAAAAATAGATCTTCAAAACCATTCTAATTTTTTTTTCCGAATATTAATTCATTTTTGTACACAGTTAATACATATGTACAGAGAAAGAAACATAAAGAAAGACATTAAACATATGCAAACATGAAGCAGATCATTAATAAAAACCAATTTCTTTAAAAACTATTATTACAGCACAGAAACATACTAAATAGGGCTGATATGCAATTGTAAAATCATGGTTCTAAGAGCTCTAGAAATGGCAGAAAGATAACAATGATGCCAACAAGAATAACCATTCAGCCATTATAATTAGAGTGCTGAAATAAATAAAGCTAAAATACCCATGTACATATCAGTAATAGAAAGACCAATGGTGTTTAAATTAATCCTCATCCCATTCTTGATTCCAAGAATTATTAGCTCTCTAAATGTAATTTTTTTGGGAAATAGTGTAGCCAAATGTATTGTTTTTAAAGGGACTTTTAGTTTTCTAAAAATCTCTGTTACTACAAGTCTTCCAATAAGATATTATGTAGCTAACAAATCATGTTTTATCACAAAAACAACTTACAATATAGATCAGTTGAAATTGATTACTTGTACGTTTAAAATAAAATATTTAAACTGACATTTATTTTGAAATAATAAAAGCAGTATCAATCAAATTCATTTGATATGCTTTAATTTAGTATTCTTATTTAAAGTAATTTTTCTTTATTTCATATATTGGAATATCAGATTTTTCTATTTTTTTAGGTATGAAATAGTTAATTTGCCTCTTACAAATAAAAATCCTCTGCACACCCTTGATGTTTTTTTTGTTCAAATTCCCTTTAAACTGCCCCTTACCCCAAAAACCCCTCATTGATAAAGTTTAAAATCATGAATATGACAATAAAAACTGAAATCAGACTGGGGTAAAGCTATAAGTATTCGTTTAATTCAAATATAGTTAATGTCTTACGTAGGGGAATGCCTTGGCACATACAGTATGACCCTCGAAAAAGTATTTTTAAGCATCTGCAGCCCTTATTTCTCAATGAATTATTAAAAAATGCATATGTCCTTGTTCTCCATAGTATTCCACATAAGTAGATATAAAAATATTTTTTTTACCTCCATTAACACCAGAGATTTTTAGTGCTAAAGTTTTGAAAAAGTGACTGAGGAAAAAGTAACTTTTAACATGAAACGACTTTTTCAGCAAAATTAAGCTAGAAATCCTTTTATTTTTGTTACTAGCAGAAACTTTATACAAAAATGAAATAAAAAATTTAGTTTTTGAGTAAAAAGCATTTTTTTACACATATTTTTTGAGTCTTTTTAATTTAATGATATTTTGAAAAACTTACTTATTAGGCAAAATTGTTTAAGATTAAAAAACCAAATAAATCTCTATGAATATAGCAGGAAAATTGTTTTTGATTCACAATCCTAACTTTAATAACAAAAAAGTTATAAAGAAAATAAAAATAAAACATAATGATTTTTTAGTCTATAAAGCTTAATTTACCCCCTATTAAATAATTGAGATGTCAGAAAAGTAGGCGGAGCAACTGTCATAATTAATCCTTTTCTATAAATAAGGGTCAATAAATAACTTAAAATTTGCAAATAATCAATTCATTCAGTAGTATTTTTTGCCATTAAAAATTTATATTTTTTGGTGGAATAAAAAAGAAATATTTAGTTAACTTGTTTTTCTTTGTGTCTCATTATTCAATTGTCAGAAAAACATAATATACCCATCCAAAAAATAAGAGAAACAAAAAAAAATCCTTTTTCTCAGTCACTTTTTCAAAACTTTAGCTCTAGAAATCTCCGGTGTTAATGGAGGTAAAAAAAATATTTTTATATCTACTTAGGTGGAATACTATGGAGAACAAGGACATATGCATTTTTTAATAATTCACTGAGAAATAAGGGCTGCAGATGCTTAAAAATACTTTTTCGAGGGTCATACTGTATATTGTTACTACTTAACCAGTTGTTCTAATCAAAGGTCATGATGACTGTAATGCCAGTTTCCTAGTTTTCCTCTCATCTTTATTGATATTTAAAAGTTACATTTTCTGCTTTATATTTTGTCGTAATTTGTGATTTATTGACAATGCCTTCCAATCTCTTTATCTATGTCAATCTGCATATGTTGTTCATAAAAGTGTCATATAAATGTGTTTTTTTTTGCATAACTTGTTTCTAAGAGTTGTCATTTTATTTGTGTTTGTGTTTGTTTGTGTGTGTGTGTGGGTGTATGTATGTGTGAGTGTGTGTTTGTTTGTGTATGTGTGTGTGTAATTTGTTTTTAAGGATCAATAAAAAACTTACAAATATATAACTGATCAAAAAACATACATTAATTTAAATTTTTGAATGATTGTATTGATTTGATATGTGCACGGATCCAGGGAGTGGCAATGGGGGCAATTAATCTTACTCCCAATGTTTTATGTTTTCTTATTTGGGTAGCTTGTAAATTGGGTTCCTTTCCATTCTATGAAAGTTTTTTTGCTATATTAATAAAGGGGGAGGTAGGTTGTCTTAAAATTCCGTAAAGTTGTTAGTTTCAAGAATTTAAAATAGAAGTAGAGCTTTAAATTACGTATGGCAGTTGCTCTAATATAGTACAATATAGTACACTAGCGGCTACGCCCCTAGAGGCCTCTAGGGGGCACTTGAGGAGGAGAGAGTCGAATTTAATAACCCAATTTCTTAGTTTAGATTTTAAAAGAAAAATTAAAATTTTTTTTTTTTTTTGGGGGGGGGTGCGAGATTTTTTTTATTTTTTGGGGGGGGGAGGGTTGCCCCCCCTCATTTTTAATTTTATTAAAAAAAATTTTAAAAAAAATTTTCGGGGGGGGGATTTTTCATTTTTTGGGGGGGGTTGGGTGTGTCCCACCCCCCAAGAAAATAGTTATAAACCTTCACGGGACCTATGAGAAGCTACCCTGTTAAGGAGAACCCGATCGGTTCAGCGGTTAGCGAGATCCTTCGGTACAGACACACAAACACACAGACACACAAACACATAGACAAACAGACATCCTGTTACTTTAGTATAAGGATATCCACGTTATATCCCATCAATGCAACTGCCATGCTAAATTTTAGAGTTCTACTTCTATTTTAAATTCTTAAAGCTCACAAAAATTCCGTAAATGTGTGAGTTTTAAGGCTGAAAAACGGAACGATAATATTCACTAAATATTTTTCACTAATATTTTTGTCTAGTTCATTTCAATAAAGAATACACATATTTAGTGAATATTATCGTTCTACTACTGTTTTTAAGCCTTAAAACTCACACTTTTACAGAATTTTAGCACAACCTACCTCCCCCTTTGTACTTTGTTTTGTTTGGTTAATTTTTGTTTCCTTGTAATGTCCCGACCAATTTCTAGCATTAAAAATTACATCATAAAATAATTCATACTTGTAAATTGTTATTTACTAAATAATTATTCTTAAGAATTGAAAGTTTCATTGAAAATGTGATTTCAATTTTGCATGACTTGAAACAAAAATTCAGAGATAAATACATAAATACAAAAATATTGATGCTTTTCTAATAATGAAGAACAACTTTCCTACAATAAAATATTTAATGATAATTAAGGATAATAAACTGTCATACAGTAAAAACTTTGTAGAAAGCTAGTGCTCTACTAAGACTGTGCAGAACGTATAATATCAATAGAGAATGTAATAACTCTGGATAGGTATTGATCTTCGAAAAGGCGTACAGACATTAATAATTTTAGAGAATCTAATTTGGATTTTATACAAAGTTATACTTAAAGCATATTCTTTTAATATTTCAAAACAAGATATTCAAAGCTGATCCCCTTATTGATGAAATTATTCAATTAAAATATGACCTCACAACATTAAATTACATCCAAATTATCATACTATAAAAAAATTATATATTACTAGCGGTTTCGCCCCTAGGCTCTAGGGGCTTTGACCCAAGAGGTAATTAAAAAAATAAGTACCTTTGGTGCTGCAACCACTACATTTCAAATTGACTACCTAAAAAAATCATTCCTTAGAGTATGTAAAAACAGTCTGAAAATGCCCTTTTTATATAACTTTTGACCCCTTGTGTTCATATGTCACTGTATCTTTTTGCGAATGTGATCCCCAAAACTTATGATATAACATTCGGAAGCGAATGCACACCTTTACAAGATTGTATTAATTTCAAGTTATATTTGTAATGATCATGTGGAGACTTGTCAAATTTGGGAGATTGCACATTATTTAATCTCTTAATAGTTATTTATCACATCGTTATATAGACAGTTTTCCGCGGATATTAAAAGGCCCCGGATGACAAAACTGGTATTAATTTTATGATTTTGATTTTAATATTCGTGGAAAATTGACTCGAATACGAAGTTATTCATGATTTTTCACTATTGATGAGAACCGGTTCTAATCCAGCTGATATTAATCGGTTTTGAATCCATACTGGAAAGTCTTTTCTGAAAGTTGGGGAAATGATAATGATTTAATTTTTAAAATTCTTTTTTTTGACATAAATGTATCACGAGGAGATGGGTTTGAATCTAGACTGAAATCACACCAAACCTAGAGACGTTAAAAAAGGAAAAGAGATAAATTTCAACCTCCTAACCTAATATTTTTTTAAACCTAAAATAAACAAATTTTCCTAATTCATATGTTGTACATATTGTATTTTGACATGCTTTGCATAAGGCAAATATTAAAACAGTGGCGTACAGTAGGGAGGTGTTAGGGGTGCCAACACCCCCTTACATTAGGAGAGCCTGCTTTTTTTTTTCACCCCCTACTGGTATCACCCCCTTCTGGTGATTCACTGTGCACGCCACTGTATTTTAATATACCAATCATTTATATTTCTTAACAAAAAAGAAAGGTAACTGTTCATAGATACCTTAAGCTTCGAAATCTGAACATTTACATATTGCTTTATTTCTATAAAAATATTCGTTCTTGTTAAGTTTCACTGATTTTTGTTTCTGATTGACCATCTAGATCGATAAATCTATTACTAACTATTTGGTAGGACGTGTAGCAACCTTACAATAAGGCTATAAAAAGATGCGAAGCAGCTCTTTAATTAAACTCTTCCTTCACTGACTTATTAACTCAATTAATGTTTATTTGTTTCAGGATCTGTGTGTGCTACCCTAAGTATGAGCGCAAGACTGAAAACTTTACAAAGAAGAAACACGACTACAGGTACTAATTTTAGGACTTACACAAAAAAGTTTTTTTTCTCAACCCGTCTCCATATCTATTTATTAATAAAATGTCTGTTTATATGATTTTTTTGCCTAAATGTGTTAATGTTTGCTTGTCTGTCTATGCAATTGTGTCCGTCATCCGAAGTAGGGAATAAACAATTAAATTATTCTGTTCCTTTTTCTTATCATCAATTACAAACTATATAAAAATGGCAAAACTTTATATACAAAAATGTTGAAAACATAATAAGATTATTCGTCCATTATCATATCTTTGCAAACATTGCAAATTGCAAACATTGGCTATTTGCATGTTAATAAATTTAAGGAAAACTTAAAAGTAAAAGCAAAAACCAGTGCAACTTTTAATATTGATTTTCCATATAACCTTGGAAGCCAGAGGGATGACGCAATAGTTATTAACTGTCGTCATCAATAATTCTTAACAATCTGTAATGTAAAATTTCGTGTTAAAACAAGGTCGATTATCTCTATAAAAAGCGCAGCTACAGCAAAAAAAATGGCATAATGCAATAAGGATTGTTGCGTTTGATAGCTCATAGTTTATTTAAATTTGAATAAAATTTATAAGCTGTCAATAAAAAATTAAGTGACGGTCATTTTACATAACCTACTAAGTCACTCTTTCCAACCCTTGTTTTGTAGAAGCTACGCTATAGAAAAATTAAAAAATACATGTTTGTTATAACACAATTGCAATTTATAATTTTTTGCATATGTACAACTTTTTTATTTGTCCGCCCCTAGCCACTTGTGGCATCGCCCCAAGAGTACGGCGCGGATTATATTCTTGCTGGACATACAGACACAGACCAAGCTTCACTTTGCCCAGCTTGTTTATGAACTTCATTGTCCTTGTTAAAAAAGAAGCTTTTCTATAAGCAATAAAATAACAAAGCAATGTTTTTACATAGTTTTGTATTTGAATAAATATTTACTTGATTCTTTTTTAGGTGCCAGTGCTGCAAGCGCCGCTCTGAGAAATTCTGGGGGTGGGGGCGAGTCCCCCGAGGGAGAGGAACTCGACCAAGGAGACGGAATCAATAATGAACTAGTCCTAAGGTATTACAACCCTTTAAAATAAGCATTGCAATTAAAGAAGTCGGTACAATTTGTCAAATATTTTTGTATTTTTTCAATATTATCATTATATTTTGTTGATTGCAGTGGGAGGGGTTGCTTCCACTTCTCCATCAATTTATTAGACATTTAAAAACAGTGGAATCCAAAAAGTATGGCTTGTTTCATTAATATCAGTCTCCATTTTTGCACTAATTAAATCCTGGCTTAGATATTGACCTGAAATGTAAACATTTGTTTAATCTACACCATGCTTAATCAAAGAGTGACTACAATTAGACATCTTGTTTTCAATTGGTAATGGTTTTATGTTCCTTGCTGTATATTACAAATAAAATTTTACACCAGTTCTCGTCCATCTAGTAGAATTTTAGAAAGGGAATGCTTGGTTTTATAGTCATATTTTCGAAGTAGTTTTTCTTCTATTTAATTAAAAAATAATAAAGTACGTTAAAAATATACTTAAAATCTTTTGTTTTTAAGGCTATTAGAAAAATTTCTTTATTTAACTATAAAGATTAATAATCTATTATGTACATCTATTCTAAATCTAATGAATGGATATTAGTTAAATTCCACAGCTAATTTTTATTAGGATTAGAAATGCATTTCTAAATGTACATTTCACTTTTTAAAATTATCTGGAATTACATTAGAGTATATCATATCATAGGAAGTCATGTAAAATTATGGCCCAAGGAAAACATAGAACTGCGATTGAATTTACAAATAAATAAGCTTTCATGGACTTTACTCCCCTTAAACCCCATCTTTGAGGCAAACAACTAGGCTTCATTTACTGTTAAACTAGTCAATTTATATAATTTTCATTTAATGTATAAAAAAATGGTATAAAAGAGGCTCCTTTTAATGTTGTGTAGATTGTTCATTGTTTAACACAAGAAAGTGTTAAATCTCAAGTAGAAATAAAAACAAGGATGTTAATCTTTATAACAAACTCGTAAGAAAAATATAAAAAGAATCTATATCAAGTGCAGAACTAAGTAATTTAAAGTGCTGATATTCCTAAGATGGGTTAGGGTTCATCCATCCCCCCAATTCAATTTTTGTGCATCATAATATAAAATAATAAAATGAAAAATTTGTTCGGGGGGGGGGGGGTGGAATTGTCCTTCCTCCCCCCACCCCTCCGCCTATAAAAATCATCACAAATGAGTTTAGCGAATACTACCAATTTTTTTTACCACAGATAGACAAACATCTAATTCATATTATGTAGTTTCTTTAACACTTTTTAATGAACAAAAATTAATCAATTTGTCAAGTACCCAAATAAATTATAGAGTATCTACTCTTGCTAAAAAAAACTCTAAAAGAAATCTCATATATAAGAATCCTTGAAATTAATAATGTATAAACATTAAGAAGCATTGTTTATATAAAAAATCTATTGTTTGTGAGTACTTGTTATTTTATAATAAAAGAAATTCAATGTTAACAAGCGAAACATTAATTTTTTGTTGAAGTACTTTTTGTTCAATTATTTTACTTTTTTGTTCTTTTAAAACAAGGAGATCTAACAAAAAATATATTACTTCAGATATATGGCATAAAACCTGCTTTAGTACAATTCAGGGTTTTTGAAACTCTTGGAATCTTAAAAGGCAAAAAAAAATTTTTGGGAAAATGAAACATAATTCAATTCTAAATATAGAGTCGCTTTGCTCTAATTATCTAAAAAGCTGGAATGATAGAGCATTAAAAATCTTTTTAGAACCACAATGTTTCAATTGAAGATAAGCCAAAGGATAAAGTAAATAAATTATAATCCTTGGAACTTGTAGGATTTATTAGTAGGATGTCTATTTGTCTGGTTGTTGGGTTTTTCTTAGCCGTTTGATGGGTACATGGCGTTCCTGCAACTGGCAGAAATACAGCTGGATGTTTTTTTGTCAAAATGTAAAAAACTCTGCCAAAAATACAGTCATACTTAAAGTAACCGACATAAATACATCTAACAAAGGCATTTATACATCCAAAATTGCCATTATACATCTATTTCTTGCCAATTTTACATCTAAACTTTTTTATAAATCATAAATACATCTGAATTTATTCAATTTTTATGGTTTAATAGTTATTTATTGCATCGTATTATAGACAGCTTTCAGTGGATATTAAGGCCTGGGCTAACAATTTATGATCTTTATTTTAATATTAGTGTAAAATTCTCTATAAATTGATGCTATACATGATTTTTTTAGTAACCTGTTCTAATCCACCGGATATTAATGGGTTTTGAAGCCATACTGGAAAATATTTTTCAGCCTTTCTATGGGGTTTATAATTATTTGAAGAAAAATTGGCATATCTCTACCATTTTTTATTTATTTTATTTATTTTTTCACCCTAAATCGTGTGTAGGTTTATAAAATCCTTATACTAAAGTAACAGGATGTTTGTCTGTCTGTCTGTGTGTCTGTCTGTGTGTACCGAAGGATCTCGCTAACCGCTAAACCGATTGGGTTCTCCTTAACAGGGTAGATTCTCATATGTCCTGGGAAGGTTTTTAACTATTTTAGGGGAGGGTACTACCACCCTCCCAAAAGAAATGACAAAAAAATTGAAAATTTTCTTAAAATCTGGGAGACTTCAGCGTCAAATAAGGTGGTATCGTACATAAAAAATTAACTTTAACAAACAAAAACATTTAAAGTGCCACTAGAGGCCTCTAGGGGCGTAGCCGCTAGTGATAAATATAGTAATTGCTCAATGCTTAAGAAAGATAGATAAACAAATGTTCAACATTTCATCAAACTAATTTTATTTTAAAAGGTTTACAAGTATTTTAAGAGACATGACGCCCTTTCTTATCGAAATGCTAGATTATTTTAAGCGAAGTTACGCTATAGTTTTCTTTGCTAGTCTGAACGTCTATGTTGTTATTAGTAGTTTCTATGTCCTTTGTGACTATAACAGACAATTAAACGTTAAAACATATTCTGTCTGCAGGTTCTAGATGTTCTAGGTTTGAATGTCCAAGGAATTCTACTGTAGAATTTTTTTTGTAAATATCACGTCTTTGACATGTTTTTAGCTAAGAATCGAACTTAACAGCTCACACAAAAAATTCATATAATTTTATAATAATAAAAAATTATTGGTTTATTGTTTTGTTGCGCTGCTGTTTATTAAATTATCCTTGTTCATTGAAAAAGGTGTGTATGTATGTATGTACTATATATAAAAATGAAAGGAAATATGGTTAAAAACATTACAAATGGATTTGTCGTTTGAGAGTTGGATGGCTCACATAAAAAGTAATTTAAAACAGTACAGGCTGAGATTGGAGTATTTTCATCAGTAGTGTAGCTACTCTATAGTAATGGTATGATGTAGGTCCGTCTGTGTGTCTTGAAGCCCCAATAATCAAGTATTCTGTAACATTCTAGTTTACTTGCGGATTTTGAAAGCTCTAAAACATGCTTTTTAGAATTTACAATGAACTATATATCAAATGTCTTGTTTCATTTTAGGAAGGTTTTTATGTATATGTTGGGTTGGTTTTAGGCTATTTTCCCCTTAACTGAGATGCTAGGGGTGAAGCAGCTATTTATGTTAAAAGAAGCAGGATCCTAAAATTTTGTCTCATCTGTAATTACCACCTTTCCTCTTATACAAAATTACATTTGGTAACACAAACACACACACAACACACGCGCACATACAGGGAGAAACGGTCATAAACTTCGGCTTAAAAACTAATAGAATCATTTTTTAAGTCATGGCACATTGTCTTAACAATACGACGATTTTTAGCACAAAAACTTCACTATCTTTATTTTCATTTAAATTGACAAATTACTATAGGCCAGGGTTATTGGTACTGAATGGCCTCGTAGGTTTACCATTTCAATGAAATAATTCAAAGCATAAATTACAGGATAAACGTTAATTTATTATATCAAATAAACATACAGTACTAAAAAGATTTTAGATTTAAAATAAACATATTTTAAAAACTACAATGTAGAACATTTTACATGAATTAAACGTATAATAAAAAATAAATCAATTTTAAACCAATTTAATTATCCTTACATCTGTTAGGTTAAAGAAGTATATTTAAGGAAGTCGATAATATGTCATTTTTTCCGCTGTCTTCCGCCATAAGAGTTAAACAGAGCAACTAAATGACTTGGAAAAACAAGGATAACAACATCCATAAAAGTAGTAAAAATAAAACTTGCTTCTAAAAAAACAGTTTAATTGACAACAAAATTAATGAGAAGGTAGATGTTTATTGGTCAGGGGAAAAAATTCAGCCAAATATCTCTATTAGTAGCCAAGTAAATTACATTTAGGAATAACTTACAGATATAGAGTAGCTTCGCTACCTAATATAAGGAGGATGATAATAAAAAGATAAAAAGGGAAGCTTTTTGTATTTACAGTTCAGACTACAAATATTTTTTGTCAAAGCTTAGATGTAGGATGATTTTATTTCTTTCTTAAGATAATTTATACAGCACACGGAAGCTTTTTGCGTTTATCTTAAACCTACATTATATAAAGCTAAAGAAAAAAAACATAAATATTTTTCCTTTAATTTGAATTCTCTATTATGAGAACTTATTATAAAAGTTCACATATTAGATTGGTTTTCTATTAAAACTTCCCATACGAGATATTATTGTACAAATGATTTGTTTCGGGTATTAATCCTACTAACATAATAGGCTATTTAAGGACTATAGAAACCGCCAAGTATATGAAGTAAACGAATAAGAGTGGTTGTAGTTATTACGACGGTAGTTGCTTTGTCCCCTATCTTGGAAGGAGACAAATACATTGTGCCTAATAGTCATAAGAATTGCCGCTTCAAGTTTAGAATTAATAGGTTATTTGTAGTATGATGATTTATCTTTACAATGACTGAAGTCAAATGGACAAATTTAACAAACATAATTTAGGTTAAAATGTCATAAAAGCCATACGTTTAAAAACTTTAAATGTCTCCTTCATCAAAAAAGGCCACAGTAGCCTGGCTATTAAAAAAGGGAACTGTACTGAATGCTGATGGCGTTTGTAATAGTCTTTTAAGACAACCTTAATCGTTTTTAGGCCTTTTTTAAATCAGGGACTAAAAGAACGGCAAAAAGCATTCATAAAATAATTTAAAAGGGAATATTACTCGTAACCAAAGTTTAAAGATAGTTTTTAAATTGTTCTCGTTACTTGGATTACGAGATCTTTAAAGCATCCCCCCCTCCCCCTTTAAAAAATAAATATCTCAGAAGATAAAAAAAATCACAAGTGTTTAATTTTGTGTATCTGATAATTTTTATTAAAATGCTTCATGATAGGGCCACACGTCTTACAGACTAACAACCCTTTGTCTGCAAGTTCTTTATGTGAAAGTCTTAAATATAACCAAAAAGTATAAGATGACAAACAAAGTTTTAATAAACACCCAAAGAATGGAGTAATAGTTATTTATCGCGTCGTATAAAAGACAGCTGTCCCCGGATATTAAAATGAAAACGAGGGGCCGACTAATAAAACTGGTATTAATTTTCATTATAATATCTGTTGAAAATTGTAATACGATGCTTTCCATAATTTTTTAGTATGGCTGAGAACCGTTTCTAATCCAGTGGATTTTAATCGGTTTCGAAGCAAAACTTGAAATTTGTTTAACCTATCCCTCAACCCTTGGACCATTGATTTTTTATATTTTATGATGAGTGATTTATTTTAAATAGGTTATATTTTAATGATTGGTGGATGACACGAAATACTTTGTTTCATTTCATTTGGCTTTGGTGTGTGGTTTTATGAGCGCAGCTACTCTAAAACTTACACGTCCATACGCCTGAAAGTGTTCATAATATCAATAACCTTCCCTTTTGTTACTTAAATTCAAAGATAATAAATTGTAAATGCTTAAATAAATTAAATGAGCTTATTGTTGTTTTATTTGAGTATAATCCCTTTCGTGGCAACGTCTCTTAAGGGACGTTTCGTCGTATTTTGTTAGTAGCTTTTAAAAGGTTATTTTAGGTTAGGTTAGGCAATTGGCCCCGGCGGGTTAGAGGCCCCCCACAGTGACTTGAAATAGGAGAAAAGCTACCGTGAAATAAGAAGAAACGCCCCTTATGAGGCATTGTCACGAAAGGGACTATAGCCTATTATTTTATTTTTTTTTCATAAAGATATTTTAGTTTTTGAACTGATTTTAAAACGTGTTATCAATCTAACAGAAATAACGTATTCTGTGATTTATTGACAATACATGCTAAAATCATTCTCTTTACTAAAAGAATATTATTAATGTTATTTTTTTTTATTTTCAGTTGTCCCTACTTTCGGAACGAGATTGGGGGTGAAGCAGAAACTCAGATTGCTCTGACAAGGTCAGTTTTTAAAATAACATTGTGAAGAAAAAAGGCATTTAGTTTTTACCTTTTCCACCAGTTAAAATGTTTTAATGCTTCTATGCCAAGGTAAGGTCAAAGCGACCTCCAAAAAGATTTGTAAATTTAAAAATTTACCATATCTTACAGGTTTTCTTTGGATTCTAGAAATACTTTATTGGCTGAAAGTAATAGGTATAAAACAATTTGGATGTAGGTGTTATTTTTGTATGGTGTCTGTTTGACTAACTGATTTTTGGCAGGGCTCGGCAGCAACGGCCAACACTTAATTCTCCTTAAAATTTAAATTTGGAAGCCTGTCTTTCCCATTTTTACCCACTTATGTTTTTATACCCCCCCCCCCCTGGTTAATCGCTGTGAGTTTTTCACGCCTTCTATTTTATATCTTAATTTTTTTCTCAGAATTTATAGATTTCAATTAGTATGTAACTTTTTTTCAAACTCCTATTGAAATAAGTTGAATAGATTGTATAAAGACGTAACAAGAACTAATTTTCATTTAATTAACTTTTTCTTCAGACATATATTCATAGAAAAATTAACAAGGATGAGAGTGTAATAGTTAGTGCAGCTATAAATAGTCAGGGATCTTAAGGGACAAGAGATTTTACAATAAATTGATGTAAACCCCAAATTATTAAATCAGTCTTACTACAGAATAATGTTAAAAGCTTGAACGCTGCTAGCATGTATTTGTGGTATTCGGCAACCGTGAGCCATGTCTATGGCACCCCTGATCTGGGGTTCGGTGGAGGGTCAATGGCCCTCCCCCGAGTCCTGGGGAAGGGGTCTAGTGACCCCCTCCCTACGCTTAGAATTAATGATTTGAATCTGTCATGTTTATTATGGTTAACTGTATTCTTAATTCTCCCCCACCCTTTCCAGGGATGGGGGAATCATTATTGCCCAAACTGACCATTGTATATGTATTATTTATGCTTTTATGTTATGATTATTTATTCCTATCCATGTAATTATTGTTTGTTGTATATAACTCCAGTATCTCTTAACCCTTCAATAAAGTGACAACTGAAAGTAGATGTTGATCATTATCTAGTGAAAGCTAGAGAAGCGTAGCTTCTCTATAGTAAGGTGTCCACGTCTGTCACACTGCCGTAATCTAATTGAACTCCGGTGTCTGCCATTGATCCTCGGCGGATACCACAACTTTGGTGACAGCTGTGTGAGATTACGGCGAACCACAAGTGTAGAGCAGACGCGCATCTGAGGCTAAGGTACTCCCAGCAGTGAATCTGGCAAAACTGACGCAAGCAACCTGAATTACCCACCCTGGACAGCAAAGTTTAACTCTGCATCCGGCAGTTGTGGAAGCAAAACAGCGAAATCTGACGAATAACCGCGAGCAGCGCCGATATCTAACGGAGAATTGAGCGCCAAAAGGGCTGAAACAGGCCTGCGGACCGGCTGAAACAAGCCAAATACGTGTAGACGGCTGAAAATAGGCCAACTTTACTGCAAGAAATAGCAGGATCCGAACCAGTGGCGCTAGCAGGACGGGACATTCCCTGCCGCCGATAGGCTGAAACATGCCACATAGCTGCAAGCTGCGAGCTAACATACGGGTGTAGTGCACCAGAACAGAGAAAAACTACGTCAACCCCGAGTATCCTGAGAAGCTACAACGCAGCCACCCATCTAGAAGACAGATATTATATCACATTTGCAGGGATTACCACCCTAATGTGATGGCCAAACAATAGATTTATGAGCAAAGCTTGGCAAACAAATTGTTGTGTTGTGATAAATCTAAGAATAGAACAGGCTTGGATTACTGTGTATTGTGATAACAGCTAAAAATAGAACAGAGTTGGTCAACAAATCTGTTATGCAATTGTGATAAGGACAGCAATAAAAGCTAGATGTAATGTAATCAAAACAATCTCAAGCCCACAGCACAATAACAATACACCCCTTATTCCAAGGGAAGGGGAGGGGCCCCTCTCCATTTGAAGGCAAATACAATCAGGGTTATATAACAGATAAGCCTGAGATTAAGAAGCAAAGGCCCCATTACACCAGCACACAGTTACCCCCCTCCCTCACAGTGGGAACGGACGGAGTTACCCCCGTCCCCTCACGCGCTTCCCCCTTCCTACCCACACTAGACTAAGTCCGTCTGTAGTGTGGAGCTAGCGATCGGATACACAGAGCGCCATTCACGGGTAGCGCAACAAAGTGCGGAAAACATCATAAATCCAACGGACGAAGCGGACCAATGAGGAAGCGAGCTGAGGGGTGAGAGCGCGTTTTCCCTGTGTGCGCGGATTTGACGGCGCGAACGCGCGTTACAAGGACAGGAGATTCCACGCACACACACACACACACACCCACACACTTTCACACCAGAGCGGAGCTACTCCATAGCATCTAACAGGGGTATTTTTAGCAAATAAAGAATTGCAAGTTTCTTTCCTCCTAGCTCTAGTGTGATAAGGGAAAACCCAATCAGTTCCTGACAGCAGTTCAGACCCTCAACATCTATCTACCTCAACACCTAACTATTGATAAGTACAGCTAAGTTATATCTTTGCAACTAAAACTCCCAACCTAGTGATACAAACAGTGTTGGCTGTTAGGCTAGGAAGCCTCAAGTGACAACCCATTCATTGTAGTCTTGTATAACTTTGTGCCCGCCGTTTCACCGTTGACCCAATGGACCAGCATCAAGTCCCAGGAGGTGACCAAGCCCCAGGATGGCTCCAGGATGACCCTCAGCCGGCCCCAGCCGAGTACCGCAAGCTGATGCTGAGCAATCTGCCTGCATCCAGTTGCCCCAATATGACGAGTCGGAGCCAATGGAGATTGGCTCCTTGGCTCCGGGTCTCCACCAGATGGGGAAGGTCGCTCCAGATGACAAGGTTCCAGGCCGCTGCTACCGCTGCCAGGGGAGAGGCCACCGAGCTCGAGACTGTCCAACGCCTGTGGAAGTTAGCCTAGAGGAGAGGCGCACCCAGCCACGCCGTGACCGTTCTGCCAAGTGTGAGCGTTGCCACTATGACGGCCACACGGCGGCCGAGTGTAGAGCTGACTGGGCCCAGGTAGCCAGCCGCAGGCGCACCGCCGACAAAGGTGCCCCTCCAGGGAAGCCCAGCAGAGTGGCCCATATGGAAGGGAGCGCGCCCCCAGCACCACCACCGCAAGCAGCCGCCCCCAGAGCTGCGGACCGAGCCGATGGGATGCCGCAGTTCGGGACTGTCCCAGCTAGGATCAACGTACTGGGCGGCGCGGCTGAGCCCAACCGGGTTGGCCTAGGCTTCAGTCTTAACCATCTGGGGCCAGAGCTGATACAGCCCAACAACATAGCCGAGCCAGAGGTGCTGAGGCCCCAGCCTTTCAGCCTCAACATGATGGAACCTGCCCGACTGAGCCTACCCAGCAAGAGTGGAGGGGCGCTGCCCAGCGTCCCTGAGACGGTGTATGGGGAGGCCCTGGCAGCCGCGGAACGAGAGAGGCAGGAGGTGCTAGCCAGCACCTCTGCATCGATGTATGGGACGCCACCCGGCGTCGCCACCTGGGATGATGGGGGGGTGCTATCCAGCGCCTCCCACCGTGTGCCTGGGGCGACAACCGTCGCCGCCACCGAGATACCTGGATCCTGGAACGAGCCAGCCTCCACCCTGATGTCTGGGGCGACAACCGTCGCCGCCACCGAGAGACCTGAGTCCTGGAACGAGCCAGCGGTCCCAGAGGAAGGGGTGACACCCGTCACCCCCAGCCAGCCAGCGCCACCAGCCTGCAGGGAGAGCCCAGCTACATGCCAGCCAGCGCCACCAGCCTGCAGGGAGAGTCCAGCTACATGCCATCCAGAGCCCTCTACCAGCCAAGGGAACCCAGCGGCTCACCATCAGGATAAGTTGAATTTGTTAAATGTATTGAATCCAAAACCTTGTAAACACCCAGCCTTGCCTGTGCCCCCTGCACTTGAGGCTGGGGAGATTGAAAATTGGGAAAATAAGGACTTGCCTGTGCCACATGCACCTGAGTTCCTAGGGCAGGGGAGGGCATTGAGTCAGGGCGAGCCTGTGCCACATGCACTTCAGCCCCATGCCACTGGGCATGCCTTGGACCAAGGAAGGGAGCACTTAGGGCTAGGGGAGCCGACACCCAGGCAAGTGCCAGTCGCTTGCCAGTCTGTCATTGGGGAGGGTATCGGGGTGCCTCGGCCGCATACAGATAACGCTCAATGGAAATTTGTGTCTAGCCAGGAGCAGCCCAGCCGTGTCCAGCCCCAAGAAGCAGCCGTGACCAGAGCCGGAGATCCCCAGCCGCGTGCACGAGGAAGATGGTTACCTGGAAGCCTCTCCCATTGGTGGATGGTCCTGTGGGGCCTCCTGCTGGCAGCCGTGTGGCCTACAACCAGCTACGTCCTGGTGGGGTGGGACTGTGCCAACCCCACCCATGTCACGTCTTACAATAAAGAAAAGATGTGTGACACGGAGCCCCTACACCAGGAGGTGCCCCTGGGCCATGACATCCACGTCCTGCAGCAAGTCAAGGTGAGGGAAACCACTGGGTTCAGCTGTCAGCTCACCGTGTCCCAGTGGACATTCAGGTGTGGGGTATGGGGTCACCTTAAGGTGACCTCGGTCCCCACCCTCATGAGGCCAACCAAGATAGACCCAGAAGCGTGCCGAGACCTGGCCAGGAACCGAGTATACACGTTGCCAGGCAAGACCCAGCCACTGACGTTCCAGCTGAACCACCCCCTGTTCTTCACCATTGATATGGTGGGCGCCCTCGTCAACAGCCCCGAGGGGGTGGGTTGCGAGGGGGAGGACGTCCACTTTGAGGGCCAGCTCTACCGCAATGAATTAGTGCTCCAGGAGCGGCGGCTGCTGGTCAAGGAGGAGACCTATGTGGTGGAGGATGGACGGGTGGAGTCCCAGTCTGACCACCTGACCCTCGATTGTCCCCATTCTGAGCTGTCCTGTATCACTGGGGAAGCAACCTACGTGTGGGACCACCTGGGAAGAGATTGCCCCTTGAGGCTGATCCGCAGCCTCCAGCCCAGCCTGGTGAGGGATGCATATCTGGTTGACCATCAGGCCCAGTTTTTCATCAACATGACCAGCCCCACCTCAATTGTGAACTGCGACTTCGAGGCCCATGCCACCAACCATCCAGCGTTGTTTGTGGCAGCTGACCCAGCCGCGGCTGCGCTGCCCCGAGTGTCGGCCAGGGATGTTGACGTTCCCCTTCAAGCACAGATCCATGCAGGTTATATTGGATTTACCCTGGAAACACGCATGAGAAGCACTGCAGCAGAAGAAGTAGCGGCCAACTGCTGGAAGCTCCAGCAACTAGATCCGGCCCACCCGGTGCGTGTCCAGGGGAGCACGTTCTCGGTACTGAGGGGAGACATCCTGCTGCAGCTGACCTGCCAAAGGCACAAGTATGTTGTCCGCGAACACAAGGAGTGTTGGGACAAAGTGCCAGTGGAGCCCACAGGTTTTGTAGACGCTGTGACGCGGGTATACAGTGAGCACGCCACCAAGATTCCCTGTTCCTCCACCTACCCCCTGACTGTGCACGCGGAGGAAGGCTGGATAGAGTTAACCCCTGCTCCCAAGAAGAGGCCACCCCCGCTGGATACGCCTAAGCAGTTGTTGACAGACCCCTTAGATGACTTCAGTTCAGGTGGTTTGTATTCACAGGCTGAGTTGAACGACTGGCAACAACTGCTGGCGTTCCCAGCATACAAGAGCGCCATGCTGACCGGCCTATCCTATGGCTCCTGCGTTCAGCAAGGCAGCTGTTCGGCCACAGGAGACCATGGGATAGTGTCCTACAACATTGACCGACTGGCGGAGGAAGGAGAGGCAGCCCTGGATGTCTGGGCAGGATTTAGACAAGCCATCCACGAGTGGGGAGATGGCGCCGCCATCCTGTGCTTGCTGCTGCTGATCCTCAAACTGCTGGGGGACCTAACCATCATTTCTCTGGCAGCAGCACAAGGAGGAGTCCGGGCAGCCCTGAATGCGATATCACAACTGTTCCTGTACCACCCAGCCTTGTATAAGAAGGCGATGGCTAGAGCCAGGCTCAACCATGCCAAGTCCCGGGACTTTTCAGTGGACTGGGATGCCATTCCCATCGGCAGGGAAGCAGCCGAGGAAATGGTGTCTATGAAATCAACGGACAGCGGGCATGACCGCCCAGGTAGGCCAGGACCGCCCTCTGGCAGACCCCGCGGCCCCTCAGGAGGACAGGCCGCTGCTCAGACAATCAACCTGGCAGCCAGTGCCCCAGCCGCTGCCAACAACAACCCGCAGGTCCCACTGCTGACCGTTCCAGCAACAAATGTGCCACCACCAAACCTAATACCTGCCGGCGCTGACCAACGTATCCAACCCAAGTCAGCCTCTGCCTTCTATCCCACATTGGGAGCCCATCAACCCTAAGAAGATACTCACCACTAGGATTCCATTGAATCATTATCGTTTGTATATATTTTAGCCCTAAGGAGCGGGCCGAAGGCCTCAACCACTGTCGGAAGTCTGGTAGGGAAACCATCTCCCAGCCTTCCGAGGGGAGAGTTGTGGTATTCGGCAACCGTGAGCCATGTCTATGGCACCCCTGATCTGGGGTTCGGTGGAGGGTCAATGGCCCTCCCCCGAGTCCTGGGGAAGGGGTCTAGTGACCCCCTCCCTACGCTTAGAATTAATGATTTGAATCTGTCATGTTTATTATGGTTAACTGTATTCTTAATTCTCCCCCACCCTTTCCAGGGATGGGGGAATCATTATTGCCCAAACTGACCATTGTATATGTATTATTTATGCTTTTATGTTATGATTATTTATTCCTATCCATGTAATTATTGTTTGTTGTATATAACTCCAGTATCTCTTAACCCTTCAATAAAGTGACAACTGAAAGTAGATGTTGATCATTATCTAGTGAAAGCTAGAGAAGCGTAGCTTCTCTATAGTAAGGTGTCCACGTCTGTCACACTGCCGTAATCTAATTGAACTCCGGTGTCTGCCATTGATCCTCGGCGGATACCACATATTAACTAATCAAGTTTATTAAGTCTTCATAGTTTTAAAGGTAACAAATGAGTGAACGTGTTAATAAAAACTTTGGAAACCAGTGAAATAACTTTTCATATAGAAAACCATTGGTCTTTTGTAAAGATCGACTGTATTGAATCCTTTCATTGATTTTAGTTTAGATATACCCTAAAAAAAATAGAGTAGCTATGCAATTGCAGACAATTTATCGACGATTATGAATAATCTATATATAAGACCTTTTCAGTGAAAAACAGACCGCTTAAAAAAAGACTTATAGAGTAGCATTGCTTGTAAAGAATAAAAAAGAAATCATGAATAAGTTTTAAATTGATTTACAGCTTTTATATTGCTCATGTGTTTATTACATGATGTGCATTGGCATCCGCTTATTATCAAATTGACGAAAAGATACAATAGCAAAAATTTTAAGAGTTAATGTTTGTTATACTCGATTTTTTCTAATAATACCATAGATAAAATTTTTGAGGATATAATTTTCGGTAAGCTTTATCCCAAGTAAATCGACTATTATAGATGACTTATCCGAATGAAATGAAAAAAACGCCCTTTTTTCACTTAAATGATATATTTGGGGAAATGAGTGCACATTGTTTATTACATGTGTATTTTATTAAATATTTTATTTACATAATTTTCATATTTAATGTTTTAATTTTATTAAAAATAAATAAAATAATTATGTAAATTATTAAGCTCGGGGGTCTTATGGTATAATACAATGAATGATAAATTTTTGTACATCCTTAATAGCAAGGAACCAAATTACTCCTTCTGTAGATTATATTTATTGGACACTGCTTGGAAACCAAAATACAATACAAGTACCCAAAGTATTTGTGTCAAAGAATAAGATAACATGGTTATAAAACTTTGTGTACTAATCTAAAATACCCCCTTTTTCCTTAGTTGTATAGTTAGTTAGATTTTAAAAATTTCAAGACATACATATATTAATTATAGAAAAGAAACACACATTGAAGAATGAGAATTTTAAATATAACACAGAATGTTATTGCAGTTATTTACAAGAACGTTTTCTTGCATTATCATTGAATCTGTTTGAAATAAAAAGCATACATTACATTTAGAGAAAAAAGAGTAAAAAGCTAGATTTAGCATAGCATTACAGATATAGAGACTTACAGACAGACATAAACACATACATAGTAGCTGGGAAGTTAAAGTGTTAAAATAATGCCATGCTTTAATAACTTATTTAATGGATCAAATCATGACAATAAAAACTTAACCATCAAATTCTATGTGATAAAGAGGGTGTGTATTCATTACCACATAAATTTCACAATATCAACTAATCATAACCGCATATAATTACAACAGTACAAATTTCCCCCTTCCTTCCCCTCTTATTCTTTTACTATTGTGAATTTTGCGAATATGAAACGTGATTTTTTGCGGTGTTTGATGCACTCCGATAAAGAGTAAAAGTAATGGTTTAATTTATTAGGAATCTTGCAACTAAAAAAAACGTGGTCCCTCATTATCGATTTTAAAATAACAGTCACTTTAAAATACTTACAGTTTTTTTGTCGATAACTATTTCGTCATTGTACAATAAGGCCCAGAAAACAAAACAAAAAGTATATTTTATGTCAACAACGAAAGTTTTAGAAGCTAAGAGTTTATATCTGTCAGTCTGTCTGTCCTTTTGTTACTAATGCTAGGATGGCCCCAGCATATACCAACTAAGAAAATAAATCGTATAAAATCACGAAACCTATTCGTGATTTTCAGCTGTCGTTGGGGGCAACACATAGTAAAATTGACGACTTCTCCATTTGCCCCCCAAATATTATTTAAGATTTATTTTGCTTGTTGGTTATACCTTATACCTGGGATGGCCCGACTTTTATAATCAACCCTTTAACATATAAACATTTGTATAAAAAAGGGAGAAAACAAATTTTTCGTCCATTGGCCCCTCCCTGTATCCCGAGAAATAGTTGATCTGTAATCAATCACTGCTGCTGATCTCTCGTCAAAATATATTTAGACAATAACTATTAAATTCAAGTTTAGTCAGGGACAGGACAATGTATGATAAATTAATCTTTCCTCTCTCCTTATTATGATAGTTAAAATGCTACCTATGGTACTGAAATATTACCTGAAGTTTTGGGTACTAGTATTTTAAGCTACCAATGATAGTTGGGTGGGTGCGGGGGGGGGCAGGGAGTAAGGGAGGGGACAATGGGCAATTAATTCAATATAAGAGTTATCAAAGAAAGGGCATGAAATCCAGTTTAATTCAATAAATTTGTAGGAAATTATAAAGGGATTGTTAATTGAATAATAGATTTCCATAGCGTCATGTAAAGTGAAATCACAACTTGTTTTTGATGAAATATATTGAGGTTTTTTGGTGTGATTTTTATATTAAAAGATTATTGGACCCGGCCAGCTGCTAGCAAGAATATGACTGCCCTTTTTTATTCTGTTTATTTCCCTTGCCCCTTGCCCCCACCTCCCTTCTCCCCGTCTGCTACATTCCAAACTAACACAACGAGTGTTTATTTCCCTTCCCCCCACTTCCCTTATTCCTTCTCCCCGTCTGCAATATTCAAAACATACATAACGAGTAGCGGCATTCTATGCGCAAGTACCCAAACTCAGTCAGAAACTGCTAAATTCTTGCACATTCCCTTTAAGCCAGTCCCCAAAGTCTGAGACTCCTAAAAATTGAATATTCGATCCATTGTCCCCTCCCTTACTCCCTGGGTGGGGGAGTTTAATTTATCATTCATTGTCCTTCCCCTCCCTGAGTTAAGAACTTGTTTAAAATTTTGTTACAATTTAAGGAGAATCAGTACTTGAAACTAACTCTTAATACATTTGAAAAATTAAAGAAATTCTGCTAAATTAATATATTTATTTATATTAATAGAGTATTAGGATGTTTGTGTGTCTATTAATTTCCTTATTCGTTTTCCTTAAATTAGGATAGGTTTTGCTTGTTGTTCTTGCTGTACAAAAGGTTAAAATCAACAATTGGTCACCGAAATTTAAATTAACAAGTAATATGAATGATTAATAAATATTTCTGCACATCTGACTCTAGAAATTTAAGTACAGCGGGATAAGGCAATAGTAAATAACTTGTTATACATCTCTAATTATAATTTAAAAACTTCTGTGATACAAATTAATCGAAATTGACCCCCCCCCCCCCCCCCTCCCCCATTACTTCACCCTTGAGGAGATGGATCTACTCTATAATGTCGAAAAATTCAATATTGAACTAAAAAATGATCATAAAATATTTTTTGGTTGTCAACACATTACGCCCTTTTATTTAAAAAAAAGCATACAGGCAGGCACCTTTAAATATTTTAATTTGTTACACCCCGTCCTAAGATCGGTTTTTGTCCATTTAATAATTTAAACTTAGATAACCATTTTAAAATGTACAATGATTTATCCAAATAAAACAAAAATTCTCCATATTTTGTAGCGACGCTACTCTATAATTCACTATGTCTGTCCGTATCACTATGGGTGAAATGTGATGTCTCGGCAGGTAACTAAAGAAAAAAAGAGCAAGTTTACAACTGGCTTTGTCAGTTTCTATCTCTTTTTTTATAGTAATTGAACATTTACTCTTTAACTTAATTTGTCTTATTCTCCATCCTTGATTTTTTGTGCTTTTATACATGAAATCAATAACTGTAATATATTCCTATACACTTTGTGCAAAGAACTTAATTGTTCTGTTCTAAAATTATTTTATTATTTCAGAGAAACTGGTCGTACCTGGGGTATAGCTGACGACGGTAGCGAGTCCAAGGGTCCTTGTCATATACCCAGGCTGGCAAGAGGGTTCAACCTTCTGGAGACAACCACCACGCATTGGCAGGTAGCAAAAGACCGATGGACCAAGCTTATAGAGTAGCTTCACATTCTTGAAGTACAGAGTAAACAGCAAAAGGGGTGTTTACACTCATTTCAACAAGGAAAACAATCTGTCTTTTTACCCCTTCCTCCAGAGGTTGTACCCCCCCCCCCCCTCCCCTCTAATGGTAAAACCCTGTGCACGCCAAAGGACTAGGCAGTGTACAGTTTCTATAAAACTATTCAACTTTACTTTGGCTAAATATTACTTAAAATAGTTTAAACTTAAGATATACTTTATATTAACTGGATTTTTTCTTTTTAATTAATTTAAAAATAAGTACAAACAACAAGCTTTAATGTTTTTAATAGAAATATGCACTAATGGAAAAAATTGTTCCTGTTCCATTTAGAACACATACATTTATATAGAGTTTAAATGACTATAACCCTTAATATCTCACTTGGCTATTACATTATTTAAAAGGGCAACTTAACTACATACATATAAGGGGGTGTGTTATCATCTCCCCATATGTTTCGCATAAAAAACAGTAAAATCTGCCTTTTGCCAGATATATGACATTGAAATACAATTAAGATAAACAAATATACCCTATCTGTAGATTAAAATTATTGGCTGGTTTAAACACTTCCAGTTTGTAACCAACCAAATAAATTTCAATTTTCAAGTTCTTAATATTATTATTTGGCTAAAAAACTTTGGGTACCACTGTAATTTACAGTCCAAAGTCAACGTCCCCCTAGTATTTTACTCTTTGCTTTGTTATTGTGCTTATTGGCGAATATATAGCACTATGCAGATTTTAAAATATGCGGAAAGGAAGGCACACCACTCATATAAGTGTTATTTACTACTGTGTGAATTATTGTTATTTTAAATTACAATCTATTTCATCTGTGAACCAATTTACAAGGTGATTTGTTATACATTATTACAGGCATAACCTTTTTTGCTACATGGGAATTTAATATTGTACAATCAACCAGCTTTAAACTGTTGTTTTGTCATGATTATAAATTTTAAAGTATTAAGCTTTTATATAAAATTAAATCTCGTTAGATATGCGCAAAAAGAAACTGCTTAGACTTAGAACATATTCGAACATATCGTGCTTATAGAGTAGCTGAACTACATTGGATGGTAAGATATTTTAAGTCCAGTCTAATGCCAGAAATTTTGAAGAGAAATTTTAATCTTCATTTTGTCTCCAATTCAGTATATCTTTTCATGTCAATAAATTAAAGTAATAAATCTCGTTACTAAATAATTTTAATAAAACTTTGAAGAGAGGAATTTTATTGACTTCTGTTTGATTCTTTTGACATTTTGTATTAGATCATGACTTCAATATTTCATAAGTTTACAAAAAAGGGATTGGAAAATCCACTAAAAACACAAATTTTTTTTATCAAATTCTGTTGTCTTAGCAGTAAAGGGGGGAGATGACCCTTACCCCTCCCTTTAAAATTTTAGTTTTGAAAAGAAAAAGCAAAAAAATTAGGGCAAGGATCATATTTTTCTAGGGTAGCTTTCTCTTCGTTGGGCAGTGGTAACCTCCCCCAAAATAGCTATAAACCTTCATGAGAAGCTACATTCTTATCCATAAATCCTTGTATTATTCTGGGAAGATTCATTACCAATAATAAAAAGTGGTCATGCAATGTCTTTCTAACTTGAAAGTCACGACCAGGGAGGGGGGATATGCAATGTATTCTAAAAAATATTAATGCCTTACGAGATTTTTAATACAAACTTTCATTCTTTACTGAACTTGCTATGTGCTTATTATTTTGTGATTTATGTTCCTATCCCTGGTAAGGATCAGGCCACGTTTTCCATACAGCCCTGCAGGGATTAAATGGTTGGATATCAATTTAAAAAGTTTTTCAACACAACATCAAACATTTACATTTTATTTTGAATAGTACTTATTTAGGTCCTAGGACAAACGCAGGAGTCCCAAACGTCGGAGTGGACAAACGCAGGAGTGGACACTTAACCTAACCTAACCTATTTTAAACCAGAATTTAGATTTTTTAAATGCCTAACCCCTGGGGGGGCTTATTTGTATATTTATATCTTAACCTAACCTAACCTGTATAGAAATATTTACTTAAATTAGTATTTTAACACTCCTGCGTTAATCCACTCATACGTTTGGGACTCCTACGTTTGTCCTGGTACCCTTTTTTAGAAAGATTTAGCTAAAATGCATACAAACAAAAAAGTTCTTGCAAAGGGATTAAAAATATTTACAATTTAAAATTCCTTATTCCCTGACAACCAAATATTTTGCAAACTAGGCATAAGTCATAGTTGTCAAAATACTGTCGTCCAAAAAAATCTAGCAAAATTTAATTAACAATTCATTTGGTTGTTTCTCACACTGTTCAATACCACCTAAAACAGTTATTTAATTGGAAATATGCAATGCCAAAAATTCACAGTTTTGGCATCCTTGATTATCAGCATAATCGATGAGATTCGGCAGAATTGCACAAGAAACCGGTTTCCTGTTATGCAATAATCGATGCCGCGTTCTGTTGCGACAGTCAAACATTCACAAAACACACACATACACACAGAAATGCTAAGCAGCTGATTAAATATAAAACGGACACTCTTTAATATTGACATATTGTGTTCAAATTCAAAACATTAAATCTAATTATTTACTTAGGTACTTGTTTACCATATTCAGAAAATGGAGGACTCAGGCAGGTTTTAGGCTTTTCATTTGTGCGAGAACCCACAAACCATAAATGTGAAATAATTTGAAATTCAAATATTTTATGATTGTCCTTTCCTTAAAGAGAAAGGATGTAATCCGCAAAAAGGGGGAATGGGGAAGGATTTGGATTCAAATATTTATGAAAAACATTTTTTGTTGATTGAAAGCCAATTTTCTGGTTGAGAAATATGGAATAAAACATTTGTATCTCATATTATTTGGTCAAATGGCCACTGCAGTTTTTCATTCAATAATATTAGAGTTTTCATTCTTTTTAATTTTAAATGAAAACTTGTTTTTTTTTAATTTTGTTTTGAAAAAAATGCGAAAAGTAAAAATATTAATTTTCTGGTCCTTGATTATTGATATGATAACAAAAAAAAATAATTTAAAATCACCCCTGGTTAGTTATACTCCCTTTACTGTATCAATTACAATTCTAAACAGGGCTGAATATAAACTAACAATAATTTAATACAAATATAATTTAAATTGCTTAAATAAAGAAGGAACTTGAAACATAAAAGTATATTTGTGTGTACCTAATGATCTTACTAACTGCAGGAATAATTTGAGTCTACTTTACAGTGAAGTATGTTATAGGTCCATCGAAGATTTATTACCAATTATGGGGAAAATTGACCTAATCCAAAAAAATATAAGCATTTTTTTTCCTTTTAGAAACTAAAAAGAAAAGTTAAGGGTCAACCAACTCCCCCCCCCCCCTCCCCCCGCAACCCATTACCATAAAAACAAACATTAAAGTTTAAATTCATAATCACCCCTGAATTTTAATCATATATAAGTGGACACTTTTCAATGATTTGACAAAGTGAGTTTGGATGATTTTCCCTTGTATTGTGATGTTATGTGGCGGATTTCAGATGATTTGGCATTTCATTTTAGATGCTTAGCATCTTTTTAAGTATTTTCTTCCCTCAATCAGCAGGTTTTTGGTTATTTTGGGGGGCAATGCTTCGTAGTAAAGACATCTTTTATATTTCATATTCATTTTACTCATTGGATATATGTTAATTCTGGTTTAATTGGGTTGTGCATATCAAGGAAAAAACACACCGCCCCTCTCACATCCACCCCTAAAGATTAGGGGCTTTGCAGCTAGTTGCTTACAAGGTGTTTTGTTATCTAAAATAGTTACCCTTTCCCTTTTATCTT
Organism: Acartia tonsa; assembly: GCF_053477335.1. NCBI lineage: Eukaryota > Metazoa > Arthropoda > Copepoda > Calanoida > Acartiidae > Acartia > Acartia tonsa. The sequence goes on along the minus strand of NC_137266.1, from coordinate 13,818,295 downwards.
CTCATCTCCCGCTTTTTAACAATTTATTTTATTTTACCCATGCTACTTTGGATGTATTGATACTTGTCCAATAGTATAATAACAGAGTTTAAATACCTTACTAATTTTTATTATCATAAAGAAATTAAATTACAAATAATAACATATTGTGTTCAAATTTAAGGGAGAAAATAACAAAATGATAAATAACTCTGTTCATTGATCCCAAACAATTTTTAAAAAAATTAAAACAAGAAAAGTTATAAATCAGAATGAACTTGTTTTTTTTTGTAGATATGGACATACCCCAAAATTATTTTTGCAGATTTTAATCATCAGAAACTCAAAGTCAGAAAGTCAAAGTAACCTTAATACCAAACAATCTGACAATATTCGTAGCGCTACTTTAGTTTCTTGTGAATAAAAAGTTAGAAGGTTTCTTGTTTATTTTTGCATGAATTGCGTGTATATCATTTCTTGTGCTAAAATTGTGCACAAATAGAGAAAACATTCTGAAAAACAAATGGCGCAATTTTACTACATAAAGTTCAAGAATATGGGATAAAACCTTGTCATAACTAAAGACAACAACAATATAAAATACACACTGTTCCTATATCAGACTTATATAAAATAATGCTTATTAATATGATTATTAAGAATCTATGGTCAAATGAAGTGAAATAAAAGAGTTGTTACACATATTGGGCTGTTAATTACCCTGGTACCCAAAGTTTTCTAAAAACCTTTAACTTATTCGTTGGCTCGGAAACTTAGGTTACTAAATGTTGATTAGTTAGTAGTGTCCAAACGTTTTAACCAATAATTTTAATCTCAAATAAAGGTAATGTTGTTGATCATAATTCGGAATGACCAACAATATTTCATTCTTATCACTTACAATTCCCGTGTTACTCCACATAGTGATACATCCGTTTTGTAGGCATTGTTCTACTTTTATTTATTAGATTACCTTATTCTTTTTCTGGATGAAACTGTGTAGGATTGAAAACTTGTATGTAACCTGAGAATTATTCATTCAAATCAAGAATGATTACTGTCTAGAGAAGCATAGCAAACTAATCAACAATAATAGCAATGCCAAATCAAGGTCACTCATGTATATAAGTAAAAATATTTTATAGGGTAATAAAAGATTAAAGTAAATTTTTGCAGTTTATTCATATGACAATTTGATTTTTTCAGGTTGGGCTATTGATATTTTTTTCTAAATAAGATCAATAAGAAATTTTCTTATCTTTTTAGCCAAAGATAGAGGGGACAATGGGCTGTTTATTACAATGGTCCCCAAAGTTTTATTTTGAACTGTCTTTATCGTTGGCTTAACAACTTTGATTGGTTGGTTTATTTAGTTGAACTTCCAAACTTTTAAACTCTAATTGTAATTTATAGAAGATGTAATTTTGTGTTTAATCATTGGGGATGTACTACAATTTATTGGCCATTGTCTTATCCCTTTAGATCCATGATTTTAGCTGACAATACCATTGTTTTTATTTGGTTTTTCAAGGAAGCCATCCTAATGACTTTCTAATACTAATATTAACTTTGTTTTCAGCATGGAATTTGTCCCTATGGCTCCTCGTACCAGAACCTGCCAATTGAAAGAACAGATATGGGATCTAATTATTATAACAACTACTTCTATGGAAAAGGTAAGTATTTTGTTAAATTGTTTAGCTTCTAGCGGCTTCGCCCCTAGCCTTTAGGGGCTTTGTCCCAAGTAGCAGTAAAACAAATTTAAGTACCTCTGGTGCTGCCACCACCACATTTTAAATTTACTGCCTCAAAAAATTGGGAAGGGGGGGGAGATATTTAATTTTTGGTGGGTTGGGGGTGTCCTACGCCCCAATAAAATAGCCTAAAACCACCACAGGACCAGTAGGTATATTCCCTCTGCTTATATTTCTGACGCTTTTAGCTGATTTCAAAGACCCATTAAATAATCGGGGCATGGTCCGTTCCCGGATGGTAAAGTTACATATTTTAAGTTTTGTTGCGGAAAAAAATATAAGAACGTCAAATACTTATTATTAATATTTAATTTCAATTATAATTATGGAATTATCAATGAATAAAAATTGACCAACTGTCACAAATCTACAATTTATGATTTAACCACACACCTCTTCTGAATATAATTAAACTTTTATTCAATGATTAACATTATTCTTTTACTTTAATAGTTAGACAATACAAAAAAAATTAAGATTATATTAAATGACCCTACATTTCAATTACTGATAAATAATTACAATACTCACTAAAATCTTACTGTATAACATTCTACTGTTGAAATCTAGACATTGCTCTGGAAAATAGTTCAACCCAATATGTGTTAAGGAGAGGTGTTACCGTCCATGTCCAATTATCGATTCTGATTTAAGTACACTTCATACTTTAATTTAATTTGTAATATTAATAACATTAAAATATCGAAGGCCAGGCCAAATAAATTATATAAGATTATAATGATACTTTTTCTATACTAGTTGCTTCGCCCCTTGCCTCTAGGGTAAACAACTATTGGTGTAATGAGACTAAGCTAAAACAACCGAAAGGCATTTTTAAAATCTTTCTTAAAAGACCATCAGGTTCCGAGATCTTTAGCATCAAATTAAAACCTTATTATATCAATCAAACCTTACTATATCAATTATAGGATTACTTTTGGTTAACAAATTTACTTTTGCGCTAATGGCTAAAAACCTGACTTGGCCAATATGTAATTCTTAGGTTCATACTTGTTGTTTAAGTAACTTTGAGTAACAAAAGGACAATTAAACATTTCTTAAGATACTTATAAGTTAGGTAGGTTTCATTAGGTTGGCTTTATTGAGGTCTATTATAGTTAAATTAGGTTAGTCTAACGTAGGGTGGGTGCTACTGCATGGTTTGGCAACTTTAAAAAGGCTAGTGTGAAATATAGACTAGGATAGCAACAACCATTATTAACAATGACTGGTTGGAATTATTATTATTGGGCTACTTATTGAATAAGAGCACCAGATATGTAAATTCAATATTTGCATATAAATTTGCATACGAGCAATTATTTTGCACAATCAACTTCAAGTACACGGACTTCTTGGGTTCGTTTCTTAAATTTTTAGTAGAACACCTACTAGAACTGATAAGGAAGTTTCGCCGCTAGCCTCTAGGTGCTTCCTTCCAAGAGGTGATTATAAGGAAGGGGGATTTTCTTGGGGGAGAGGAATTGTGAATGGTCCCTCCTCATATTATAATATTTTCTTTTTGAAGAGCGGAAATTTTAGGGTGGTCTCACCACAAATAGAATAGCATAAAGCCATTACAGGATCAAAAGGTATATTTCCTGAAATATAGAGCAGAATCTTTTCAACGGATACCGAGATCTTAAGCTGCAGATAGACACTGTTCTACTTTGTATTATAGAAGTCTGTTCATGTATACGATAAACACTGAAATTATAAGATGAATTGTAACTCCCTTCTTTATATCTTTTAATATTTTCCATGTTCAAGTAATTCACTTTTTAATGATTAGACTTTGTATATTTTATAATTACAAAGTTGACTTGAAACAAACAAACAAACAAGTGAAGGGGGCAACTTACATTAGATTTAATATTAATGGAAATTCAATTACATTATCTATGTATTCTTTTTATAAACTAAGTATGATTAACTTTCTCTCTCTCAATGTATGTTACTAGGGGCTGTGCCTCAGTGATCAAGGGGCTCTTTTTCCAAAATGTCATAGAATGACAGAAAATAGCCTAAACCATCCAGGAACATACATTAAGCTTAAAAAAAATGTATAACCTTTGTAGTACGAACTCTTAAGCTACTACAAAAAAACATTTGCTACTTTAAACAAGGATGACAACATCCATAAGTAGCGAAGCTCAGAAATTATGAATGTATATTATGAATATATTTACAATATACCAGTGTCATCCTATATATTTGATGAAATAGGGAAATGACGAAAACTTCAAAATCACGCAACCTTTAAATCACGAAAAATTATAAATCTAGGAATCGATCTAGCACCACAATTTATAAACAAATCTTAATGAAACTTGATGGAAATATGTAGACTATAAGCATATTCAATCCCTGATAATTTAAGCCGCAAATCCTGAATAGAAATTGAGAAAACAATAGAAAACCTAAAAATCTAGGAATCGATCTAGCACCCCTATTAATAAAAAAATCGTAATAAAACTCAAGGAAAATATGTAAAATGTAAATTTAAGCAATCCCGGAAAATTTTAGCCCATTATCTTAAAAAGGAGTTGAGAAAATCATAAAAAACATGGAAATGTAGGAATCGATCCAGCACCCCAAATGACAGACGGATGGACAAAACAATGTATAGATTAGATGGGCATATATTATAAGAATCTTCACTAAAAATTTCAGCTATCTATCTTTTATAGGAGCCGAGAAAATCACGTTTCCCCCACTTTGTCTCAGACGGACGGACGGACATTTTGAATTATAGAGTAGCTTCGCTACTAATAATAGGATAATGGGGAATAGTCCCTTTAATGGCAACTCCTCTTAAGGGGCGTTTTCACAATAGGTTTAGTTGATTGCCCCGCAGGGTTTAGAGCACCTCGCAGGAACTAGAAATAGGGGAAAAGCTACTGTGAAAATACGACGAAACGCCTCTTAAGTGGCGTTGCCATGAAAGGGACTATACCCGGGTATATCTTGGCTGCAAATGAATTTAATTAATTGTCGTATTATGTATAATAACTAGCGGCTTCGCCCCTAGCCTCTAGGGGCTTTGCCCCAAGAGGTGATAAAAAAAATTAAGGCGAAATTCGTTAAAGGACCAAGGAAATCAACAGCAAAAAAAAAAAAAAAAAAAATGGGGGGGGGGATTTTTTGTTTCTGGGGGGTTGGGGGTGTCCCACCCCCCAAGAAAATAGCTTAAAACCACCACATGACCAATAGTTATATACCCTGAAGAGTAGAACCCGATCGGTTCAGTGGTTACCGAGATCTTAAGGGACAGACAGACAGACGGACAGACGGACAGACAGACATCGTTCTACTTTGTATTATAGATAAAGAGTGCATCTAGTTAATAATAATTCTATTATTGCAATATTTGTTGCAAATGTGTGTGTGTGTGTGTGTGTGTGTGTGTGTGTGTGTGTATGTGTATATGTGTGTGTATACCAGGGAATGGGGAAACTTATCCCAATAAATAAACATTAGAACATTAGCATGGAAGGAGCGGACACTGGAATCAAATTTTTTTATAGAATCCGAAGTTAACTGTATCTCCCCATCGCATTAACCTTGTGGAACCTTTCTATTGGGTCATTGAAAATCAACCAATGCTTATGTTAACACAGCCAAGTAGCAGAAAATAATTTAGAAGCAGACGAAAATGTGATTGAAAAAGGAAGGGAGGTAGTTTTCTGTATATACATCAATACTATATATCTGTTAGCTTTTTGTTTTTTTCTACTTACGAAACAACATCGTTAGGCTTGCTACTCCAATTTTTCAGAAGAACTATCCCTACAACAACAATTTATGTGCAACCCTAAGCAAAGCAATCATGTTTGAATATCATCATTTTTTTACAAACAATTTTTTTTCTCTCTTCTTTTGCTTTTGTTCTTTACTTGAACTAGGGTTATGCTAGATTTTTGCCACCTAATATTAAGAACTTAAATATAGCCTTTTTTATTGCGTAGTTTGTATTTTGGTTGCATCTGTTTATTGGCCAAGACATTCTTCTTTTTTTGATGTCACGTAAATGGCATAGCAGCAGTAGTGACATATTTTACTTCTTTAGTATAAACCAATGTTGTACAAATTGGAACCTATATCTTTATGGATGTTAAATTAGTTTACTCAAACCCATAAGAACCCTAATAAATTTGCAACAACTCCCCCCCCCCCCCCCCTCCTCATACTTCACCCTACCCCAATATGGTTGTGGGGGGGGGGGGGTATATTGAGGTCACTAGATCACACGAACCTTAGGTCAAACTTACAGTGTGTTGTCTGGTGGGTGTTAGGAATAGGTAGTCTATTTAGAAATTCGGTCATCCTAAATGCCATTTCATTTATCAATCTTCCCTCCAACAAATGTTCAAGTATAGACGTATAATCCAGAAAATTACCTGCCCAAAAGTGGCAGGGCCTCCTTTCGTCTGCTAGCAAATTGCTTTTTATTCTATTTTATGCTATTAGCTGATTACAAAGAGCCAATATAAAATCGGGACTAGGTCCCTGCCATGAGGGAAGAGTTACATATAGGTCATCCCCCTTCTATTCTTTTACTTTATATCTCCCTAATAAAAAAAACTTTTATTTCCAAATTGTGTGGAAAAGTATTATAATCATACAACAGTGAAAGAATGTAAAAGTACCGACCAACTGACCCTCATTACTGCTTCCTTAATCTCCAATTGTGTATGTGAGAAATACTACACACACGAAAATGCTTCCAATTTGCCCCCAAAACTAACTCCCCCCTCAATATACTATAGGTGATTCCTAAAGTGACTTTATACTTAGGTATAACAGTAAGAGTTCACTGTAATTCTAACCCTAACCTGTTTTAAAAATGATATAAAATGACCTCCAGAATGGGCCCTAACTTAATTTTTGTTAACCCGCCCTCATGTTTTGTTTATTAGGTCATATTAATCATAGCTAGCAACGGTATTAATTTAAGGCAACCTTTTACCAGTAAGGGTCATACGTGGCTTGTCTTATATTAGAGCGGCTATTTCCATTTCTTTAACTAAATTAAACGTTTTCCATGTTCGTTTACAATAAGTAAATCTTTAAGGCTACAGTCTTTCAACTATCTTTATTGTTATTAAAATTGATATTATTGTACCTAGTATTATAATAGTATTTCACTAAGATAAACTTTTTCTCAATTTTGATAAAGTTTTATCTTTGGTAGACTTTTAAAAGGGACTTTTTTTTAGTCCAAAATCCCTTCTCCAATGGCCACTTAAGCAAACTCTTCTCTTCTCTAGTTCCTCACTATTTACACTTCTTGCTTCGTTCTACATGATCTCAATTTTTCAAGTAATTTGTAATCAACGGGGTCGACCCAACTTTATGGACCGTTTGAAAGAGAATTTATAAAAAAGGATTTTTCAGTTTTACTTGGATACCGGTTAATATCCCTTGATTAGAACCGGTTTTTAGCCATACTGTAAAATCATGTAAGGTGTATTTTCCACGAATATTAAAATAAAAATCATCAAATTAATACAATATTCTTTTTAGTAGCACATCTACTCTGTAATTAGGATATGTTGTTTATAATCCTTCTGCCTGTCCATGATTTTACATGCTTGCTTCGCTTTTCTGCACATAATTGTTTTGTTTATTTTTGTTCTGGCTATCCAGTGTCAAATTATCTACACTATCCTTTATTTTACAAGTATTTTTATCCTCGCGAAATAAACCAGATTAAATTAGTTACTTTACTGCATTAAATATTTTAATTTCATAGTCATTGAAATTTTAAATCATTTGAATTGAATGGTTGGATCTCAAGAATTATTTTCAAGTTTTGTTTAGTTTGTTCAATTTTATGTTCTATTTGTTTTTTTCTATCGGAAAGGATATGACAGTTTTAGTGATTTATTCAATATACCTTCCTAAAATTGGCTTTACTGTTCTTTTTTTCATAATTCCTAATATGTGATGTGTTGACATAATTTTCATATTTCATAATAAAACAGAAACTGTAAAAAATTTAAGATTATACATAATTATTTCATTGAATCAAAGAAAGAAAGAAAACATTTCTATTGATGGCAAGGGAAAATATGAAACCATATTCACAAATATTTGCAGGAATATAGGAATAGGGCAATGGATTTATTACTTGGATGTCACATTAGATTTTCATGTCTTATGATAAAGTGAAACTTGCAGCTGGCCAAAATAACGATACCATACCATTACCCCATCCCCTCCTCTTCTAATAGTTGAACATACAGACCAATAAATGAGTTCTATGTAAATATTTCCCCTGTCATAATATCTACGTATATTCTATATCCATTTAAAGAGCATTGGATAATTTATCAATATAACTCCAATTCTAAGTAAAATAAAATTGATTGAGGGGAAGATAGTAGTGTAGATTAAATTACCCCTCCCTGACAATTTTCTATGCACTGGTCTGGAATTGATCAAAATTATTCTAAATTGAAGGTTGAATAGAAAATGAAAACTAGAGCAAACCAGGAACATGGAATAATAACATAGAAATTTGAAGATGTTTGAAGGATAGGGAAGTCAGAAAAATAGCCTAAAACAACCCCAAAACTTTTCTTCAGTTTCGCTGAAACAAACAACAAATTCGGACCAGTATTTTCCGAGATCTTGGAATTTCCACACAAAAAATAGCGCATCTTCTCATTGATCATTGATCAAGGCACATACGTACGTCTTTTCATTTCATTCTAACTGTTCAGATCAATAAGATCATTGCATTGTCTGTATGCAGTTTCTCTCTCTGCAAGCATACAAATTATGTAAATCGCAGGAGAAAAAAAATAATATCATTAGTGTCCTTAGCATGTTATTACTTTGCTCTTTATGGGTATATTTGTCCTTGCTACTTAAATTTTCATCCTTCATCTATGTTCATTTTTCATTATATTGGTCTCTGCCTGCTATGAATGCATTGTCACCGAACCATAAAGTAACTGACACACAAACTAGGGGTAAAGATACAAGTAAGTGAGCTAGATTATGTGTTCTTTAGTTATCGAGTTTGAATCTCATTCATTAGTGTCATACTGATGCCGTAATAGAAGGCGTTCGAATTTAAAAGTAAGCTTAATAAAAGGCAAAGTCATTACAATGCAAAGTTAGGACGTCCAAACAAAGTTCGTGTAATCATAAGGTCGTAGAATGGGAAAATTGATCAAGCATAACAAATATAGGACTATGACGGGGTTATTTAATTAAAATTCATTCAAAGTAGTAATCTTACATACTATACTTTTGCATTAAAAAAGTTAAAAACAAATGTATCAAAATTTCTAGCAAACTTAATTATAGTTTTAAGACTGAATAGCATTACCTTTCTCTAACAAGGATAATTTTGCAGTTATTATCAATAAATCACTGTAAATTATATTATACTGAGCTAAACTAATTTAAGCTATTTTTGATAAAAGATTTTAATGTTAAATTAGGGTATTAATGGTTAGTTAAGCTTACCACTAGTTATGGAGTAGCTTCGCGGCTTATAAAAATAGCTCAAAATCCCCAAAAATGCTCCTTTGGCTCATTTAAATTCTTTGAAAAAAATGTTTGAAACAAGATTTTAATCATCTAAAAACAAATGTTTTCAACTGAAAAAAAAATAGATTTTCATTGCACGAAAATTTGTTGGGTATGCACTTTACTATTTTGTTTTTGGACATTTTTTTGGTTGGGGGGGGGGGGGGTAGCGTAGCTACTATATAATTTGGATATGCACGTACAGATGACTTTTATGTATGTTGATTGATGGCTTATTGAAGAAACATAAGAGGATAATTAGTTAAAACTAAATCCTATGAAACGCCTGTTAAAAATCTATAAAACTTTCTACTCTTATTTTACAACAAAATGTTGCTTTGCTTCTTAGGAGCACATTTTGTACTTGTTTATTGTATTTTTTGTCCAATTAAACGGGCGGTGTTGTTTGAATTTGTAGGGATAATATCAAAAACATTTTTAAGGAACTTTTTTTTCTTCATTACACCATTTTTGGAGATTTATCTTTAAAAAAACAGGAAAGAAATGCAAATATAGAAATTAAATTAAACTTAAACTCATTAATAAAAGTCTAAAGTTTATGCTTTCTACTGTCTATAAATAAATGTTAGAAATATTCAATCTTAACAAGTTCTATTATTTGTTGAGATGAATTTAGAAATGTATCGTAGCAAATTTACATCTAAAAATGACTAAAAAACAATTTTTGTAATCCAACCCCTTAAAGTCACCCCTTGAAGAAAATCCCATCTTTGGTAATGCGAAAAATTGGCAAAATTGTTTATTGTTTTAACCAAAATTTTGTAAAATTGTTATTTGTATGCAAAATATGCTGCGATATTCAGTGCAGTTTTTTTAGCATGGTTAGAGGGATGAGCGAATAACAATAAACTGTTATCTATTGATATTATTACACATTTATTTTGTAATATTAAATGATATTATACACTTTATAAACCTATCCTAGACTTTGCAGTGTGTTTGTATATTGGTCTAATGAGTAATGATTGCGTTAGTAGAACTGAGACTCTAAAACTAAAACTTGGTGCTGTAGCTCAAAGAGCTTAGCGAGCAATGAAAATCCCTCTCCCCATAAAAATTTAGATATACCTAACCACTGCGAAAAGCCCTAATACCTGTGATGCCCTTTAACCCAATGTTACCTTTTGTGCTTAACTAGGCACTTTGGGAGAAACCGCTCAAAAATTAAACAATATAAACCCAACTTTTCTCCCATCCATACATTCCTGATATTATTTTGGTATGACATTATGTTTAGCTAACTTTTATACAAAAATGATTATAATTTACCCTATTTTATACTTCACTAATATGCTATGCTAAATTGAAAATAGGGAAAGGCATGTAATAATCTCTTATTATAGATTATCCTTTTATAAGGTAGATTATTTTCTTGGTCCTTTCCCTCAAAATGCCTACCGAAGAACGAAAACCCCACCATTATTATTGTTAATTGAAAATAAGTTGGGTTCCTTACCAGAAGTGCCCTAACCCTGCGGAGTTACCAAGTACCCAATATAACCTAACCTGACTTAAAGCAATAAACAAATTAAGGATGTTGGTAGGTTTTCTGTGCTCTACTAGGTTTACACGGGAAACTATTATTCTCTATAACATTCCTTTTTATAGATCACCAAGATTGGTTTGGCATGGATGAGAACCTAGGCCCTATTGCCATCAGTATCCGGCGGGAGAGAGTGCCGAGCCCATCAGATGACAAGGGAATACTCAACTCTTTATCCTCAGAACAGGTAATATAAATAGATTTATTATCCTAGATGGTTAATCAGACACAGAACTTCGTCCTTCTTAAATTTCTAGCAGAATATGTTTACTTTTAGTCACAAATTCTATAATGAAGTGAAATCTTAAAACATTCAATTATTCAAAGCTGAATGAAATAATTGCCCTTGCTAACTAATAACCTGAACACTTTTCAACCAATAATGTGTCGGATCATTCCTATAATGCATTCCTATTGGTTATTTTAGTAATTATGGATCAAGAATTCAAATTGTATCTATATAATTTTAGGACAAACGCAAGAGTGTGTAAAATATTAAGTAGGTATTAGATTTGAATACACAAATAAGCTTCTCGCAGGGGTTAGGCATTAAAAATAAAGTTGTAAGATAGTTTAAAATAGGTTAGGTTATGTTAAGTGTCCTCTCTGACGTTTGTCACTCGTGTGTTTGTCCTAGGACCCTCTGTATGTGTTCTGAATACTAAACCATTTTGTTTTTAGTTCATGTACCGGCTAATAATGCGTACAAGCGAGCTGTTACCCCTGCGGGGCACCGTCCTGGAGGACTCTATTCCCGCCCTAAAGGCCGAGAAGGTGAAGGGTATCCCCACCAAGGAGGTCCTGGAGTTCTGCTTCCCTGAACTTCAACTTTCAAGGTAATGATAATTAAGGGGGGGGGGAAGTTTGTACACTTATAGGAAATGAAATTCAGTACCAAAGTTTGGGAGGGACGTATGGGCTTGTTTTTAAAGTTATCAACCTAATTCTTTTTGTAGGCTCTCTTATATGACTTGATATACACGGAAAACTTTGAAAATTGAATTTCGGTACTTTCCTTCTAGGGGCTTGTGGAGCAAAAGACCCCCCAAAACACTAAAAATATGAGTTCTGACCTTTTTTTTAAAGATATCGACCTAATTTTTTCTTTATAATACTTTTTAAACATACCCGAATCAACGAACCATTACAGATTTCATTTTGGGACTTTCCTTCTAGGGGCTTGTGGAGCAAGAGACCCCCAAAACACAAAACTATGAGTACTGACCTTTTTTTAAAGATATCGACCTGATTTTTTCTTTATAATACTTTTTTAACATACCCGAATCAACGAACCATTACAGATTTCATTTTGGGACTTTCATTCTAAGGGCTTGTGGAGCAAGAGACCCCAAAAACACAAAAATATGAGTACTGGGCTTATTTTTGAAGATATCAACCTGCTTTTTTATATAAAAATAATATTTAAACATAACCGAATCTACGAACCATTACAGATTTCATTTTGGGACTTTCCTTCTAGGGGCTTGTGGAGCAAGAGACCCCCAAAAATCATAAAAATATGAGTTGTGGGCTTCTTTTTTAAGATATCAACCTGATTTTTTATATAAAAATACTATTTTAACATACCCGAATCAACGAACCATTACAGATTTCATTTTAAGACTTTCATTCTAAGGGCTTGTGGAGCAAAAGACCCCAAAAACACTAAAAATATGAGTTCTGAGCTTATTTTTTAAGATATCAACCTGATTTTTAAAAAATAATACTGTTTTAACATAACCGAATCTACGAACCATTACAGATTTCATTTTGGGACTTTCCTTCTAGGGGCTAGTGGAGCAAAGATTCCAAAACCACTAAAAATTTGAGTTCTGAGCTTATTTTTAAAGATATCAACCTGATCTTTTTAAAATAATACTTTTTTAACATAACCGAACTAAGAAACCATTAAGGATTTCATTTTGGGACTTCCCTTCTAGGGGCTTGTGGAGCAAAAGACCCCCAAAACACTAAAAATATGAGTTCTGAGCTTATTTTTTAAGATAACCTGAGAACTCAATTTATTTTGTTTTGGAGGTGTTTTACCCTACTTTCCCCTAAAAGGAAAGTGCCAAAATGAATTATTAGTGGCTACCTAGTTCAAACATGTGAAAAAAGTTTTCATGAAAAAAATCAGCTCAATATCTCTAAAAATATTTTTTTGGGGTCTTTTGCCCCACTAGCTTCTAGAAGGAAAGTCCCAAAATGAAATCTGTAATGGTTTCTTAGTTCGGTTATGTTAAAAAGTGTTCCTAAAAAAATCAGGTTGATATATTTAAAAATAAGGTCAGAACTCATATTTAAGTGTTTTTGGGGTCTTTTGCTCCACAAGCCCCTAGAAGGAAAGTCCCAAAATGAAATCTGTAATGGTTCGTAGATTCGGTTATGTTAAAATAGTATTTTTATAAAAAAAATCAGGTTGATATCTTTAAAAATAAGCTTAGAACTCATATTTTTAGTGTTTTTGGGGTCTTTTGCTCCACAAGCCCATAGAAGGAAAGTCCCAAAATGAAATCTGTAATGGTTCGTAGATTCGGTTATGTTAAAATAGTATTTTTTTATTATATAAAAAAATAAGGTTGATATCTTAAAAGAGAAGCCCACAACTCATATTTTTATGATTTTTGGGGGTCTCTTGCTCCACAAGCCCCTAGAAGGAAAGTCCCAAAATGAAATCTATAATGGTTCGTAGATTCGGTTATGTTTAAATATTATTTTTATATAAAAAAGCAGGTTGATATCTTCAAAAATAAGCTCAGTACTCATATTTTTGTGTTTTGGGGGTCTCTTGCTCCAAAAGCCCCTAAGAGGAAAGTCCCAAAATGAAATCTGTAATGGTTCGTTAATTCGGTTAAGTTAAAAAAGTATTATAAAAAAAAATCAGGTCGATATCTTCAAAAATAAGCCCAGTACTCATATTTTTGTGTTTTGGGGGTCTCTTGCTCCACAAGCCCCTAGAATGAAAGTCCCAAAATGAAATCTGTAATGGTTCGTTGATTCGGGTATGTTTAAAAAGTATTATAAAGAAAAAATCAGGTCGATATCTTTAAAAATAAGGTCAGAACTCATATTTTTAGTGTTTTGGGGGGTCTTTTGCTCCACAAGCCCCTAGAAGGAAAGTACCGAAATTCAATTTTCAAAGTTTTCCGTGTATATCAAGTCATATAAGAGAGCCTACAAAAAGAATTAGGTTGATAACTTTAAAAACAAGCCCATACGTCCCTCCCAAACTTTGGTACTGAATTTCATTTCCTATAAGTGTACAAACTTCCCCCCCCCTTATTATGGTTTATGCAGGGATCTAAAGGGTTAAGAGAGAAAATGGTGTACATCCCCAGTGATGATACACAAAATTACCCCTTCTGTAGATTACAATTAGTGGTTAAAACGTTTAGACACTCAACATAATGAACCAACAAATACAATATTCAGTAAAAGTTTCCATAGTTGTTAAGCCAACAAATAAGAAAACGTTATTATAAAACTTCGGGGAATAGTGTAAAAATCAGCACAATGTCATCTTCCTCCCTCTGTGTTTATGTCGAGTTTTTGGTATCAATAACAGTGTTAATGGCTGACCTATCATCTATATTCCTGTCATTTACGTCGAACTATTGAAAGAAATTATATTTTTCTTAGTAGGTATAATCTTAATTTTCTTTTTATTTTGAATAAGATTTTCTAAAACGTTAATTTTATTTGAACTAAAGCTAATTTTCTACTATTAACTTTTTTTTCCATTTTACAACTTTATTTTTAGAAAAGAAATAAGGATGATTGCAACCATAAAGGCAAAGCTAAACAATTTAAAATTAGGATTATCAACTGATATAGAGCAAAATAGGTTTCGTTATAGGATATTTATACTTTAATTGTTTTATGTAGCACTAGCGGCTTCGCCCCTAGCATCTAGGGGTTTTATATTCAAAGGGTTATGGAAGGGCAAAAATAGCCAAAAACCACCTCAGGACCTTTAAGAAGCTTCACTGTAAAAGGGGAACCATATCAATACAGTGGTTAGCGAGATCCTTCGCTACAGACAGAAAAAAGCTTACTACTTTATATAATAGGATTAAAGTTGGTACTATAATCATCCTAGGACTCATTGCTAATATTTATGCGATGTTATCCTTATTAAACCTAGCAATCAATATACAAGGTTTAAAGTTGGTAGGACGATTCTAATATTCTAAAAGCTTTGCTCCTTACTAAGCTCTTTTCTTTTAATTCTTTGCATAAAAATGGCAGAGAGAAATTTCCATAATTACCCATAATAATGACACACACACACACACACACATACACACACACGCACACAGACATACCCACACAGATAATTTGCCCATAATATACCAGTCTCAAAGTTGAAAGTAAAACAGTTGGCAAAAGAAATTTGGAGGGTGGGGGTTTACAAATGCAATAAAAAATTCGCAATTTTAAATTATTTAATCAAGCTGTGAATTTAAATAGAATTGATACTATTCTCGTAATATAGACTATTCAATATTGTTTAGGTATAGTCTCTACTCATTTTATCCTTGCATAGATAATTAGGTATAAAATAAACGTATTTTCATTATTCTGAAACAAATTTGTTGTAATATTCCAACTCCTACTAATTTTAAAAATTTAAAAACATAGGACAATCAGGGTATAAAAATATATCCCTAAAAGGAATTGCACTTAAAATAAAAAAAAATAAGGCTAATTATATTCATTAGCAGCGCAGCTACATGTTATTTTTTCTGGAAAAAGAACAGTAAAGTTAGTTACACTTTTTGTTGTGATTTAAGTGATCAGGGACAAGAAACTAGGATTTTGGATGCTTGTACCATTTTACTCAAAACTACTTCATTTATTGTCTTTTACCTTTCCCTCTTTTTAGTTTTATTCTAAAACAATGCTCTCCAGAGATAAGACAATGGACTATTGATTTACACCCCAATGATGATAAAAAATTACCCCTTGTGTATAATACCATTATTTGTTAAAACTTTGAACACTGCTAGGAAATGTACATTGTACATCCAATCAAAATTAAATAAAGTTATTTTGATTTTTTTTTTATGACTACGAATAAGAGAACGCTATTATAAAACTTTGGGTACTAGTATAATTAACAGTCAGATGTCCCATACCTCAATGATGTTGCCCTTATAATTGAGTCACATTTTTGGGCCGTACCAGGTTGAATTCTAGGACTGAACAACTGCCAACGTACGTACAAACCCAGATTTTATAGAAGCTGCACTTTAAACAATCAAATCTACATACGTACAGAATATATATATTTGTACTTATGGTAATAAGAGCCCTTTTTGTTTCACTCTCATTTAACCTAATATACATTCACAATTTAACAGGCTGTAAAAACGAATAGGAACCCTTTTTTTACTTGTTTCTAATGTAGGTGTACGAATATATGTAGTTGTTAAAAGCGAAGCTTTTCTATAATTAGGGTCCGTACGTCCGTAACGGTTAGCTCTTTTCGTTGATTTAAACAGGTTAGAATTGTCCCATCTATTTCAAACTTTGCATGCTGATTCCTATAACAATTAGGTACGACTTAGAAAGCGTAGCAACTCTATAATCGTTACCAGAAAGTTCATATGTCCATTTAAAATAAGTAGATTTTTTACTTTTTTGTCAGCAAACTTTTGTATGTTCAAATTATCCGATTTATCTGATTCCTATTACAACAAGGTACAATGTTATAAGCGAAGCATCTCTTTAATCAAGTCATAAAAACCTCAGTATGTCCTTAAACAGTATTTTGTATTTAATCAGTTTTGCAACAAATTTACTTACAATTTTATATAGACTTTAAATTAAGTGTATTCAGTTCTCACACTCGACAAGTTCATTTATCCTTCCATTTCAGAGCATTGCTTTTATGGATGTTGTCATCCTTGTTCTATAATGTACATTAAGGAGCAAAAACGGTTAACTGCCTAATAAATGCTAACTTGTAAAATTGATGTATATGTTCTGTAGATATTTTTGCTTCCTTAAAATGTAAAAAAAAATCTTAAGAACAATTAAAGATTAATTATAGAGGGAAAGAACATTTTATCGTTCTGCCATTGGTTAGCTTACAATCTTTAAAGATCAGCCTTTTGTTTTTAACTTAAACCTACATTTTGTTTGGTGTTAAGTTTTAAGACAAGTTTTATGATTTTATTATTTTTTATAAAACAAGGGTGGGAGGTGACATTGTACTGTAAATTACACTGGTATCCAAGTTTTATTATAACCACTTTATCTTACTCGTTAGCTTAAAAACGGTGGGTACTTTATTGAAGTACCTTCACTCTAAAAAAAATGTCCTGAAACACTCATCAAAAAAATGTTTTTTTTCTATAAAATTTTACATTACTTAACTGCATAAATGCTTTTAATCCCAAGTAAGCAAGTATGCGAAATACTTAACTACAATTCAGTTAAAGCATTTTTTTACGCAAAAGCCGTAAACTTTGACATAAAAGATTTTAAATATCGAATGCTTTTATCTTGATGTATAAGTGCAGGCTATAAAATCTTGCGGCGAGTACTAAAGACAATTAGACACACAAATGGATTTCAGTATAATGGATACAAAATGTAATTTACACTTTGTTTTACTGATATCTTAATGATTTATATAATACTAGTTGTCGACCCTAGCCTCTAGGGGAGGGTGTGGGATGGCAGGAGTCAGAAAAATTGCTTAAAACTAACCCAAGACAATTACAAAGCTCATCTAAAAATTATAACCGATTTAGACCAGTAGTTTATGAGAACTTTAGCTTCAGACAAAAAAACCTTACTACTTTCTATAATAGGATAATTAAAACTAACCCTTCTGTAGTCCAAAACTATTGATGGAAAAGTTTGGACACTGGAGGTATATACCAACCAATCAAAATTTGATAGTGGTATTTTGTTAGCCAACTAATGAGAGAATGGATACTGATGTAATTTACAGTAAAATGTCCCCTCCCTCCTTTTTAAAACAACTAAATTAGATCTAAACAATTGAACATTTGTTATACCAAAACACAGTAGTACAACAATGTATCTAACTATTGAAAGAGTTCCGAAACCGTAGTAAGTCCAAAGATCAATGCATATATTTTAATATTTGCAAAATATAACAAATAACTTTATAAGAAGTGCGGCTTCTTTAGAATTTTAGAATGAATGTACGTTCGTCCGTCCAATCATTTTATGATGATGGGATGCGCCAAATAAAGTGCAAAGAATAGCATCTAAACAATTTAAGCACAAAAATCTATTGTTCTTTTTTCAACTAAAATATTGTTCACTTTTAATGTTGCGCTAATGAATATTTTTTGTTATTTTCATAAATATGTAAAATTTTTATTTATGAAAGTCAATGCTTTTAACGAAACCTTTACATTTCATTATGATTTATTTTTTAAACAAAGACAGAGCAGTATGATCTAAGTTTATTAAATACTGAATAAATGGCTATCCAGAGAGTGTAACTGTACAAAGGATTGCACTGTAAATTACATTGGTATTTAAAATATTTTAACCACTTTATTATACTAACTATTTGGTATGCATATATTATCCATTGTCTTATCCTTTAAGATCCCTTGGTTTTACTTAAAATAGTTTTCAAAGATTTTAAGTACATTTTTACACTTTATACACTAATATTTGATGATGAAAATACTGAATTAAAATAGGTATAGAAGTGTGAATAGCCTGATTGAAACATTGCTATATGAAACAGCATAAACTCGCCACACTGCAGTTTTGTAATATTAGGATATCAAAAAAAGATAAGCTCAAATGTGCAGAAATAGCATGTTTGATTTTTATATGTTCAATTTACAAATTATATGTATATGTGCGATCAAGTCCGCATATTGCAGGAAGAAAGGGGGGCGTTGGATTTTAAATTATGCTGGTACCCAAAGTTTTACAATCACAATATCTTAATCGGTGGCTTTACAATTTTGGGTACTTTAATTAAATTGCTTTTGGTTGTTTTTAATTTTTCCTGCAGTGATCTTAATTTATAGAAGGGGTAAATTGTTTATCAATATTAGGGATGTACATAAATTTATCTTCCATTGTCTTATTACTTAAGATCCCTGGCGTATTCTATAAAAAATGCAGAATTGCAAATAAATTAAAGAAGTTTTTGATGGTGATAATGTAGCAAATGGTAGGCAACAGTTTCTGCTGTAGCAATAATTCGCATCATTGATGATTTAATAATATTTGTATGCGAAAGTAATGGCGCAAATCTATTTTTTAGCATACGTTTAAGTGCAAATGGATTATAAGAAAAAGGAATTAGTATTGCCTATTAAAAGGGATTTTGTTGATTAAAGACCTCAACCGAAAAAATCAGCATATAAGCCCCAAAATATAATATACTAAACATTAAAAAGCAGTTTCTGAGGAAAATCTATAAAAAAAATTTCAGCTTAAAAGTTATCTCCATAAAAGAGTCATCAAAAGTTTTAAAACATTTTTCAAATACCTTCAGCCCTGTATACGAATGTATATATTGAAAAATGTAATCTTCAAAGGTCAGAGCAATTTTTTTTCCTTCACTTGGTTCACCATTCCTTTCAGGGATACGTGGATGGAACAATGGAGGATAAATCAACCTTTCCCTGAAATATTATTTAATAGAACAATTGGGGAAAAATGATGTGTAGATTGATTTATTATCCACTTCCTCCCTGATTCTTCTACAGTGCAGCATGTCAGGTTTAAGCTTGAAATAAATTTGGTGAGAGGCTTCCAGGGATGAAGGGATATCATAATCTTATGCAATCCTTCCTTACTCCCTTTCTTCGGGTAGAAATTTACACATTTGAATTTTGTTTGGGGGGGGGGTGATTAATTTTCTTCCATTGGACATTCCCTGTATCCCTGCAAGAGGTTATAGATCACAGGGGTAAGGGTTAGGCAACTACTTTGCACATTACCCCGTCCCGGATTTGAAAAATTTTGTTAAAATTTTTGCCCCCAGCCAAAATATGGTTGATTTATGCATAAAAATGACCCATGCAAAATATTTTTTCTGTATTGCAAAAATTGCGACGGTACAAGCACTGCAAAGTTTTTAAAATCTGCAAAAAATCCTGTTTTTATGGCTTTTTTGGAGCTTTTGTACCATCCCAATTTTAAAGATTTTTACAAAATTTCAATTCAAGTGTGTTGATATATACCTGAAATTTACCAAAACAAGGATGACAACATCCATAAAAGCGAAGCTCTGAAACGGGAGGACAAAGGGACATTAACACTTGTATAATGTCAGAACTGAATAATCAGAATGCGAATGTATAAGAGTCAAAGCAAAATTGTAAGTAAACTTGTTGAAAAACTGCTTGATACATGATAATGATTATGGACATACTTACATTTTAAGACTTGATTATAGAGTTGCTTTGCTTATAATATTGTACTTTGTTGTCCCAGGAATCAGTATACCAAAAATCAGACCAATCGGATAATTAGGTCACATACAAATTTGTTGTTAAAAATGTAAAAAAAATCAACATGTTTAAAATGGACGTACGGACATTTTGGTAATGATTATAGAGTTGCTACGCTTTCTATCTCGTACCTAACTATTACAGGAATCACCATGCAAAATTTGAAATCAATAGGACAATTCTAACTTGCCTAAATTAACGAAAAAAGCTATTTAAAAAAGTAAAAAAATCAACATGTTTAAAATGGACGTACGGACATTTTGGTAATGATTATAGAGTTGCTACGCTTTCTAAATCGTACCTAACTACTAAAGGAATGACCATGCAAAATTTGAAATCGATAGGACAATTCTAACATGTCTAAATTAACGAAAAAAGCTATCCGTGACGGACGGACGGACGTACGGACGGACGGACGGACCGACCCTAATTATAGAAAAGCTTCGCTTTTAAAAAATGGGGGCAGTCTCAATTATAACATATGAAGGTGTAGCAAGTAATCTTCCAAATACAAAATTGTCAAATTGCATACATATATAATAGGGTTGGGCCAGATACTTTTTTCGACGGATATTGGATATCTGGCTGATTTATAATGCCGGATATTCTACATCTGGTCAGATATCTAGCAAATATCTGGTAATTTGGCCGGATATCTGGTTATTCGACCGGATATCCGGTAATTTTCCGGATACCAAATATGTTGCATTTTAAATCATCTGGATATCCGGTATCCGGCCAAAAAAGTATCCGGGCTACCTCTATTATATAAGTTTGATGCACAAAACTATCCCCTCTGTAGATTAAACTTAGCGGTTGAAACGTTTATACACTTAATTTAATAAACCAACTAATCAAAATTTAGTAAAATTCTCAAAAGTTGTTAACCTAATGAATTAGAAAAACAATTATAAAACTTTGAGGACAAGTGAAATAAACAGTCCAATTTCCCCTCCCTCTCTGAATTATACCAGAGTGTACCAAAAGTCTAATAATAACTAGGGAGGCAGAGCACAATTGCCTGTTAATTACACTAGTCCCCGAAGTTTTAAAAACTTTTTCATTTGTTTGCTCAACAACTTTTTAGATTGTTTGAAATTTTAATTGGTTTAATAAGACGTTCCAACAACCTATTGTAATCAACAGAAAGGGTAAGTTTGTGTATAATCATGGGGAATACACGTCCATTTATCAGCCATTGTCTTCTCTATCTAGATCCCTGTACCCAAAGTCTAATAATAACTGAAATAATTTTATTTTTATTACATAACAAGAAATAACATGTTATTCAAGTATCTAAAGGGATAAGACAATGTCTAATAAATTGATGTACATCCCCAATAATGATACAAAAAATTATCCCTTCTGTAGATTAAGACTAGAGGTTGAAACTTTTAAACACTCAACTTAATAAATCAACCAAATAAAATTTACTGAATTTCCCCAATGTTTTAACCCAAATGTAAGAAAACACCGTTATAACACTTTGGGGACTAATTTAATAAACAGCTCAATGTCCCCTCCCTCCCTGAACTATACAAGAGTGTATCACAAGTCTAATAATAACTAGGGAGGGAGGTGACATTGGGCTGTTTAATACACTAGTCCCGGAAGGTTTATAATAACATTTTTTTATTTCTTGGCTCAACAACTTTGGAGACTTTTATTGAATTTTAATTGGTTGGTTCATTAGGTTTAGTGATCAAACGTTTCAACCACTATGTAATCAACAAAAAAGGGTCAGTTTGTACAAATAAATTTATCAGCCATTGTCTTATCCCTCTAGATCCCTGTACCCAAAGTCTAATAATAACACTTTCATTTTTATTACATAACAAGAAATAACATGTTACTGAAGGATCTAAGGGATAAGACTATGGCTAATGAATGGATGTACATCCCCATTAATAATACACAAAATTAACCCTTCTGTAGATTAAAATTAGTTGTAGAAACGATTGAACACTCAAATTAATAAACCAATCCATCAAAATTTATTGAAAGTCCCCAAAGTTATTAAGTCAACGAATAAGAATTATTTTCAAACTTTTGGGACTAGTGTATTAAACGGCCTATTTTGTCCAATCTATATCTGATACTAATTAAATGCAAATCTTTTCTATAATATGAGTCTGAACGAACTCCGTAAAGGTTAGCTCTTTTATTTAATCTAAGCAAGTTAAAAAAATTTTTATTGAAAACTTTGGTTGATGATTCCTTTAACAATAAGGGTTTAGAAAGTGTAGCAACTCTGCAATCGGTACTTCTGCTTTATAGCTTTAGTTTTTGATAAATTGAAGACGTAAGTTTAATGCAAATTATTGCCAGTTTCCCAAGTGCCAAGTCGAGCACATACTCCCCCCCCCCCCCATCTACCGACCTTGAAAAAAGGAAGGGATACTTTCTAGTTTGTTTCTTAATTATATAGGGTCAGGTTAAGATAGTTTATATTGGGTACCAGGGACCCTTGCAAGTTAATATAAGGAGGGAGGGGTTGTCAGTGATTAAAAGACACTTTGAGGAAAAGCACAGAACATCTTTTATAAGCTAAAAAATCTTTTTCCATTAAGTTAACACAAAATTAACAGAGATAAACAATGAATAATGACACATAAAAAGATAATGTTAAAAATTATCTAATTTTCACAAGAAGAGCTTCTCCATAGTACTTTCTAGCGGTATCGCTCCTAAAGGACTCTTGGGCTCCTGAAAGAAGGGTCGATCCTCTAATTTTATTTAAGTGGTAATAACTGAAACATTCCCTGGATCTATCAGAAACTTTACTGTAAAGAAGAAACAATTGCATACATATATAATAGGGTTGGGCCGATACTTTTTTGGCTGGATACCGGATATCCGGTTGATTTCTAATGCCAGATAATCGTTATATGGCAAATTACCAGATATCTGGCCGAATAAAAGAACATCAGCCGAATAACCGGATATCTGGCCGAATAACCGGATATCCGGCCAAATAACCGGATATCCGGTCGAATAACTAGATATCAGGCCAAATAACATTTATTTGCCGGATATTTGGCATTATAAATTAGCCAGATATCCAGTATCCGTCCAAAAAAGTATCCGGCCTAATCCTATTATATATGTATGCAATTTGACAATTTTGTATTTGGAAGATTAATTGCTACACCTTCATATGTTATAATTGAGACTGCCCCCATTTTTTTTGGTAAATTTCAGGTATATATCAACACACTTGAATTGAAATTTTGTAAAAATCTTTAAAATTGGGATGGTACAAAAGCCCCAAAATAGCCATAAAAACAGGGTTTTTTGCAGATTTTAAAAACTTTGCAGTGCTTGTACCGTCGCAATTTTTGCATTACAGAAAAAATATTTTGCATGGGTCATTTTTATGCATAAATCAACCATATTTTGGCTGGGGGCAAAAATTTTAACAAAATTTTTCAAATCCGGGACGGGGTATTGCACATATATCAACAAGGGTGTGTATAGGGGGTGGTTTTAGATAATTTAGCTGTTAGAGAGTATAGATTTCTTAATAATTGTGATTTGTGATTAATTGAAAGCATTGCGCATGTTAATACTTGTAAAATAATCACGTTTAAAATTTTGGATCGTTTGGTTGACTTTAAAGCAGTCTAAGCTTAAACATTCAAAACTCTACTAAAAGATAAAACTATTGCACTTCTTACATTTATTTCAAAATATTTTCTATACTTGTATCAATGTATACCTGGATAAATCTAGTATTTGAATTTAGGACTTATCAGTCTTGCGTCAGTCAGCCACTTGTAAGCTGTTTTTAGAGCTATATAGTCTTCTTTTGACCCTTTGAAACCTATCAAATCGAATGAATTTTCAACTTAGGAATCCTATTAATAGATCATGTTCAAATTTTTATCCATTTTATTTCAAATATGACCCAAAATAAATGTTCTGACTATTTCTAATTTCTAATTTGGCAATCTCACAAATAGTATAAAATGGCGGCTGACGCTCGGCTGCCTATCCATGTTCAAAATGTAAGTCCTAACGCCCTCAGATCAAGATCGTGAGTTTATTATTAAGCCTTTAATCATAACCTGTCTGTTTTTCGCGAATTTACATGGATAGGACACTTGGAGCTGAAAACTTTTAACCCAATTCTTTAAAATTTTACACATGTTTATTTTATAAGTATTAGTAAAGATCTAAAGGGATAAGACAATGGGCGATAAATTAATGTACACTGCCAGTTATGATGAATACAATTACCCCTCATATAGATTAACATTGTTGCTGAAAGTACCCAAAGTTTTAGCACAAGTATAATTTACACTCTTCGATCACCCACCCCGGAGTATTTAAGGGAAAACAAGTATGACAACATCCATAAAACCGAAGCACTGAAACGGTTTACACTTGTATAGTGTTAGAACTGAATAATCATAAAATAAATGTATAAGAGTCAAAGCAAAATTGTAAGTAAATTTGTTGAAAAACTGCTTGATACAGGATAGTGTTTATGGACATACTTACATTTTTAGGAATTGATCATAGAGTTGCTATGCTTTCTAAATCGTACCTAATTATTAAAGGAATCACCATGCAAAATTAAAAATCGATAGGACAATTCTAGCATGCCTAAATTAACGAAAAAAGCTATTCATTACGGACGGACGGACCGACCCTAATTATAGAAAAGCTTCGCTTTTAAAAAGTTAATTTTTTGAGGTAAGAACTGAATGTAACTTTATTATTCATTCTATGTGTATCTTTTCCTAGCTAGAGACAAATTAAATAGATAGTTCATCCTGCTTGCTATCTTACTATATGTCTTCTGTCTATCTGTCCAAATTGATACAGTGGACTATCTTTTTCAGACTGGGATATTTCATCTTCATGACTATTTCGCCTCCCAATAATTGCTTTAACAATATTTGGACTGCTTTTCCTCACATTTATTAATTCATATGTAGATTGGTGAAAAAAGTTCGCAATAGATTTACATCACATCACTATGAAATTCCTTTATTATTTATAAAATTTTGTTACAAATCTTTGTAGGGCTTTAGATTAAATAATTTCTACAGAACCACACACATTTACACACACACACGAACATACACATAATCACACTCACATAAAGTAATAAAGCGCTGGTTTTCAAATCAAGGCTTAAAAAATGTTATTAACTGAGATGCATTTTTCACTCACACTGTGTGTGTGTGTGAATTATTTTGTGTGTGTTTGTTTGTGGTGAATTGTTATATATTTTGTTTTGACCTTACACCCTAGGTCCCCCTAATATGCCCCCTTTGTGCATATTAGCTGAAAGGTTGGGGGGGGGGGGGGGAGAGCCACCCCCACCCCTCCCCCTCACCAGAAGGTGTAATTTATTCAAAGTTGGCGCAATCAACACTTGCACTGGATAAACATTTATTTTAGCAAATCAAATGCAAAATTTATATCTGTTCATGTACATACATAAGAGGGCCTCAGGATTTGGCCATATTGGACCACAGAAACCGGATGATAAAAAATGAAATAATCATCCTAAATAAAAAAAAAACTATTACCTAAATTGGCTATTATATGCTTATTGCAGAGCCTTTATCTTCATCTAAACACAAAGGTTCTCAACGTTTCGTGGTCTTTTTGTGTCTTTTTATAGGTCTTGTTTCTATATTCCATTATGGAAAAATCCGCAAGTCCTCAAATGCCTCAAATTCAAAAATGTTAGATTGGCTCGCATTTATTTAAGCTAGGGTCATGTAACTGTAAATATTACTTTTTTTGGGTGTATTACTAAGTTAATCCCAAGTACATAACATTAAGTTGTAATCAATAAGTTTGTCCATAAGTAGCGAAGCATCAATATGTTATTGACGTGCCGTTAATCTTTTTACGATATTGTCTACCTTTGCGTGACATTCGGCCGGACTGACACACAGAATTTATCATTTAGTATAGTAGCTCTGCTAATATTTAAAGATGCTAGCAAATGAACTCAATAAATCAATATTAGGCAGTAAAATAGCCTAAAACCATCTACTGTCTTATATGGAGTTTCCCTAAAATAGATATCTGAACGGACAATGAAAAAACTTATTACCTTTACATTTATTTTTTATTTCAGTTTACATCTTGGAGTTCAAACTGGGCCTTGTGAGGAACAACTGGTCAAACTAGACAAACTATACAATGATCAAACATACAAGGTAAATTATACACAATTTTTTATCATTTTCTTGGTTTTTTGGTGGATTTTTATAATATATTATATTGTGTAAATAGTTGATTCTTTATTGTAAGGAGTAATAATAAAGCCGAGTTTTTTAGACATAGAAAAAATCTCTCCCCCCGCCCCCTAATTTTAATTTATGTCATAATCAAAGGGTTTATCAGTTCTCAAAAGACATTTTGTCTCAAAGCAGTTTACTGTTCCTTTTTAAATCAAAATCTTTAGAACAGAAAATTCAGAATTTAGATTTCTTGTCACATATCAATAAGCATTAATATAAACTTTCACAAAAATATTATCATTTAGTTTTATACAGAAAAATCATTAATCCAAACAATTAAAACTTGAATAACAAAAACAATATTTTCAAATGGATGTTTAAAGTAATAAAAGTGTATTTGTATTGGGGGGGTAGCTTTTCACGAAGACTTGTAAATAGCTTAAAACCTGCATATACCATTACCACGCTTATTTTTAGAGATGTAGGGCACTCGTAAAGCTAAACTATCTCAACTAAAAGCGTTTTATTTGGATGAAAAAAATGAAGATAAACTTCATAGTTGCTCAAGCAGTGTAAGCAAAAAAAATGTTATGTTATAAATTGAATCGGACAGTTATCCAATTTTATAATGATAGATCATATACTATTCAATGACAGGGAGAAGCTTTCCTAAAAAAGAGATATTCATCGCAACGTATTATAAACAGCTTTCCGCTGATATAAAAATGTACAATTATAAGATTAAAACTAGTTTTGTTAGCCCCGTGATGCCGAATCAAGGGAGGGGTTAACAAAACATTTTTTATTTGTAGAAAACTGGATATAATACGATACGATACATGATTTTTCAGTATGGCTTAGAACCGGTTCTAATCTGGTGGATATCAATCGGTTTCGACGCCATACTGGAAAATATTGTATATATTAAGTTATTAACTACAAGTTGTGCACAATAGTTTTTAAAAGCGAAGCTTTTCTATAATTAGGGTCGGTCCGTCCGTCCGTACGTCCGTAACGGATAGCTTTTTCCGTTAATTTAGGCATGTTAGAATTGTCCTATCGATTTCAAATTTTGCATGGTGATTCCTTTAGTAGTTAGGTACGATTTAGAACGCGTAGCAACTCTATAATCATTACCAAAATGTCCGTACGTCCATTTTAAACATATTGATTTTTATACTTTTTTAACAACAAATTTTTATGTGATCAAATCATCGGATTGATCTGATTTTTGGTTTATTGATTCCTGGGACAACAAAGTATAATGTAATAAGCGAAGCAACTCTATAATCAAGCCCTAAAAATGTATGTATGTCCATAAAAATTATCCTGTATCAAGCAGTTTTACAACAAATTTACTTACAATTTTGCTTTGACTCTTATAAATTTATATTATGATAATTAAGTTCTAACACTATACAAGTGTTAATGTCCGTTTGTCCTCCCGTTTCAGTGCTTCGCTTTTATGGATGTTGTCATCCTTGTTAATAAGTGATCTTACTTACCATAGAATAGCCTAAAACATTTCATGGACCGAAATTGATGTATCCTTTAAATAGAAGACCCAACTATTTAGCTATTTCCGAGATCTTGCTGAGCATATCCAGTAACTACTAAACTAGAGTACATTGGATACCATACCAGAAAGAGTGAGGGGGGGGCAAGGGGTTGTTTATTACACTAGTCCCCAAAGTTTTATAATAGCGTTTTCTTATTCGTTGGATTACAACTATGTGGACTGATTGGTTGTTATTAAGTTGAGTGTTCAAACGTTTAGACCTTCTACAGATGGGGTAATATTGTGTATCATCATTAGGAATGTACATAAATTTATCGGCCATTGCCCTGATAGGATCCTCATCCGTGTCCATATGATGTTACAATTAAGATAGTTCACGAAAAACGCAACAAGCTCATAACTATAATAAAAATCATACATCCCAAGCCCAAACACCCGGATTTTAAAGGATAATATGATTGTATTATAGACATGCATGTTTCTCTGGCAATTTTCTGATTTTTTTATAAGAAAATAATGACAATTCTATACCAACATTTTGAAAAACTATTTATTGAGAAATCATATATTTGATTAAAGCAGAATATAATTAGTTTAATTTCGATCATTTTTTTCATCATTAAAATACAGAAATGATGAAAGAAACAGTGAATTTCTTCCAGCTACCATCGAAAATCTCCTAGAACTTACTGACAGATGCCTTTTATAGTGTACATATACCTTTAATACCTCAAAATCATTCTATTTTTGAAAAAGTATACTTATAACATTGAGGCTCATATCAAAATAATCTAATGTTTTCTGTGAATGTTTTAATTGATAATGTCGCCCTAGTCCTGATTTTTTGCCCATTTTTTATGGGAAAAGGGAATAGATAGATTATTATTTCATTTTAATATGTATAAGCTTTCTCACAGGCAGACTTTACCATATTACAATTGGAGATGATATATTTATCCTCTATCCACATCCCTTTATCCCTAGTTCATTCTTGATTCGACTAACATTTTTTCCTTTTTCCATGAAGTATCTCCTTTCAAAAAGTGAGATTAAGCTTTGATAGATTGCCTAAGAGTCGCCGCTTATCAAAAATATGAAACTTTCTTCCTTTATTCATATTAATTGGGTGTTTAAAACAAATAAGTAAATACTCTCTGATTCGCGGGTACTGGGTTTTTAAGTTACAGACGGTCGGACAGTTATTTCTAAATAAAAATACTTTTTTTCTTCTCAAGTAAATACATATTTCAGCTATAAAGGTCTATGAATTAAAGACTGAATATGACGTACAGACAAATTTAGTTAAAGAGAAGCTTTGCCCCTTAAGATATGAAGTAATACTTGATAGATATGAATATGTTGAAAATGAGATTGACATAAATAATCACGATTAACATATTTTGTAAAATCATTTAAAATAGATAAAGAAAATAACATGGATGAAAACATCCATAAGCGGAAAAGCTCATGAATAAGCTTCCTAGAATGATAGAAAAAGCTTAAAGAGTGAATTCATATTTATTTATTGGACAATATAATCTTCACAAAAAAAACATTTACCCCAAAGCAGTAGAAAAATTGCATTCTTTTCATATAATATTCTATTATCAGAAGAACCTTCTCAAAAAAGATTAATTTCATACGTCTCTTTCAAATAGTTGCCGAGAAAATTACATTTCCTCTATGAGGGACTGATTAAGTGAGGAAAAGAGAGATGTAGAGTAGCTTTGCTACTAATAAATCATTCAGTAGCCGGTGGTGAAAAATATCAATTTCTATAGAGCATTACAAATTGATTTCTACATTTTCTTTTTTTTCAGTCGTGCACTTTTATAGGAACATGGAATTGTAGTCTAAAAAGCAATTCTAAAAGTTTTAAAGATATATAAATAAGAAAAAAGGCAAAAAAAGGTTTACACTAAAAAGACTTCTATGCTTTTCTTCAAGCTAAAATGACATCATAGTACATATTTAATGTGTGCTATTTTTTTTCTAAAATGATAATATCATAATACAAGTGACAAAGCGGCCTTAGGCCGCCTTAGGGTCAGAGTTATTAGAAAAAAACAGAGGGTTATTTCAAATTATATAGTAGCTTCTCTACTAAAAATATTTAAGCGGAAAATCTTACATAAACTTTGTATGTCTGTCTGGTACACAATCAGAATTAAGTTTTACTTTAAAATAAAAATAGAAAGCAAATTTGTCTGTGAGGATTTTGCTGACTAAAAAGCATCATATATTCAATTAACTTTGTCAGTCAGTCCGTCCATTATGCTAAAGTTTTAGTAATTAGATTTTTATGGTTTTAGAGATGTATGTTTAAAGTTTACTGTATATTTTTCTATTGACATCTAATATTTTAACCACATTTTCTATCTTATTAGATTTTTATTAACTTCACAAAATTTATGGATGTTATCATATGTTTCTTTGTACTCTAATTGAAATGTCTGTCTGTCTGTAAGAAACCGTAAAGGAGTAAACGTGAATTTCTCTTCAGTTATTAAAGATAAATGGATGGAATAAAAAAAACATCCTCATGCTGATGATCATCCAGTATAAAACTTACTTTGTCCGTTCGTCTGTTGGAATGCTTTGATATGCATCTACTATCAAAGATATTGTATAAATTCTATTGTAAACCTTTCCATGTTTTTTAGCTTTACTAAGGACTTATAAATGATGTCATCCTTGTTTAAGCTTTAAAATTCTATATATTCTATAATTAATCCTATTATGAGTAAAGGCACATCAAGTGTAAACCTCGGTGGGTTAGGGCCCCCTGCAAGAGTTAGGCTTATGGGAAAAACCTATCCCTTCTAATTTACAATTTATTTATAAAATATGGAAGTGTATTTTCAATGCTTGATATGTACTCGATATGGGAAAGCACCCTAAACCTTACTTTGGCTATCCTTGCTTAATTATTATTAAATATAATTTTTAACGCGAAGCACCTCTATAATTAGAAATGTCCGTCTGAGGGTAAAACATAATTCTTCACCTGCTATTAAAAATAGACGGCTTTAATTTTTGAGAATACACTCTATAATTTTGAGCATCCAATATGTGATTTACTTATTCCGTCAGCCTGTCGGAAATACCCTGCAAGGCATTTAATTTAAAATGTAAAAATTTTATTTATCAAATGCTAAATTAGATAGACGATAGATTTTTTCTAGAGAAGATTTTCCTGAGAAATGAATATCTACTCTCTACCTTATTTAGTCGGTTAGTCTGTATGTAACCCTCCATATGACATCAATTTCTGTAGGGAAATGTGCCTTTTCTTTTATTGAAGATAGAAGTCTAGCCTCTAGTCCATAAAATAAAGTAACAGGATCTCGCTGTGTGTGTGTGTGTCTGTCTGTATTTAAAGATCTCTATAAATGCAGAATCGATATGGTTCTCCTTTACAAATAAGCATCCATTATATAATTTACCTGGTCTGTCAGTCTATCGGTAATGCTCTGATTGTCATTTGATTGATAGAAAGATGATTTTTTCCCGGGTAAAATTTTAAAGGGCGATGAGCACCTACTCTACATCTCAATTGGCCAGTCAGTCTGTATGCAGTAGTCCACACATTTTTACCGTCGGCCTGTCAGTATAGTTTTTAGTATTTCCAGGGAAGACTTTATTATCTAAGCTTCTATTCAAGTTTTGTATGATTTACAACATACAACAATAAATAACTAATAAAAATATTTTTATTTGTAAATATATTGTCAATTTGATTTCAATGTCTCATTCTTAATATCTAATCTACTTAACTGATTGGGTTCTTTATTTTATATAAACTTAACATCGGTCCCGAGATGGTTTTAGGCTATTTAATTTTTAGATTTAAGTCTTGGGATGGGTTTAAGCTTTTTTTCTAGTCCGTAGATAATAAAGGGGCAAACTAATAATATATAAAGTTTTTTTGTCTGAAGGTTTAAATCTCAATAACTAAGCCTAATTCCTAAGGCCTTTTTTTATTGGGAGGGGGGGGGGTCACTGTATATTCACAGAGGAAATATTAGAAAATAAATATAAATATGTTAACTTGCATATAAAGATTACTTCAAGTTCAACTACTTACGTTAGAATTTCTGTCCGGCTGATTTTAGTTATTTATTTTATAATAAAAGCCTTTGATACTATGAACGTAATAGCATTCTGCCTTAGCGTTTTCTTGTTTTTTTAAATTTCTCTCACACTTGCTTTTTCTTCCATTTTTCTTTTGATTTCTTTATTTAATCTTCAGATACGTATTTATAACAATGCTTTTTTCATTCTTTCAAAAATGCAATTTGAATTATGGAATCTATTTTCCAATATATATTTTTTTATATAACCGTCATGAAAGGGTTAAAATGTTTTTAATTTATGTTTGTAAATCTGAACACATTAAAAGTGGCGCTAGAGTCAATTTATTTTAAATCTAAGTTTTCTTAAATTTACTATATTATGAATTTAAATTTTCTGTTTTAAGAATAGTAATTAAATACTTTAATATTATGTAAATAGCAACATGAAATAAAAAAAATGAATTTATTCTTAATAAAGTAAAATGTTGGGTCTTATCGTTCTGGGCAATGAGAGTTTATTATGGATTATTGGAGCACTATGAGTTATAATCATTCATCCCTTGGAAGACTTGAGCTCATTTATAGACATTTATTTCTTATATAGATCTGACACGGATCTTGAAGCAATAAAGCAGGCCGTTTTGTAAATGTTAAAAATTAGAAGAATCTATTAAATGAAAGTTATCGCAAATATACTTAGTAAATAATATTATTTCTCCATGAAGATTATTTGAAATAGAGAAAAATAAGTAGTCAGCTTCGAAACCGATCAATATCCGCTGGATTAAAACTGGTTCTCAGTCGTACTTAAAAATCATGTAATGCATCGTATAACAGACAATTTTCCACGAGTTATAAAACAAGAATCATAACATTATTACAAGTCATTTGTTAGCCCCGAAGGGCACTAGGTTTTAATCTTACAACTTTTCAGTTTTCGATCCGCGGAAATCTGTCTATAACACGTTGCGATAAAGTGCTATTTTTATTTTTTGAATAATTATCTGTTTTCCTTCCTACTTTTATCTTCCTTTTTAT
This sequence comes from Acartia tonsa, assembly GCF_053477335.1. NCBI lineage: Eukaryota > Metazoa > Arthropoda > Copepoda > Calanoida > Acartiidae > Acartia > Acartia tonsa. The sequence goes on along the minus strand of NC_137266.1, from coordinate 13,785,144 downwards.
ATATATATAGAAGGAAAGATAGATTAATAATTCTTAATATTGATCGATGAATAGGATGTATGTTGTAATCTCTTCAGGGAATCTTGGTGTGGACAATAAACGATAAATTAACTATTTTCCCCCATTTGTTATGTGTTTAATCATGCTTTATATTATACTAGCGGCTTCACCCTTAGCCTCTAGGGTTCAGTGGTTACTGAGATCTTAAGCTTCAGACGGACAGACAGACAGACATCGTACTACTTTGTATTATAGATGAAAGACATGGAGAAAATGGACTTTGATCTATAAATTATATTGGTCTCCTAAGTTTCTAAAAGCTCATTCGTTGGATTAAAAAACTTTGATATTATAAATTTTTCTACCAAAAATTTTGTTTATCGTAATTGAGTATAAACAACAATTTCCTGTCCATTGTCTTATCCCTTAAGATCACTGAAGGAAGAAGATATAAATCGTGGTAGGGAAAATAAATTTCACTTTTGATAAAGATATCATCTTAAAGACCTTAAACGGAGCATAGCTTCTATAGACTGCAACGAGAAAATTAGGAATTTATACAATACAACCTTGTATCTAAGTGTCGATTAAGCTGTGTGTACTGAAGGATCTCACTAACTAATGAACCTTTATGGTTCTCCTTTACAGTATACCTTCTCATAAGTCCTGGGAAGGTTAAATTTTTAATAACTATTTTGATGGAGGGCAATTCCACCCTCCAAAGATAAATTGCCCGCAAAAAAACAACAATTTTTTTAAAACTTTTTCTTTTTAAAATAAATAGCGAAAATTCAAAGGGACATAAAGAGGCTGCTTAAAATATAGCATAAAATTATCCCAAGACGTAAATCTGAAATTTAAGTAGCATAAAACCACCCTAGGACCTATTAGAATCTCACCAAAAATAGAGAATCCATTTAGTTGAGTAGTTATTGAGATCTTAAGCTTCAGACAAAGAACCTTACTACTTTATAAAATAGGATAAACAAATGCAGGGAGTAGAGGGGACTTGGAAGATTTAATCAATTTACAAACCTTTCTTTCCACCAAAAATTATTAACAGAATGACACACAATATTAGGAAGGATTCTTATGATCAGAAATAATAAAGAATTGTTTAGATTTTTGTTTTTCAGCTTGTTATTGCAGCGCAACTATTGGAGATATTTAATATGTTTCTTAGGCATTGTTAATTATTGTCTTTTATAACTTTTTTTTGACAGTGTGCGTTCCCTCCCGCAGATTACATTATTTAATCACCAGAGCTGCATATATATTATAACTCTTATTTGTATGCTATTGTGTCTTTTTTCAAATAATAGCCACGCCCCTTTCAAACCTTTTTTTTCTAGTGGCGATTTTTCTTGGTATGGTTGTAAGAATTGTTTCTTATTTGATGCTAGATTGTAAAGGAAAACCATATCGGTTCAGTGGTTAGCCTGATCCTAACAAACAGACTAACTCAGAGACGTCCTGTTACTTTTGGATAAGGATTAAAAACTATGTGGATTTAAAATATGCGGGAAAAGAATGCACACTATGCCTTTGACTACCTTCTTTTTATTAACTTGTCATATTTTGTCGCTTATGGGATAAAGTTCTCGATAAATAGCATAATAACGCAGCTACTTAGCAATTAGTCTATTGGCCCGTCTTCTCAACCGAAAACACTTCACAAGAGTATATTTCAAAGAGGATGAAATATAGGTCATGGTGAAAATTTCTTTCATAAAGTCAATATTGTTCTCATATTACAAACAAAACTAAAATTTTAATTTTTATTGAAATACTTATCCCTCTATCCCTGCATATTTTAAGTTAGAGTTGCCTAATTATTGTTGAACCCGGTGACCTTATTACTTTTTTATCAATATATAGAACCCCACAGGGTTAAATCATAGGTAAGCCAGCTAAAAGTTCTCATAAATTAATAATGTTTTTCTTCAATAATATCCAAATAGGCCTTATAATAACAAGGTATTTAAATGTCAAAGAAGGGTTGATTTTAACTAAATTTGTCAGCAAATCAATATTTATGGCATTTTTTGATACTTTATAGCGATCGGACATATGAACGGGCATAGCTTAGTATAAGGCATTATCATTTAAATTCTGATTTGAACTACTATTGCAATCTGGTGAACTGAAATTAGTTTCCGAATGTGAACACATTTTCCTAGGTGTTTCCCAATCCTATCTCAATATTTGCTACTAGCTAAAAAAACCTTCAAACTTCCAAAAAAAAAATCAAAATTTGAAAAATTAAAACTTTGAATGTATAATGTATAAATCGTTAATACATTCAAATTTTGATTGTTTTTGAAGTTTGAAGGTTTTTTAGCTAGTAGCAAATATTGAGATAGGATTGGGAAACACCTCGGAAAATGTGTTCACATTCGGAAACTAATTTCAGTTCATCTGCAATCTCCAATGAAACCTTTTTGATGACTTCCTTACGATCATAATTACGGGGCACACAGACAAACTTTGGATGGGACAAACGCTGCCGTTTTATAGTTTCTGCTTCATAGTTAGCAGAAAGAAGTGGATATTCAACTGTAAATTATACTGGTCACCAATGTTTATTCATGCCCTGAAAAAGATTTTTTTGTTCGTTTTAATTGGGATTTCAGGCTTTTTCTGTTTGTCTCTTTCCTTAGAATATAGAGCCCCTAGATCATAGGGGGCAGACACTTGTACAACAATAAATTGCTTAGTTTATTTCAATGTTTGTTTAATGGCCTTAAAAAGACCTTGTGTCCCCTCTAGGTTTGATGATGGATCTTTAATAATGAAAATTAGAACACAACAAACCATCATTTAGTAATTTATACTGTCTGCAATGACTGTGTAAATAATCTACAGTACAATCTTTCCCCATATAATAGCTACATAATTAGGAATGAGGGGAAGTTTAATTTAGTGGCTTTTTTCCTAGCCTCTAAGAACATTACAAGTGAGAGGTTTTTGTTAGGAAAACAGCCTAAAACCACCTATATAAACAGCTATAATTTTCTTGAAACCCTAACTAATTTAGATTATATTTTTAAATTCCAAGTGTTTCAATCTTAAATGTAAAGAAGAAAAAGAAAGAAAGACAGAGAGAGAGACTTAATTTCTTTACCAGTGAGGCATTTAAATATTTAATTGTGTAATGTATATTGTAAATATTATATCTTCTACTAGGAAACCTAAATATTATTTTATTCATAGTAATTCATAAAATCTTTTTGAATTTTCGTAAAAACCGAGATTATTAGGGGAAATTTACTATAATCTTTCTCCCGAATTTTAAATTAGCTTCTGCCTTTTGAAGCTTATCTAATTGTATGAATATACATAAGAAGCCCCAATAATTTTAATTAATAAAAGGAGGAATCTTATGAATCCTCCTTTGTCTACCCACTTTTTGAAGGATATTTGCAATGCTCCTGTGATTGTTTTAGGCTATTATCTCTCTCATCTAACGATTAGAAAGCCCCTCTATGCTAGTTTATCAAATAGTAGAACTGCGCACAAGTAAGCATTAGTTCAATTCATATTTCTTACTATTTACTCTTCTCATTATTTTCTTATCATTTAATTCAAAACCAAGGACAACTTCTTCTATTTCCGAGTTTACAATACATTTGTATTTTGGTAGCGCACCTACTGTACAAATCCAGTTTGTATTGTTAATTGGACGTTCAGCAGAAGTAACATTTATCCATCCACTGTCTTTGTATGACTAATCAAAACAGACACACATTAATTAATGATTGAGCCCTCAGGTTCATTGGACTATGTCAATAGCTTAAAACAAACCCAATGTCTTTATAAAGCTTCTCTGAAAAGCCTAGCTACAGACAAAAAATACCATTATTACTACTGGCTACGCCCCTAGAGGCCTCTAGAAGCTACATTGTGAAGGAAAACCATATCGGTTTAGTGGTTAGCGAGATCCTTCGGTACAGGCAGACATCATTATACGTTAGATTTGAAAAACTTCCCAATATTAAACGATATATTTAGATTTAGAACCTTTTCAATGAAAGCGTGGCTATTTTAATATAAACGTTCTAGTTGTTTGGTATTATTATGTAATAGCATGAAACTTTAATTTAGGTTTATGACAAATTGTTATTTTCAAAACATTGGGTAGATACAGAAATTCCAAGTATCCTAAATTAAAATTACTTTTCTTTTGTTAAAAATAGTTAATAATCATGACTTGAAAAAAATTTGAATACTGTATATAATATACTTATTTGTTAGTTACATATTAAATTTTATTTGAAAAACAAAATTAATTAGAAAATACCCTCATAAAACAAGATATTAGGAAGAATTGCCTTCTTTTTTTCAGTCCATTGGCAAATCTCTACAGGATAGAAAAAGATTGAGGTTAAAGCAAGTGTACTAATTTATGATTTTAATGGTCGCTTTTATTTGCTATTTTATATCCATTACACATTAAAAAGATAGTCTTAGGCGTATTTCTTTAGATTTTAATTTTTTTGTAAATAGAACTTAAAGTATAATTTCCTGCCGTTCTTGTTCTACTTTACATAAAGGCACTCTTAGCTTTTTCCATTTTAAAAGCTTAGGTTTTAATAAAAACTAATCTTGCTTTATTAGAATGAGTCTTTCTCCTTGAAAAATGTCATCCTAGCTGGAAAAAAATGCTTAAAATGTGTAAAATGTTTGTGAAATATTTGATTGTACATGGATAGAGATAATGTCGGAGATATGTCTAATATTTATGCATCTGTCCAAAGACAGAGACAGATATTCTAAAATTATAATCAACAATTGTGTCCATAAGTAATACACCATAGAAAATAAATATTAGATTCAATACTAAAAGAGAAGGAAGAATTAAATATATTATAAATAAAACTACTAAAAATTCACTAATTTTTAAAGCTGGCAGTGTGATTTATTTATAAACTAGTGGTTACGCCACTAAAGGCCTCTTGAGCACTTAAGGGGGGGGGGGGGGGTATGGAAATTTAATTTTAGTTTTAAAAAAGAAAATGTAATTTTTTTCCTAGTCATTTTTTTAAAGAGGTGATTTTTCTTGGGAGGGTAGTGGTACCTTCCCCAAAGATAGTTAAAAACCTTCCTATGGCCTATTAGAAGCTCATTATAAAGGAGATCCTTAGTTACACATAGACAGACAGATAAACATCCTTTTACTTTGATATAAAGATTAAGAATCACTATCTTAGCATTATCTAAAATGCACAATTTACAGTTCTGAAGTCATTTTATATGCTAGAAATTCTTCTGTAAGAAAGACAAAGAAATTAATGAAATAGATACTAAAATATTTCCTCAAAATTGCACAAAATGCGAAAAATTTATTTCTTCAAATAATACTTTTATACCTTAGATGTTTTTCAAACAAGTAAACCCGTTAAAAAAAGTTTTAAAAATTAGTTATTTATTAATCAATTAAGCACTTGAAAACTTTTTTAATTATGTTTTCAGTTTTCAGCATTTTTGCCACATTTTCACATTTTATTGGCTTGCAATATTTTTAAAGGAAGCTTATAAATGACCAATACTAAGCATTATATTCTGTACATATATTCTATACATGATAAAAAAGAACAGAATTTTAAAGCTGAATATTGATCACATTGACTTTCATGAGAATTTCTTTGTTCGCTAAAATTTAATTTTGCAATGAGTCAGTGAGTAATTTTTACTCTACAGTCACATAAAGTCTAGTTACTTACTTGTGGGGGTCTAGTATCCACATCAGGGTATTTTGGGACCCTTTTGTTACCACCCCCCCCCCCCCCCACCCCTCCCACCTCAGGGATAAGACTATGAACTAAAAATTCATGTACTTCCCAATGATGACAAAACAAAATTACACCTTTTAAAGTTTGAAACTAACAAATAAAATTTCAATATAAGGGCCCAAAGTTTTTAAACATACAAATAGAATAACGATGTTTGGATACCTGAGTAATTTACAGTCCAATGTCCCCTCCCTTCCTGAGTATACTAAATATTTTGAATAAAAGGAATGAAAAAATTCCAGTTTATTTAATTTTTTTTCACATTTTGAGAAGGAGGTTTGATTCTTGTTCCTATTGACAAACTTTGGAAAGTTAAAATTCGTGGGATTTCCTACTACTATTGCTTTCATACTGTTCTATGCTCCAATTCTTAGTAGCAAAACTTCTCTATAATCAAAAGGTCCACATTATTATAAATGGAAAACATTATTTTCTCGGCTGCTATTCAAAATAGACGTCTGAATTTTAGAGAAAGATTCCCTTTACCAATGAGAATACAGTAAACTATTAACTTGTTCAGTTGGTTCTTCAGTCATTCTACTAAATACATCAATATTAATTTTAGATGTAAGGTTTTGTTATTTTTTTTATTCTCCCTCTTTTTATGAACTGTACCTCTTTTCTTTAAATCATTTGTCCATCCTTAAGATTGTACTTCGCTACTTAAGGATGTTATCATCCTTGTTTTCCTACAAATTTTTTTTGTACACTTAGCAATATTGTAAATCATTAAATTTTCAATATTTTGTAATTTTGAATTTGCTAAATATTTATTACGTCTTTAATCATAAGCTCTAAGAAATTTAAAGAACTGTAAAATTTTTAATTTTTAGTGTAGATTCATTTTAGGGGTGGTATGTCAATGATTGAAAATAAGTTATAGTCAAGGAAAGGTTTTAGGTTATATTACATAGTAATATAAAGCATTGAAAAACATCACACCCCTTGAACCCAGTAAATGATATAAAAGGATAAGACAATGGCAAATAAAATAATGTACATCCCTAATGTTAATACACAAAATTACTCCATTTGTAGATTACAATTAGCGATTACAGCGTTTGAAAACTCCACCAATAAAAACTCAACGAATAAGAAGACGTTATAACAAAACTTTAGGGACTAGTGAAATAAACAGCCACTGTCCTCTCCCTATAGATGTATATCCAGACTTTCCAAGTCGTCTGCTATCAAATTGCTTTCTGCTCTTTTTTAGCGACTTGACTGTGTTAATTTTCCCGATGCTATTCGTTGATTTTTAAAGACCCAATTGAAATTCGGCACAAGGTCCTTGAGAAGGGGAGATACAGTTATTTAACCCCTCCCCCCTCTAGTGTTATATTATTATTATATTTTTTAGGTGGGTGTGATGTACTGCAAGGCTGGTCAGCAGACGGAGGAGGACATGTACAATAACGAGGAGGGTGGCCCCGCCTTCAACGAGTTCCTCGACCTCATTGGACAGAGGGTCAGGCTCAAAGGGTTCCACAAGTACAAAGCAGGATTATGCAACAAAAGTGAGTTTCTTTTTACTTTTAAGGAAAATATTTAGATGATTCCTACGGTAACAAGGTACAATACTATAAGCTCGACGAATCGACATCTCCAAAATCAAATCCTAAAAAAAAAGAATGTAATTTGCTGTATCCTGAAATTTAGCAATTTTGCTACAAATTTATGTATGATTTTGTTAGGACTTACAAATTAATGTTCTGCTTATTAAGTTCTGACACTCTACAATAGTTATTGTTCGTTTGTCCTTTATGTTGTGTAGTTATATCATTCAGAAAAAGGGGAGGAGTAGGTTGCGCTAAAAATCCGTAAAGCTTGTGAGTTTTAAGTTAAAAACAGTAGAGAAACGATAAAAATTTAAAAAGAAATTTTTTGTCTATAGTCTCTTTTCAAAAAGAAACGCACATATTTAGTGAATATTACGTTCTACTACTATTTTCAAGCCTTTAAATTCACACCTTTACGGATTTTTAGCGCAACATACTCCCCCCTTACTAAAGAACATTAACAGTTTCTTAATATGAACTTACTTACCCTAAAGAATTTACATTATTAGAGATTTTAAAATTATTTCTTGGAAATCTAAATACCTAATAAGAATAAAAATCAATAAGATTATTCATATCAAAATAGCTAAAAAAAAAATCAACATGTTATAGTTAGACGTCCTGAAAATGACTATAATTTTGCTACTTTTGAATAGTATACCTTATCCTTAAAAGAATCGTCTTTGAAACCGATAGTGACATGTATTTTTTTAGTACCAGAGCGTTTTTTACGTACCAACGGACAGACAAACATATCCTAAACGTAGAAACGCTTTGCTTTTAAAAAGTCTAATCATAATAATGTTCAACAACAGATAAAGCAAAAAGGCCCAGACAAGTTTTAAAATTTGATCGAGATAAATGTTTGAGCCTTAAATGTAATAAATCCACTTTAGTTTAATCTTTTTTTCAATTTATTATATACAATCTTCTTCTAACGGGAAAAGAGATAAGTATGTTAAGAAAAATGTGTTATTTATATTTTTCTCATTAATAAGTTTAGATCATTTTTTGTGACTTAGTCATTTTTTCCTGTTTGATTCATCATTTTTTTTTAAATCCAATTTTTGCCATGTAGTTTTCAATCTATAATAAAACTTATATGTTATTTATGCCAATACGTAAAGCATGAAATTTTTAATCATGCTTGTATTTCGTGCTAACAATTCTTTTTTATGAAATGTCAACTTTACAAATTCAAAATTGCACTCAAAACGGTATGGTAATAATTTTTATTTGTATCATATCTAACTTTTTAACTTACATCATGAAATCTCTTATCTCTGAATCAATGATTATCCTCAGACAACCAACCTTTTGATTGCAAGACCCTTGTCTTGAAGTACTAACTTTACATAAATTTTGTTATGGCACTGTGTATGCCACAGTCGCGGGTTTACTTACTCAACCCTTTATCCCAGAGTTTATCCATAATACTTTAAACACGACTAGAGGAATCATATTTGAGGGAGTGCAAAATTATTTAGGTATAGTGATACATTATCTAAGAAAGAAAGTTACTCCATAGATATTTTGGCTTTTTACAATAATGATACCTAAAACTACCCAAATATACATAAAAAGGCTTTCCTTTTCCTGAAATTTTAACTCACTAAGATATCATATAGGGAAAGGCAGTAAAATAGCCTAAAACCATGCCGGGACATATGTATGCTTCGTTAGCGAGATCTTAACGGTTCAACTAAAAGTACTCTATACTTATTTCAGATTAACCTTACCTTTTTGACACGACTTGGAATTATATTTGAGGGTGCGCAAATTATCAAAACTGTTTTATTCTGACTTACAAGGATGACAACATCCATTGCTACAGTTGATTATAAAAACTTTTAAATAGAAAATGGGGCATTAAAAGCTAACTTAATCTTAATTCTAAATATTTAGTACTAATCGATATATTATTACTTGGATCTTGCACCAGGTTTTCATGTACTCTGATGTAATACTCGTGGCTGGCTAAAATAGCAATACCCCACATTCACTCCCTTTACCCCATCCTCTTCCCTACTACTGGATGAACGAACTGACCAAAAAATGACAATATTTCCCCTTTTATAATATCTACGTATATTCTATATTCAGTTTTGATGCCTAATTTGCAACCAAAAATCTTCAAATTGATCAACATTTACATGTGAATACTGTATCAACTCGTAGCTGTGCTCTTTTTTTACAACATTTGCACATATGTACTACAGCAGGGAGGGAAGGGACATTGGGCTATTTATGACACTAGTCCCCAAAGTCTTATGATAACATTTACTTTTTCGTTTGCTTAAAACCTTGTGGACTTTTAGTGATTTTTAATTTATTGGTTCATTAAATTGAATGTCTAAACGATTCTACCACTAATTGTCATCTACAGAAGGCATAGTTTTGCGTATCATTGGGGATGTTTATCAATTTATCGGCCATTGTCTTATCCCTTAAGATCCCTGGTTCTACAGCCTCCTCACGAACTCGACCAGATTATGGTTGAAAAAATTTGCAACCTATACCACTGACACAGATAATTCGAATGTAAAACAAGGATAATTATGTTCATCAGTGGCACAGATTTCAACATTTTAAATGGCATACAAACAGTAACATTTGCTATTTAAGCTATATTTTTCAAGATACAAAACATGATCCCAAAAACATAGCACTTAAACCCTTTGATACCATGACTATTGTCCTTGCGATTATTTACGACTTCCACGATTTTTTCCTAACACCCTTTTTGAACATCTTTAGTATGACGCTGTGTAAGACATATACGAACTAACATATTGTTGTTTTATTTTGACGCAAATTAACTATTTTTCTTTTTACTATTTATTTGATTTTTATACTACAATTCTCTCTACATGGGAAATAAATATGATTATGCAATAAAACAACATGGCAGCATTTCAGTTTTTTTTATTTGATTGGAGCGCCAACTCTATAACTTACATTTGTTTGTATGTATGCATCTTATAAATGGACTTGTTTTTGCCAAAAAAATATGTTTTTCTATAAATAGATTATGTTTGTATCGATATATTGATTTTGAAATTGAAAAAAATATGAATTGCCTTACAATTTTAATGCCTATCATAAGTTGAAAATTTTTGTAGGCTATCATGAACGATGTCATTCTTGTTCTATTCATTGTCAAATGTATGAATTTTTTTACCATTGAGATATTATACATATGTACTTTTTTTCAAATGAAAAAAAAACTGGAAAAAATGAAAGTGGTTCTATGAGTTTTTGGAAAACAAATTTTGAAATGAAAATTATGTGGTATGTCAATTTTATTTAAAATCTTTCCAAATTTGCCATTTTTGCAGAAAGAAATTTGCAAAAATTAGTAAAAAAATTTCTTTAAATATGATGAAAATTGCCAACTTTTTATTTTATTTGATTTAAATTTTCGCTAAAAAATGTCAACAAAATTTCTGATGCTTTAATTGATTTTCCCTAATATGAGTATATTTTCCAAAACTAACAAGAATGACACTATGCATGATTTAGCATGGCTAACAAGACCAATTAACTACAAGAGGTACTGTGTTAGTTTAATAAAATGCCTTTATTTTCATGGACATAAAAAAAGTATTAATTGTACAGCTTTTAAGATTAATGTCATAGTAATAACATGTCAAAAATATAATTGTTAGCTACTTTAAATCCTTGTTTTATAACTGTTAGCTGTAATTTCCAACTGACAAACCTTAAATATAGAAAATCTTTACCCTCCCCTAAAATATAAAATTTTGTGTACCCACCCATTCCAAATTTTATATTTGCTCGGGTTTACTTCATAAGTTTTACACACACACACATATACTCACACACAAACACACACATACCATATTATGCCATTAGCATTGATTTATCTATCTACTGGCGGCTACGCCTCTAGAGGCTTCTAGGTGCACATGAGGAAAGTAAGGAAGGGGTAGTGGTACTCGCAACATGAAGCTTCACTGTAAAAGTGAACCATATCGATTCAGCGGTCATATTTTGCCTAAGACTTTTTCGCCAGTCTATTCTTCCTTATCACTATATACATTTTATTCTATTACTTCTGTGCGTGCGTGTGTGTGTATCTTAATTTTGAGTATTTAAATATTTAAATTACAAGGCCAAAAAATGGGGGGAAGTTTGTCGGTTTTAATCTACGGAAATTAATTCCTTTTTTGGTCGAAATTATTAAATATTTCTTTCACATATTGAAAATTATTTTAACATGAGACTGCCAAAAAATATACGTTTATGGAAATTTTTTTTCACATTTTTCAACATTAAATAGATGATTTTTAATAAAATTTTGTTGAAAAAACAAGAATGACAACATCTATAAAAGCGAAGAAGCGCAATGAAAAAAAAATTGTCTTTAATGCGATATACTTAATTTTCCAATGTGGATTTGAGGCCATACTGAAATAGTTATTTATCGCATCGTATAATAGACAGCTTATCGCGAATATTGAAACAAAAATCGTAATATCAATACTAGTTTTGTTAGCCTGGGACGATGATTTTTCATTATGACATACAACCAGTTCTATCACAGCGGATATTAACAGCTCTAATATTTACAAGCTAACAAAGGCATAATATTAAGAATTGCGGAGCAGGATTAATTTATAGCTCCATTGTCCTATACCTGTATCCCAAATTGTAACATACATAAATAGACCAAACCCTAACTTGTTAAACTACTAGTATTAGAGTTTTTACAAAACTACACAAAATACAATAGATTGAAAAAAGGAAATAATTTTGAAAATTCATATTCAGTGATTTATAAACATTTAAGCTTGCAAAAAAAACTTTGTTTTAATAGGGAGGGAGTGAACATTGGAGAGTAAATTATTATGATACCCAAAGTTATATATTTATTTGCTGACTTAAACCTTTGGGTTCTTATATAAAGCCCATTGGTTCAACTAATAATTTTAATCAGTTTTATTAATTTTAATTTGGGATGCAAATCATTATCATCCATTGTCTTATCCCCCCAAGATCATGTAGTATTGTGTTAACAACTCGAGAACATAAATTTTTGTAAATTCAATGAAATTCATGAATGGAATAGGTTCACAGCGGGCGCAGTTTTCATACAATATATTATCTTCAAAGTATTGTTAGAGAAACAAGGATGATAAAATGCATTAATAACATGCTAACGTTACCAATTATAGGAAAAAAACTTAGCAAATGTTTTATAATTGACTGGTATTGTAATTGAATAATTACATTTATGTTAATTATTAAGGTTTATTTGCTTGTCCATGAAAGATCTCGCCAACCACTGAACCGATTGAGTTCTCCAATTTCAGAAGCTTCCATAGGTCCCAGATTAAGATTTTACGCTATTTTATTATTGATATAATTTTAAATATTTGAATATACGTATTTGAAATAATATTTTTTCCCTAATCAATCTTTTCTAAAAATGCATTTAATACCAAATTATGAAATGAATTGAAGCATGAATTGATATATCATTAGTGAAAATACATACTATATTTAAAGAGAGATTTAAAATTTTTTATGTTTTTTTAAAATAAACATAGATTTTACAATCATTTAAAATGAAATACTAAAGTTAGAAATGTATCTCAAACACTGTTATTTTTGTGGATTTTCACAATTGAACTTTGTTAATTTTTGAATAATTTTTTATAACTCCGATAATTAGTGATTATTTTAATGTATTTTTTACACATTCATAAGATTTTTGAAATCATGTAAGCTATGTTACAATAATGTTGTTGTGACCTTTTTATTGCTGCGCTACTACTTGCCATAATTATCCTTGTCATCATGTTTTTGCAGTGCTTTGCTATGTTGAAATAACTTTCATTGCGCAACGATTTATTAACTTTTTTTTCTGTCATGATCATTTAAAGAGGAATCTATGCTATTTATGTGCAGCTACTATTTAACTAGATGTATATTGTATAACTTTACGACTGTCAATAGTTACTACATTAATTTTAAATAATGAAAAAAGATACTTAAAATTAAATGCGCTATTGAAGTTTACACACAAAGCTTGTTCTTAATGGCTTATCCCCCCTCTCTATATCTGTAATGATATAACTACATGTTTGATTGGTTGATTCAAACTAGCTGTGCTCATACAATTCAATTATTAATCCTTATTTACATCAAGGATTGCCCATTATTTTACCCTTCTTTAAAAATTTCATGACTAAATCCAGAATTCACTAAGTAACTATTTGTTTGCTTGGTTGGTATAATCTAGTGTCCATTCTATTCAACAATATAACTTAATCTACTGTTGGGGTAATTTTGTTTATCAAGGATTGCCTTCTATCTTATCCTTCTTTGATACTGTGATGACCAACTCCAGATTTATATATTTAAGATGATCAACCCCAGAACATAATGATTTGTAAATTTTAAATGACCAACCCCAGAACTAACTGATTTGTATATTTCAGATGACAGTACGGGTATGTACAGTGTGTATACAGAGCACGAGGGAAGAGAAATAATGTTCCATGTCTCTACTCTTCTACCTTACACTCCTAATAATAGGTAACTTTTTTTAATTTTTGACTTTGACTATTATGTTTGTTTTTTTTATATTTTGATTGAATAACATTTGTTAAAATGTAAATAAATTAGGTAACATTTATATGTTTTAAACCTCAACTTAGCATTTAATAATGTTGAATTAAGAATAGGTATCTTAAGTTTTTTTTATAAAGTATACATAAAAATTTTCATTTATGTTAGATTTACATGAATATTGCTTTTGATAAAAAGGGAGAGGAAACTAGGAAATATATTATTCTTTGATTCATTCTGCCTTTTATAGGTACCAAAATCAGAACTTTCGGGTTTAGTCCCTTTCGTAACATCGCACCTTATGGGGCGATTCTTCGCAATTTTCACAGTAGCTTTTTTCCTATTTCTAGCCCCTGCGGGGGGCTCTAACCCTGCGGGGCCAATTACTTAACCCTGTGGGGCAATCACCTAACCTAACCTAAAAAAAGCCATTTTGGGCGATGTTACGAAAGGGACTATTCCCGAACTTTCCTTATGATAATTAAGCAGATTAATTCATCGCCAATTGTCCTTAATCTTACAATAAACTGAACTATAAGTATCTAAAACAGTGGCATGCACAAGGATTCAGGGGTTGTCCTACCTAAGGGGGGGGGAAGTTTTGACACATTTGCGTAAACGGTGATTATTGGCTTTATCTTATGACTGAGAGGATAGGTTATTAGGGATAAAATCATTCTTATATGATGAATTTCCCCCAGATTTAAGATTTTTTGGATAGGCCTCCAGGTTCCGGAGCTCCAGGCCTCCAGGTGGTCTCTGTACAGGTAAAAATGGAAAAAAAAAATTTTTTTTAAGAGTTAGAAGTCAGCTTATGAGACAAAATATGTATGTTTTTTCTTCAAATATGTGAATAACAATCAAAAAGAAGCATATTTTGTTTTATAAGTTAACCTCTAACTCTTAAAAAAAAAAAAATTATTTTTAATTTTTACCTGTACAGAGACCACCTGGAGGCCTGGAGCTCCGAAACCTGGAGGCCTATCCAAAAAATCTTAAATCTGGGGGAAATTTATCATATAAGAATGATTTTATCCCTAATAACCTATCCTCTCAGTCCAAAGATAAAGCCAATAATCACAGTTTACGCAAATGTGTCAGAACTTCCCCCCCCCCCTTATTTAATTTAGTGGGGTTTTGACACCCCTCTACCGCACGTCTATGATCCAAAACTAAAAATAGATTTTCCTAATTGAAGAGCTTTTACATTACAGATTTATTGCAATATCTCAACAATTTTTCAAGTAGCGAAGCTGATTTACAAGTAGGGGTATGTCCGTGCGTCATTGATACGCATTAGATATCTTTTCTTTATTATCTAGTCTAAGCCAAGGCAAAACGAAATGGCAATAAGACAAAGTCCGATGAATTTATGATGTACATTAATGATGATTCAAAAAATAACCTATTCTGTAGATTACAATAATGGTTTAAAGTTAAACGTTCTGACACTCAACTTTATAAACCAACGAATCACATTTCAATAAAAGTTGTCTAGCCAATGAATAAGAAAACGTTATTATAAAACTTTGAGGACTAGTGAAGAAATAGCCCAATTTTCCCTTCCTTTGATCAAATATTCCATTGCTATGCTGTGCTATTTTTGGACAGAATTATCCTTGTTTGCTCATCGTTGCACAAAAATTTTAGTTTTATACATTTTTTACTACACTGCATTTGCTGCAATTTCTAATTCCAATGGAGCGGCGCCTCATTTTTAGGCAATTGTACATGGAAACAAAAACGCTCTGCTATATATTCCAAATGTTCGTTATAATTTAATTAAGTTAAGATCTTGGAAATTTTTTCTCGTATTCATTCGAAACCGATTCTAATCCGCTGGATTAGAACCGGTTCTCAGCTATACTTAAAAGTCATGTATTTTTTTAGTCATTACATTAATACCAGTTTGATAAGGCCGGGCTTCGACCCTTTGGATCTAACAAAACTGGTTTTAATCTTTTATTTCAATATCCGCAGAAAGCTGTGTCTAAAACGACTCCACATCGCTGACAAATCCATTAATGCAAAAATTGATTCTAAGCATTTGAATCCATTATAGATTACAATTAATTTTACAAAAATGGACCTATCATTTTATAGGCGCTACTTAAACATTTTTTTCACTTAAGGATTTTTTAAATTTGGGCAAGAAAAAAATTAGTTTTATATGTTTTTTTATCTAGGGAATTCATATTTTTTTTCTGCCGTAAAAGGACTCGATTGGAAAAAATTACATTTGCCTAGTTTTGATGTTGTAATCTTTGTAAACGTAAAATAAAGAAGTAAAGAAATGAAAATAAAACTTGCTTAGCATAATTTAACTAGTTATAGCTGTGCTACTTATGGACTTACTTGCTTTTGTTCATAATTTGCCATATAAACAAAATTAAAAAGAAAAATTACCTAAAATGTTTTGCCTCAAAAATTAATTATGTCATATTCGTGACATTATTGGCCATAAAAATGCCTCTTTTATTACACTTTTGAGGGGTAATTTTCTCTTCAAACTACAAAAAAATGCCCTGATAATTTATTCATAAGTTGCTCAAATTTTGTTACAGGATGTATAAATAAGGCATTAAAAAAGGGAAAATTATAATTTTAACAATACCCAATTTGTATTTTTAACAAGGATGACAACATCCATAAAAGCAAAGCACTGAAACGGTAGGACAAACGGACATTAACACTTGAATAGTGTCAGAACTGAATAATCAGAATATAAATGTATAAGAGACGAAGCAAAATTGTAAGTCAATTTTTTGAAAAAACTGCTTGATTTAGGATAATGTTTATGGATATACTTACATTTTTAGGACTTGATTATAGAGTTGCTTCGCTTATAACATTATACTTTGTTGTCCCAGGAATCAATTTACCAAAAATCAGATCAATCGGATGATTAGATCACATAAATATTTGTTGTTAAAAAAGTAAAAAAAAACCAACATGTTTAAAATGCACGTACGGACATTTTGGAAATGATTATAGAGTTGCTACGCTTTCTAAATCGTACCTAACTATTTAAGGAATCACCATTCAAAATTTAAAATCGATAGGACAATTCTAACATGCCTAAATTAACAAAAAAAAAAGCTATCCGTTACGGACGGACGGACGTTCGGACGTACGGACGGACCAACCCTAATTATAGAAAAGCTTCGCTTTTAAATATCTTTTTCTGCTGTAAAAAAATGCAAACGATTAAAGTCTAGATATGACAATTTGACAGAGAAAGACAAGGGAATGCTTTTTTCCCCAAACAGGCACAACTCATTACCATGCAATGTAAAGGTTTGGTTGTCTAATGGGTGTTGGCTGCTAAACCATGGAAGATCATGTTGGGTGAATCATTATTAGATCTAAAGGTCTTCACCGATGGTGTATTTTAGAGAAGTTCTGCTTTAAAATGCCTTTTTTTCAGTTAAATGCAATTTTATGAAGAAAAAAAAACTTATTCTTAAGTGAGCTTAAATTAGTTTTTACAAAATAAATTTAACAATGATTGATGTTCAAGAAAGGTGTTGAAAGCGAGCATTTTTTTTACACACGCACTTTTGTGTTCTATAGGGTTTAGACTCACATTTGTTCTATTAGTTTTCATGTATCTTCAGGTAAAAAACGATGTACATCCTCCAATGACGACATATAAGATTACTTCTTCTTGTCCAATGTCCCTTTCAGGGGCGTCCAAGCTTTTTTTTGAGGAGGGAGGGTAAACATTTTTTTAAGGGGGGGGGGGGTAATCTCTACCTTACCCCCCTCTTCCCTTGGACGTCTATGGTCCCTTTCTACTATACCATTTCTTTGATACATGTAAGGGTGTAATGAAAGCAAAAGGGTAATATATACTTGGCGTTATGACTGTTTACATCCTTGTTATGTTACTTAAAAGAATAATGGTATGGAAACCATTATTTTTAACACAAATGCCTTACAATTGCAAGAAACTGTGTAGGGACAGGACAGACAAAAATATAAAAGAAATTGTTAGGAGAAAAAATAAGAAAAAAATGCTGCGCCACTATCCTCGAAGTGGGGCGAATAGCATAAAACCACTCTAAGACATATATAAAGCTTCTCTAAAAAGTACAACCTATTTTTTTCAGATATCCTTTTTTTAAGACAAAAAAATTGTCTGTATATTATAGGATAGCAAAAAACATTTGATTTGGTGCCATTAACTTTTGCGTCAATCAAAATTACATTTTCTTCAAATTTTTTTATTTTGTTCCTTATGACATCATTGTTTTGTAGATTTTTATGCATAAAAAAAGTTAATGAAAACATTTCTTTTACTAAATGTATTTAATTCAGAAATTAAAAATATTTATCTGTTTCTTCTTTTAATAAAACATTTTCGTTTCCCTGGAAAGTGCATTGGTATAGTAGGCCCATAGGCCTTAATTAATTCTGCCCCCTTGTAAAAGTGTTATTTTCAGTGGGGGCACGCCTTCATAATATATTGTTCAGGGAGTCTACAAATAAGTTTTAAAATAATAAGACAATTCTATCAATGATTGATTACTCTAATAATAGTTTTTTGTTACTAAATAGTGCAATTACTCTATAATAATTGCCCTCTGTCCGTATGTCCCTCTATCCGAGTAGTAAGTTAATAATAAATGCCTTGTTGATTAACTGATTTTAAAATTTTATCATAAATTGACTAAAAAAGATTCTCATCAATTTTCAACCTTGCAGTATTATTTCTTAAAATATCTCTTAATGTATTATGTTAGGTATTGTGTTTCACATTTGGTGTGCATTCACTTTCGCATATCTATTTTGCACAAACTGTAACCAATAGATCTATAACGCTATAACAAAATAATCCGTTAAACTTAAGATGAGATTTTTAGCAGACGAACATTTTTGGACGTTATATGCCAGCATTTATTTATAGCTGACTTCTTATACGAATAAAATGTATGTTTTGCAAATTTAAAACACTGCGGAAATTTATGCACACTCGCACATTTATTATCCTGCAAAATCATAATTGAAAATGGGTTTAAATATGCTTTTTAGGGCTTGTTAGAGCTTTTTATAAATGACCACTAAATTGAGGAAAAATATTAAGAAAAATATTTTTTAATATAGTACTGCCACTCTACGATAAGCATATATCTGTACATACGTTTGTTGCAAAATCTATATGAGATCCAATTTGTAGCTATTAGTTAGTATGCTTTGGTAAAAAAAACATAAAGATTTTAATTTTCTATCTATTGTTACTTTATTACAATTTGTTGATGTTTTTTTTTTATAAATCTAACCTATTTTTGACTGCAATGGTCTAATTTTAATATCAAATGAAATACATTACATAAAATATAATTAAATAAATCATGACCTCGTATATAACCTAACCTAACCTGTAACTAATGGTTTTAAACAAAATTATCAAAATATTTTCATACGATATCGTTATCAAGTTATTTTTCTCCCCGAGGCACATAATAACTGGTTTCTGATTGTTATTTGTCAGTGTACTAACTTCTCTATAACTATCTTTGTCAGTCAGTTCAGAAATGACGCGTTCTTTACTGTTTGTACACATTTATATAATGGAAAATTAAGGAATCTTTGTTTGGTTGTTTAATTGATTGATAGATTAGCTATAAAACTCGTGGAGTTGAACGAGATTGGGTTGAAAAAAACAGTAATATTAATATTGAAAAGGGGTAATTATGTTATTCATAAATAAAAATTTACTTTTATTTATCGTCTGTTGTCTTAACCCTGTAAAGTAGAAAACTAATCTCAGTTTCATATCTATATAATACAAAGCAGCTTGATGTCTGTCCGTCCCTTAAGATCTAGGTAACCACGGATCGAATCGGATTCTACTCTTCAGGGTATACATATACCTATTGGTCCTGTGGTGGTTTTAAGCTATTTTCTTGGGGGGTGGGACACCCCCAACCCCCCCTAAAAATGAAATTCCCCCCCCCCCAAAAAAAAAATTCAGATTTTTTTTAAAAATTACCTCATGGGGCTAAGCCCCTAGAGGCTAGGGGCGAAGCCGCTAGTACAATAAATAAATATTAGTAAGCTGCGCCATTATTATGAATTATTTATCCTTGTTATCTAATGTTATCATTGAGGTATTCATGACCATTTACTAATATTATCCACAGGCATACAGCAATATGTAAATAAAAATTATTTTATTCTGTAGTAGATGCATCTTAAGAATTAAAAAATATTCGACAACTTCACTTAATGTAAATTGAAACTAGCAAAAAAAACTGAAAGAAACTTTTTTTTTTAGCTTATTTTAGGTTTTACAAGGTTTTGTAGGGTTAAATCTATTAAAAGTTGAAAAGTAAGTGCTATTGGCTAATAATAATTTTACGTATTCCTAAACCCCTGCAGGGGGCTCTAATGATTATTTGTCGAATTTGATACATTCCATTAAAGTAATAGTATTAAGCCATAAACTTAGGGCCTATAAACTTGACTCATATGTGGCGCCTTGCCATTGCCTAGTGGCTTAGCCAGTAGCCCGCATGGGCGCAAAATTTGGTTAAAGCTCGGAGGGAGGGGAAATTACACTGGTGCCCAAAGTTTAATAAAAACGTATTCTTATTCGTTGGATTTGAACTGGCAAAGATCTTACCTTTAAACCAATAACCCATTAAGATCCCTAAATAATACCCTTAAACAAACCTTTAAATATAAAAAAAGGGTTCTTTACATGAAGTTAAGTTGCCTAAAGGGATTTGAAATATACATTTTTTTGTATTGTATTTACTTGATAAAACCAAATAATATAAGAGGCTTATTTTTTTAAGTGAATGATTTTCTCGTTTATTTGGATTTCTGTATGTTTTATTTAAAAAGATTAAAATAATAATAAAAAGAAAATTGTTTTTAATATTTTTCCAACGATTTTCTTGCGGCTAAAACTTAAGATTAGATAATAAGTAAAACATCTGCAATAGCAGCGCAACAATAATAATAAAAGCATGTAGCCCAGAGGACACTGAAATATAATACAGTAAAAATAATAGAAAATCCAAAAGACAATCTATCTGGCTAAAAGAGACATTATCTGTCTGGCAAAGTTATGATAAGTGATGATTATAGAATTATAGATCCTTAATTCAATTAAACCAATAGGAAAAGAGCTTAGGAACAATCCAACTATTAGCCATATGTGACTAACCACAATCTAGGGTAATAAATCTTTTAGCGACGTAAAGATGTATTGACGTACGGACATGACCTAGCTATAGGGTAGCTGCACTGCTAAAAATGAAATGATTGAATTGGGCAGAAAGAGAGAGAGAGAGGGGGTAAGATAGGCATCAAATCTAATTATATATTTCAATGGTTTAGTGTGCTTTCTATTCCGTACAATATCACATTTATTATTAGCAGAGAAGCAGAATAATGCAACCTTAAAAGCTCCCCCCCCCCCCTCCGTAGGGAGGGTATAGTAGACTGTAAATTACACTGGTACCCAAAATTTTATAAGCATTGTTTACAGGCTCCAAAAATTTGGGTATTTGTTTATTGAAATTTTATTGTGCAGTTCCAATTTTTTTCATCCAACAATATGAATTTACTGTAGGAATTATTTTATTAATCATTATTGGGTATGTGCATTGATTTATCCTTCATGGTAAATTATCTTAAGATCCCTGAGATGGGTTTTCGAGAGAAGAATGCCGCGTTTTTCGACATTTTTTAGACATATCGTCTTCGTTCAATCAATCATTATTATGAAAATGCCCTGTAGGATTTCAACAGAGTATACAACTTAAGAATTCAAAATTTTAAAATTGTTATTTTAGCCATTTGTATAATGTCTAATAGAGCTCTAAAAAGATGCATTAATTAATATGCAGCAAAAATGGATTTAAGATAATTTGTTTTTCTTTTATTAAGCGAAATAATTAAATAAATGGTTGTATACTCTGTTTAAATTTCGCGAATGCCGCGTTTTTTTTTCGATATGTCTAAAAAATGTCGAAAAAACGCGGCATTCTTCTCTCGAAAACCCATCTCTGTAAAAATACC
Organism: Acartia tonsa; assembly: GCF_053477335.1. Taxonomy (NCBI): domain Eukaryota; kingdom Metazoa; phylum Arthropoda; class Copepoda; order Calanoida; family Acartiidae; genus Acartia; species Acartia tonsa. The sequence goes on along the minus strand of NC_137266.1, from coordinate 13,763,162 downwards.
CCATCCTACTAATTTGCTATTTTAAACCACTTGCAGAAATGATAAAACACCGAACGGTTTGTCCGATGGTCGTGGATAATTACTTTAAATTAATTAAAATGGTTGGGGGCAATGGAGATAACAATTTGGGAATCAAAATCTTCAGGGAATTACGGATAAGATCTAAAAGGATAAGGAAATGGCCGATTAATTGATGTACTGTACATCCCCAAGGATGATTCACAAAATTACCCCTTTGTAGATTACAATTAGGGGTTGAAACATTTAGACACTTAACCTAGGTAATAATCCAACCAATCAAAATTCAACAAAAGTCCCCAAAGTTTTTAAGCAAACGAATAAGAAAATATTATTATAAAACTATGGGGACTAGTGTAATAATTGTTATTTTCCTCCATGGGATAAGAACCTAATAGTTTTCCACCGGAATCGAACCAGTTGTAAACATTAAAGTAAATGACAAAATTAATTTTCTTTCTTTATGCTAAAGGACATTTTTCAATGTGTGAAATTTGGAGGAGAATTAGTAAGTCTTTAGATTAAAAATTTCCTTATCCCCTGATGTAAATATAGATTATTAGTTTCTTCCTAATTTTATTTCATTATTAAACTGTCTATTGTATCTATGATATAAATCTTATTGACAAACATTTAATTTATTTTATGACGCTTTGCTTTATTGACAATAGAAAGGCAGGAATAGTCAGCCGCAACTTTAGGAAAGTCGCAAACACAATCGACCGCCGAATTTTGTGACAATCTATTTTTGCAGTGGCAGCTAAAAAACGAAAACAGCTGGCTATCACTTATCCGGCTAAAATTTTGCAATTGCCTTACTCTGAAGAAAAATAGTCTTAATTCAATTTTTATTGCTGTTCTACTTTAATTTAAATTACTAATTATTTTTTATTGTAGGCAACAATTACCGCGGAAGCGCTACATTGGCAATGATATTGTCACACTTGTTTTCCAGGTAAGCGCTTTTTATTCATTTTTCCATTATGGCTTCGAAACCGATTAATATCCACTGGATTAGAACCGGTTCGCAGCTCTAATGGAAATTCATGTATAACAACGTATTAAAGACAATTTTCCAATCTTATTAAAATCTTAAAATTAAAACCAGTTTTGTTCGCGCGAACCTTCAGGTCTTCGGTAATAAAAAACTATTCTTTGACAATTTCTTCTTCGCCATTTAAAGAAAATCCAATGATACGAGGGGTTATGATTATTTCATTTAGTAAAAAAAGGAATTAGCTTCTAACTTTCTTTGCTCTTTGTCTATAAATCAAATAACTTTTTGTTCCTTTACATGCTTAATTAATCAATTGTGCTTAACAAAATGAAATAATATAAAATTTTGATAAAAACAATGAAATAAAAGTTGTAACCATAACATCAGATAACCACCAGCTACAGAATTGATTTATTTAAACTTTGGTTTCCATCAAATTTTCCCGGTTAAAAAAAAGAATTCAGTCGATATTTATTTTTTATTTACAAAGATTATTATCTATAATACAAAGTAGAACGATGTCTGTGTGTCTATCTGTTTGTCTGTTTGTTTGTAGCGAAGGATCTCGCTAACCGCTGAACCGATCGGGTTCTCTTTTACAGGGTAGCTTCTCATAGGTCCCGGGAAGGTTTATAACTATTTTCTTGGGGGTGGGACACCCCCAACCCCCTAAAAAATTAAAAATACCCCCCACAATTTTTTTTCTTCTTAAAACTAAATTTAAAATGGTGAGGTCGACTACTCCCACCCCCAGAAACCCCCCCCCCCCTCCAAATTTTTTTTTTTAATTTTCCTTCAAATCTAAAATACGAAAAATTGGTTTGATTAAACCTCTTGGGGTAAAGCCCCTAGAGGCTAGGAGCGAAGCCGCTAGTAAGCTATAAAGTATACAATATTTTACTTATTTTTACCTGGTTATTTTTTCCAGTATGGATTCGAAACCGATTAATATTCGCTGGACTAGAACTGATTTTCAGCCATACTATAAAATCATACATAGCATCGTATTATAGACAATTTTTAACGACTATCAGAAAGAAAATCATTTAATTAATTCCAGTTTTGTTAGCCACAGCCTTCGGCATCTCGGGCCTAACTTACTTTAGTCTTATATTTTTCTATTTTAATATCCGCGGAAAGCTGTCTATAATACGATGCGATAAATAACTATTCTCAAATTCATACAAAAAAATTTATTATAGATTTTTTAACGTTTGAATATTTTTTCTGGTTAGATTTATATTAACCACAAGAAACCGGATTTGCAGTTAAACACATAAAACAAGGAAGTTTATGCATTGTAGTATCGCAGGGTGGAGCGTTTTTCGTGTATTTTACCTTATATCATTTTGAGTACAAGGTAGGTTCGCAGGGTTCGAACCAGGGGCGTCCAAGCTTTTTTATTTGGGGGGGGGGGGGATAAAATTTTGGGGGTTCCTACGGCACCCCCAAGCTCATTTTTTTTTTTTGGGGGGGGGTAATCTTTATTTCATAGAGGCATTTTTTTATTTGGGGGGGGGGGGTAAAAATTGAAAATCCAAAATTTGGTGGTGCCTACGGCAACCCCAAATTCATTTGGGGGGGGGGGTAATCATTCCTTTACCCCCCCCCCCCCTTGGACGTCAATGGTTCGAACACCGTAAGTTTAGGCCCTAAATGGTTAGGCTTAAGGAAAAACTTGCCTCCATTGTTTTCTGCATTTAAAAACTAGGAGGGGGGGGGGGGGTGGTTGTGCTTGCTAAGCACTTTGAGGGAAAGCACCGTTTCTTTTGCTTGAATGTTTCATCGGGATGATTAGTTTAAAATCAATTGTCCTACCCCTTAATCAAGAAATTAAATATTAGAAAGGATTTGAAATCTTATTTTCTTTGTTAATAATCTGAAGTAGATTTGAACAAAGACATTATTTTATTTCACCTTTCCTTTTACTTTTACAAATAGTGTTTATAGCTCATAAATTTAAGTAGCATAGCTTATCTATAACTAGAAGGTTTGTCCGTCCGTCTATCAAAAGAGTGAGATAGCGATGTTGAATTAAGATATTTATTGAAAATATCTTTCGCGATTATCATTTTAAACCTTTGTTTTCCCTTAAATGTTTGAAATTTTGAATTTAAGAAATAGTCTGTTTTTACAAATATTAAAAAAAGATTTTACTTTAATCAATTTTCTAAAGTGGCTTTGGATAAAGCTATAAATCTTTATCATAATTTATGATGACTTTTAAAGTTAATTAAAATTATCCTTTTTAATTCAAGACTTGAAAAAATCTTAAAGATTTTTTGAGCTAAAGGGTTTCAATTTAATTTAAATGCAATTAAAAAGTTAATCTAAAGTTGAAAATGTATTTTAATTAAGAAAAATCTTGACTTTAATGGGTTGGCTTTACAAGGGCCTAGTAGCTTAGGTAAGGGAAAAGAAATTTGAAATATAGGGATATGAAAAATTTATAAAAAAAAAGTAATTTTATCAAGATAAAACATCTACTAGTTAGCAAATGGTTGTTGGACCGACTCAGACTAAAGACGTTAAAAATTTTATTATTAGCTACTGTTTTTTTTAAAGCTAATGGTAATGTCTTGACCTGAAATCTGGCGAATCATTGATTTACCCCCTTTAAAATTTTCAAAAATACATAAGATCCCCCCTCCCTTGAATCTTTGAAACCCCTAATCAAAGGGTTACTTTTCCTTATGGCTTTCCCCTCTATAAAATTAAAAAATCAATCCAGTAAACTTTTACCAGTGCGTTTACATAACCCCTAAATCCTAGAGGAAGTCAATGCATATTAAAACTGAATTATGGGAATATTGTTGTAATTTATTGGTTAATAATAACACGGTTGTAAGGATAGGTAAAGATGTTTCACAGTAGCAAAAATAGTCTGTTTGTCTGTCTGCGCGTCTGTCTTTCCTTGTATTTGTCTGTCTGTCCATATATGTATATGCCTCTTCTTTATGTCTGTCTGTTTATCCTTCTTTCTATTTGTTTTTTTGTTTGTCCTATTTATGTCTGTCCTTATGTATTCTAATATTGTCTTCAAAAATCTGTTTTTCCTTTTTAATTTCATTGAACATGAGAAAACTTGTAAATTTACTAACATAATTATCTCTTATTGTGCGTGCAATGATTAAGCCACCGTGCGTCGCATTGCTTTGACGCATGTTTACGCATCTATCTGAAGGACCATGGGATGCGTCACAAGCCATTGATAGGTATTCGGAAAAAAATTGCAATCATAATTATAACTAAAACTTGAATAATCTGTAATGTTAAAACAGCTTTGCCTACACTCAAAACATTGTAATTTTTTTAATGTGAGTAATTTATATGTTATTATTGCGCCCCTAGCATCTAGAGATTATGTATTTGAAGATTGAATAAAATTGTCTAAAAAACTCTTTGACCTATGTGATTCTTCGCTAAATTGGAGAACTCAATCGGTTCAGTGTTTATGGAAGTTGTAAACTTCAAACAAAAGAAACTTTTACTACTTTATATCATAGGATTTTCTTAACTTGTTATTGCTGGGCTACTGATGGAATTGTCCTTGTTTCGTAATAATTATTTCTATCTACTGGAATGCGTCAGTCTTAAGTCGTATTATGCGTCATGCAATGTGTAACATATTCATACAAATTAACAATTAATAAAATTAGTAGATTTTCATTCAAACTTTTGGACGATTTTTTATTTCTATACAATCTCTGAATTTAGAAGTTCTTTTTAAATGCAACGATATTTCCTTCGTGGCAACTCAAAAATCAAATTTTATTAAGTAGTAGGGCTTTGGTTCTATGGTTTTATAGTGTTTAAAACTTTGCTAAAATGTCTTTTTAGTTGTTTTTATCTAAAAAAGGGGGATAGGGCCGGGGAGTAAAAGGGTAATCGGAAGGGGGGTAAACATCAATTGCATAAAATGCAATTTAATCATTACATTAAGAGTAATCTTAAAACTTTAAAGATAATAAGTTTTTTTTTACAATATTTTAATTAGTAATAAATTCTTCTGAAAACAATCTTATTGCATTTTTTCTTTCTTTTAAGTATGTTGAAAATAATATAGACATATATGAAAAGGACCATTATGATGCTTTATTTAACATTGTGGGGTCATCTAAAAAGTAAACTTCCTTGAATCTATATGAAGCTTAACTTCAAATGATAACTCATAAGTCTAGCGCCGCTTATATAAAAGGATATAATACAGGTTTCGTGATTTAATTGCAACATGTTTTTTAGGAACCTGGTGCGCTGCCGTTCATTCCCAACATAAGATCCCAGTTCCAGCATGTCTTCATCATTGTACGGGTACACAATCCTTGCTCAGAGAATACACATTACAGGTATACACATGTCTTTATTATTGTATTGGTACACAATCCTTGCTCAAAGAATACACATTACAGGTATACATATGTCTTTATTATTGTACGGGTACACAATCCTTGCTCAGAGAATACACATTACTGGTATACACATGTCTTTATTATTGTACGGTACACAATCCTTGCTCAGAGAATACACATACCAGGTATACACATGTCTTTATTATTGTACGGGTACACAATCCTTGCTCAGAGAATACACATTATAGGTATACACATGTCTTTATTATTGTACGGGTACACAATCCTTGCTCAGAGAATACACATTACAGGTATACACATGTCTTTATTATTGTACGGGTACACAATCCTTGCTCAGAGAATACACATTTACAGGTATACACATGTCTTTATTATTGTACGGGTACACAATCCTTGCTCAGAGAATACACATTTACAGGTATACATGTATTTATAATTGTACGGGTACACAATCCTTGCTCAGAGAATACACATTTACAGGTATGCACATGTCTTTATTATTGTACGGATACACAATCCTTGCTCAGTGAATACACATTTACAGGTATAAATGTATTTATAATTGTACGGGTACACAATCCTTGCTTAAAGAATACACATTACATGTCTTTATTATTGTACGGGTACACAATCCTTGCTCAGAGAACACACATTACAGGTATACATTTAGTCCATAATCAGGGTGTATCCGTCCGCCTATACCCCCTGATACACTCTCTGACTACCCCCGAATACAGCCAAGAGGTTTGTCATGGGAAAAAAGTCACTCCCCCCTTTGACTTGGGTTTATAAAAGATGTCAAAAATCGTAAGGTGGGTGTCAAAATTTTCAGGCACCCTCTGTACGCCTCTGGTATCTTATAACTAGAGTTGGCTCGATATAATTATCTCCCTATTGGCTAGTTTTCTATATGCACATCTATTTCTCAATAAATCTATTTTCCTCACCCGGCATTACTATCTAAAAAAAAGTAAATATTTAATTATCTAAATGATTTTAAAAAGATTTTTTAAATAATATTTTTTCTTTACATTACCATCACCAAAGGGTTAATGATGATGATTACAATTTTAGTTTAATATTTGAACACACAAAGTGTCGCCACAATCGAATTCTTTTAAAACAGAGTTTTCTTAAATTTATTATATTATAAATCTAAATTTTCTTTTCTATGATTAGAAATTAAATACATTGATATAAGGTAAATAGCAACATGAAATTAAAAAAAGGAATTTATTTTTAATAAAGTAAAATAATGGGTCTTATCGTTCTGGGCAATGAGAGTTTATTATGGATTATTGGAGCACTATGAGTTTCCAACAAATATTCCTTGGAAAACTTGAGCTCGTTTATAGACATTTATTTCCTATATAGATCTGACATGGATCTTGAAGCAATTAAGCAGGCCGTTTTATACATGTTAAAAATTGGAAGATTTCATTAAATAAAAGTTATCGCAAATATACTTAGTAAATAATATACCTTATGTTTAATTCCCTTACAATCAATTGAATTAACAGATGAATAATTTCTAAGCATACCAAACTACTTTTCTTATTTAGCTATTCATCAAACCTCTTGATGATTGCTATCTTAATCTTAATAAAGAGATGAACAGTTTTTTGTGCCCAGTTTTTCAACTCACATTAAAATTCAAAGCATATTTGAACTAATGTTTTGATTAAAGGTTAGGGGTAACCTTCAATATGTAAGCTTTGAAACTATCAAAGATTAACTTTGCTTTACAAAATCAATGAAAACAAGGATGATAACATCCAACGGTAAAATATTACAACAAACTTCGCTAAATGGCATTTTTTACTGTCAATAATAGGTAGGAATTTTAATATATTATCTTTTTTGGATACTTTTAAGGATTTTTTAGCTTTTATGAATGTTTTTTAAACTACCCCTTAATGATTTAAATTAACATTTTTACTCCTTTTGCTTTGACGATTTACAATTTTCTTTTCTTTTTATAAAATTACTCTTTGAGCATCTGTTTGATGATTCATGATTGAAACATTAAATATTTTGATCCTCAATAATATTCATTTTGGCACCGCTTTTTAATCAGGAACGACAAAGATTTTCATTTGGAATTTTGATCTTCGAAATCAATACACAAAATATAAAATAGCTTAAAACTTGCCTTTGACCAAAAATAAGTTTTCTTTAAAATAGATAAGGTTGTATTTTTTACAAAGTGTTTAAAATTGCAATGTATTTTTTTTCTCGAATGCCTCAACCCAAAAATCCGTGATGTTTTAGAAGCAGTATATGTTTTTAGTTTACGGTAGCTCATACATATATTCATTAGGTGTCCATAGAAAACGACTATTTTAAACTGTTAATTTTAGAAGATTTTTGTCGTCATTAATTCCAATGCATGAGCTACTATCCTTCCATCTTGGAGATCTTATTGAGTAAAGCAATTCTATAATTTAGCCTATAACAACCTTAAATCGGTCGAACTATTTCAAATGTCTCTATTCTCAATTTCTCAAACCAAAAAAACAATCCTTTATACTTTATATTGTTTTTGATTATGAATCTTTAAAATTCAAGATTATCAAGTATATAATAACACTTACTAATGTTTATTAGAGCATAAACAAATGTAGGCGAAGGGAGATATACCCTTAAACATTTATATAAACTAGCGGGGTTTGGTGTTTATTTATTTCAAGGGTGTGGATATTTCAGTTGTTTTTTATACCGTTGTCCATCCTTATAATAAAGTAACAGGATATATGTCTGTTTGAATGTTTATATGTTTGTAACGAAGGATCTCGCTAACCGCTGAACCGATCGGGTTTTTCTTAATAGGTCCCGGGAGGGTTTATAATTATTTTTGGGGAGGGTACCACCACCCTCCCAAGAGAAATCGCAAAATATTTTCAATATTCTTGCTTTTGCGTAGAAACTAGAAACGCAACATAGACATATTATATTAGGGTAGTAGCCGCTAGTATTTATATAAAATGCCCACAAATAAATGTTTTTAAAGAAAATATATTTTATTACTTTACCAAGCTAAAATGTATAGTAAGTTTCGTCAATAAATCACTACATATGTCCATACTTAATATCAATAAAACACAATATAAATTGAGCAATATTTTTTTTTTAAATAAATCATAAACAGTCATGAATCTTTCATTATTTATAGTATTAAAATTAAAATAATTTCATGTAATAAAATGAATGCAGAAAAAAACATATTTTATTTTTTGAATTGCCTTCTATAAATCAAATAAAATTCAAGTAAAATATGATGAAAACAAGAATGGCAATATCCATAAAAAGAATGCAGAAAATTATGTAGAAATTGATTATAATCATATGTCAAATTTTGCAATTCAATTTTCAGACATAACTATTTAGATGCTACGCTTATAACATTGTGTCTTATCGCTTTAGGAGTAACCATTTCAAAAATCAAATTGATTAGATAATTTTATGAAATAATTTATGATGTCAAAATTGCTAAATAAAATCAACGGATTTGAAGAAAATTATAACATAATTGCTATGGTTTAAACTATTCCTAATTTTTTAAGGATTTCCCCTTATAATTTAGGATATAAGCTTTACGTTACGAACAGACTGACGGACGGACGGACGGACACACACACACACAAAATATAGAGTAGCTTCGCTACTAGCAATGGCAATTATTTAGGAACTCCATAAATATGAATGTTGTGTTGGTACATCCAAAATTACATTTTCTTTGTATGTAACTTTACCAAGGCACTCAATATTTCAGGAATAAATGAAAAGTTAAATGGATAAATCAAATAATAAATGAATTGATCAATATATATTTATTTACCTCTGTCTGATATTGTTTGATTATCTAATAATAAATTTTAGGCCGAATTAACCGATAGAGGGAATTCCTATATAGGTGCTGATACGGTTTTAGGCTATTTTATTTTTAGATTTAAATTTTTGGATATTTTTTAGCTATTTTTCTACTTCTTTCATACAGGGATGTAGCCGCTAGTAGTCAATAGTAAGTTACTACTTAAAAATTCAAATAATACTTATACTTTTATGCCTGTTTTATTGATATAAGGAGGCATCTTACTACTATTTATAGTAATGCCTGTTTTACTAGGGATAGTCACTAGTATTCCAATAAATAAATGGCTTTCGGGGTCCTGGAGGTTGTGAGTTCGTCATAATTAACGATGTTAACTGCTGCTATGTCAAACGCTAAATAATAGTAAAGCTTTTGGGTTAAAGGAACAACGCATAAACACAGTTAGTTCCTATAAAAAATGGTTTTGTAATAAAGGGTCATTTGTATGGGATGTTTTAATTAGATACTGGATTTAATAATCAGAGTTTCTCGTATTCATTCGAATCCGGTGGATAGGAACCGGTTTTCATCCATACGAAAAAACTATGTCTAGCATCGTATTATATCCAGCTTTCTACGAATATAAAAATGTACAATCATAAGATTAAAACCAGTTTTTTTAACCCGTACCTTCGGCACCTCGGGGCTAAAAGAAAACGTACATTCTATATCCGCGGAAAGCTGTTCATAATACGATGCGAGAAATAACTATTATTTGCACAACAAAAATTAACATTTTTAATCTTTATCCTATGATTATGTTTTACTTGAAGCAATTTTTATGTGCATATTAAGTGAGTAAATCAGTGATAAATATATTCTATTAAAGATTATTGGCTATTAAATAAAATTAAATTCAAGCCATAATGCAAGATTTAAATATATAGTTACAATTGTCAATTGATATAGAATATACGTGGATGTTATAACAGGGGAAAAATTGTCGTCACTTTAGCTTGTTAACATGGAATCCGTCTGTTGGTCAGTTCGATTATCCTGTGGGAGGATCGAACTGAGGAGTTTCACTTTACTAGAAAACATGAAAATCTTGTGTAAGATATATCTATTCAAAAGACGTACATACATGCATACAACCTAATCATAGAGCAGCATGCTACGCAACTCTATAAATATTTGTGTAGGGACTATTTGGAATACCATATGATATATGTCCACCCACCTTTTATAAAAATTTCAGGGATACATTCATAAGTAAACAAGAAATTTTACAAATGTATAGTAGTCAACATAAACAAGGACGTTCCAGGGCGGGAGGGGACATTGGGCTATTTTTTTACTGAAGAACCAAAAGTTTAGAATAATGTTTTCTCATTCGTTGGCTCAAAATGTTTGAGAACTTTTATTGAATTTTGATTGGTTGGTTTACTAAGTTGAGTGCCCGAACGTTTTAACAATTAATTGTATTATACAAAAGGGTAATTTTGATTATCACCATTTGGGGATGTACATAAATTTATCGGCCATTGTCTTATCCCTGGGATCATATCACTTTATATTAATCTATAATACAAAGTAGCTTGATGTCTGTCCGTCTGACCGTCTGTCCGTCTGTCCGTCTGTCCGTCTGTCTGTCCGTCTGAAGCTTAAGATCTCAGTAACCGCTGAACCGATTGGGCTCTACTCTTCAGGGATTATACCTACTGGTCCTGTGATGGTTTTAAGCTATTTTCCTGGGGGGTGGGATACCCCCAACCCCCCTAAAAACTAAAAAAAACACCCCCCCCCAAAAATTTTTTTTTACATTTTTTGTAAAATCTCAGTAACTGCTGAACAAATTGGGCTCTACTCTTCTGGGAATATACCTACTGGTACTCTGGTGGTTTTAGGCTATTTTCTAGGAAGGTGGGACACCCCAACCCCCCTAAAAATAAAAAAATCCCTATTTCTAATTTTTTTATTTTTTTTTATTTTTGTAAACAAAAACCAGTAATTGGTTTGGGGGAACCCCACTGCACCATGGGGCGAAGCCCCCATGAACCCTCCCCCCAAAAAAAAATTTAAAAAAAAAATTTCACAAAAAAATTTTTTTGGGCTTTTTGTAACTTTTAAAAATTGACATCTTTAAAAAGTTGTTGCAATTATAGGTATAAAATAAAATTTACAGAGGAGAGTTTTCAATTTTTGTGTATATGTAGTCCAATCAGTGGGACTATCAGAGCTTGCACCGCATACAAGGTACTCGCTTATGCTCACCCCGTACGAGATATACGGTGAACAACCTGGGTTTAATTTTTACGAATTGAAATTTTTGTGCATACGGCGCACAACCTGGGTTTAATTTTACCAAAGAGTAATTCGGCAAAGAATAACTTTTTTGAAAATATAACTATAAAATTATTCTGGAGGGTTGACTTTCCATTACCTCATGGGGCGAAGCCCCTAAGGGCTAGGGGCGAAGCCACTAGTATTTTATATGTTTACAATTTTGTTTGACTGAACTTTGTCTTCAATTAACCTATCTCTTTGTCCCTGTAACATACCCATATCAAATGAATTAATGATTATCAAAATAAATTCTAACAGTGAACATAACATGCCTTATTTTGTTTAGCAGCGCAGCTACTAAATAAAAGAGCATGTACGTCTGTTTAGAAAGGAGTAACTTATCGAATTCAGTGGTTTAAATAGCTTAAAGCCACCTAAAGACTTTAGTCATTAAGTTAAACAGCTCTAAAAACCTTTCTACTTTATACGAAAGGTATTAGCTGCGCTGTTAGAACTAAATCAGACAAAATTAGGTTGGTGAGGCAAAATTGTTTTTGTTAAAAATCCTCCATAATCACATAAAAATCTACAAAAATGAAATAAAATCGTAGAAGGCTTATCAACATAAGATTTTATTTAATTTTTGTAGATTTTTGTGTGAGGATTTTTTACTAAAAAGATTTTGCCTTACCAACAATGAAGCGACCCTAATTTTTTTTTAAAGTATCCACCTCAGCGTTGCACTAGTAATAATTGTTACATCATGTACTATTTCATTTCATACATTTCTAAACAAAAATATACTAAAAGTTATAAAATAAGGCCATTCAAACTATTTCAACTTCTATGTCTTATAACTACATACATCTCTAGAGGCCTCTAAGGGCACTTAAAAGACCTTCCACTTTAAGTTTTAAAAAAAAAGGTTTTCTAAGACGATTTCTCTTAGTAGTGTTACCCTACCCAAAATAACTAAACAAAACTTCCCAGGACTTTACTGAGAAGCTTTACTGTAAAGGAGAACCATATCGGTTCAGCGGTTAAACACACAGACTACTTTTCTACCCTTAAATTGGATGATCACATAAACCAAGGTTATCTAACACACACACACACTCCCTCACACACACAAACACACACGTTGGTCTGTTGACTTTGAAACTTGGTTTAATTCATAGGAAATGGGTTTGGTTTGGCTATTATTATATTTAGATTAAATACCAAATTTCTAATCAATTAATGGGGTATGTGTGTGTGTGTTTGACTTTCAAGAAGGAAATTTTAAGTAGCCTTGCTATAATTTATTTCAATATTTAGCTAACAATATTTTAAAACGAATAAGAATTAATATAAATTAAGAAAATTATTTGCGATTCGATCGATCCTGGGGTTTGATAGAAAGACATTAAAGAACAAATAATAGCACAACTTCTTTATAGAAAATAATATTAATGTTATTAAGAATGAATGTAGAATATACGTGGATAATATGACAAGGGAAATTTTTATCGATTTGCTTGCTAACATGAAACTTATTTATTGGTTAGTTCGTTCATCCAATAGGAATGGATGGGATGGAATAAAAGTGGGTGGAAGATAGCAATCGTTATATAATCCAGCTGTGTGTTACGCTTTAATAGAGAACATGAAAATCTGGTGTATCAAGATCCAAGTAACAATATTTACATTATTAAATATAAGGTAGAGGGAATATAAATTAATAATAATTTTATTTTCAGTTTGGCTGTGACAAGATCTAAGAATGTGCCTATTTTCGGGCCCCCCATCCCCAAGGGGGCGATGTTCCCCAAGTCTCAGGCTTTCACCAAGTTCCTGCTCAGCAAACTCATCAACGCTGAGAACGCTGTGCACAGGTATGTTCTTGTTATATTGGCGGTTTCCGTAAGTTTGGGAGTTGCTTTAGGTCATTTTAGGTTAGTATATTGAGCTGCTTGGCAGGTGGGCATGCTATGAAATATAGAATAAAAAATTAGAGTATATAAGAAAGGTTTTGTGATTTTTTATTTAACAACTGTTATTTAAATGTCATTTCCGTATTCCCATTTGTGCATAGCTTCTCCTGGATGTTGTCATCCTTGTTTTCAAACTCATTCAATAAAACAGCTCTAATGAGATATCATAAAAAACATAGTTTTTTTACTCCACAAGACACATCAAAGTCATTTGAAATATTTCAACAGAAAAATGTTCAAAGCCTCAATTGTTTTGATCCAATTGTTAAGAATGTTTTTATTATTAAAAAATGACGTTTATTGCAAAAGATAAAGTATTTCAATGTCAAAATAAATCAGAGAGAAAGGTATTTTCAACATGAGTTTTATACTTTGAATTTTTTTGTTGTTGTTTAAGCAAACGATTTTGAAAATTTCCTCTTTAAGCTTAGACCCTTAGCCCTAAGAAGGGAGAGGTTAGTTTTTTCTTAGCATCTAATTCCTGCGGGGGCCTTAATCCTTCGGGGCTTCCCAGTATCCAAAAAAACCTAACCCGCCCCAATGTAAAACACATAGAAGACTACTCCCCCACCCCCCCTTAAATTCAAATCATTTTAAATTCGAGGATGTTTCTGTGGAAACCATCAATAATTCCTATTTACTGAACACTTTATCCCTGACAAAATTTAAAGTGTCAACAAAACATTTGTGTAATTCAAATAATGCAGTTAGTTTTTATTAATGTAGCTTATATATAACTAAGTACTAGCGGCTACGCCCCTAAAGGCCTCTAGTGGCCTTTGAAGGGGGAACTGAGTAGACCAACTCCACTTTAAATCTTAGTTTAAATAAAAGTAAAAAAAAATTGGGGGGGTGGACATTTTTTGGGGGGTGAATTATCTTGGGAGGGTGATGGTACCCTCCCCCAAAATAGTAATTAACCTTCCCAGGACCTATACTGTAAAGGAGAACCATATCGGTTCAGCGAATAGCGAAATCCTTCGCGTCCTCGCGTCCAGTACTTCAATACAAGTTTGTGAATTTCTGGAATTATATCCAATATATTAAAACTATATTATAGCACTACGCTCCTAGAGGCCTCTAGGGGCACTTGAGGAGCAGAGAGTCGAATTTGATAACCCAATTTCTTAATTTAGATTTTAAAAGAAAAAGTAAAAAAAATTGGGGGGGGGGGGCGAAATTTTTTATTTTTTTGGGGGGGGGGGGTGCGGTGTTCCTCCCCCCCCCTCATTTTTAATTTTAGTTGAAAAAAAAGTATGAGGATTGCTACTATATAATATTTTAATGTTATACAATATTGTTAGCTTTTTATTGCTGCGCTATTTAAGGACAATATTATACTTGTTTATTTTTTAATGAATGCAATTTTGTTTTTAATATGTTATCTTCATAAGAGCGTAACTTAGTAACAGTTAACTTAATTCGTCAAATATAATGAAAAACTGAAAAATTAGAATAACATTCAGGTATCTTGAGGATAAGACAATGGATGATAAATTGATGTACTCCCCAGTAATGATAAATAAAATTACCCCTTACGAAGTTAAGACACTAGTTCTTTGTACCGACTAATCTCAAAGCAACAGAGAACCTCAAATAAGTTGCAAAATTTGTTAAGAAACATTTGGGGGTAAGAACAAGTAATAGTCCATTGTCCCCTCCCTCCCTGTGTGATGTGCTATTTGCTATTGTTTAAATTTCTTATAAACGTTTATTTTGTCTGTCCTAACTTTGTAAGCGCAGCAACTCTATATACATTGTATTTTAGGAGTGATAAGTTTGTGTCTATGGCTACCAGAACCCGGCAGGAGTATCTCAAGGATCTGGCCACCAATTTTGTGACTCAGACAACTCTGGATTCTGGAAATAAGTTTGGTATGTATTTCTTTCATGTTTTAGTAGCAAAGCTACTCTTTATTTAGCTTTATTTTGATATTATCTACATACCTACATTTCTGCTGAAAGGGAGGGGTGGGAATAAGCCTTTCTCTACTCGATTATTCATATCAATTAATT
Source organism: Acartia tonsa (assembly GCF_053477335.1). Taxonomy (NCBI): domain Eukaryota; kingdom Metazoa; phylum Arthropoda; class Copepoda; order Calanoida; family Acartiidae; genus Acartia; species Acartia tonsa. Next base: position 13,747,691 of record NC_137266.1, on the reverse strand, counting down.
AGGGTTGGGCCGGATATCAGGTTTGGCCGGATATCCGGTTTGGCCAGATATTCGGCCATTTTCAATATCCGGCCGGATACTGGATATTGAAACTATGCGGATATCCGGCTGACTTTTAATGCCGGATGTCCAGTCGGGAAATTTGCCGGATATCGAATGTATATCTTAATAATGGAATTTTTTCAGCGTTGTTTGCGAGCAAGAAGAAGATATCAGTACGGCCAAGATTTTCACCAGATGCATCACTAAGAGGAGCTCTCTCCTGGGCTATTGTTGTTGAGGTGAGTGTTTTTTATGGGGCAAAATCCTGTGCACGTCACTGGTTGAATATAAGGATAAAAGTTTCTCAGGGGGGGGGGGGGGCTCTTTCTGGGGTTATTGGCTATTTAGCAGAATTATCCACATTATAATTTACAGGAAGATTAATTTGCCGTAATATTTAACATATTTTTAGGCTATTGATTAGATTGTATATTTTAAGATAAAGGTTTTTAAATACAAGATAAATAAGGATTTTGCAAATAAATTAAAAGAGCAGGTTTAGGATTAATATTTGTTCACTTAAATCATATCTGTCCTGTTTATGTCCTTGTTTTATACTTTTTGTTAAGTATTATTTCATGAAGTATTTGAATAATCTTAAACTTAAAAGGCAAAAAATTAGTCATAGCCAATTAAGATATAAAAATTATATACTAAAACAAGGATGACAACATCCACTAATAAGAAACACAAATTTTTTAAAAATTCAGAAAATCTAAAAAATTGGACGTAATAAGTTATGGAGTATTGGTCAGGAGATTCTTAACTTCAAAATATGTCATATAGCAGACAAATAAATGACAATTTATAATCAAAAGTCATCCATAACACAACGGACGCACAGCCGTGTGACGTTAAAATGAAGCTTCACGTCAAAAAATTTATATGTATGGAAGATTCGGCTAATTTTACTAATTATGATTGAAGTATAAAGATATTAGGCTTCATTAGTGTTTCAAAAATTTACACTTTGCCCTCGCACTTCATACAATAGAAAAATATGGATTTTAAAAGAGTATTTATGATTTTAGTATGGTTTTAAATCCGATTATATTCCGCTGGCTTTGAACCGGTTCTAATTTTTTTTGTCAACAATTGTCTGTAATAGAACAATATATAGAAAAATCCTAGTCTTTTTTATCATGAAAGGGGGAAAACTGTCGTAAATTTATGTTTTTAACATAGACATCACTTATTGATCAGTCATTCTTTTGGAGGGGAGGGATAAAGGGGGTGGATCATTATTTTAGCCAGCTACAAGTTTTACTATTTAAAGTACATATTAATCTGGTGTAACATCCAAGTAATAATAAATCCATTATTAACAAGTTAAATATTTAGGATTGTTCAACGAATCAGCAGCTGGAAGCGTTCATAGCCATCTCCAGCGATACCTTGGTCATTATTAGAGATAACATGCACAGAGATATTCTTTTCATAGCTGCTTGCAAGTAAGTATATCCTATTATATAAAGTAGAAAGCTTTTTTGTCTGTAGCGAAGGGTCTCTGTGACCGCTAAACCGATATGGTTCTCCTTTGCAGTTAAGCTTTTATAGGCCTAGGGAAGGTTTCAAACAATTTTTGGGGAAGCCTCTAGGGGTGTAGCCGCTAGTATCCTTATATAAAAGTAACAGGATCTGTGTCTGTCTGTACCGAAGGATATCTGTAACTGCGCTGAATCGATATGTTTTTCCCTTACAGTTTAGCTTCTCATAGGCCCTGGGAAGGTTTATAACTATTTTTGGGGTGGGTACCACCACCTTCCCAATTCTCACATGGATTGCCTGAAATTTAATGAGGTAGCCAATCTATGTTGAAAGACTGTTCTTCTGTAATTTAGTAAATATTTGGTAATCAGAGCTTATTTGGGTGGCAGTGTTAGTAAATACTAAGGTTTCTTACAATTATAAGAACGTTATTTACATTTCTCTTTATTTTTATGATTTTAGGGTGAAAAGCAAAGATATATAATTTAAAATCTATCCATAGTACCACAGAACGCATATTACTGACTCATCTTTGAAAATTAAACAATATTAATTATGTTCAAAGGCAGCAAAATTAAAAGGCTAGATATGAAACAAACAAAAAATAGTTTTTAGCTATTTTTTGGAGCCAATTAAAAAATTGAGGAGAATTGTGGAATTTGAACTGATCTTATTAAGGCCTATTATATAAAGTAGTAAGCTTTTTTTGTCTGTTGTGAAGGATCTTCCTAATCGCTGAGCCGATATGGTTCTCCTCTAAAGTGAAACTTGTTATAGGTCCTGTCACCCTGTGATGGTTTTAGGCTATTTTTAGTTGTATAGATAAGTCTGGGTATGGTTTTGGGATATTTTTCTGCCCTTCCATATCCCTTCAAATATAGAGCCCCTAGATACTAAAGATTCTTGGATCTCTATGTTCCCCTCCATTTTATTTTCCTTCAAAGGAACGTGTTGCATACACATAAACTTCTATAGATGCTTCGCACCAAAAAAAATTCAATATTACACCGACTTACAAGTACTAAAAAAAGAAATAAAATGGTACCATTTTAACAGCTAAATGAATGCATGAACTTTTGCTTTTCTATTCTTCGTTTATATCTCTATTTTACTTATCAACAAAATACATTTAGTATATTTTTGCAGTTAATATTCCCATTTTACACACATAAAATATGATCATTTTCAAATCATTGAATGCGCTAAAAGTGCATGCTAAAGTTGAACTTCATGTACTATATTGAAACAAATGTGGTATTATTATGGAGCATCTATGCTATTAACAAGAACAATAAAATCCAAAAGCTTTTCTTTATAAAGAGCAGCTTTGACCAAAAATGTTCAGTTTTATGGTAAAATATGTGTTAAAGGACTTCTAAAGAACGATTCAGAATGTATGGTTTTGTAAAGGAAGGAGGGAAATTGGGCTGTAATTTACACTGGTACCCAAAGTTTTTACTAACAAATTCCTCATTCGTTGGATATAACTTTCCCGTCTAATCCTATCCACCAATGCAACTTATACCAATAACGAAATTAATTCGGGAAAAAATCACATAACCTTTACGTGTTTTTCAGCTGTCGTTGGGGGGCAACACATCGTAAAATTGACGACCTCTCCGTTTGCCCCCCAAATATTATTTTATATTTATTTAGCTTGTTGGTTATACCTTATTCCGGCCACCAATGATTTTAGTCTACAAAAGCTATAATTTTGTGTATTATAATTGGGAGTTTACAACAATTTTTATTATCTCTTACAATCTGGGTTTTATGTATATTGTTAAACTTTCCTGCACTAGATTCTAACGACAGAATTTTAGTTAAGATTGATTTATTGTCTATTGCCCCACCCCTGTGGGGCTAAGAATGTTGCTATAATGGTTACATGTTAAGGGTCTATCTGTATGTGTGCATCGTGTTGACAAGGGGGCATTTGTACACCCCCGGCCCTGGCACTAGATCTATGAGTACTAGCACGAGATTCCAGGTGTAGGGGCGTATTATCACACTTTTTTGAGGGGTTTGGGTTAAATTGGCTTATGTTTTCTTTAAGCTTCACTACTATTTGGTTTTCTAATTGCATAGCTAATAGATAATCCCATAAGATTGTCCATTCTAAGTAATAAAAAAATAACGTAAATTGACAATTCTTGTGTATCTATTTCTTTTTGCTGCGCTACTTATAACAAAAGTCATCCTCCCTTTTTTTTTATTTAATATTGAATGCTCTTTATGTGTTCGTGTGTTGCTAACAAATTGGAACATATTAATTTTAAATCCATGTACTATAACCATGAAATAATGTAATAAATAAGTTTGCTATACTTCTTCAAAACAACCTTAGAATGTCCAAAAAGGTTTCAGAATTATAGCAAAGTAATGAAATAATTTTTCAAGGACGTCCGAGGCTTTTTCGAGGGGTGTAAAAAGTTGGATTTTAAAAGTTTGTTGTTGGACTTACATTTTTATTTCAAAATTTATTGTTGCATTCTCCAATCAACATAAAGACGAGGGAAAAAATATAGTTTTGTCTCAATAATGATAATTTTTCCTATTCTTTTATTCCAAATGATAAACAAGCATAATGTTCGCTGTGCCATAACATTCGCAAATGCCAGAGATAAGACAATGGACGATAAATTGATGTTTAGCCCTAATCTTCAATGCACTATCAATTTATATTGATCATAAATAAGATTTAAAATACACTTTTTCTCTAGATAAAAATTATTGCTAGTTGGAATCAAATAATGAAGGTTCATCAAAGATACGAAAATGTTTTAAAGCCAACGAATAAGAGAACTTTGGATACTATTTTAAATACTAGCGGCTTCGCCCCTAGCCTCTAGGGGCTTTGCCCCAAGAGATGACAAAAAAAATTCAAAAAAAAAAGAAAAACTAAAGAAATCATCTACAAAAGAAATTTTCTACAAAAGAAATCTTCTACAAAAGAATTCTTCTACAAAAGAATTCTACTACAAAAGAAAATTTCTACAAAAGAATTCTTCTACAAAAAAAAAAAAAAAAAAATGGGGGATTTTTTTGTTTTTGGGGGGGTTTGGGGTGTCCCACCCCCCAAGAAAATAGCTTAAAACCACCACAGGACCAATAGGTATATTACCTGAAGAGTAGGATCCAATCAGTTCAGTGGTTACCGAGATCTTAAGGGACAGACAGACGGACAGACATCAAGCTACTTTGTATTATAGATAATGCCCATTCTCCTTGATATCATGTTTGCGAATTTGCAATATAAAAAAAATTATGCGGTAAAGATGTTTGACCCTGTAGTGTTCTAAGTTCATGGCTATTTAGAATGTCCACAGAAATTTATATAGGCCTATTTGTCTTATAGCATGTTCAGCGTATTCAATATACAATAACGGGGGGTTAGGTTTGCCATTGCAGGGTCACACTAAGTGTTTTTAGTAGCGTAGCTACTCTATAATATCTTTGAAGCTTAGACAGTCTGAAGTTTTTACACTTTTCAAAAAGACCATTATACAATATACTTTAATTATTTCATAAAAGTAATACTTTTACTAAATGTAGTAAGATTTTCTACATTATACCTGAAATATAGTTTATTATACCTAAAAATAATAGTAGGTTGTGCTGTTGCTGCGCTAATTATGGATAGAATTTTCCTTGTTCAGATTTTTAAAAATTTGTTTTATTATTTTTCTTTTTTTCAGATCTATTCTTGGTTGGTCAGCCACCCACAATTCTATCAGAATATTTTATCATCAGGTAACATTATTATCCTTTTTTTTTGATATTCTTGTTCTTGTTTTTATATAGTTGTTGTCTCCAGACACGACAATAAAGTTATACGTTTATTTTATTTTTGGGTTTCCGCGATTTTTTAGTGCTTTTATAAATATTTTATTTTACAACCCTTTCTTTCTGCTTATTTTATATCATACTAAACAGCATAAATATTGGGTGAACCGAATTTAAGTTGCCGATTGTGTACATAGTTTCCTCATCCTATCTCAATATTTACTACTAGCTAAAAAAGCTTCCAACTTTGATTTTTTTAAGTTTGAAGCTTTTTTAGCCAGTAGTAAATATTGAGATAGGATGAGGAAACCCCGAGGGAACTATGTACACAATCGGCAACTCAAATTCAGCTGACTAAATATTGTCTTCCATTGGCGTGTATAGGGATTTGCCTGGGGGGGGGGGGAGCCATAAGGGGTAATTAGGGGAAGGCAGTCCTCCAATTTCTTATCCTTTGTGAGTGCTATCAATAATAATTAAGGATCAGCTTTGCTTTAAAAACCAGCCAATATTTTTGAGTTATTAATTTTCAAAAAAAACTTCTTTGTTAAGCTTTAATGTCCAAAGGCTTAATTTAAAATGTTTCTTGTGCTTTATTTGGTCCTAATTAGTTTATATTTTACTACAACCACACCCTAACCAAAGTATTTGAGTCTTTTTCGTGGATAAATGGTTAAAAATATAGGCTAAATTAAAGTTAACAGAAATTGATGTCCCACTAAAAAGCATGAATAAAAATAAATTTGAATTAATTCCTAATTTTTCATTTCACTATCCACGGAAAACTGTACGTAATATTATGAAATATATATAACATCAAAACTCACAAACATATTATGCCTTTTTCTTATCCCTTTATTATAATTTTTAATGAAGTATTTTTAAGAATATTGCAAAACATCCATTGTTGTTGACGCACTAAAAGGAACTAATAATTCATTTAAAATACCATAAATTATAAAGTATCCTTTCTGCTTCAAAAAACGGATAATTATTCTGTAAAATCAACATGATTTTACTGTGTAGTTTTCGAGTTAAAATAAAGGGGTAGTTGCACGAAAAGCATTTGAACTTAATTTAGTGAACCGCACATTTTTTCCTTGTCAATGGCTTAAACTACATCTATATGGCATATATTTAAAAGAATTACAATTTTCTACCATTTAGTTTTTAAAATTTTAAGACTTGAAAATTGTATTTTTGTAATATATACAATTTATAAGCTAGCTGACGACTAATTTAGTGTTGTTTAATTGCTTGTTATTTATTGTATTAAAAAATTTAAAATGTTTGATGGTATATTTGTAACTCTTGCTTGAATTTTTTTTTTCTGAAATGCACTTCTTGCAACTATCCCTTTAGTTATTTATGTAGAGTGTCCTAAACTTATAAAAAATGTTCATGTACAACATGTATCAAACAAACTGATTTTGTCATTTAAGCTTTTCACAAGAATTACATTATGGTAGAAAATCAATGTTTTGGGAAACGGCTAAATTCCTTTTATTCATTAAATCTATTTTTCAGATGTTTTATCACTTTTCGTGTTTATTATTAAGTATCCTTTAAGCTGGGATAATTATAGTTTTAAAAGGATATTCATTGAAACTGAAAGGAGCGGTTAATTAAACATTTTTTGTGGCTGAAAATTTACAAAAATAATTCGGTTAACAAGTGTATTGCTTGTACTTGTAGCGCAGCAAGTACCTAATGTCAGAAATTATTATGGGTTTTAATGGTTTTAGTCTGCCGCCATATGTAATGGGTTGAATTTAAGTGCTTGGCGAACACTGAACCCACCCTCCTCCTCCTCCTCCACTCCCCCCCTTTTTTATATCAAATTGAAAATAAGAATGAAGTATTTTAATTATATGCTTAAAACCTTCGGTGCTAAATATCCGGATAGGCTTCTTAATATAACCTAACCTAAACTGACCTCAAATAATAAAGAAACAAAAAATTACCCCCAACTCCCATATTTTGAATTTACTTCAAAAGAAATTTTATTGTTCGACAGGGCATTTTGAGGGAAAAGTTATTTTGAGGATTGTTGCTAGATTGATGCTGAATTATCTGTCAAATGCTGTATACATTTACATTATTTTAAGGTCATTGGCGCAATAAGTAAACGAAACATTTATTTGATAATAAAGAAAATAAAATCATGGGAAGTGAGAAAAAAAAACAATTTAAAACCTTTTTGATTATATCATATTTTGTGCATATCTTAAAATTTCAAAAATGTAAATATGCAATATAGACAACTAAGTCTATAAATTATTTACTCCTATTAAACTTGCAGATACTTGTCATAGGTTATCTTGTAGTGGTAAATCCCTGCCCGGCTATGGAAGACGGTTTTGCCTTGGCCCTGGCAATCATAAAGAACTTATAGTTTCCTTTCAAACTAAGTAGGCAAATAATACCTTAATGAGTAATTACCACGGGTAAAGGGACTGGTAAAATGTGTTTCTATGATTCATTAGGTCCATAAGTAATGCACCAATATTTTAAAGGAATGTTTTCAAAATCTATTTAGATAATGTGCCTATAAAAATATTAATAAGTCGATTTCAACACTTTTTTCATAATTATAAAGAAATTTAAATAGCCTAAAACCATCCCAAGATATTAATAGAGCTTTGCTAAAAATAATATTTTTGCCAGAGAGGGAAGGGGCCATTGGACTGTTTATTTCACTAGTCCCCAAAGTTTATTATTCGTTTGCTTCAAAACTTTGGGGACTTTGGTTAAATAAGGATTTGTTGGTTCAACAAATTGAGTGTCTAAACGTTTCAACCACTCATTGTAATTCACAAAAGGGGTTATTTTGTGTATCATAATTGGGAATATGCATCCCTTTAGAGATCTGATTTTTTGGAGATTATTTTCTTGTCTGTTGATCCTATGATAATTATGGTAGATTATTATGACTAATTATACGCTGGAAATGCTTCTTTTGCATGAGAATGGTATAGGCTTGTGTTTCAATTAAAGCTCCTCACAATTGCTTTGGATATAATTTTAAAGTAGCGCATCTACTTATTTATCAATTAATAAAACTAAAACTATTTTGCAAAATAAAATCAAAATGTAATAATTCAATGAACAGTAGAAACCAATTGGTTCAGTGGTTTGCAAGATCTCAAGCTTCTTCTGGACGTAGGGACGAACATTCTTTTGTTTTGTGTCATGCTTATAGTTCCAACTTAACCTAACCTAATTTTTTAGGGTGAATGTGTTATTGTCCACTCGAAGGACTGGGAAGCCGACGATATGGCCGAGATATCTGCGAGGCTTAAGTCTGTGACCCCCGGTGCCGCCAGCCAGGAGTTCTCGCTGCGGCGCAACCAGTTGGGACAGCTGGGCTTCCATGTTCAACATGATGGTCTCATCACAGAGGTCAGTTCTAAAGATTTTAATGAACATATAGTTTCATTTAAATAGTATATTTATTTAACAAGGATGACAAAATTTAAAAAAACGCTGCTCTCAGCTATAAATCAATAAACAAAATCATTTTGAACATTGCCATATTGAAAACAAACTAGTAAAGATAAAAATAGACGTACTTATTTTCTTAAACATTGAAGTAAGGGGGGGGGGGTTGAATGCAACCATCACGTAATCAATAAGTAAATGGCACTTAGAATTCGAATTTTGATCTGAAATTTGCATGAGTAATCCTTGGTATGTCTTTTTCCCTAACTGGAACAAAAAGTTGGAAAAGTAACGGCTAACGGCTGGCGGCTTAGCCATTTTGCCATTTTTTTGGCTATCTATAGTGCAAATTTGTCACGAAACCTATCTCTACATAATACTCTTTGCCAATCCAAAACGCTATTAAACGGTTCTAGGCGGTAGCTGTTGGTACTAGAAGTTTTAAAAATGGTTATTGCTATCATTTAACACGAATTAAACCAAAAATATGTTTAAAAAGTTGATTTCTACGCAACTGATGATGGATTTATCCTGAAAATAGGCAATAAATGGCTGAGCCGCCAGCCGTTACCTTTCCAACTTTTTGTTCGATTTAGGGAAAATAGACCTACCAAGGATTACTCATGCAAATTTCAGATAAAAATTCGAATTACTTTATGATTTTTTGACAGACGTTCACATCATAATTAGAGAGAATCTTTAGTAAACTATTTCATGAGTTAAAATGTTATAACTTTTACAGGTTGAAAACTTTGGGTACGCGTGGCAGACAGGCCTACGACAGGGCAGCCGTCTTGTGGAAATATGCAAACACCCGGTCACCACCCTCACACACCAACAAATGGTGGACCTGCTGAAGACCAGTCTAACGGTCACGGTGACCGTCATCCCCCCGCACCCCGACGGGTCGCCCCGCCAGGGGTGTGACACGCCCTCGTGTAATTATACCCTGGGTGGGGGGTATGATGGGGATTATGAGAATGTGAATAGTGATGGGGAGAAGGGGGCTGGCTTGAAGCCCGGGATAAAGCAGGCTCCGGCTAATGGTAAAACAAGGTAAGTTTAATAAAATATACAATTTCAGAAAGTTTTATAATTAGATAGGTATAAACTTTAACATTTTCTCATGTAGACCCTCAAAATTGATGAAACCATAGATAATATCTCATGTTATGGCAGGTGTTCCACTTTTAAAAATTGTGTGGTATTGTGGCAAGCTTCTAAACTTTATATTTAGATTTGATAATTTGAATAAAGATTTAATTTTTTTCTAGATATGAACGGTCATTGTCGCCTCCAAGTTCCAGTTCTGGCTATGGAACAGGATCCAGCAGCAAGTCCTACACGGAAACTACAGGTATGGTCATTAAAACAGCTCTTTTATACCTGATATAACTATAACTAATTTTTCTTTATTGATGTAAATTGGTAAAATCCAGCGACAAATTGTTGCATTTTATTGAAGCTGCATATTCTCTGTAAGTCTACATCATGCTTATTTGCGCAGAAAGATGTCTAAAATCCTACCCTAAAGTGGAGAACCTAATCGGATTAATGATTAACAAGTTCTAAGCGGACAAATAAAAACTTTATTTTACATTGTATAATTGTATTATAATTTAGGGAAAACAGAAGGAACTTTGACTTCAAGCTCATCTGGTCATTCAAGTGATGAGAGATGGTATGACTTCATGGACCAACCTCCTAGCACTACACATACTCCACCTCCCATACCATCTAGGTAGTTCTTATCAAAAAGATTATCAATGAGCTGTTTATTACACTAGTCCCCAAAGTGTTCTAATAACGTTTTCTTATTCCTTGGCTTAACAACTTTAGGGACTTTAGTGAGTTTTGATTAGTTGCTTAATTAAGTTATATTTTTAAACGTTTATATTTTAAACCACTAATTTAAATCTACAAAAGGGATAATTTGGTGTATCATTATTGGGGATTACATCAAATAGGCGGCCATTGTCTTATCCCTTTGGATCCCTGTCCATGCTTTCCTGGTTATTTTCAAATCAATAAGAGAGAGGACAATGTCTGTCTGTTCTATTTATCTCGATATTATTAACATTTTAAAGATATTATTGAACATAATACAGACAATCAATCCAATTTTAGGATAGTATTATATTGTCTCTTATTTTCAGAATTGTTGGGGGAGTAAATGTTGGGACCAACAAGACCTCAGCATTTGCCAGCATGAACGGGGGCAGCAGCAGCTCTAGTACTGGTCCTGTCAGCTCCACATCCAGCCAGGAATCAACTCCAGGAAACCAATCAATCAATCATCATCACAATAACAACAACCCACCCTCCAGTGTCACTAACAGCCACCACCAGAGAACCAGCCCGGAGTTTCCAGGCTACCGGCAAACCAACGGCTATCAACCGGCTAGCACTGTTACCGTTGGGAATTATGGACCGCCGTCGGCGGTAATCAACACGCAACAGCCGCCGGTACGCGGCGGCTATGCCAACAACTCTCACGCCGCTGGTTATGAAAGTGGTTCAAGTTCTAGTGATACAGTGAAGTCAAGTAGTTCAACAGTTCTGATACAAGACAACTCCAGCCCTAACACAACTTTGTCCAATAATACAAATGACAGAATTAATAGTTCTAGTAGTTTGAGCAATTTGGGCGAAGAGTCGACGAGGTTTGGTGAGGCTAAAAGCACGTATCTTACAGATTTTGAGTATAATAGCAGTAGTAAAACATTATCTAGTGATACTAATGGACAATTATCTTCTTCCCATTCCAGAAATTCAATAAATGAAAGTTCTGTGGGAAACTCACTCTCAAATTCCGTCCATCCGCCTACAGAATCAAACATGCTTCGCCACGAGCGTTTGGCCGCCCTAAAATCTTCGCCGCAAAGCTCTGAAGGCAGCGATCATCAGGGCTCCGATCGCATGTTAAACATTCCGTCACAGAGGTCGGAAGACGAACTATCATCCTCAAGTCAGTCGCCGCATCGAACCCGCAACGGAATCCGCCGTAATACAAACGGCGGCGGAGCAACCACGCCGTCCTCAACGGCATCCAACAGCTCGCGTGGTCATAGCCCTCGTACAGTCAACGGCTTGCCTGCCGAGAATAATCCCAACTCAACTGCGGCAAAGAAAAAGGTGGCAAGATCTGCACGGAATAGTGCTAACCTAACCTCCACCCTGCAGGAGGACTTGATGAAATTGATAAGCCCTGATTACAACCCTGAAGACCCAAACACACATGTGAACGGTCATCATGGCCAGCAAAACGGCGGGGTCAAAGAATCGCCTCTATCCAAACTCCCAAAGAAAACCTTGTCAGAATTATCCTTGATGAAGTCACGGTCCCGCGAGAATATTGCCCGTTTGGAGGACAATGTTTCTGGCGAGGTCCATTGTGCCTTCCACATGGCCCGCCCGGTCACAGTCATCTCCAGCTCGAGTCTCACCTCACCTGGCAGTGGCGGCCAGGCTGACGGAAACAGCCGGCTTAATATTTCAACGGCCTCAAGTAACCCAGAAACATCAACTTCAAACAATAATGTAAATAAAAACACAACCCGAACATCGCCGATAAGTGCTACAAACGGCGGTCCAAAACGGCCAATAGCCGATGTCGAATGGACTAGTCTAGTGGATACCGCCACCAAGGCGATGCTCTCCTCAAGTCCTGAAGAGGACCCGTCGCCGTTAGTGGCACCTCCCCCCTCACACACCTCCCTGGCCTCCCAGGAGGAGGGTGGTGTGAAAAGTGAAGGGTTGGACTACAGACATTTACTGGAGCGAGTTCATGGCCTGGAGGAACAGCTAGTGTCGGAGAGAGCTGGAAAAGAACAGCTTTCTGGACAGGTAAAAAAATTTTGTAATTAAAATTTATTTTAAAAGTGGGTAAAAGAAAATCCCCACTCCTTTTTCTTTTTCTTGCGGGGGTCCATTGCTGCTAGAAACTTTCCATGTTTGGCTACCCCTAGCCCTTACTTAACCTAACCTAAGATATTGTTAATTAGAGTTTTTAATTGATATTGTCAAAACGCAACATTGCATAGGTATTGTAAAGAAGACAATTGATTTTCAAAATATATTTTTTTTAGGTTGAGCAGTTACAACGACAGCTGGAGCATTTACGCGGTGAAAATGTTCGCCTGCAAGAGGAAAGTCACACTGCTGCACAGCAGCTTAGGAGATTTACAGAATGGTTCTTTCAAACAATTGATAAATCATAAAAAAAATTGGATAGAAAAATCCACCAATTTTTATGAAAAAATCTTTGTATTATTAAAATTATTAGTCATTTAAAATTGTTGTAAAATTAAAAATTATTATTGAGTAGTTTTACAAACAAAAAAATAGAATAATATTGCTATATTTTTATATTAAACTCATAAAAAATGTTTATATTTTTTATTATCTTAATGCTTAATATTAAAATCTAAATCTGCCTTTTTTGATCTGCCTGTTTAATACTTTTTAGAGAACTGTAAAATAAAATAACTAGACTTGAAAATGTTTAACAAAGCAGCAAAAAGTATATTAAAAATGCTGTCCTATCACATAAAAAAAGTTGATTAAAATGAAATATTTATTTCCCAGTGACAAAAAAAACACATAAAAATGGCAACACCTCTGTATAAAATAAACTGTAAATAAAGTCATAAATAAAATATGTCTGTACAAAATTTATCTATTTTCATAATTATTAGTAAATATACCTTGATGATTAACTATTGGCCTATACTACTTATTTTTTATAATTTTTGACATGTTATAGTTTTTTTTTAGACATTACTATTTTTAATTATTAATATAGATTTTTATACTTTTTTTAATTGAATCAAATGTAGATTTATATTGTTAAGATTTACTCTTGTATTATTTCTGTGATTGTTTTTATAAAAGAATCTAAGCTAACTATCATCTATGCAGTGTGATAATTAATTATTATATCAATTATCATACTAAAAACATTGTCTTACCAAAGAAGGGATTAAAAATTATTAATTAATAAAATGTAAATTAACCATTACTATTATTATTAAATATTGTTATACAAACCTAAACTCATTATTATTATTATTATTGCCTATTAAAATAATTATTATAGTTGGAATTATTATTAAGTACCTTTATTAAAGCAATAAAATTAACATTTAATTACTGTACTTTTTTTTGCTTGTAGTAGTAAAGCTGCTCTGTAACTTCGGATGTAAGATCTTATTATATCGGTTAATGAACTTTAGAAATTAATCCTTATACTAAAGTAACAGGATGTATGTCTGTTTGTTTGTACCGAAGGATCTCGCTAACCGCTGAACCCGGGAAGGTTTATAACTGTTTTAAGGAAAGGGTACTACCACCCTCTCAAGAGAAATAGTAATAAATCGAAGTTTTTATTTTAAGTATAGAGACTCCTACGTAATATTGCTAGGGTATCGTTAAAGGGACTCTTACGCAACATATCGTAGAAACTTGAACGCAACAAAAAACCAAACATTTAAAGTGCTACTAGAGGCTTCTAGGGGCGTAGCCGCTAGTTTAAAATAAAGGAAGGCTGGGAGATAGATATTTATACCTTTATCTAGGCTAAGTGCAGGGTAGCCCATAGGTCAAGAAACCTTAACAAGAGAGAGAAAAAAAACCCATATTTTTTAAAAGCGAAGCTTTTCTATAATTAGGGTCGGTCCGTCCGTACGTTGTCCTATCGATTTCAAACTTCGCATGGTGATTCCTTTAGTAGTTAGGCACGATTTAGAGAGCGTAGCAACCCTATAACCAAGTCCTAAATATTATCCTGTAAAGCAGTTTTTCAACAAATTTACTTACAATTTTGCTTCGACTCTTATACATTTATATTCTGATTATTCCGTTCTGACACTATACAAGTGTTGATGTTCGTTTGTCCTACCGTTTCAGTGCTTCGCTTTTATAGTTGTTGTCACCCTGGTTTTTCAAAATTTATTTATATAAAAATATGGAGAAGGGGTTTGTGTGGTGAAAAGCAATCTCATTAACCGCTGAACCAATTGTTTTTTTTTATTGAAAAAACCTTCACATATGGTTTTAGGCAATATTGTTTTTTTATTCAAGTCTTGTGATGGTTTTATGCTCTTTTCTACCCTTTCAAATGCAAAGCCCTCAAAGGCTAGAAGCGCAGCCGCTTATTAATGTGTATTATGATTCTGTAATTGATTTTAAAACTAATTCAAATAAGTACAGATTTTTAAATCTTGCATGGTTTCCAATATTGTTCTGCTGGGATAAAAACTTTTCCCACGGCATTCTTTGCGCTAGTGCCTAAAAACTAAGACAACCATGTCCATCAATCGGTCTGACACTGTTACGATTAATTTTCAGATTTCACACATAGTAGAACTAGAACATTAGCTCTTAACACATTATTAACAAGGATGACATCATCCATAGATCTAATTATAAAATGTGGGTTAAAACGATTATTGAGATTGTAGTAGAGTGTAGGAACTTAATAAGCAGAACAAAATTGCTTTTTTTTAAATACAGGTTACTCAGTGTGTACGGACATACTTCCATTTTTGGGAGGTTGATTATAGAGATTTTTCATTTTCAATATTAGACCTTGTTATCCTAGAAATTATTATTCCAAAAACCAAATTAATAGGATAATTATATCATGTATGTACAGGGCGTTTAAAAAAAACTGCGTTTTCCAAATTTGGGAAACAACCATTAGGGAGTACAAAAAAAATAATTTTATGTCAATATTCTCTATAAAAATATGCATCGAAATTGTTACAGGTGTTTTTTAATATCTCTGAAAATAACGGCGCATTTTAAAGCATAAATATTTCAAAAGATGCGTATGATGCTTTTTTCTGGTAGAATTTTGTGCCTTAAGGTTGGTTTTCAAAAATTTATTCACTTGAAAACAACATCTTAATACGGCCTATACAATTTTCTGCCAATTACACTAAAAATTTCATTTAAAATTTCCTCACTGAAAACAAATATTCAGTTTTTCTTTTTGTATACTTAAGAAACATGACCTTAAAAATTACTCATGTTCGTAAATCCCCACCCCTCATTTATTCCTATAATCCTTTAATTTGATTGACTCATAATTTATTAATAATTTGTAATTAAATGCTTTAATAAAAAATTCAAACTTCAATAACTTTTTTGTCTTTAGAGATTTTTTAGTCAAATAAAAAGGAGTTTTTTTTCTTTTTACTATAACCTACGTTATTAAAGAAGATTCTTTTACTGCATATGCATCACAATCAAGAAATGTGAAAAAATGACAAATTGCAGTTTCTTAAAAATGCTTTTGTGAGAAGCTAAAAAGCATTTCACCTTTAAAACACACTAAGGTACTTTTCTTATACCTTTTTCTAGATTAATATTGAAATTCTACGATTTTTTTATACATAATAGAAGAGTTATTTTAATTTTTCTTGCACAACATTTTTCACATAAAGCATTTTTGGAAACTATGTACCTATCATAGAGGCCTTATTTTTAGAGATAATAAAAAACACCTGTTATAAATTTGATGTACTTTTTTTACAGAGAATAAGGACATATAATCGTTTTTTCTGTATTCCTTCTGGTTGTGTCAGAAAAACGGAAAACGCAGTTTTTTCTGAAACACCGTGTATGTAGCCTTGATTCTCTGAAGTTAGGATTCAGATGCACAAGGAGATTGAATTATATCATTGAAAATCAGTATGGACCTACGGACTTTCTGATAACGAGAATGCTAGGCTTCCTCAAGAGTACCATAAAGGTATATGAGTCATCATTCATTGTTTCTAATAGATAAGACAATTCTAACATGTCTAAATTAACCGTCCGTCTGACCGAACAAAATTATAGAAAAGCTACGGTTTTGATAAACACCTATTTCTTATTTTATTAATTTTTATTTATGTGCAATTGTGCTAAGCAAATATAGAATATTTTGACATAATTTTAATAAATGAGAGTGATCACATATACAAGTTAAATAATCAAAAAGCATGGTAATTCATAAATAAAAGATTTACAAGAGGAGGTTGGAAGAATTTCACAATAAATATTGCAAAAAAAACTGTATAATGTTATTTGGGCCAAAAATCTCAAAATTGTGTAAAACTATTTTCCCCCTCTCAAATTATACCTAGCCATCATCCATTTGTTGTCATATTTAATTTTTAAATGCAGAAATTTAATTTTTAAAAATCTTCAAGAAGTAGTTTGTTAGATGAAATTACAAATTTAAAGTATTGATAATAGATTTATAGAATTAGATGGCCAATCCAAAAACAGAAACTATGCAGTACATTGTCTTGTTCTCCCACCTGTAAAAAAAAACAGTAAGTAATACTTAATCTTATAAGGATTATTAAAATATTTATAAATATTAGTCGATCAAAGATATTCTTGTAAAATTTGGATTTTAAATCCACCAAAAAAAAGTGTCAGGTGAAAATATAAGGAATTTTTTTATGAAAAAAAAATTTGTCTCAACAGTTTAAAAATTGTCTATAAAAATCTTGCGGCTTGCGGAGGTTCGGCAGCTGTATCTTTACAAATCCAAGTTGTACCCCATGAAAGCATCAACTTTTAGCGTTCTTCAAACACATAATTTTAGCAGAAAAATTATGAGAAACAAAGATTTGAAGGAATGTACCTGACCGTGCAGCTGCCATCCGTTGTATTGTCCCAGTAACACGAAGACGCTGTGTGTAAGCCCGCTCCATTTTTCTAAAAACAAAATATATTACTGTGATATAGACAGACTTACATAAGTTAATGATAGAGTAGACTTAATGTTCAATTCAAAATGCAAACAGATTTTTAAGTATTTATTATATTGGATTAAATGCAGTTTTTGAGTAAATAAGATTAGATATATATACTTTATTTAGAAATGGTTAAATATATTAGAATGATTTAAAACTACTGATTGATTAAGCTGGAAAGTTCTGAAGTAGCGGGATGTCTATTTGTGTGTGAAAACACCAAAGTAGCAGGATGACTGTCTGTCTAATTAATACAAAAGTATTAATTAGCTGTATAACTCTGAAGTAGCAGGATGGCTGTCTGTCTAATTAATACAAAGGTATTAATTAGCTGTATAACTCTGAAGTAGCAGGATGGCTGTCTGTCTAATTAATACAAAGGTATTAATTAGCTATATAACTCTGAAGTAGCAGGATGGCTGTCTGTCTAATTAATACAAAGGTATTAATTAGCTATATAACTCTGAAGTAGCAGGATGGCTATCTGTCTAATTAATACAAAGGTATTAATTAGCTATATAACTCTGAAGTAGCAGGATGGCTGTCTGTCTAATTAATACAAAGGTATTAATTAGCTGTTTAACTCTGAAGTAGCAGGATGACTGTCTGTCTAATTATCAGGACACCAAGCAACAGGATGACTGACTGTTTAATTAATACAATGTATTAATTAACTATGCACTTTGAAGGGGTAGAATATTTGCCTATGCAAACTAGCTAAAGTAGTAGGATGTCTGTAAATAGCTGTATTGGTCTTAATAAAGACTCGAACCCAAACCAGATAATGTTCTGTGTTAGGACTCTCAATATCAACTGACTAACTAAATAAATGTTCTCTTAAATGTTCTCTTAAATGTTCTCTTAAATGTGCTCTTAACTTTTACAGAGCAATAAAGAGTAAATGATGTTTCTACTTTTAAGCCAAAACTTAAAACTGAACTATACTACATTTTCCCCCTCCTGACGCCGTCAAGGCTTCACTAATCTGAATCTACATCAGCAGCCATTACCGCATTATCTACAGCAGCAGCTACAGAACCCTCTTCAGCAGGCACTGAAGCCTGAACCTCCAACTCAGCACCAATATCTGGAACGTCTCCCTGAACCACCATCACCTCACTGGCAGCCACCGCCCCACTAGTACTCCCAGCCTGTTGCAGCTGCCAAGGTACAGCAGGTAGATCTTTACTTATTTTGCGCCTGATCTCGCTGAATATATTTGTCAAATGTCTCTGAACTTCTGCCTCTTTCTGTGACATGTCTAAATTAACCCCCTTCACACTGGCCCCATGACTTGTCAAAGCATTTTCCACCTGTTGAACTACTGCTTCCACCTTTAAAATACATGTCACCTCTACTCTCAAATTTTTATTTTTAGAACCCAAATTATCTAACCCAACAGCAGGACGCTTGGCCACACCTCTTCCTGACCCTCCTTCGCCCTCCTCCAGACCACTTTGACCGCTCGGCCACCTGTCCCATGCATCAAGATTCACTTCCAAACCGTTGTTGCCAATATCATCATTATTCTTCAGAAACTTCAGAAACTCATCATTAAATTCATACCTGGGCCGCCCATCCTTATGCTGTCTTCTACTGGGACCAGCCCTATCATCCATTCTGTACACCACCTGCCGCCCATCCTTATGCTGTCTTCTACTGGGACCAGCCTTATCATCCTTTCTGTACACCACCCGCCGCCTGTTGGTCCTACCATCCTCCAACCTCTCTAAAGACCTCTCGTGTTCCTCTTGCAACCGACCAGGAACCAGCCGATGTCTCTCTCTATCATCCATCTTTCCTGATAATTACAATTTCAATATTTTTTATATTTAAGACGACATTTAAAACAGATTACATTATACGAATCATCATATCAATTTTATGTCAGGGATGCCAAGGTACAAATCGAAAGATACCAAGAAAATTTCACACTCCAGCCGCGCCAATCACCACCATGACAAAATGCTGCCAGCTATCAGTCAACCATAATAAATGTACAAACCAATCCTTTCCACTTGATGATATATAGAAGTCAGCTGCAACAATAAAACACTATTCTCCTCCACTTTATGCATTCAGGACAAATTTCAGCTTGGCTGATGTAACCCACAAAAACACATCAGGAATATTTATTATTTTATTCAGGAATAAAATAATACAAATCCATCAAAAAAATCTGAAAATGCCAATTTTTCCTCCTACTCCAATCCTAATGAAAAATGTGGAGAAATCGCCAACCAATTTTGGCCACCATGACTTCAGACGCCATATTTAAAATTAAAAATAATAAACAAGGTGATATTTGCAATTTCTACAGCCCAAAAATTACTGAAATGACACCTATCTTCTTGTGATCTGTTGTGAACCAGCCCAAAAACCGAACAATCAGAATCTCACAGTTCTGCCATTCCACTCTGTCATTAATACAGGTACATTTCAGCATCACATAAAAATGTAAAAGACAATTTCCCAAAACCAGACAAAGTAAAAATGTTTACCTGATTTTGATGGTTTACCACTATAACTCGATATTATGATTTAATTGCTCACAATCTCAGTTCCAACTATCAACTGGACTTAACTTTTATTGTAGATCAACTTTCCAACTTACTAGCTTAATAAGCACATATTTGTTATTAAAATAATTAAACAATAATTTAATGAATCTCCATTATATAAACATATATATAAAACTTTTATTAATCTGCACATGTACCACAGGACCTCCTACTTGAGATTTAACCTCCTCTTTGTATCCCATTTAGCTACTGACCCACTCATTTTAATCGTCACCACTTTTTCAGGCAAAGATAGCAAATGGAAACAACTAATCCAATGGAAAATTGACCTCATCAACACTCGTTCCAGCTTTAGAAACAGGTACTACAGACTCAACCGCCATCATATATTTAAAGGGAGATATTTCATACACAGTCCCTTTAAAACAGAATTCAACATTGACTTGAATGATACATAATATTTTTTTATGTTCAATCCCTTGAAGGAGGGGGTGATTCCCAAAAGGCGCTAATTCATACAAAGCATCCAAAAACTTTTTGACCAAAATAAAAGGCCCACCGTAGAAAGACTGTAACTTCTTGGACACGTCACTCTTAATGCTTCCTTCTGTACTCTGTGTTTGTTTTGAACCTCCAAATATAGTTTGGAATTTGTTAAAATTCTCTTAATTATATCCTCCATATGTTCCAGAAATTCCAAATACGACCAAAAAACGAATAACCTGTCCTCGAGCTCTTGGAGCAGTTAATCACCAATGTTGCCACAGGTAATTTTTTTTTTTTTCCAAATATTTCATGATTTTTGTCTACTCTTAAAGCTGCGTACAAACTTTGGTTCTGTCTTTCCACGAGATTCAAATTTGGATTCTTGAAAGGAACTAAAACGGTGTCCACCCCCAATCCTTTCATTACCCCCTTTTTGTAACTCTGTCAGATCTCAAAGCCCGAAATAAATTATAGGTAGGTACAAAATTCTCCAAAATAAACCATAGGTAGGTACAAAATTCTCCAAAATAAACCATAGGTAGGTACAAAATTCTCCAAAATAAACCATAGATAGGTACAAAATTCTCCAAAATAGCCTTCACTGCTGTCTCAGTCTTAGCATCAACTAGCTGACACGTAAATATATACCTGGAAAATAAGCTAAGCAGATTATGATTAAAACAAACTTAACCGTTTGTAATAATTAGTGAATCCCAAAAATTTCTGTAACTCCTTTCCTGTCTTAGGCTTGCCCCAATCCTTAATCCGTTCCAAATATGAAGGATTCATCTTCAATCTGGCGGCACTAATAATATGCTCCAGATAGTGGCATTCTCTAGTCAGTAAACCACACTTATCCAGATTCCATTCCAGGTTGCCCTGTCTGAGAACCGGAAACAACGTCTGCAAATGTTCTACATGCTCCTCTGGACTAACCGAAAACACAATCAAATCATCCAGGTAACTGATACAGAAACCATACATCCCTAGTGAAATGGATAACACCTTGTCCATCAAAGCACAAAACAAGGATGGCGCGTTGCAAATTTTAATAATCTTCGGTTTCAATTCTGGATTTTCCCTAATCATCTGATTTTCCTCTAACTTCAATTGTTGAATAATAAACTGTACTCGCTCATGCATTTTCTGTCCTGACAACTTTTCTGGTTTCTTTAACACATTTTTTGTTTTCTTACAGGTGGAATCCAGATTGTCCATGACAAAACAGTGCCCCATCTTCACATTTTTAAGCAAGGTAATAGGTTTTATCGACGCATTAACTACGTTAACTCCTCCTTTATCCCTGACAGAGTAGGTTCAGCCACTACCTGTTATTGTAAACAAGAATTAATAGGAACAGATTCCCCATGAAATTCAAATTTATCCACTTTCAAACAAATATTAATTTTATTTTTCTTCAGGAAATCAGAACTGAGATTCACCAACTTGCCTGTTACCTCAGGTACATAAAATATTTCTGTAAACACAGCTTGGTTCCCACAAATCTAACTTTTAACTCAACATATCCAATAATATTAACTTTCTTTTAATCTACCGAATAGGCTGATAACTTAGCAGGACAGAAACCAATTTCATGTTTATCAAAAACTTCTCTAGATATTAAAGAATTAAAATTATTTCCTGTATCAACAATTCCTAATTCCTCCACTGTAATATCAGCTCCTGGTACAAAAACTCTAAATCCGCGCAAATAGGCATTTTTCTTTCTTTATCTTCAAGACTTCACGATCCCTTTAAAGCCCTAGTAACTTCTGCCACCGTTCTGTCGGATTAAAATTTCAATGTCGTGTTATAAATAATTAATGTATATATTTAATTAATTAACTTCAAATTTCAGATACAAAGCCATCAATCTACAACACAGCAGCCAGCCCTCCGCCATCCACCAGCCGCCATCATACTGATCAACATATTATGTCATGCACAGCCTGCAGAACACCAGCCCCTCGTGACTAGACACCAAACTCCTTGCAACACAAGTAAGTACCCCTCAAAGGTTTAATATTCATTAAAACTTTATTTAGATACCTACCAAATTTTATACTTAATTGTACTAAATGTATTATATAATATATTGTTCCCATTAACAGTTACTAGCACCTCCACACATTGACTAAAAAAAAACAAAAACAGAAACTTCTTCACAACATTGAAAGCCATTATCCGAATACAAAACAGCAAAAATTTTCAAATTTTACATAGCTTAAAAACTCAATTACACTAATATAACCTAGATATAATATATGTGAACAAAGAAACAATATATAAAATAAGGTTTATACATCGAATCAATCATCACACTACTACATAGGATATTATTGATAATTGAACCTAGCCATTTCAGCAATCATAGCCTCGTATTGTTTTTCATCTCTGCTTTTTTCAGAATCCACAGCCGGCCCCCTCTGATTGACTGATTTCTTCAGAAACTGCTCAGGTATCACCCGATTATTAGACACTCCAGGCCCCTCTCCCTTTTCATTATTGACCGGAAAGAACTTAGCCTTGGTCTTACCTATGCGAGAATCAGGGGCAGGCGGCTTACCATCCCTCTTCTGCCAACAATCAGCCACTATATGTCCTTCTTTCCCGCAATACCAACAAATCATATTCTTAGCCTTCGAATTCAAAGCCCCAATCACATTCTCAACTTGATCCCAAGGGATATCATCCTTTCCCTCAATCCAAGCATTATTATCGCCAGTCCCAGTTCTGTCAGCCAAATTGGATACATGCACCTCACTAATCACAGGCCTAGATTTCACCTCCCTAGATTCTTCCAATTTCAACCCTTCCATAGCCTGGGAATAACATGACGTCACATTTTCAGGTGAAATGTGTCCAGAACGAGCCCAGCTGATGTAATGTTGACCTCTACGAATCAAATAAGTCAAGAATGAGCTATAATCCTCCAGGTAATGCATAGATTCAACAAAGTTGGCCATATCTCTAGCTAAATCTGTAAACATTAAATTCTTCGCCACATTGTTATAAAAATCACGCCAAGATTGTTTAGAAATATGACCAGGATGCATAAGTCTAAACAACCGTAATTTCTCATTAAAGAACACATCCACATTCTGACCACTCTTTTGTTTCAGGGCGTAGAAGAATTCAGTAGCTGATTCTGTATCTGCAAACGGTATCACCAACCTCCTTATCAACAGGTAATAACCTAAAGCACTCAGGGAGGCATTAGCCTCCGGAGTAATAAGCCTCCCCATTTTCTTTCCCTTGCACTCAAAAATCCTATTGTACAACACATCCTTGAAAAGCATGGGATCCTCCAATTTTGCGAACCGAGCAACCCTCCACAAGGACAAAAAATAATCCTCAAAATCAATATTTCCATCCCAAAATGGAGCGTCCCGCACAAAATCACTGTCCCACTTGACACCCCTTACCAGACAAAACTCCTTAAACTGTCCCTCTACAGTCTGCTGACTGACACTGCCACCAGCCACCTTTTTGTAAGCCTTAAGCACTTCAGCCCTTTCCTCGATTAAAGGAAATATATCCAATAACTGATTCTCATACTCGGTCAAACAACTCTCACGTACATTCATCCAATTACCATTACCAGCTGGACCCAAAAAATCTATCTGCGATAACTTCAAATGTCCAGGAGCACTCTCTACCCTCTTAGCCTCGAAACTAGTAGAATCCAATTTAGCCTCCACACTCAATCGATTAATAAAAGATGCATTAAATGAATCATCCCCCATCGATTTAGCTGTAGCCACACTAGCCCCCAAACTTGTCTCATACAAGAATCCACCAATGTCGCCATCTGGTGGCAATTGAGCCACCTTTTTCTTGATAGTAGCCAAATCAACATCATAACCTAATTTCTTATGCTCATCTGAACTTTTGAACTCTTTCACCTTATTCTCCAGCCGTTTATTCGCCGCGGTTAACCGATCCACTCGGCTCTTAACAGACGTATGCTCTTTTATCATTGCCCTAACATATTTCTTTATACTTTCAGGCACAGCATCATTCTCCACAGCACCCAGAGCCGACTCCACTTCTGCATTAGCACCTGCACCAACATCCTCAGCCACAGCATCATCCTCCTCCCAATTTTCGGGAGTTCCATCATCATCCTGACTGTCAGTCTCCCTAGGACGCTTAGGCGGCCGTCCACGCTTGCCTTCATTTTTACCCCGCTCTCCTTTTTCTCCATCAGCCATATCCGAGCACTAGAACTAGATTCGCCGTGAAATTTAGATAAGAAGAGTTAAAGAATGAAATTCCACAGAAACCTAAAATATAAATCAAGTTAGAAATATAAAAAAAAAAATAAAACAAAACTGTGAAAAATCCGAGATAAAAAAAATCTCAAAAAGTGATTGAATTCAAATTAAACACCACTTCCCCCACCCTTAACTCAGCAGCAGGTCCAAATAACACGTAGCACAATAAGACTGCGCCAAATGTGATATAGACAGACTTACATAAGTTAATGATAGAGTAGACTTAATGTTCAATTCAAAATGCAAACAGATTTTTAAGTATTTATTATATTGGATTAAATGCAGTTTTTGAGTAAATAAGATTAGATATATATACTTTATTTAGAAATGGTTAAATATATTAGAATGATTTAAAACTACTGATTGATTAAGCTGGAAAGTTCTGAAGTAGCGGGATGTCTATTTGTGTGTGAAAACACCAAAGTAGCAGGATGACTGTCTGTCTAATTAATACAAAAGTATTAATTAGCTGTATAACTCTGAAGTAGCAGGATGGCTGTCTGTCTAATTAATACAAAGGTATTAATTAGCTGTATAACTCTGAAGTAGCAGGATGGCTGTCTGTCTAATTAATACAAAGGTATTAATTAGCTATATAACTCTGAAGTAGCAGGATGGCTGTCTGTCTAATTAATACAAAGGTATTAATTAGCTATATAACTCTGAAGTAGCAGGATGGCTATCTGTCTAATTAATACAAAGGTATTAATTAGCTATATAACTCTGAAGTAGCAGGATGGCTGTCTGTCTAATTAATACAAAGGTATTAATTAGCTGTTTAACTCTGAAGTAGCAGGATGACTGTCTGTCTAATTATCAGGACACCAAGCAACAGGATGACTGACTGTTTAATTAATACAATGTATTAATTAACTATGCACTTTGAAGGGGTAGAATATTTGCCTATGCAAACTAGCTAAAGTAGTAGGATGTCTGTAAATAGCTGTATTGGTCTTAATAAAGACTCGAACCCAAACCAGATAATGTTCTGTGTTAGGACTCTCAATATCAACTGACTAACTAAATAAATGTTCTCTTAAATGTTCTCTTAAATGTGCTCTTAACTTTTACAGAGCAATAAAGAGTAAATGATGTTTCTACTTTTAAGCCAAAACTTAAAACTGAACTATACTACATTACTAATAATAGTACTATTTTCTAAAAACTTTACCTATAAGACCCTGAAAGAAAGCCTTTTGGGAATAGTCAGTTTCGTGACATCGCCTCTTAAGGGGCGTTTCGTCGTATTTTTACAGTAGCTTTTCTCCTATTTCTAGCCTATTTCGGTGACTCTAAGCTTGCGGGGCAATGATAAACATTTACCTAACCTAAAATAATCTATCAAAAGCTAAGGTGAAGATACGACAAAACACCGCCCTTAAGAAATATATTAACAATGATTTAAAACAAAAATTACCCCTTTTGTAGATTAAAATTATTGGTTGAATAAAAAGTTTTGAGTTAAGTCTCAACAAAATTTCTAAGTTTAAAATTTCCAGATACCTAACTGTTAAAAGAAGATTAATTAATTTGAAAGATTAAGATACAATACCTGCATTATAACACAAGAAACAATATATTTGAAGGGCTTCTGAAGTTTCGTTAAACTTGCTGAAATAAGAACAATAAATTTAAAGGATATTTAAAATAGTTTATATAATAACTAGTGACTACTACCCTAGTAGAGGCCTCTAGGGGACTTTTTTTTCTAGGGGCGATTTCTCTTTAGAAGTTATAGTTATAAACCTTCCCAGGACGTATGAGAAGCTACATTGTAAAGGAGAACCATATCGGTCCTGCGTTTAGCCCTGATATCAGCAAGATAACTGAGAAAGCTCCGCAGAAAAATCTCCTAATTTTAAAAATAACAAGGATGAAACATACCTAAGCAAGATTCTACAACTCCATTTGTCCACTGACTAACTTTTGAATGCTGAAAATAAAACATCAGAAATATTATTGGGCAATAAGAATTGTTATTTGGTATTTATTCTTTGTTTCTTCTATAAAAAAAGCCAAGAAAAAGACAATTAAACATTACTAAACTTTAAAAAAAATCCTACTCTACTTTTTCTTCTTTTGACAGGATTTTGCAGATCATTTGTAATTATCCCTATACATCAGAACCTTTAAATCCAATTTAAATGTAATGTAAATATCTTACCGTATAACTATTACCGCCGATTGTAGATTCGATAGCTTCTTTAATTACATTGGAAACCTAAAAGAATTAAAATTTAAAAAAAAACAGAGTACAGAAAGAAATAATATATATTTAAGTAACATAAACTAGTAAACAACATAAAAGTGGATTATTGGGGCAGGTACAAGACAATGTATGATTGATGTAAAAACATCCCCAAGATTTAAGAAAAAAAATTGGTTGAAAAGTTTAGACACTGAAAGTTTAAGCCAATCAATCAAAATCAAGTATCCAAAGTTTTTAGCCAGCGAATAAGGCGTGAATGTACCATAAAAAAACCAGTCAAATGTCCCGTAAGTTAGATAAATATAGCTAATTGATTTTAAATATCTATCATCAAATATCTTTTTGTCTGAATGTAACTTTAGCCAAACAATCAAAATCAAGTATCCAAAGTTTTTATCCAGCGAATAAGGCGTGAATGTACCATAAAAAAAACAGTCAAATGTCCCGTAAGTTAGATAAATATGGCCAATTGATTTTAAATATCTATCATCAAATATCTTTTTGTCTGAATTTAACTTTAGCAACTGTTTGGGTTCCATTAATTCTCTAACTATATTTGCCATTTCGACTGCTGGTATGTCAGATGCCCGACACAATAGTTAAGGTAGGTGGTATGCCTTGGCTCAAAACAGGCGCAACTCTTTACCATGCAAAGTTAGAACCTCCAGACAGAGTTCATGCAATTAGGATTTATCAAAGACACATCAAAATAATGTTTTAGGTTAGGATCCCTTTATTAAAGTAAATAGTAAATGCTAAAGTCGCAGTAGGCTAAAAAATATTTTGATGGTCATCATATAATTATTGATTACCTCATCAACAACAAACTGTGTCTCTTCTGTGGGCTGATCAACCATGGTGGAGCTAGTTCGAGTCTCTGAAAAAATAATTTCAAACTTTAAATTTTCAGTCGACCAGAATCAAAAAGACCAAATTCAATTTATGACAAATATACATTGGGTTTCTTAGTAACACAAAATTGAGTTAAACTAGTTGCATAATTGACTTATTTTAGGCAATATAAAATATAAATGCTTAAAATATAAGAAGGGGGTGAGAAATTTTGACACATTTGAGTAAACGGTGGTTATAGGCTTTATCTTTGGACTGAGAGAAAAAGTTATTAAAGACAAAATCATAATATATTAAAAGATTTAAAATTGTTTGGATCGGCCTCCAGGTTCAGGAGCTGTAGGACTCCAGGTGGTCTCTGGACAAGTAAAACTCAATTTTTTTTTGAAGAGTTAGAGGTCAACTTATTAAACAAAATATGTATCTTTTTAATATTATTTACATATTTGAATAAAAAAGATGCATGTGATTATGGAGGTCCATCCATAAAATCTGAAAATTTTGGAAAATTTATCATCTAAGAATGATTTTATCCCTAATAACCTATCCTCTCAGTCCAAAGATAAATAAGCCTATAATCACCGTTTACGCAAATGTGTTTAAACTTCCCCTCCTCCTTATTAATAAGTTTTGATTTTATCAACAAAAAAAAGTAATGATAGGTATAAACTTAGTACATCTAATTTTTTCACAGCAAAAATAAGCGTAACTGTTAATTTTCAGGTTTTGTTTTTCACAAAATAATTTTAGAATCACATGTTTGTAAGTAGAATAAGTAACATCAAGGATTAGTTACATATTAATATAGAGGTAGAAAATAAAACAATAATAAAAAGTATTCTGTAACATAAATAATAGAAAAGTTAAGACAAATTTCTTGGTATTATTAAGTGAAGATTAATGTAGTAGATTTTTTATTAGGTAGATTTATAGTACTTTTCTTTAACATTGTTTTCAAATTAATAATATTTATGACAAGGTTTTAAGGTTAAAGAATGAATAACAAGTAGCGAAATAGCTCAATAGATATTAATAAAATTCGTCTTCACTATCCGAAGCATTTTTGCCGTTAGTAGCTTTTACAGTTCTTCCGCTAACATTATTGTCTGATGTCTCCGTTCTTTTCCGTTTTAATTTCCCGGTAACACCGCCGTTAACGGTTGGTTTACTCGTTTCTTTGTTTTGTTCTTGTTCTAATGCTTGCTTTCTTTTCTCTCTATTTTCCTAATTCATTTTCAAAGTTTTTCTTTCCATAATACAAAGATGTAGGATGTCTGTCTGTCTGTACGTCTGTCTGAAGCTTAAGATCTCAGTAACCACTGAACCGATTGGGCTCTACTCTTCAGAGAAAATCCCTACTGGTCCTGTAACGGTTTTAAGCTATTTTATTGGGGGATGGTAAACCCCCAACCCCCCAAAAAATGAAAAATAATAAAATTAAAAAAAAATTTCCCCCTTCCCTCAAATTTTTTTAACGTTTTTTTTAAAAATCTAAATAACACAAAAGTAGGTTTATCCAACCTCTTGGAGCAAAGCCCCTAGAGGCTAGGGGCAAATCCGCAATTACCTAAAATAGTACTAGTACTAAGTAATCAGTTTAGAGGCCATACTGAAAAAAAACATTGAAAGACTTGTAAAGTCAGTTTTTAGGTAGATTTATGAAAATAGTGATAGAAAACTGCTATAAAATGGAAAGATTTGGGTAATAATGATTTATAATTGAAGCATTGAGATTAAAGCAGTGTTGTGGATCCGTTTGATTTTGTTGTTGCTCCGGCTACTACCTAAACTCAAGAAAACCTCTATAAAATTTTTGTTTGCAATTCTATTTTTATCTTTTGAAGGTTTTAAACTGTTTTTAACCTATTTTTAAAGCGTATATAAAAAATATACTATGACACCAGTAGAATGAGACTGCAGAGCCTAAATTTGAATTAAGTCCCCAATAAACTTTTTTCGGGGGATTTAAATATTAATTTTTACTGTTGCCGTGATCATTTTGACCGAAGCAAAAGGTCTTTTTTTATTTGAGTAAAATTCGTAGCTTTTAGTGTTTTGCTTCATAAATATTGTATTCTGGTATAGAGTAAAATTAGGCCTCATGATTTTACTATAAAAATTCACTAAAAAGTTAATTCTTTATAATATATCAACGAATTAACATTAACATGTTTGTGTTCTCTCACTTATTTTAAAAACATAAAAAATGGCTGTAGTGTAAAGGGTTAAATGACAGCAAATGTTTATGCAATACAACAAATTTATTTTTGTCACATATACAAATGTGTTATAAAATAATATTATTCAAACTTATCTTTTAAAATAATTTTAAAAAGTATGTATCTTTTATGTGTATGGTTTTCATTCTTTTCATTTTAATTAAATGAAAAAATATTTAACTACATTGGAAATAAGTCACTTTGTGAAAACACTCTTTTTTTGAATTGTAAAGAATTATATAAAACAAGACTTCTTATTGGTTAGATTTCAGAAGTATTTGTTTTATTGTAAATGTTAGATTTTTCAATGAAATTAATTGTTTTGGAAAAAAAAATTATTTCCAATGAACAGAGTAATGTTTTTTTATTGTATCAATATAAAGTGAATTCTATAAAAATGTTCTGTAAGCCACAATATTACCCAAAGTAAAAAAAGAGCCTTTGCTTCGGTCAAAATGATTACAGCAACACTAAAAATTAATTTTTAAATCCCCCCAAAAAAGTTTATTGGGGACTTAATTCAAATTTGGGCTCTGCAGTCTGATTCTATAGGTGTCCTAGTATATTTTTGACCCCCCATTCAAAAATAGGTTAAAAACAGTTTAAAGACTCAATTTTTAAGAAAAATGAACTTGAAACACTTAAAAGGGTTTCCAAATTACCTATAAAGTTTAATCATGGTATACAAAAATCTTTTTCTCCTCAGATATTGTTATAGTTACCCCCGGAGCCAGAGCCACTCTGAAAATAACGCCTCCGGCTCCAGCAAAATATAGCGGTTCCAGCTCCACAACACTGCATTAAAGATGTAATTTTTTTTATAAAATGACATAAAACTTTTATCCTGTCTTTCCTTTATTCTGGCTGCCCTGTTTCTTAGCGGTGGTCCCTTTTGTGTCAGGTTTCTAAGATACATTCATACATTTCATTTTTTTTTGTTGCAAGAATTAGGAGACATCTTTTGTTATAAATAATGTACAATTCCATCAAATCAAATCAAATACAAATGGCGAAATATCACTACACATTTTATATTTCAGCTTAAAAAAGGAAATGTACCTACAAAACAAAATTAAGGGGGGGGGAGGGCTATTTTTTCTTTGGGCGATTTCTCTTGTAAGGGTGGTGGCACCCACCGATAAAATAGTTTTAAACCTTATCTGTACCTATGAAAAGCTACATTGTAAAGAATATCATTAATATTATGAAAAAATGCACATACTACGGTATTAGTCACCGTTATGAATAACGTTCTTCGCAGAGAAGCTTGGGATAAGCATAGTACTGATACAATTTTGAACTAACCTAACAACCTTCCTTTTAAAGTTTTAACACAACCGAGGGGAAGTTGAGTGATTGTATTAACACTGAGAAATTCGAGTCTACGTAGTAAATAATAAAATGCATGTATTCCTCGGGTCATCCGGTTCTAGCTCCACAATATCCGGATCCCAGAAGTTTGGCGGGGTCAACGGGGGAGGTTTGTACTTGTTCTGCTCTTCCCTGACACGCTCACGCTGGGCCAACAGCTCCATAGTGTCGTCCATGGGATCGATGATCTTCTTTTCTAAACAAGGACAACCAGGTTAATAAGCGGAGTAACAACATGAAATAATAGTAGCTAATTAAAGTAGTTGACCAGTTCCATTTTAATTTTAGACAGAAAAAAATGGGAAGTTACTTGTAGCCTCCCAAAAATAACTGCAAACCTTCACTGTACCTGTAAGAAGCTTCTCTCTAAAAGAGAACAAAATCGGTCATCTGGTTAGCGAGCACTTAGGTTACAGACAGACAAGACATGTTACTTTTATTATAAGGATAGGACAAAGGACAAATACTAGGGATGGCGGATTCAGGATTCTTAATTGGTAGGCTAAAATTACAAATACAAATAACAGTTTTTTTTCAGACAAAACTTATTTAAAATGTGGCTGACATATACCTAAAAAGTATTTTATTGTTTCTTCTTAACTACAGGTATAATGGTAGCTAGCATCCAAAGTTGCGTTTTTTTGTAAGTATTTATTTTCATTTCACAGCTTTTTATGCTTCATTTATTTTTCTTAAAAAGCCTTTTAAAATACTGCTAGAATCCGGAATCCGCTAAAATTAAAAATCCGGAATCCGCAAGGAATCCGCCACTTTTTTGACGGATTCTTTTAAGAATCCGGAATCCGAATCCGGCCCAAAAATTTGACGGATTGCCGTCACTAACAAATACAGATAAAAATAATCTTGATAAATATAACCTACAATTCCCTTATTAATTCAGAGCTACTAAAGACAAACAAACAGAATGAAAAAAGAGGGGGGGGGGAGGGTTCTGACACTTTTGCGTAAACAGTGATTATAGGCTTTGTCTTAGGAGTGAAAAGATATGTTATTTGGCAAAAAAACGTTTCCTTTTGGGATGTAGTTTCCCTATATTTAATTTTTTGATATTAGGCTTCCAGGTTCAGGTGCTGCAGCAGGCCTCCAGATCCAGTTTGTGTCCGGACGGGTAAAAATAAAAAAAAGAGTTAGGTGTCAACTTATAAAACAAAATAACCTTCTTTTCGAAAGTTATTTACATATTTTAAGATAAAAGATACATATTTTGTTGACCTCTAACGCTTAACTTTTTTTTGTCAAATAACCTATCCTCTTACTCCTAAGACAAAGCCTATAATCACTATTTACGCAAGTCAGAACTTCTCTCCCCCCCCCCCCCCACCCTTAGTTCATAGTCGCATTTATTTTTCATCGCATGATACCTGGTGATGGCGCAGGTTTCTGTCCAGATTTATCTCCAGCTGTAAATTCCTGCTTGGAAATCTGGATGGCTCGCTCCAGGTCACTCATGGTACGCTTTATACCTGACCCATCCTAAACATAATTAAATATATTTTAGCCTCATAAATAAAGTAAAGATAGGCCAATGAAAAATCAATTCAAATTCCTTTTTCGTTACGAAGTTGTTCTATAATTTACTTTGTCTGTATGTCAGCTAATCTGTCAGCCAGTCCGTAACTTTATCGTGGAAAATATGATTTTCTTGGCTGCTATTGAAGACATACAGCTGAAATTTTTAAAAAACATATGCACTTTTAGTCTATACTTTTTTTTTGTCCGTATATCTGTCGGTCATGCTTCAAAACACTTAAACCTTTTTTTATTTATAAGGTTTCGTGATATTCTTTAAGTTTTTATATATTATCTCTACTTCTTTTTCAACCGAAAATCCTTGTTTGTCAGGTATAAGAATAATTTAAATCATTCTTAATGCTCTTGAAAAACCATAGAGAAAAAAATAAAAGAGAGGAATCGAAGCAACTAGAAGACGAAAATAGGCAGTGGGCCTAGAGGCCTACTTAGCGCTGTTGCCGCGCTAAAATTCATTGCTATTCCACTACTTTTCAAATAGGAGGTTTAGAAATTATTTTAAAAAATATTTTTTTACTTTTTACTATTTCCATATTTAGGGCAAGAATATTAGATTAGATATTTTCGTTTTAATGTTTTAATTAAAAATTACATACCTAGAATTTTATTTTTATTTAAAAAATTTGTTCATGAAAGATGAATCCTTCTATTTCTAAAAAGGGGGAAATATTTTTCATAATGAACATTCAGCTGATTCTAACCGCCCACGGCTGTTTGCTAAATATCGCTTTTCTTTTTATTCACATTATTATTTATGATTGACTTACAAAAAGCCCTGGGCGGTTTTTGATTTTCGTCTGCTTCTAAATTTAGGGATGGGGAAGTAGTATTTTACCTTATGTGAAAAACTAACAAAAACAAATAACTCAAAGGCTTCTCAGTTAAATTATCGGTGCTTTCCCTCAAAGTGCCTGTCGATCACTGAAACCCCACCCACCCTCTTATTTTTGGAATAGATAAAAAAAGGGGGGTTTAATTACCTTATGCCTAACTCCTGCGGAGGCGCTAACTAGTCTAGTACCCAATATAAACTAAGCTAACTAGCCCAAAATTGAATATGCCTCAACCCCTTATTTTTAATTTATCAAAAAAATAAGGTGGGGTGGGGGAGGGGGATGCGCTCAACAAGCACTTGAGGGAAACCTCCTAAATACCTGCGGATTTTTATAGAACATATCCAGTGTGCTCTGTTTCACACTTTTCATCTTTTTCTTTTGAGATTCTGTTATGGGCTCCACGGTCATACCCCATCGGTTTTCTGCCTACAAAACAGTATTTTTTTCATGTCAGTTTGATAAAGCTTTGGATTGAGATGGACTAAGAGCTTTTTAAACGTATATTAAAACTAAAGGTTTAAAATTTATTTGTAGAAAAGCTACTTTTTACTACCCAACCCCCTCTAGACATCGGGGGCGCACCTACTTGTATATTCTACAATATAAAGTAGTAGGTAAGGTTTTTTTTATCTTAACCAAAGATCTTGAAAATTGCTGAACCTAAAGGGTTGTTCTCTTGGAATGGTTTTAGGCTAATTTCACCCCTCCCCCCCCCCCCAAATCTTCACCTAGCAACTAGTACATATACTAACAGCTACGCCCCTAGGGCCTACACACTGACAGACAAACTGTGACCTTTATATTATATAATGATTTACAAAGTAGAATAGATGTTTTGTTGAGCTTACCTCCTTCTTAGTTTTTGGTTTGCTTTTGGGCTTAACATTTTCCTTCTCTGAGGGAGTGTTTTCTACAATATTAGGCTTTGGTATCTCATCAAGAATATCCCTAAAACAGTTATTTTCATCTTATTAAAAGCGAAGCTTTTCTATAATTAGGGTCGGTCCGTCCGTAAGTCCGTCCGTAACGGATAGCTTTTTTCGTTAATTTAGGCACATTAGAATTGTCCTATTGATTTCAAACTTTGCATGGTGATTCCTGTAGTAGTTAGGTAAGATTTAGAAAGCGTAGCAACTCTATAATCATTACCAGAATGTCCGTGCGTCCATTTTAAACATGTTGATTTTTTACTTTTTTAACAACAAATTTTTATGTGATCTAATAATCCGATTGATCTGATTTTTGGTAAACTGATTCCTGGGACAACAAAGTACAATATTTGTGCGAAGCAACTCTATAATCAAGTCCTAAAAATGTAATTATGTCCATAAACATTATTCTGTATCAATCAGTTTTTCAACATTTTTACTTACAATTTTGCTTCGACTCTTATACATTAATATTCTGATTATTCAGTTCTGACATTATACAAGTTTAAATGTCCGTTTGTCCTACCGTTTCAGTGCTTCGCTTTTATGGATGTTGTCAACCTTGTTAAGAAATAAAAGAGAGCATGCACTTAATATCATAGCTTTAAACCCGCGATCATGACGCATTCGCAATTCGTCATCGGATAGGTTCGAAACTAAGGCCGACACAGCGTCAAAACTAAAAAATGGTTCCTACTGCTGCTATGTCAGGTGCGTGACATAAAATAGTAAGAGCAGGGACAATGCCTTGGCCCATAAACAGGCGCAACTCATTACCATGCATGCACAGGTAGGACTTCTCAGACAAAAGTCGTGCAATCAAAGTGTTGGTTGTATGATGGATGTGACTTAGCCTAATATCCTTGGGTGTTAGAGTATCACATCTCATTACACGCGGATGATGCTCTGGATTCTCTATATGATCTTTTAATATCGAAGGAGAATCCACCCTTACAAGGTGTGTGGTAAGGTAAAATTATAGATTTAATCCTTTAAACCCCTTTCACCTTTGATTGATTTTAAACTAATGTACAATTTATGCAAAGCTATTGTAGCATTTCCCACAGACTGACTGAATATAAAGAATACAGTCTCTTGTGTAGTTTTTCTCCGAAAACCTACGACGCTAAACAGTTTTATCCCCCCCTTTAAGAGATAAAATTCTGCATTACTTTGTGCTAAAGTTTATAATTTTTCTTTTCATCCAAAATAGTATAATTTTGTTATTGTTACCTATCACTTTACTACTTGAACGATGTTAGTATCGAAGCTACTCAATAATACTTGTATTCCATACGTCTGTCCGCATGCCACTCCGTCAAAAAGTAATAGTACTTAAGCTTACAAGGTTTCGTGATGTTTGAAGTAACTTTATTTACATTTAAAAAAATTAAACTATGTAATTTTGCTTAAAGAGATAGTTGCATGAAGTGCATTCAACAAGTTTGGTTGCAAGCATAATTTACAATAATACCATGCAAAATGTATATAATTTTGTATTACAATAAATAGCATTCAATTAGGCACTACCAATATAGCCATCCTGCTGTTTTTGTGTAAACAGGACAGCCATTTATGTTGCATTTATCTAAAAAATATGATTTTCAAGGCTTGATATTCTTAAAACTACCTAGTAGAAAATCAAAATTCTTTCAAAAGTATGTCCTATAGATGTAGTTTAAACTATGAAACAGAAAAAAATATAGGTACAGTTCACTATATTCAAGTTTAAATACACACTACCCCTTTACCAACTATGAACTTCATTTTTACTAGGTACCTATTTTTTCCCTATTCAAGCCATTGAACATGATTGAACTTGCTATAAACAAAAACTACCCACCTAGGAATAGGAATTCTATTGACTTGTAACAAATTAGGACTCTCGTCAACACAGATGGTATCCGCCAGACCTGTTAACAAAAACAATCCTGATATAAAAGTAACAGAATGTTTGTAAATTGTCTGTGTGTCTGTCTGCACCAAAGGATCTTGCTGACCGCTTAATCGATATGATTATCTCTAGGTCTAGACGTAACCGTTAGTGTATTGTACATACTTCTCCATTTCCCAATGATGATCCAACAAAATCATCCTCTTTACAGATGAAAGTTAATGTTTCAATAATTTTGACAGAACTTCGCTAGTTCTACTTAACCAAAGTTATTTAAGTCAACGAATTTGAAAACATGTATATAAAATTTTGGGCACAAGAATAATTTAAAGCCCAATGTTCCCTCACTCCCAATTCTAAGATGAATGCAACTCAGGCAAATATGTATTTTTCATACATTTGGTGTTAATACCTAAACTTTGAATTTAATCAATTGTGTAAGCAGTAGAAAAATCACAACTACTAAGAAGTTATACTTTGAGTAGGTACCTTATTAAAGATTAGATTCTACTGAAGGAAAATAAAACAATTTTTAAACTTTCTGAATGATTTCTATTACTATTTTTACCTGTTCCATCACTTGTTCTTGTCCGAAAATCTTGGTCTAAATTCTGCCATGTTTTCCTAAATTAGTATATATTAAAAAATATAATCAATTAAAACTTAATTTCTTGTGTAATACCAAGATGCCAGAATAAGAGGAATATATTATGGTTTGAAATATGGATTCTTCGGGATTTTATAAACACCCAACCCTTGTCTACTTATGATACATAAATAAATGAAAGTGTTAATCTATTTTTATCCGTTAAAATCTCGCTGATTACTGAACCGATTGAGTTTTACATTTAGGAGAAGATTCGCATGATACAGGTCCAGCGATGAGTTAAGATCATTTTTATGCCCACTCCATTCTCCTTTCATTACAGAACCGCTTGTTGCTATGGACGCAGCCACTAATTTTACATAATTTCTTACCTATCAACTTTCTGTTGTTCTTTGGGAGTGACTGTTCCAACATTTGACACATTTGTAACACTAACCATGAAAAATAGTTATTCTTACTATTTTTTTGGATATTTCTTAACAGATAAATTTCTTTTAAAACTCTATACCTACATGTTGAATTTCTGTGTAATGATATTCAGAGATATAAAGGGTTAAGACAATGGCCGATAAATTGATGTACATCCTTAACCATGAAGTAACCCCTTCTGTAGATTACAATGAGTGGTTAAAACGTTCGGACGCTGAGCTCAATAAAAATTCAATAAAAGTCCCCAAAGTGTTATGCGAACCAAGAAGAAAACGTTATTATAAAACTTTGCGACTAGTATAATAAGCAGCCTAATGTCCCCTCCATCCAGGGAGTAAGGGAGGGGACAATGGATCGAATATTCAATTTTTATGAGTCTCAGACTTTGGGTACTGGCTTAAAGGGAATGTACAAGAATTTAGCATTTTCTGACTGACTTTGGGTTCTTGCGCAACAAATGCCGCAACTCGTGTGTTAGTTTTGAATATTGCAGACAAGTATCAATAAACTTAATTTGTTATGATGTGGCTGGTTTTAACAAGTTTTTTCTCTCCAGAAAATATAATTTCATAGATAAAAACTTTATTGTGATATTTGTTTAATATCCATTCTAGGAACCCAATTAAATTTTAGGTTATGGGGCTATAGGTTGAATGGGTTCCAGGGAGATTTTTATAGTTATTAACTACAGAATGATTATGTCAGTCTGATGTGCTGGTAATCTAATTTTCAAATGAATGCTTTTTTTCTTGGAACTCTTTCCTTATTTTATAGTTTTCTGTATTGTATTAACTCTCCCTTTATAATTTCTTTCATTTTTTCTGGATTAATCTGGATCATAGTCTTTCAGCGGTAACTCTTAAATTGAATTAATTGCCCATTGTCCCCTCCCTTACTCCCTGCCTCTATCCCTGCAAGACATTACATTATGAATTCCTTTAAGCCTTAAAGACAACAAAACGACATTCAAAGTCAGGTATGTCGCGGTATTTGCCGAGATTCGAACCCTTATTAAAACTATTTAATTCCTGCTATTATTGCTTTTTCTAGTCTGCCTCTTAGTATCTCCCGCATTTAGATTATCTTTATCAAGCTCAACTACTCCTTCAGCCACACTTCTCTTAGTACTGTTTCTTTTTCCACTAATTTTCTTTAACCTAAAAACAGAAATAATTTGAGTTGCTTTCACTCACTCATAATGAATATACTTCTTGCAGTTCTACTAAAGATAAACAAAAAATAATACCAATAAAAAAAAACAAGTTAATTTTTAAATTTTAATGTTTTTTGTTCTTTAAAACAGGAGTAGAACTCTAAAATTTGATTAGTTAGTCCTTGGCCAGCTAAACTGGTATTGCTTTTATGATTTTTATTTTACTATTCGTCGAAAATTGTCTCTAATACGATACATGCTTTTTTAGTATGGCTTGGAACCAGTTCTAATCTAGCGGAAATTAATCGGTTCGAAGCATTACTAGAAATATTATTACCTTTCAGGATTTCCAGATCCAAATTTAGATCTATAGAAGACAGGAGAAGCCCGGTCATCTTCCAAAATTTCTGGTTCTCCACTACTTGATTCTATCAACTAAAATTATGACAGTTTTAATCATCCAACAAACAATTAACATTTTCATGGCAACACAACCTTTATCTTGAACTTCTAAATGTAAATAGTAAATATTCAAAAACCCAATTGAAAGTCGCCAAAGGTCCTCACCCTATGGGTAGTGTTACATATAGCCCGTGCCCTCTCTACTCTTTTACTTAAATGTAAGACCTGTGAAGCTGCTATCTCTTCTATTTCTTCCTCCTTGTCATTTTTCTCCCAAAGTCTAAACTTCCGCCCATCTGGTTTTACTTCTTCCTGTTGAACAAGTATTGCAATTAATACTCAACAACATTAAAAGAAAACTGAAGTATTACCATTCAGTATTCATAGTCACTTTTTCTTAATTTATTCTTACCAGAACTTTTAGGTCACTTGGGAAAAAAAAGTTTTAAATGAAAAGAAACTTTTAAGGGTGTAGTAGGTACTGGTACTCTTACCTAAAATAGTTAAAAACCTTTCCTGGACCTATAAGAAAGTTATACATAAAGGAGATCTCATCTATACTGGTTCATAAGTAGGTGGGATCCTGCGTCACAAATAAGACAGTCAGACATCCTGGAACTTTTATATAGGTGAGATACAATGGTACAGACAGACAGATATCCTGTTACTTTTAAGCACTGTTTCGGAGCCGGAGCCGGGAGCAGCAACATTTTTGGTGGAGCCGGAGCCGTATTTTTCGTTAAAAACGGCTCCGGCTCCAGATAAGCTAAAGATGATTTTTTAAAGTAATATTATAATTTGGCAACGGTCTATTTCCATATAATAAACTGAAAAACTATTGTTACTTAACAAATAGACACATATCCTTCTACTTTTATATAGCTTTAATCACTTAAAAGGAAAATATTTTATATTATTTATTTTATTTTATCAAATTCAATAATGAACAAAAATTGATATATTAATTTTAAGGTAGGGGCCGTAGCCGGAGCTGGAGCCGGAGCCGTATTTCCAGATACGGCTCCGCGGAGCCGGAGCCGCATCAACAT
Organism: Acartia tonsa; assembly: GCF_053477335.1. Classification (NCBI taxonomy): domain Eukaryota; kingdom Metazoa; phylum Arthropoda; class Copepoda; order Calanoida; family Acartiidae; genus Acartia; species Acartia tonsa. Next base: position 13,707,395 of record NC_137266.1, on the reverse strand, counting down.
TATACGGCTCCCACACCCTGCTTTTAAGGATAAAAACGCATCTATTAAGTTATTGGTATCTGCAGTACGCCAAAACGTCTTACTTGTCACTTAGTTAATTGATATCTAAACATAAAACTACAAACACTTTAAAGCTCACATCTTATCACATATAAAAATAAAGGCGTTTTCTATTGCCCAATATGGTAGCATACCTGTTGTTTATTTCTGTCCATGAGTTGTCCAAGCTTACTGTCCTCTCCTCCTCCTTTCTTTTCTGGAGTGTCAGGAATCCGGGGTTTAGCTCTGAAACAGTTTATGTATAAGTTACAAAAATGTTTGTTTCAGGTGTATTCGGATGAAAAACATGCAAATTGATGCGCTCGAAGTCTTTATTAGAGATTGTAAAATTATAGGGTAGTGCGGGGTTAATGCGGTCATCGGGTCAATTCCGGTCAAACGACCAACTTTTTTAAAACCGTTTTTTAACGGTGTTCTAAACGTTTGCGAGAGATCTTCAGAAAAGTAGTTTATTGCCTATACTTTCATTCCTTACTTCAGCAAATTTTTGTCAGATCACTCCTTCTATGATTTTTTTGCCCTCAAAAAGTTGCAAAAAATTTGCAAAAAAAAAATTTCAAAATAGGCCATGTTCAATCTAAAATTGTGAAAAAATGGTAAGTCCTATCGACCCCCGGGTTTTTGTAAAATGAAAGATATGGCATTCATTTATCGTTTGCAATTGGAGGCGTTGTTCTAACTTGATTTTTTCATGATTTTTTTTTCGTCTAAAAAAATGGTCTATTCCGGTCACTTTTTTTACTTTTTTTATTACTGTATTAATAACTGTATAATACCCTAATGTTTTATTTAGGTGATCTGGAAGCATAAACAACCTAAATGCATGACCTAAGCTTTAATCATTGCCTTGCCTGTTGTGTGATGTACATTACTAGTCATTTTACTGCTTGTATTATGTCATGTTTTGTTGCCTAAGCTTTTCAATTTGTAAAGACATTTAAAATTTTTCAGACACATTTTTATAGTAATGGGAAGAGTATATCACCCAAAGGAACGCCTTAAATATTTTCCTGAAGATGTATCAGCTGCATTTGCTCATGTAAGAAGGGGTATGTCTATTAGAAAGACTGCTAGAGGATTTAAAGTTCTATATGAAACCCTTGCATCTTTTTCGTATAAGAGGGTTTTCGAGATTTTTGCGCGGTTTGGATTTTTATGTCAAATCGGCTAGGATTAAGCTAGAAAGGTGTTTAAGGTGTCTATAGAAAGCTCTTTGCATGTCATAACAAAAGCTCACCAGGATATGGGTTCCATCTCCAAGATTTAGAGTACATATTCAAGATTTTGCATTTTCAAAATTCCTGTTGCATAAAATGTGTTGAAATATTATAGTTAGACCCCATATCATTTCGAGTTAATTGTCAGGCATGTAATTTTGCATCTTTAGACACCTTAACCACCCTTGTAGGTCAACGTGAATTTCTCGGCTGCTATTTAAAAGACTTTATTACCATACTAAGAAGCATCCAGATTATAATTTACTAATTCCTTAGTCTATCAGTAATGGTCTGACAACCAGTTGATTTATATTTGAACAAGGATGACAAAATTCATAAAAGCAAAGCTCTGAAACGGGGTGACAGACAAACAGCGTGAATATGTAAAATATATATAAATAAGTCTTGTCAAAATTTTGACTAAATTTGTTGCAAAAGTTCTTAAATATAAAATACTGTTTAAGGGTAAACGGACATTGTTAGGAATTGATTATAGAGATGCTTCGCTTATAATATTGTACTTATAATACAAGTTAAAAATCAACATAAACGTATTGACATTCTGGTAATGATTATAGGGTTGATACGCTTTCTAAATCGTACAGAACTAATACAGGAATCAATAGAACAATTCTAACATGCCTAAGTTAACGAAAAAGCAGGGACGTACGGACTGACCCTAATTATAGAAAAGCTACGCTGTAATTTTAGATAGACAGCTTTTTTTTGGGGGGGGGGGGGAAAGATTTACCTCATTGATGGTAATGCGCCCCTAGCATCTAGGATATTCGAAGGGATATAGAAGGGCAAAAAAATAGCTTAAAACAATACCCAGGCTTATTTATAAAAATGAAATAGCCTAAAACCATCCTATAAGAAGCTTCCCTCTAAAGAACCATATCGGTTCAGTGGTGAGTGAGATTCTTCGCTACACACAAAAAAAGCTTAGTACTTTATATTATGGGATATACTGAAAACATATATACAATGATTATTATGAAATAGTTTTAGTAACAAAGCTGCTCAATTTTTATAAATGTGCGTATGTCTTCCTTTCTGTATTTCTGAAACATTTAAATTAAATTTGATTTCTAAGCCACTATTTTTTTCTGTCTGTCCTTTAACTTTGTTTAAAATACTTGATTTATATTGTTATTTCCTTCCAATGCCCTTGGTTTCTAAATTTAATAGTAGTCCCTGAATCCACATTCATTTACTGTAGGTATTGCTTAAACTTTCCATCCAACTATTAAAATTTGAAAATAACAAGGATGACAACATCCATTAAAGCGAAGCTCTGAAACGGTGGGACAAACGAACATTAACACTTATAGATTGTCATAACTAAATAATCAGAACATAAATGTATAAAAGTTTAACAGAATTGTAAGTAAATTTGTTGCAAAACTGAATAATTACAGGATAAGTTTTAAGGACATTGTAATAGGGCTCGGCAGCCTATATACCTCAGGAAAACCTATTACAATTTTAGATATCAACTGAAAGTTTGAACCTGACCTAATTTTGACAATCCCTCTTATCAAAAATCTTTTAAAGCATCAAAATGGGTTAAAATTTACAGCTTAGTCACAGCTGATGCGCAGCTGCCGAGCCCTCTATACTATTTATTGAAAACTTAGAAGCATATATTATATATATTAATCATATATGTACACCTTAAAACTCTTCAAAAGTTTTAATTGAGGTCTAAGTCGATGTTAAAAAAAATTTTCTTTTTAACAGAATAATATCAGAAATTCGATTTTTTAACTATATGAGTAGAGTAGTTCTAGGGACATTTTTCTTATTAAAATCACAATAATATGTATATAATATGTTATATTACATAAGATATAACCTGTATATGAAAGATTTTAACTTTATTTTTAGATAAAATAAGCTTTTGTTGGCATTTATGACTCATAAAGTTAAAAAATCCCCAAATCAGCCAAAAAACCCACTGTGCCCCCCCCCCCCCTTTATTATACCGACAAATATAGACGGTATTATCTTAAATGTTAAATAAATATTTATGAGTATCACCTTTCAAGTAAGGAGGGAGTGTGTTGGAATTGAACTGTTTCCGGAACTAACACTGTCTTCATTGTTGGGGGCTCCTCCTATATAAAGATTTACATTAAAATTCAATGAAATTTGGGATCATGGAAAGAAAACGAAGTACCGGGGGTTTAGTCGTATTTTCACAGTACTTTTCACCTAATACTAACCTCTGCGGGGGGCTCTAGCCCTGCGAGGCAATCATTAACATTTACCTAACCTAACCAAAAAAAAACTTTCAAAAGCTACTGTGAAAATACGATGAAACCCGCAACTTCGTTTTCTTTCCATGACCCGAAATTGGTGTTTACATGTTTTCTAAATCACTAATGTCCTTAACTGGATAATCAAATCAGAGGGCGAAGTCTCATTTTCGGGAATATAGTCCCTTTCGTGGCAACGCCCCTTAAGGGGCGATTCGTCGTATTTTTAAAATGGCTTTTTATAGGTTATAATAGGTTAGGTTAGGTGATTGCCCCACAGGGTTAGGAAATTGGCCCCGCAGAGTTAGAGCCCCCCGCAGGGGCTAGAAATAGGAGAAAAGCTACTGTGAAAATTACGAAGAATCGCCTCTTAAGGTGCGTTGCCACGAAATTTACTATACCCTCATTTTCTAACCAAACACCAGTGATATCAGATTAACTAACAATCTGCATAAAACGACTTTTTTTTCATTTGAAGACTTTTGTCTGGATGTCCTTTTGGTGAATGGTAATAAAATTAAAATTTCAAAAGAATAGTTAATCGTGTTTTAAATCGAAACGAATAACCTTATGTTATAAAGTTGATTTTTTTTGTTTGTTTGTCCGATTAGATCTCACTATCCACGATTGAGTGCTTTATTTTAGGGATTCTTTACATGGGTCCAGTAATTGCTTTAGTCTATTTTATTTATATAGTTAAATCCTGTGGTGGTTTTAGGCTTTTTCAAACAACTACTAATAAAGAGCCCCTAGAATCTATTATAGGCGCAGCAACTAGTAAATCAAATCAAAACAATCTAGAAAAGTTGATATTCTTACCTTCTTTGATTGAATAATTGACATTTCAACTTTTGTAGCTGTACCTTAAAAATTAGAAATAATTAAAAATCACGAAAATCTAAAATATACTTAACATTAAAAACTGCTGTGACAGTGCCTTATTGAATAAAAATCCATCTCTCACGCACCCCCCCCCCCCCCTTGTTCTTGAAACAAATTGAAAAAAGGGGGTTAGGGGTTAATTTTATCATTTTATTGATGTCAGGTTAGGGTATATTGGGTACTTTTTAGCCTAACCGGAGGGTTAGAGCCACTAGGAGCTAGGCATTTGAAAAAAGCTCCTTCGCATTAAAATCTTTAAAATAACGGGGGTAGGTCAGTGTTTGACAAGCTCATTGTGGCAAGGCACCACTTCTATTGTTTAGATATACTTCAAGAAATTTTTTTAAATAGGTAATGAAAATTACGTAATATGAAAATGAGGTACCTACCTTTCTTCACATTGACACTTTTATTTGCACTTTCTCTTCTTGTCTAAAAAAGAAAGGATAAAAATTACAATTAGGTACATTATTACTAGGGTTGGCCATCCGAATCCGAATCCGCACAATTTTTGGTCAATATTGGAATCCGAATCCGCCCATTTTTTGGTCAATATTGGAATCCGAATCCGGAATCCGTTTTTTAATAGCGGATTCGGATTCTTAATTGATAGGCTAAATTTAAAGTCTTTTGTTTTTTTAATACTTGTCATAATCATCATTATATATAATATCTTTTAAAATCTGGTTCGATTCTCGGAAGTGAATTATAAAGAACAACAAGAACATTAATTTTAAGGACATATGTACTAGTAGCACTTAATTTTGAAAAAAAGCCTTTTAAATCCGCCAAAAATAATCCGGGATCCGCGGAGGATCCGCCATTTTTTTTGGACGGATTCTTGTAAGAATCCGAATCCAGTCCAAAAATTTGACGGATTGCCATCCCTAATTATCACATTATAGCACCTCGGGGCTACGAAACTGGTTTTAATCTTATAATTGTACATTCTATATCCGGGGAAAGCTGTTTATGATACGATGTGAGAAATAACTGTTCCTGTTCCATTCGTTTAATCGTGTTTGCTAGTTCGAAACATTTAAAAAGGGGGGGGTTTTTAATGCAACCATCTCGTAATCAGTGAGCAAATGGCACTTAGAATTTGAATTTCCATCTATAATTTTGCATGAGTAATCCTTGGTAGGTCTATTTTCCCTAAATCGAACAAAAAGTTGGAAAAGTAACGGCTAACGGCTGGCGGCTCAGCTGTTTTGTCATTTTTTTGATATCTATATCGCAAATTAGTCACGAAACCTCTCTCAACATAATACTCTTTTCTACTCCAAAACGCTATCAAACGGTTCTAGACGGTAGCTGTTGGTACTAGAAGTTTAAAAATTGGTTTTTGCTATCATTTAACATGAATTAAACCAAAAATATGTTTTAAAAAGTTGATTCCTACGTAATTGATGATGGATTTACCCTGAAAATAGGCAAAAAACGGCTGAACGGCTGAGCCGCTAGCCGTTACTTTTCCAACTTTTTGTTCGATTTAGGGAAAATAGACCTATCAAGGATTACTCATGCAAAAGTTCAGATCAAAATTCGAATTCTAAGTGTCATTTGCTCACTGATTACGAGATGGTTGCATTAAAAACCCCCCCCTTAAATAGGCAAAATTTATTCTACAGCATGACCCTCGAAAAAGTATTTTTAAGCATCTGCAGCCCTTATTTCTCAATGAATTATTAAAAAATGCATATGTCCTTGTTCTCTATAGTATTCCACGTAAGTAGATATAAAAATATTTTTTTTACCTCCATTAACACCGGAGATTTTTAGTGCTAAAGTTTTGAAAAAGTGACTGAGGAAAAAGTAACTTTTAACATGAAACGACTTTTTTAGCAAAATTAAGCTAGAAATCCTTTTATTTTTGTTACTAGCAGAAACTTTATACAAAAATGAAATAAAAAATTTAGTTTTTGAGTAAAAAGCATTTTTTTACACATATTTTTTGAGTCTTTTTAGTTTAATGATATTTTGAAAAACTTACTAATTAGGCAAAATTGTTTAAGATTAAAAAACCAAATAAATCTCTATGAATATAGCAGGAAAATTGTTTTTGTTTCACAATCCTAACTTTAATAACAAAAAAGTTATAAAGAAAATAAAAATAAACATAATGATATTTTAGTCTAAAAAGCTTAATTTACCCCCTATTAAATAATTGAGATGTCAGAAAAGTAGGCGGAGCAACTGTCATAATTAATCCTTTTCTATAAATAAGGGTTAATAAATAACCTAAAATTTGCAACTAATCAATTCATTCAGAAGTATTTTTTGCCATTAAAAATTTATATTTTTTGGTGGAATAAAAAAAAAATATTTAGTTAACTTGTTTTTCTTTGTGTCTTATTATTCAGTTGCCAGAAAAACATAATATAACCATCCAAAAAATAAGAGAAACAAAAAAAAATTCTTTTTCTCAGTCACTTTTTCAAAACTTTAGCTCTAAAAATCTCCGGTGTTAATGGAGGTAAAAAAAATATTTTTATATCTACTTACGTGGAATACTATGGAGAACAAGGACATGTGCATTTTTTAATAATTCATTGAGAAATAAGGGCTGCAGATGCCTAAAAATACTTTTTCGAGGGTCATGCTGTATAAAGGAAACAATACCTAACCTAATAATTTGACATAATGATAATGTGTCCCTACTTTTCAACATTGGATATAGAATACATGGATGTTGTGAGAGATTCTTTATTACTTACACTGATTTGTTTACTATACACTGGCTAATAATATTGAGATACCCCCTCCTCCATCCCCTTTACCCCTTCTCCTTCCCTTCTACTAGAGGAACGAACTGACCAATAAATGATCATGGTTTTAATCATCTTACCGGTCTTCTGTTGTACACTGTTTTATACTTTTTCTTCTTTTGAGAAGGAGAAGATTCCTGACTAAAGCTTTCATCGATCTGAAATATTTAAAAAAAAATTAAAGTTTATAGGAACCTCAAAATATGTTTCAGTAGGTAACTAATTACAAATAAATGTGTCATTTAAAAACTTATAAACGATTACCTAGGTAAAATTGGCTTTAAATGTTAATTCAGTTTCTGATTTTGAACAATATATCTTTGACACATATTTATGTTTCTTTTAGTTTTAAAAATAAGATCTAAAAAGATTAATTAACTAAAATAATTTGCTCTTGTACTTTTTAAACCTGCGTAAATCATCAGTACATTATCTGTCATTCAAATATTTACCATTTGAGAAGGGTTATTCAAAACATCAGTCAACTCGGACGCTGATAATTTTTCTTTCACGCCTTTTTTATGAATTGTGTTATACAAATCGTTTCAGATTAATCTAAAATTAAGAAAAGAATTCCCAAAATTTCATTATCTTCAAATATTAAAAGAAAAGGGAAGTGAAGGATTTAGGGGGGGAAGGGGTGTCTAATATTGAATTTGTGGATTGTGTCTTTGGTATAAATCTGGCCTATGCTTATTTATTTCCAGTTTAATATACTATCGGTGGTTTCATTGAAAATAAGATTAGGAATTGGAGAGGGGGGGGGGGGGGGGTCAATCAACACTATTATTTCTGAGTCTATAATATGAATCTTTTGTATAACACTTTCCTTGTATTTCAAATGCATCAGTTTTTATTGTTGGTTCAGTAATTGTATTCCTACAATTAAAACAAAATCAATTTAATTTTGTATTAATATACTCGAAGTAACTTAAGTTTTTTTTAGATACATTCCCTCATTCGTTGGCTTACAACATTGAATAACTTTATAAAATCTTTAGGTACCTATTCGTTTTTACTATCTGCACAAGGTGGTATTTTTGTATCTCATAATTGGGGTGTAATAAAAAATCATCTTTTTTGTCTCATCCCTTACGATCACTAATGCAGTATTGGGTAATAGATGTGAAGCTCTTTTAATATCAAATTCAACAGTAAATTAAAATTGGTTTTATATTTGTAATAGGTAAATAAAAATACAAAGATGTTTCGACTCAAAATATTAGTACCTAGTCCTACATCCTTGTAAATTATTTTGCATTCTTATGTGCTCATTTTTAAATGTAAGTTCTCTAATTCATTGTATTCTACTTTTTCCTTATAATGAAATTAAAATTAAATAAGATTAATTTACCTATCTTTCTCAACTGTCTTTTCAAGCAATGATTGATCTGTGATATTATTATTTCTTTTCTCTTGACATATCAGCTGATTTTCTTGTCTTAGTCGCTTGTTTTCGTCAGAAATCTCTGAGAGAGTCTAAAATATGTTATGTTAGGTAGGTTTTTAATTGTAGATATTTTTGTACAATTTATCAAGGGGGGGGGGGGGAAGTTCTGCCACTTTCGCGTAAACAGTGTGCAGTGGACTAGGTATTGATTTTAGATTATAGGTTATTTAGGATAAAAGTTTACTTTTGGGTATTAGTTCACGTATATTTAATCATTTTTTGAATAGGTCTCCAGGTTCAGGTGCTGCAGGCTGGAAGGTCGTTTCTGGACAGGTAAAAAAAATAAAAATTTTTTGTTTGAAGAGTTAGAGAGCAACTTATAAAACAAAATATGCTTCTTTTTGAATGTTATTAACATATCTGCAGAAAAAATTAAATTCGGCCTCCAGGTTCAGGTGCTGCAGGCCTCCAGGTACACTCTGGACAGGTAAAAATTAAAAAAAAATATTTGAAGAGTTAGAGGTACACTTATTAAACCAAATATGCATCTTTTTGAATGTTATTACCATATTAGAAGAAAAAATGACAATCGGCCTCCAGGTTCAGGTGCTGCAGGCCTCCAGGTACACTCTGGACAGGTAAAAATTAAGTTTTCTTATTTGAAGAGTTAGAGGTACACTTATTTAACCAAATATGCATCTTTATGGATGTTATCATCATATAATTATTTGCAGAAAAATTTAAAATCGGCCTCCAGGTTCAGGTGCTGCAGGCCTCCAGGTACACTCTGGACAGGTAAAAATTAAAATTTCTTATTTGAAGAGTTAGAGGTACACTTATTTAACCAAATATGCATCTTTTTGGATGTTATTACCATATTTGAAGAAAAAATGACAATCGGCCTCCAGGTTCAGGTGCTGCAGGCCTCCAGGTACACTCTGGACAGGTAAAAATCAAAATTTCTTATTTGAAGAGTTAGAGGTACACTTATAAAACAAAATATGCATCTTTTTGGATGTTATTACCATATTTGAAGAAAAAATGACAATCGGCCTCCAGGTTCAGGTGCTGCAGGCCTCCAGGTACATTCTGGACAGGTAAAAATTTAAAAAAAATTATTTAAAGAGTTAGAGGTAAACTTATTAAACCAAATATGCGTATTTTTGGATGTTATTATCATATTTGAAGGTAAATTGATATTCGGCCTCCAGGTACAGGTGCTGCAGGCCTCCAGATCCATTCTAGACAGGTAAAAATTAAAAAAATTATTTAAAGGGTTACAGGTACACTTATAAAACCAAATATGCATCTTTTTGGATGTTATTATCATATTTACAGAAAAAATTCAAATTGGACTCTAGTTTCAGGTGCTGCATGCCTCCAGGTATTTAAGTGTCAGGAATTCCTGCCTTTTTCTTTAGACGTGGATTGAATATACAATCTAAGAATTTCTTTATATTTTACTAACCTGGATGGAGAATCTGTAGCTCTGAATGACATCTGGATAAAATTAACCTCTCTCAGTAGTAATTTTAAAATTATTTCACTAGCATCTATACTTTATAATCTGAATCCTATTGAAATTGCATTCCCCATTCTGAGTATCTGTAATATTATATCTTAGACAGAATTATATTTTGCATATGTGTGGAAAACCATACATAAACAAAAAGTAATAAATACAGATCTATCTAGCTGGCTCCTGGAGGCCACCTTGACCCTATCTGGAGCACAACTCAAACCTTTCATCTAAATAAAACAAATTATAAAATTGATTTTTTAAACCTGTCCAGCAGGCTCCTGGAGTCTACCTAGAGCCTGCCTGGAACAAAAATAGAAGACTTACTTAATAAATTTTGTCATATTATTATATTTTAATAATTTTCTATTTAGAAACCTTTCCTCTAATATCAAATATTACCTTTATTGGAATTTACCTTGCCAGCGGCCACAAGCAGTCACCAGTGGTCACCAGGATCCAGGTAAGGTGTCCAAATCAAAAAGTATCAAAAAATATTATAACTGCCTGTCCAGAGTGTACCTGGAGGCCTGCAGCACCTGAACCTGGAGGCCGATTGTCAATTTACCTTCAAATATGGTAATAACATCCAATAAGTTGCATATTTGGTTTAATAAGTGTATCTCTAACTCTTTAAATAAGAAATTTAAATTTTTACCTGTCCAGAGTGTATCTGGAGGCCTGCAGCACCTAAACCTGGAGGCCGATTGTCAATTTACCTTCAAATATGGTAATAACATCCTAAAAGATGCATATTTTGTTTTATAAGTGTACCTCTAACTCTTCAAATAAGAAATTTTAATTTCTACTTGTCCAGAGTGTACCTGGAGGCCTGCAGCACCTGAACCTGGAGGCCGATTGTCATTTTTTCTTCAAATATGGTAATAACATCCAAAAAGATGCATATTTGGTTAAATAAGTGTACATCAAACTCTTCAAATAAGAAATTTTAATTTTTACCTGTCCAGAGTGTACCTGGAGGCCTGCAGCACCTGAACCTGGAGGCCGATTTTAAATTTTTCTGCAAATATGATGATAACATCCATAAAGATGCATATTTGGTTAAATAAGTGTACCTCTAACTCTTCAAATAAGAAAACTTAATTTTTACCTGTCCAGAGTGTACCTGGAGGCCTGCAGCACCTGAACCTGGAGGCCGATAGTCATTTTTTCTTCTAATATGGTAATAACATTCAAAAAGATGCATATTTGGTTTAATAAGTGTACCTCTAACTCTTCAAATAATTTTTTTTAATTTTTACCTGTCCAGAGTGTACCTGGAGGCCTGCAGCACCTGAACCTGGAGGCCGAATTTAATTTTTTCTGCAGATATGTTAATAACATTCAAAAAGAAGCATATTTTGTTTTATAAGTTGCTCTCTAACTCTTCAAACAAAAATTTTTTAATTTTTTTACCTGTCCAGAAACGACCTTCCAGCCTGCAGCACCTGAACCTGGAGACCTATTCAAAAATGATTAAATATACGTGAACTAATACCCAAAAGTAAACTTTTATCCTAAATAACCTATAATCTAAAATCAATACCTAGTCCACTGCACACTGTTTACGCGAAAGTGGCAGAACTTCCCCCCCCCCCTTAGTGCAATGAAAATTTAAGCAATAAATTATCCAAAGATAATATTTAAGGTAGTAAAATAATAATTATAGGTACTTAATTTTGTAAAGAAAATAATACCTAAGGTGTCATAATTGGATCTTTAAATGTGTAGCCGTTGCCGTAGCCGTGGCCAGAGGTACAGCCACTAACTTAATACCGATCTTTAAATCCAATTGGCTAAGCGTGACCACGGCTATATGCAATCTTTAAATCACAACCACTTTTTGAATTTTCAGTAAAAAAATTAACAAAAAATTAATAATAATATGTACCTATGTAAAAAAATTTTTAACATTTAAAAATCCATGTTTTATTGGCAGCACTGGCAGTGGCGACGGCTACGACTGCGGCCACGATTTTGGCCACTGTTCACTGTTCAGTCCAGGTGCAACTCATCGATACATTAGCATTATCTGGGCTACTAGAAATACTAGCAAGATCTACTTACCAAGGACAGAAGTTTCATGGAGATATTAACCCCGACATCTCTAATCCAAGCTTCCTCTGTGTCTTTGTAATCTTCCTTGCTTGGAGTAATGTCAGTAATCTGCACAAAATTAAATCATATTTTTCAATATTTCAGTTTGAAGTAGTGGCGTTGTTGTTGTTGTATGATATGGGGGAGGGGGGGTTGGGTTAAAAATGTGCAGACCGGCCTTCCCACTTTCAATTTAAAGGGAGGTGTTTACAAAAGCATTCTATAACGCTTTTAAGTTTAGGAATGAAATACAACAATGACCTCCTAGCTGATGGGCATAAAAAAAGCCTAAAATCATACCCAGACTTATTTTTAAAGAAATAAATAGTCTAAATCCATCTCAGAGCCTATAAGAGGCTTCACTGAAAAGAAGAACCATATCGGTTCAGCTGTTAGTGAGATCCTTTGCTACAGACTTGATACTTTATATTATAGGATTAAATGGGTTAATTGAAAAATTTTAGTTTTCCTTAATTTCCGGGCCGTATTTAGCAAAAAACTTCTTCAAGAACGCCGTCACCTTTGGTTCTATCATGATGCCATAAGGACAAAAATCTGAAAATAAGTCATAATCTATTGAACAAAGTAATAAGGTTTTTCGAAAGAAACCGGTTCTCATCCATACGAAAAAACTATGTCTAGCATCGTATTAAATCCAGCTTTCTACGAATATAAAAATGTACAATCATAAGATTAAAACCAGTTTTTTCAGCCCGTGTCTTTGGCAACTCGGGGCTAAAAAAAATAGTTTTAATCTTATAATTGTACATTCTATATCCGCGGAAAGCTGTTTATAATAAGATGCGAGAAATAACTATTTTTGATTCAGTTCTTCCTTTTACCCAAGTACCTAGTCAGTAGTCATACTTGTCAAAAACTCTTACCTATGCCATATAATTTAATAGATATAGAAATTAAGAAAGGGGAAGGTAGGTTGTGCTAAGATTCCGTAAAGGTGTGAGTTTTAAGGCTTAAACGATAATATTCACTAAATATGTGTATTTCTTATTGAAAAGAACTATACCTAGACAGTTTTTTTTAAAGTTAACATAAATTTTTATCGTTCTACTACTGTTTTAACCTAAAACTCACAACCTTTACGGAATTTTCGCACAACCTACCTCCCCCTTAATTTCTCAGAGTCCCTATTTTTTGCTATCCAGATTAAATTTATCCGATTGGTTAAAAAAAAAATCGTAAGTCGTCCCGAATTAAGGGTCAAATTAAGATAACAGACTTGTTATATAATTAATCGGACCTTATTAATATGGTCCGGTCGGACAAAAAACGTTGTCTGAGAGTCAAAATATACTTTTAAAAAAAAAGTCCCTAATTAATTACACTTGATCGCAGCGTTGTGGAGCCGGAGCCGCCATATTTAGCTGGAGCCGGAGCTGGAGCCGTAATTTTCGTTAAAAACGGCTACAGCTCCAGAACTTTCTTGATTTTAGGTCGGAGCCGGAGCTAAAGCCGGAGCCACCATCTTCACAGTCACTACACTGCTTGTCGATCGAATCGGAGCAAAAACTATATCCGATTAGCGTTATATAGTCAGATCGACTTAAATACAGACTAAAAATAGTTTTAATGAAAATGAAATAAATATTGTAAAACAGCCTTCTTCAACTATTAACACAGCACCATTGAAGCAACGCGTGAAATAAATTTGTTTGTCTTTGTGAAATCATAATTAATCTATCGATCAAACTTTTCAAATATAATACCACAAAACACATCATAACAAATAAAAAAAACGTCAATAAATGCATTTTATGTTTAAATTCTTTAACTAAAATAAAATTATGTAACGTATTTTTAACTGCATTATACAGATTTTAATACAAATAGGAATAATTTTAACGAAAAAATTGTTGAAGTTCAGTTTGTTTTCATTTTTGGTTTGTTGTAGTAGGAATTTCTGTGTAAAATGAAACGCGGCTTGTGCGCTAATAAGGTTTGGTATTTCAAGTATATTGAAATGAATGGAAATTTTCTCTAATGTTTGCAATGAACGTGTTATTTGTAACTTATAATTTTATATTTTTACCTTGTTTTTATTTAAAAATTCATCTTTTTATCAATTTTAATCTTATTATATTTTCAGATTTTTAAATTTTATTTAAAAGTTTTTCAAGAAGAGAGGCGGCGGCGGGTTTCGGCCCAAAGAACTGAAACGATGGTACCGAATCCAAATAAGTAAGTAGTTTTTATTAATTATAATAATGTATTAAAACGTAGAAAGAAAAGAAAATTTTTATTTAAATTGAGGATTTTTTATTTTTCTCATATTTTGAAATCTGTTTTTGAAGTTTTAAATTCGTAATTAATATTTGCACATAAAATTTTATTGATTAACATGTTTAGGTATGTAATCTGACTGTTTATAGTCAGAATTTTTTTTTAAATTTTAATGGTTAATATGAAATTTTACTCTTTATAGTAGAATTCATTATTAGTTTTATTTTTATTTAAAACTATTTAGTGTATGACTAGTTTTATTTTAAGGTTGGTCCAAACTGCTGATAAATTTGGTTCTTATTATCCAACAATTACACCTGAACTGTTGAAACAAGGCATAAATTCTATTTTATCTGTTTGTGCTGTAAGTGATGGAAAGTCCTTGTCTGGAGAGTTTAGAGTTGCTCTGGGTTCAAAGACACCTCTACGAATACCGTTAGATCTTGAACTTGTTTTAGGGTGTAACCCAATACCTGAGGTTCAGTTTTATTATCCGGTGCAAGCTAATAATCTATTGTTCATGAACAACAGATGGCACACAGAATGGTATTCGTTTCAAGACCTGCTGGCTGCTGGACTTCTTGCTTGTGATAAAGCAAAAACATCCAAAGAATCTTACGCAAAGTTGGTGGATAGGTGTAAATTGAGTCTTATTAAAGAAGAATACCAATGTGCATTTAGAATAGAGGTGGGTTGTCCTTCAGATGGAGATGTGTTGGACTTGAATATCAGATAACTTCCTTGTTCAGCCCACTATTTGAAGAATCATTCTAGATTAAACAGCGGTGATGTAGCTACAATCAATGGTGGAAGTGTAAATGTTTACTGTCCATTATTTCCAGAATCATTGAGAGATATTATGCATCATTTCCCAGTTCCGCCAACTTTATTTATTGATTCAGATATTACATTAGACGATTATTCTACAGCTGTATTGAATGGATTTCCTGCCATCTTAAGTTTCATTCAAGGTCACGTTGATTTGACTATTGAGAATGCTAGAGAATACATTAAATCTCCAACAGCGCACTCTGGCAATGTTAAGAGGTTTAAACCGAAGAGAAAGAATCCACCAACATCAACATCTGAGTTAGCAGCTCAATCTCATTCTACAGGTACATTCACATTGTCAAAATTTGGGACAAAGAAAAATATATGGCAATATATCGCCTGCGTTCCCTATGCACAGAGGAAAAAGATTTCACTGTCTAAATCTGGGTCAACTTGGGATAGTTACATGACTGCAAGGAAATTTTCTCGTAATCATTCGAATTCGGTGGATAGGAATCGGTTCTCATCCATACGAAAAAACTATGGCTAGCATCGTATTATATCCAGCTTTCTGCAAAGGCACCGGCTAAAAAAACTGGTTTTAATCTTATGATTGTACATTTTATATCCGCGGAAAGCTGTATATAAGCTGTTTACTAATATGCATATTAGACGAATTTATTTCATTAAAAAAATTTCAGGATAAATGATTATTTGTTCAAATTCGACGAATTATTTCGTTTTAAAAAATTAATATTATTTTCAGTATTACAAATTTTTTTGACAGAATCTACAAAATTTTAAAGTTTTTTTTTATAAACAAAAACAAAAAATATCTTACAAAAAATGACTTTTTTTTGTCGCGCAACTGACATAGCAGCAGTAGGAACAATCTTAACGCCTTTAGTTAAGACGCGGTGTCGGGCCAAGATTCGAACCTAGCATCTCCCCGACGACGAGTGGGTGAGCTATGTGTTGAACCACGGTCGTCACAATACTCAACATTAAAATAAAAACAATAAAAAACGTGAAACAATTTATTTTAAAAGAATTGGAAGGAGTGAAAATAAAAAATAAATATGACTACAAATATTTTCACTTAAAATTAATATTTACAAATTAAATAAAATTATTATTATACTTTTCATTTATCCAGTCTAGATTTCATTTAATATTTTATTAATTCAATAGAATTTTTTAAAGTTTTCTTTTAATTTATTTGGCATTATGTATATTTGAAATTGAACTTTTTTAGATATTCAAAAAATCCTTTTTTTATGAAATTATATTTCAATCAAATTTCATAAGAAACAAAAAAATAGAAAATTCGTTTAATTTTCGTACTTTTAAGGGAGTATACTTAATATGGTGGTACTTTTAATATTAACATATTTACAAATTTGATATATCACAAATTTTAAACAAGCCAAATTTAAATCTAATGTACATGTAAAGAAAAAAACTTTTTCTAAAGGCTGATGAAAAAACATGTATTGTTTTAATGAAGTTTTCCAATGAGTAAGTCATAGGATAAAACAATAAACAATTTACATATCCGTGGACAAATCGGACACGTCATGAAATAAATATTCTATTTTTAAAATAATAGGATGAAAATAAAAGAAAAATATTTTTGAGCATCATGCACATTAAAAAAACAAATTATACTTATTCTTTAGTCACAGTTAATTTAACAAAGACACAATTTTTCATCAAAAAAGTCATTTAAAATAATATTTTATATTTTGTTACTTTTTTACAGTTTAAATTAAAACAAATTGTATTTTTATAGTTTTTGAGAAAAAAATCATAATCTTTTTATATATTGAATTTTTAAACAGGGTCCTCTTTTACATAATTAAAAATCACATTATCAAATTAATAATTCACAAATTTTATCACTGAATAAAATTTACTTATTTTAGAAAAACAGAACTAATTATATATTAATTACTTTTGTCCTTTTTCTTTAGTATTTTAAGTCCTGCAGCCGCCAAGACTGCTTTCTGCTTTTTCGACAACTTTCTGTCAACCTCGTTCTTTATCTTGTTTCTAAAACAACAAATATATAAGTATAGATTTATAAACCAGAAAACTACCTGGTTAAAGTTATGGGGACCTTTTTCGTCTGCCAGCATAATGGTTTCATTTCTTTTGCAGCAACTCTGCTCAATATTTCCGATGCTATTAGCTGATATTCAAGTTATGGAATTTACAAACGGACAAAGTTAGTAATAGAACAGGTGTCTAGAGAAATAAGAGAGATAATATGCAAAAAAAAACAAAGAAAATAACGAAAAATTTAAACAATGCCATTTTAAGCAGGACCGACAGTCAAACTGACAAAACTCAGGGAAAAGGGAATGCAATTCTGACAAATAATTCTAAAGGAAAATTCCCTTCCCCTTTTCCTCCCCCCTTCTTACCCACCCCTCTTTAGTTACATAAAAAAATATACTCCCACCTTACTTCCAAAGGTTTCGTGATTTTTTGTAGAATTGATTGTTAGAATAGCTAGGCCTGGACAAAACTAAATGCGTATATGGCATAGAAATCTTTACCCTATAGCATTACTGACTGATAAACACACAAAGTGAATACTAGAGTATCTTAAAAAAAATATAGGTTGGGGCATAGACGTAGGCACCCCCAAATATTTTTTCATTTTACCCCCCTATTTAAAATTTACCCCTACCAATCATCTCAAACAACAGATTTCAGGGGGGGTAATTACCCCTCTCAAGCAAATTTTACCCCCGGGGCCAAAAATTTTGGGTGGGGGGTAAAAAACGCGCCATTTTACCCCCCCCCCCCATAGAAAAAGCTTGGACGCCCCTGGGTTGGGGGTATACAATAATTTTGAATGTAGATGAGACATTTTTGAGCTTGGTTTTTTTATGTTTATGGAAATTTACCCACCCAACTGCGCGACATAATATAATAAGAGCTGCAACCTCACAGCTCCCATATCATACTTTTACAGAAAAAAGTTGGACAATTTTTGGAGGCTACTGTTTAGGGGTATTTTGAGCTTACAATAACGAGAAATCATTACAAATTGGTGGAAAAGTAAATACTACATATATGCCTCATTTTCAAAAGGCTTTCATATTAATGGATATATTACTACTTAGATGTTACACCAGATTTTCATGTTCTCTAATAAAGTGAAACTCTCAGGAGTCAGTGGGCTAAAATAATGATACCCCCAATCCACCTATTCACCACATTCCCCTCCAACTAGGAACTTGACTGACGAAAAATTTTTCCCCTGTCATAATATCCACGTGTATTCTACATATATCCAATTAAACATGACTTACTTTCTTTGTCTCTCCAAGGTATTATCTCCACTGGCTCCTCCCTCCTCTCCTGTAGATCCTGAAGAACCTAAAAGTCAGTGATTGTAAACATGGCATGCAATTAGTAAAGTTTATTAATCAGGCGCATGCACAGAGATTTATTAGGAGGGTGTTATCTATATAACAGGGATATAAAACTTCATTTCTAAAAAGGGTATTTACACTCCCCTAAACGACGAAGCCCAATCGGTACTACTTTTACACAACTTTTGATTCCTGTGACGTCATAAAAATGAGGGATTCTCCATTTCTTTTTTAGGGGTTTTCTTTCCCACTTCTCCTCTCATCTCCCTCATTTTTATGACGTTACAGGAATCAAAAGTGGTACAGATTGGGCTTCGTCCCCTGAACTAAATCAGAAAGCGCGCCCCTGATATAAATATAATTCTTAGTAGAATAAGGGTTTGATAAAATCTTAGCTGAAGTATTCTTTCAAAAGAACCAATCTGCTTTTGAGATAATATTTTCTATTGGATAACATATAAAAGCAATTTCAAAAATACTTTATCTATTCTTAATCAGAAGCTTTAATTGTTTCTAGACTAAACTGTCATACCCTTCAAGAAACTGTTAAATTTCAGAAATTCAAATAAGGGTTTAGCAAATATAAAATTAGTAGGTCTACTATAGATTCTTTATAAATTTATTGAGTATATGTGCAGAGTCATGGAAAAATATATATATACTAGCGGCTTCGCCCCTAGCCTCTAGGGACTTTGCCCCGAGAGATGATAAAAAAAGAGTTAAGGTGAATTTAGTAAAAAAAATAAAATAAGGACCAAGTAAATCTTCTGCAAAAAAAAAGGACCAAGGATATCTCCTACAAAAAAAAATGTTTTTTTTTTTAGCCTAAAACCACCACAGGACCAGTAGGTATATTCCCTAAAGAGTAGAATCCAATCGGTTCAGTGGTTACCGAGATCTTAAGCTTCGGACGGACGGACAGACATCATTCTACTTTGTATTATAGATACTTAGAAAATCACGAAATTAATGACATCTTTTTTAGATTGACCAGGTAAATCATACACAGGATGATCTATAAAACAAAGAATTTGCACAACATATTTCAGTTATGTACTTGGAACAAAAGCAGAGAAATTAACATTTCTTACAGACTGACAAACGGGCAGAAATTACGAATTATAGAGTATCTTCGCCAATAAAGATCTTACCTATAGACTGTTCTTCATCGTACAAATCTCTGTTGAAGGGTGCAGATGGACCATTTGGCGGGGGGAATGCCATCTTGTCCATGTCTAACTCTGGGTCAGTGTCAACCTCACCTCCACTCTCAGGATCGGGGTTTACCTAAACATTTTTAAATAACTTTAATTCTTATATAAAAGTAACTGGATGTCTGTGTGTCTGTTTGTTTCAAATGATATCGCTTACCGCTGAACCAAAAAGGTTCTTCTCTACAAGGTAACTCTCTTAGGTCCTGGAATTTTTTTAACAACACCACCTGCTTCCCCCAGATAAATCACCCCTTTTAAAAAATGACCCCTAATTTAGAAAAAAATAGAAAGTGCGAGGGTTGTCGACTTCCTCACTCTCCTACAAGTACCCCTAGAAACCTTTAGGGCCGTAGCCGCTTGTAAATAATATAAGAATTAAAATAGTAAGTCATACAGTCCAATTTATTATCCTAAAAATGAGTCATGTCAGAAATAAAAGTAAATTAAAATCAATAGCAGTTTGACTTTATTTAGCATTTGATGCATAACAGTTATACAATGAATTAATAATTGATAATCATGTAGTACATTAAAATAAAACGATTATGTTAAATGGTACATTTGCATGAAGACATAGCAAGGATGACAACATGTAGCGAAGCACAAAAAAATAATGACAGGACAAACGGACAAAGTAAGTTAAAGAGCAGATTTTATTAGTGAAAAAAGGAGAAAAATCACAAAACCTTATATTTATAATATATATGTCTTTTGTGTCACAATCCATAGACCAACGGGCGAAATAAATTATAAACTGTATAATTAGATAATTGGTATAGGAGATCTTCACAAAAAATTGCAATCGTCTATCTTAATTGGCAGCTGAGTAATTCATGTTTCTTACTGATTAACAGACAGAAGGACATTTATAGCTATAGAGTATAAGTATATGCGCCTGTTGTAAAAAAAATCGATTTTTACATTTAAAGCTGTCGATATGATTTCAAAATTGATTGAAAAGCATGAAATTGAGAAATAATATCAAATCAATTTTAACTCTATTTCTTGGTATAACATATACAACATATGTAAATATGGATTAGGGTGGGCCGATTTTGAACATTTTTATCTGAGACCAAAGCGGGAACGTGCACATAACCTTTATAAGTAAAAGCCCCACCATTTTTTTTTGTTGAGAATTAGAGGTTTTTAAGTTTTTTTCTAAGGCTAGAAACGAGATATTTTGAAATGGACAAAAGTTCCTGATTCTGCTCCTCAAGGACATTTCAGGGAGCACCACGAAGGACTAGTTTTGATTCAATAAATTTTTGACTCCCATTCAAGAATAGCTATACAATAAAATGTGTGGTCGCCAGCGGTTTCCAGGCTAAAGATAACTTTTAATTCACCCAGAGGTGTATTATACTTATTACAATAAAATGTTCAAAATCGACCAACCCTAATATGTATAATAATAAAATTTATTATTTCCAAATATGTTGTATATTTAATTACCCATTTACTTGCTTATACTTTTAAAAAAACTTTAGTCTAGCAATGGATATAAAACAGGTAAATAAAATGATAGGGGAAATTTTGTGGTCTATATAGATTGCTACTATAGTCCTCATATATTGGCCAGTAATTATTTTAGTTTACTCGGAGGGGATAGAGCAAACGGGGTGAATGGGTGGTATCGTTATAGTAGCCAGCTGGAAGGACCATTTTATTAGAGTAGGCGAAAAAGTAATTACGTACCGTATAGTCTAGCACATTTTAAGTAGCAACGATACTCTATAGATTCGTGTCTGTCTTATTTTCTGTATGTTTGTATGACCTTCTGTGGTCCGATTTCAATAATAAGCTTTTATTTTCTCCCTTCCCCTTTTTGTTTTCTTTCCTTTTCCTTTTCATCTTTCTCTCTAAATCTGTCAATGGTAGACCGTATATTTTTTAAAAATATCAAACTGCTTTGTTGCTAGTGGACAAAATAGTCCTTGTTCATAAATAAAATAAATATTTAAAACTGGCTATATTTGTATTATATTTGTATTTATTGAAACATAGCAAGGTACCTGTCTATAATGCTTAAACAAATATTTAGTAGCGGAGCTACTCTACAAGTTTCTTTTGACCTTTGAATACATGGCCTAAAACTTATCATGACTGTTATCTATAAAAGTACGTGCACATTATAATTATGTCATGCCTCTAACATGTCAGCCACGACTACTTTTGCTTAATATTATAAATGAATGTCTAAGATGTAATTTGATTGCTTGTTGGTAGTACGTCAGACTTGACCATTTGTATTCAATATCAAATAGTCGACGTATATGATTAGTTTAATATAATTAACAAGCCTCCTTATGATTGCAAAATAATCAGTCTAGAAGTTTGAGAGATTTTAACAGACAATAGCATTTGCAGATTGACTTGTTTATTGTTTCGCTACCCTTGAGTATATATCCTTGTTAAAATCACAAATTGTTTAAAATTTTGAACAAACGTTACTGTTCACTTATGACAAGTCTAAAAACAAAATGTTGAAAGCAGAAACAACAGACAAGGTTAAATAATATACATATTGGCGAAGCTTTTTAATAATAGTAAGGCATATTCAGCATAATCTAACTAAAGTTGAGAACAAGGACAACTTTGTTACTAAGTAGCAGAGCAAAAACAACATATTTGTTTGAAATTACATAGATTACATTACAGAAAAAAAGAAAATTTTTTTCAAGCAAATATTAATCTTATTTTTATATTTTTTACAGTTAGGTATAGCAAAATTGAAATTTTTTTTAGTAAATTATAAAAATTCAAGAAATAATTAAGCTAAGATTTAAAATATTCATTGTAAGAAGCAAAACACATATAGCATTACTAATAAACTACTGTATGTATGCAATAGAAGCGAAGGGGAAATAAAATATAAAAAAATATTTAAGCCCATATCATACGTTTCATATAAATCATATGTTCATCAAATCTAGCAAAAGATATTTAAATTAAACAGCAAAAAGCAAAGAAAAATCTTATTTGCAGTTTTATGTAAAACTTACAAGATCATTAATTTGAGACCAGGGCGATTCCGGATGAACCTAGGAATATTTTTTAATAGCAAGGTACAAATAAATATTCATTTTCGGATCTGATTCAGTTTACGGAAAAGAATCCTGGAAACGAATATCTATAAATAAAAACTTTGAATGGCTGCTAACTAACAAACATTTATCTCGCTACGAACATAAATGCGCGAATTTTTTTTTACTAGCATATTCTTTAGTCAAGCTCTATTTCACGCATTTTAGTATGGCTATTTCAGATCATTTTTCGGCCTTTTCATGCCGCTTATAAAAATATGGGCGTTCATCTGATTGACAGCTAGCAGCCTTTCATAGTTTTTAGATAATTGATCTCAGGAACATTTTTACCGCGAACTGCATTTGATCATAAATTTCCTATAAGATAATCAACTTACTATATTTATTTTTGAAGTATTTTTGATATTTTTTCAAGTATTTTTTTGCGTTAAAAGCAAACTACTACTAAAGGTTGACTAACTACATAATTTTATTGCTATTATATTTTTTCAAGAATTTAAGACGTTTCTAATAATGGTCCTAAGTTTTATAACATAACAGGGCTCAGCAGTTGTACATAAGCCAACCCCAGAATGCCTTTATGTCCCCATTGAACAAAAATGTTGTCTGCCCCTCATGAGTAAGATTATAACCAAAACTAAGCCATACTGAAAAATCATGTATCGTTTCGTATTATGGACAATTTTCTTCCTTAAATAAAATAAAAATTAAAGGATTATTCTCTGTTTTATCGGCCTAAACAGTTTAAAATTTGAGACTTTGTCACGGATGCCGAGCCCTGCTTTTCAGTAACTGCACATTTTTTACCTTTGTAATGCTTACCTTAACTGAAAGCATGGCCATGAATTCTGCAAAAAATCTCTTGTTTAGATTTTTACTCATCTGGTACAGTACAAACCAGTCACCTATGCTGAAATTTTAACACTTGTTAGAATCGCCTTATTAATTTCAAACCTCTGTATACTTTCGGACAAATCCTATAACACTTCTTAGGCTGGGTTTCCTAAGTCTAACTTATTTCTTTATAGCTAGGTAAGGCTAGTCCAGAAAGTTTTACAGGATTTGTCCATTTTTGGAAGGTTCGTACGTCCATATTGTTTAAGTTATGATTCCTACGACGATTAGGAACTATATTATGAGATTAGTATTTCTGTAATCCCTTTTTAAAAAGACCAAACCATTCTCAATAACCCTAAAAGGTCGTGAGGAGGGATATTAACACCCCCCTCCATTAATGATTAAGGTACAGAAAGAGGCCCGAACATTAAGGGTTAAGCATAACATATCTTACCTACAGTTCATAACATAATGTTGTATGGATTTCTCGTGTCTGTTATTTGTCAAATACCTAAAATAAGAATAATCCTATGATACAAATTGTTAAGGTTCGATGTCTGTTGCAAAGGACCTTAGAAATTGCTGGTCCTAAGTGGTTGCATTTTCCAGGGAAGTTATTTAAATGTCCTGGGGTGGTTTGGGCTATTCTCCTGACCTCTATCGCCTTCCCCTGGAAGCTAGGAACAATGCAACTAGCATTATATAAAGTGGTACGGTATTGTTTCTTAAGCTTAAGATATCTAAACTACTGAACTGATTGAGTTAAGCCCTTCCCCACCCTATTGAACACTAAGGCATTAGATGCTAAAGGTGCAGCCACAATAATTTAATAACAGTATTAATATGAATGCTAAAGCATTTTGACAAAAATTAATGTTAATAATGTAATAATTCACATTTCTCCACTCTTTTCTGTTCATTTTGATCTTGACTGAAAAAAATTAAGGGATTCTACCTTACTTTGTGTGTCTGTCTAATTATGCAACTTTTAAAGTAAAAGAATAGAATGGAATTCCACCCACAAACAATTTGCAAGGAGGCGAAAAAGGACCGCAACACTTGGGCCAAGCAGTTGTCTAGATTATAACTCTATGCTTATACATTTGTTATGCAATGAATGCGTCGTCACACAAAAGCATTACATACAAACAGACCATAACAGCTAAGAATATCAATTATGAAGATGTCAATTTTATTGAGGAAAAAAAGGCAGTGTAAAGTTAAACTTAAAAGACAAACAAATATTTGTGTTTTTTAATTGGCCAACTTCTCAAGACTAAACTGTCCGCATACCTTTACAAAGCAAAGTTTCTCTAAAGTCATGCAAAGTCCAAACGTCCCAATAATAGCAATTAGTTTGAAAATTAATTTTACAATTAAATTGTTAGAATTAAATAAGGTATAGGTAACGGTATAGTGATTTTTTAAAAAGAAAAATGTTAAAATAATTTTTGGGAAGGGGGGGATTTTTTTCTATGGCGATTTCTCTAGGGGGGGTGGTGGTACTTTCCCCCAAAATAGTCAAAACCTTTTAGAAACTACTTTGTTAATGAGAATTATATCAGCCAAGAACTAGTGGTAAACATAATTGTCCTTGTTCTACCTAAATAACCCTTTCTCAAATTCAACAAAATTTAGGATTATACATAATACATTTTCTTTCAATAAAGGCATTGGACAATGATATGAGCCATAAATCAGATACAGCGTATAAAATACCTTTAAAAAATGACGTCATACGATAAATAACCAATGAGAGGCCAGTATAAAATTTTACCATTGGTCAATTACAGTGTATACTGGCCTCTAATTGGTCAATTTTATTGTATGGCGTCATTTTTTTGGTGGCACTTTATACTGTCTCTATAAATCATATAGATCAAATAAAGATATCCACCTATTATGCAAGTTTCTGGCTTTTAAGTTAAACTTTCTCACAACCCAATACAATCACACAATTTTTTTTATAATTAGATTAAATTTAAATAAACTCATTATCCGCGACTTTATCCCTGCTTAGTTTGACTTTTGTTTGACAAAAAAACATTCCATTTCCCAGCTTTTCCAGAAATTGAGATGCGAGACAAAATAAAACAAGGACCTTATATGTTCACAAGTAGGGCAGCAAAAAAATTATATTTTTTTTCGAGCCATAGATAGTAGATTTTGTAAATATTAGCGTTTCATGCATATTGATAATTTTTCAGGAATTTATGTTTAATTTAATCTATAAATAAAGAATGATCAAAATAGGCAAAGAGTACCTGCGCTCCTTGAAAGGGAAATGGACAACACAGAAAGGGTAAATATTACAGAGGGGAAGGGGGAAGTTACTGAAAGAAGGGTTAGACAAAAAATAAACAATTTCTGGCGACTTTCTTTGTCCTGAAAACACGATTTGATATCAAATTTATCAATAAACAATTCAAAAACGAGAGATAGATCAAGTTTATTGTTTTAATCCATTATTCAGTGTAATTAATAACAATTTTCCCTATGTTACCCCAATTCTATATTACTAGCGGCTAGGCCCCTAGAGGCCTCTAGTGGCACTTTAAATGTTTTTTTTTATATTTAAAATATGTCTATGTTGCGTTTGACGTTTATGTTTGCGTTGAACTCTGCGGTTTGCGGTTAGCGAGATCCTTCGGTACACACAGACAAACAAACAGACAAACATCCTGTTACTTTAGTATAAGTATGAATACGCAAAGCTACTCTATAATTCGCCACAAGAAAAAATGTTTCCCTCCACAAAATCTTTTCTGCTTATAATTTTTAAAACTAAAATATGTAGTGGAGGGTCAACTTCCTCCCCTCCCCCCATTTACTCAAGTACTTCTATTGCTTACTGGGGCGGAGCCGCTAGTTTTTTTTATGAAGAGCTTAATTACCGTTAGTATATTGATTGACTGAGGCTAATACATACAATTACGTGAAAAGATCACTAGTAACCAACAATTGAATTAATTTGAAAAATATTGAAGGTTTCATGATTTTACTCTGCCAACAATTGCTTTAAAATCTAGACTTTACTTTAACTTGCTTGTTAACAAGTTCTTTTGATTGTGACATAATGCCTTATTGAATGACCGACACGTTACAGATCGTAATCGAGCTAAAATGTCTACTTGCCTCAAAATCATCATTTTCATGAGGAAATATCTAATTCTGGCTGATAACAACTGGGCACTCCGGGTCAATATCCTTAAATAATTGGAACATTAGTAAAATATTTCATTAACAAGGGACAGTAATGTCCATATGTAGCGCAGCAATAACAATATTCTTATTTTAACTTACACTTATTTTATTATAAAATGCGTGTTTACTGTGTATTTATACGAGTTTGTTTGTTGATTATTTGAATCATTTTAGATAGAAGCCAAGCAATGTCTATTTTTTTTATTAACAACAAAAATTTTTGTACTCTTGGGTGGGGTTGGGAGTTTGGTTAACTAAAAAAAATTGAGGTAGTGATGAACCTACACTTTGGTTATAAATTACTAAAACTTACTATATTTTAAAAAATATGTAATTAAAACCAAAAACTTGACTTTTTGTGGTAGTAATTCACCAGAAAAAAAATCATAAGGGCGCCTGTGGATCCCGTACTTATGGGTAAATTCCAATGTATTTACAAAACATGATAGGGTTTTCACAGACACCATTAAACTTGTTTTAGGAGTGATTAACCTTAGATTTAAACTAAATTTACGCCATCCAATCATAATTTATTAAGAACTTTCTAGAATTTCTATATTTCTTAACATTTTCAAACTCTTATTTGACTATATTGTAGATTAATTTTAGATCAATTATATCCCTAATGTTATTTGCACACTGTTATTTATTTATTGTAATGTTGAGAAGAGAGAGAGAAGAGTTTGGTTAGACTTGAGGTTTATTCTATAATTACCCAAGATTAAATTTTGGTTTCGCACAAACTCTTTCAGCCTTATGCTGTACTTTATTCTAATCTATCGGCTACGCCCCTAAAGGCATTAAAGGGCAGCTATTTCCAGTGGAAAATTCTTTTGGGAGGGTGGTGCTACCCTCCCCCAAAATAAAGAAACTTTCCCTCGACCTATTAGAAGCTTAACTGTAAAGAAGAACAATATCGGTTCAACGGTTAGAAAACAGACATAGTCACTCAGACCTTATTTTTGAGTTTTTGTGATTTTCTTTGAGATTTTGCATTTGCATATTGTTTCTCTTTCTTTTCTTTGTTATGAAAACTGAGCATCTGCTCTGTAAATCACTATGTCCGTTTGTCCATATATTCCATGATAATTTGTGCTTTACTACTTATGGATGTTGTCATTCTTGTTGTTAACATTTATGATTGCTGAAACAAATTAGAAAATGTTGGGATGAAAGAAGTAAAACAAAAATATTGCAACTCTTGGCATTGATGGCATATGCAGTAATATTTATCAGGGATAGAGAGGGATAAGACAATGGGAGATAAATCGATGTACATTCCAAATAATGATAAAGAAAAGTATCCTTTCTGTAAATTCAAATTTGTTGGTTAAAAAGTTTGAACACTACTGCTTTGAACCTAACAATATTATCTTAATGGCATTAGCTTGCATCGCAGGCAGCAGAATTTTGGAAAATAAATAAATATTAATCCATGACATCCATGGTCCAATTATATATTGTACTGTATTGCATTTCATCTTACACACAGGATGACAGATGCCAAATTATCCAGGAAAAAGTTAATCAACAAGGATGACTACATGCATATAGGCGAAGTTCAACAAATCAGACTAACGGAAAAACGAGCATGAACATGTATAGAGTGGTAGTGTGGTATTCGGCAGCCGTGAGCCATGTTCTATGGCAACCCTGACCTTGGTTCGGAGAAGGGCCGAGGGCCCTCCCCCGAGTACTGGGGAAGGGGTCAGCCTGACCCCTCCCTATGCTTTAAAATTAATGATAGATTTTGACAGCCTTATTATGGTTAAGCTGTATTGTTTGGTTCCCCACCCTTTCCAGGGATGGGGGATCATTATTGCCCAATCTGATTATTGTATATGTATTTATATTGATTCTGCTTTAGGATTACTTATTCCAATCTGTGTATTTATTGTTTGTTGTATATAACTTTAGTAAACCTTAGACCCTGAATAAAGTAACACCTGAATAGACTCTGTTTATTATTTAGTGATTGCTAGAGAAGCGTAGCTTCTCTATAATATATGTGTCCACGTCTGTTCGCACTGCCGTAGTCATTTGAACTCGGGTGTCTGCCATTTAACCAAGGCGGATACCACAACTTTTGGTGACAGCTGTGTGAGATTACGGCAAACCACAAGTGTAGAGCAGACACGCAGCTGAGGCTAAGGTACTCCCAGCAGTGAAACTGGCAAAACTGACACAAGCAACCTGAATTACCCACCCTGGATAGCAAGGTCTAACTCTGTATCCGGCAGTTGTGGAAGCGAAACCTAGCGAAAGACCACGGCGAGTGGCGGAACCCGAGCTGTGGAGAGTAGCGAAATCGGACGAGAGACTGCGGAGAGCAGCGAAACTTGACGGAGAACCGCGAAGAGCGCCAAAATCTAACGGAGGATTGAGCGCTCAAGGGCTGAAACAGGCCTGCGGACGGGCTGAAACAGGCCAAATAATTGCAAACGGCTGAAAATAGGCCAACATTTACTGCAAAAGATAGCAGGATCCGAACCCACGGCGCTGCAGGACGGGACATTCCCTGCCGCCACCAACTGGATTCGGACCCACGGCGCTGCAGGACGGGACATTCCCTGCCGCTGACTGGCTGAAACAAGCAAAATAGCTGCGAGCTGTGAGCGAAAATACGAGTGTAGTGTACCAAGCAGAAGAAAAACTACGTCAACTCCAAGTATCCTGAGAGGCTACAGCGCAGCCACCCATTGAGAAAAACAGATATTATATCAGATTTTATGGATTACCACCCTGGTGTGAAAGCTGAACAATAGATTTATGGGCAGGGCTTGGTAAACAAATTTGTTTTGTATAGTGATAAAGCCAAAAATAGAACCTAGATGAAAGATAACAATGCATTGGTAAACAATCTGACCCCAAACCTGCAGCACGACAAATACACCCCCTTATCCCAACGGAAGGGGAGGGGCCCACCATAAATTGAAGCAAATACAATTGAGGTGACATAAGAATAAGCCAAGGATTAAGGAAGAAGCACAATTACCTCACCACCCAGTCACCTCAACCCTGCGGCACCCCCCTCCCCATCTGGGGAAGGACGGCTTTACCCCGTCCCCTCACGCACTCCCCCTTCTCCCACCACTTGGATAAGTCCGTCCACCGTGCGGAGACAGCGAACGGGAGAACGGAGCGCACTTCACGGGTTGCGCAGCGGAGCTCGGGACGCAACGAAAATTCAACGGACAAAGGAGATAAAGCGGACCAATGAGAGAGCAGATTGAGGGATAGATGCGCGTTTTACCTGTGTGCGCAATCTGACGGCGCGTAGGCGCGTTGCAAGGAAAGGAGATTTCACGCACACACACACACACAGGAGAGGAGCTACTCTATAGCATACAACAGAGATATTTTTAGAAAAAAAGATTTGCAAGCTCCTCCCTCCTATCTACAGTGTGATAAGGAAAACCAAATCAGTTCCTGACAGCAGTTCAGACCCTCAACAACTCTCTACACCTACCAGCCTACCTTAAAGCTTAGAAGCTAGTGACAAGTATCCTAGTACCTATTTTAGATCTTTGTAGTTCAAACTACCAACCAAGTGATAAACGGTATTGGCTGCTAGGATAGAAACCATAAGTGTAAACCGCCTATAGTATTGACTTAAAACTTAGTGTCCCGCTGCTGAACCTTTGACCCGATGGAGCAGCCACAAGCGCAAGGAGGTGACCAGCTCCAAGGATGGCTCCAGGACGATCCCCAGCCGGCTCCAGCCGAGTACCGCAAGCTGATGTTGAGTAACCTGCCGGAGTACCGAGGACCGCCCAAGCAGTCCTGGAACTCCCACATCCGGAGGCTGGAAATGTCATGGGCGGCTTACTGCGTACCCCCCCATGACACACTGAACCGCCGCAACACCCTTTTACTATCCCTGGCGGGGCAAGCGGCGGAGATGGCCTCTCATCTGTTTGGAGAGGCAGGCCAAGCCTTGACCTACGAACAAGTCAAGGCCAAGTGTGAAATGTTATTTCGTCCAGCCTATGAGTCTCAGACCCTGAAGCAAGCCTTCAGAGACTACAGGCAACACTCGACGGAGCCCATACAAGCCTACATATCCACCAAGTGTGCGCTGTACAGGGAGGCCTACAGCCACGAAGACCTGGAGTTACTCATCGATGAACTTAACCGCGGCATCTGCAATGCCAATGTGAAACGCGTGATGATGGGACATGAGATCGCCTCGGTACCTGAGTACACGAGGCGAGCCATGTTCACCGTGACCATGATCACCAAGCAGCTGAAGGAGGGTGTGTGCCTGGTGGACGCCACTGACGGGCTCACGGGATCGGCCAGCGTCCAGTTGCCCCAGTACGATGAGTCGGAGCCAATGGAGATTGGCGCCTTGGCTCCGGGTCTCCACCAGATGGGGAAGGTTGCACCAGACGACAAGATTCCAGGCGGCTGCTACCGCTGCCATGGGAAGGGCCACCGAATCAGAGATTGTCCTACGCCTATGGAGGTCAGCCTAGAAGAGCAACGCACCAAGCCACGCCGTGACCGTCCTGCCAAATGTGAACGTTGCCATTACGCAGGCCATACGGCAGCCGAGTGCAAGGCTGACTGGGACCAGGTAGCCGGCAGGAGACGTGTAGCTGGCAAGGGCGCTCACTCTGGGAAGCCCAGCCAGGTAGCCAACATGGAAGGGAGCGCGCCCCCAGCAACACTCCAGCAAGCAGCCGCCCCCAGAGCTGTGGGCCACTCAGAAGGAATGCCGCAGTTTGGGACTATTCCAGCCAGGATCAACGTGCTGGGAGGAGCGGCTGAACCCAACCGGGTTGGCCTGGGCTTCAGCCTCAACCACTTGGGACCGGAGTTCGTGCAGCCAACCAACATTGCGGAGCCAGAAGTCCTGCGGCCTCTACCATTCAGCCTCAACATGATGGAGCCTGCCAGACCGAGTCCCCCCAGCAAGAGCGGAGGGGCGCTACCCAGCGCCACCGAGACGATGTACGGGGAGGCCCTGGCGGCCGCCGAGCGGGAGAGGCGAGAGGCGCTAGCCAGCGCGTCTGAGTCGATGTATGGGGCGCCATCCGGCGTCGCCACCTGGGAAGGACGAGAGGTGCGATCCCGCACCCCCAAGCTGATTTCTGGGGAGGCAACCGCCGCCGCCACCTGTGAAGACTGGGGGGTG
Organism: Acartia tonsa; assembly: GCF_053477335.1. NCBI lineage: Eukaryota > Metazoa > Arthropoda > Copepoda > Calanoida > Acartiidae > Acartia > Acartia tonsa. The sequence goes on along the minus strand of NC_137266.1, from coordinate 13,675,364 downwards.
CTATCCAGCGCCCCCACACTGGTGCCTGGGGCGACAACCGTCGCCGCCACCGAGAGACCTGGACCCTGGAACGAGCCTGCAGCCCCAGAGGGAGGGGTGACATCCGTCACCCCCAGTCAGCCAGCGCCCCCAGCCAGCAGGGAGAGTCCAGCTATCCATCATCCAGAGCCCCCAGCCAGCAGGGAGAGTCCAGCTGTCCCTCATCTAGAGCCCCCTGCCAGCAGAGAGAGTCCAGCTGTCTACCACCCTCAACTGAGCCAGGATAAGTTAAAATTGACAAATGCATTGTATCCAAAATATTGTAACCCTCCAGCCTTGCCTGTGCCTCCCGCACCAGAGGCTGGGGAGATTGAGATTTGGGGTTATCAGGACTTGCCTGTGCCACATGCACCTGAGTTCCTAGGGCAGGGGAGGGATGTAATACTGGGCGAGCCTGTGCCACACGCACTACAGCCCCATGCCACTGGGCATGCCATGGACGAGGGAAGGGCCACCTTGGGGCTAGGGGAGCCGACGCCCAGACAGGCGCCCGTTGCCTGTCAGTCCGTCATTGGGGAGGGTATCGGGATGCCCCGGGCGTCTAAATATAACACTCAATGGAAATTTATATCTAGCCAGGAGCAGTCCAGCAGTGTCCAGCCCCAGGAAGCAGTTGTGGCCAGAGCCGAGAATCCCCAGATGCATGCGCGAGGACGGTGGCTGTCTGGCAGATTCTCCCACTGGTGGATGGTTCTGTGGGGCCTATTGCTAGCAGCTGTGTGGCCTACAACTAGCTATGTCTTAGTAGGGTGGGACTGTGCCAACCCCACCCATGTCACCGCCTTCAACAAAGAGCAGATATGTAGCAAGGAGCCGCTACACCAGGAGGTGCCCTTGGGCCATGAGGTACATGTCCTGCAGCAAGTTAAGATTCGGGAGACCACGGGATATAGCTGTCAACTCACAGTGTCCCAGTGGACATTTAGGTGTGGAGTCTGGGGCCACCTGAAGGTGACCTTGGTCCCCACCCTCATGCGGCCAACCAAGATTGCCCCCGAAACGTGCCGGGACCTGGCCCGGAGCCGAGTCTACACCCTGCCAGGCAAGACCAAGCCATTGACGTTCCAGCTGAACCACCCCCTGTTCTTTACCCTCGATATGGTAGGCGCATTGGTCAACAGCCCCGAGGGGGTGGGTTGTGAAGGGGAGGACGTCCATTTTGAAGGCCAGCTGTACCGAAATGAGTTAGTGCTCCAGGAGCGATGGCTGCTGGTCAAGGAAGAGACCTACGTAGTTGAGAACGGACGGGTGGAGTCCCAGTCCGACCACCTGACCCTAGATTGTCCCCAGTCCGAGCTGTCCTGTGTCACTGGAGAGGCCACATATGTGTGGGACCACCTGGGGAGAGATTGCCCTTTGAGGCTGATCCGCAGCCTCCAGCCCAGCCTGGTGATGGATGCGTTCCTGGTTGACCATCAGGCCCAATTCTTCATCAACATGACTACCCCCACCTCGATAGTGAACTGCGACTTTGAGGCCCATGCCACCAACCACCCAGCATTGTTCGTGGCAGCCGACCCGGCCGCGGCAGCGTTGCCTAGAGTATCGGCCAGGGACGTGGATGTCCCCCTCCAGGCCCAGATACACGCAGGTTACATTGGATTTACCCTGGAGACTCGAATGAGAAGCGCAGCAGCAGAAGAAGTAGCGGCCAATTGCTGGAAGCTCCAGCAGTTAGACCCGGCCCATCCGGTGCGTGTCCAGGGGAGCACGTTCTCTATTTTGAGGGGAGATGTATTGCTCCAGCTTACCTGCCAACGTAATAAGTACGTGGTAAGGGAGAGCAATGAATGTTGGGACAAGGTGCCGGTGGAGCCCACAGGATTTGTAGATGCCGTGACAAAGGTGTATAGCGGTCACGCCACCAAGATTCCCTGCTCCTCCACCTACCCCCTAACTGTACACGCCGAGGAAGGGTGGATAGAGCTAACTCCTGCACCTAAGAAGAGGCCGCCCCCGCTGGATACACCCAAGCAGCTGCTGACCGAGCCCTTGGATGATTTTAGCTCGGGAGGATTGTATTCTCAGGCCGAGCTGAATGACTGGCAGCAGCTACTAGCGTTCCCGGCGTATAAGGCCGCCATGCTGACCGGCCTGTCGTATGGCTCATGCGTCCAGCAAGGCAGCTGTTCAGCCACCGGAGACCATGGGATCGTGTCCTACAATATTGACCGACTGGCGGAGGAAGGGGAGGAAACCCTGGATGTCTGGGCTGGGTTCAGACAGGCTATTCACGAGTTGGGAGATGGCGCAGCCATACTGTGTCTGTTGCTGTTGATCCTCAAGCTGCTGGGAGACTTAACCATCATCTCCCTGGCAGCTGCACAAGGAGGTGTACGAGCCGCCCTGAACGCGATGTCATAAGTATTCCTGTATCACCCAACCTTGTATTGTAAGGCCTTGGCCAGGGCCAGGCTCACCCATGCCAAGTCCTGGGACTTTTCAGTGGACTGGGATGCCATTCCTATTGGCCGGGAAGCAGCCGAGGAGATGGTATCCATGAAATCAGCCGATAGTGGGACTGACCCCCCAGGCAGGCCTGGGCCGCACTCTGGAAAGCCCCGCGGCCCCTCGGGAGGCCAGGCTGTCGCCCAGACAGTCAACCTGGTAGCCAGTGCCCCAGCCGCTGCCAACACCAACCAGAATGCCCCCTTGCTGACCGGTCCAGCAGCGGCTGCGCCCCATGCCAACCTGACACCCGCTGGCGCCGAGCTACGTGCCCAACAAAAGCCAGCCTCTACCTTCTACCCCACGTTGGGGGCCCATCAGCCCTGAAAATCACCACTAGGATTCCATTGAATCATTATCTCTTGTACATAATAGCCCCTAATGAGCGGGCCGAAGGCCTCAACCACTGTTGGATGTCTGGCAGGGAAACCCCCTCCCAGCCTTCCGAGGGGAGAGTTGTGGTATTCGGCAGCCGTGAGCCATGTTCTATGGCAACCCTGACCTTGGTTCGGAGAAGGGCCGAGGGCCCTCCCCCGAGTACTGGGGAAGGGGTCAGCCTGACCCCTCCCTATGCTTTAAAATTAATGATAGATTTTGACAGCCTTATTATGGTTAAGCTGTATTGTTTGGTTCCCCACCCTTTCCAGGGATGGGGGATCATTATTGCCCAATCTGATTATTGTATATGTATTTATATTGATTCTGCTTTAGGATTACTTATTCCAATCTGTGTATTTATTGTTTGTTGTATATAACTTTAGTAAACCTTAGACCCTGAATAAAGTAACACCTGAATAGACTCTGTTTATTATTTAGTGATTGCTAGAGAAGCGTAGCTTCACTATAATATATGTGTCCACGTCTGTTCGCACTGCCGTAGTCATTTGAACTCGGGTGTCTGCCATTTAACCAAGGCGGATACCACAGTAGCTCTTTCATAATTAAAAAGAATTTAAAAATCTGTTACAAAATTATGTCCTAATCTTTCATGGTAAACGAGGATTTTATATCAAGTAAAGTTTATGTTTTAAAACAATTTTTTTTGCAAACTTTAAAACCGAGAAAGACAGACACATTTTTTGTGAGATAATTACATTAAAAGCCTTATTTTTTTTATATAGCAATGCTTGATAATTGATATAAAATAAAAGGTAAAATGGCAAAAGGAAAGAAAAAAATGTATAAAATTTAGTAAGGTATTGAATCGAAATAAATTGATTTTCAAGAATCAACTGACAACTTTTAAACAGCCTATTTCGCGGTTTTAATCTTTTTTTTTATTCAAAAATAGAAATATAAGATTTATTTTCTGTTTTATAAAAGATACAATCTCAAAGATTAAATTGGGATGTTCTATAAATTCCGTCAAAGTGTCACAACTTACAAGTGGTGTACATCATATTAGCAACAAACTGAGCTCTTAATGGATAAGACATTGGGCAATATATCGCTTTACATCCCCAATGATAATGTACAAAATTACCCCTTCTGTGGAATACTATTAGAGGTTGCAACGTTTGGACACTCGACATAATTAACATGCCAATTAAAATTTAATGAAAGTCCCTATAGTTGTTAAACATATGAATGAAAAAATGTTATTATAAAACTTTGGTGACTAGTGTAAAAAAGACAGCCCAGTGTCCCCTCCCTCTTCTAGTTTGATGTCCCTAAATCACAAAAGGTCATGGCAGCATAACTAATTAGGGGATGAGAGAGAATCAAATACAAAGAAGAACTTTGTTCTGTAGTAATAATGAAGAAAAGATTAAATGCGGCAGTGATTTATAACCCTAAATTGGTTTCTATTGTTTATTTTGTATTAATTTGGGAAGGAAGCAAAAACTTTTTTCTAAAAATTATAATTTCTCTATTAGTAGTTTGTTTTAGCTAGGCTACTCAATAATCATGTCAGTTCAACAGAGAAAGTTTCGTAAGATTACACACAAATTCATGAATTGGCAGAAGAAAATTTCAAACATTATATTTACTGAATATGTCAAATGATTTTTAACATTATTTCCAATATGCCTTCAAAACCGATTAATATCTGCTGGATTAGAACCGTTTCTCAGCCATACTGAAAATCGTGTATAACATTGAAATACAGACAATTTTCCACGAATGCTAAACAAAAAAGTCCTAAAATTAATACCAGTTTTGAAAGCTGTCTATAATACGATGCTAAAAATAACTATTCTTTATTGCTTGATGTTTCAGTACAAGTGTACAAATTTATCCTTGTTTTACAAATGTAAAATATAAAGAATAAGTCGTAATAACAACATAAGAAACAAAAGTTATTTTGGAACAAAAGTTTCTTCCTAAAAGAATATCTCACTTTTTTAATATCTCAGGAAGTAAATCTAAGTTGAAAAATGCATTCTCTAATATTGAATAGAGAGAGTATAATATATATATTATTATATAGAGTAAGAACAAGTATGGCCATAAGTAGCGCAGCTAAAGCAACTACTAAAAAGGTCAAGAGTTATAAAAAGATAAAATGTTTTTTTTTATTGTGCGTTTCTGTGATTCATAAAAGAATAGAGATAACCTACAACTACAAAAAATTAGCAAATTGGAGAATACTAAAGGTACATTCAAGACATTTCTTTGGTTGAAACATTTTACAGATCTTGAAAAACATATTAAAAAAATTAAAATAAGTTTGTTATCAATAGTTGAATTTCTTAGAATAAAGTTAGCTTTCCAAAAATTATATCATCTAAAATTATGGTGCAAATAATGTCGCCCGTATCTCGTTTATAACAAAAAGTAAACAAATGTATTTGTCTGCAAAAATTTCATTTATAAGTTTGACGAATAATTGGGACAGATGGACCATCCAGATATATTATGTATATTAGAAACTAGAGTTGGCTCAATATAACTATATCGCTATTGGCTAGTTTTCTATAAGTACATATCTATTTCTCAATAAATCAATTTTCCTCCCTCGCCATTACTATCTAAAAGAAAGAAGTAAATAATTATTAATTTAAATGATTTTAAAAACATTTTTTCAATTATATTTTTTTCACATTACCATCACCAAAGGGTTAATATGATTAAAATTTTAGTTTTAATATTTTAACACAAAGGAAGTGTCGCCACAATCGAATTCTTTCAAAATACAGTTTTCTTAGATTTACTCTATTATGAACGTAAATTTTTTATTTATGAAAAAAGGATTAAATACTTCAATGTAATTCAAATATCAACATGAAGTGAAAAACTTAATTCATTCCATAAACAAATATAATAAAGGTCTTATCGCTTTGGTCAATGAGAGTTTAATAATGATTATTGGAGCACTATGAGTTTTAAACACTTTACCATTGGAAGACTCGAGCTCATTTATAGACGTTTATTTCCTATATAGATCTGTCATGGATCTTGATGCAATAAAGCAGGCTGTTTTGTAAATGTTAAAAATTGGAAGATTTCATTAAATAAAAGTAATCGCAAATATACTTAGTAAATGAGGGGAATAGTTCCTTTTCGTGGCAACGCCCCTTAAATGGTGATTCGTCGTATTTTTAAAATGGCGTTTGATGGGTTATTTTAGGTTAGGTTAGGTTATATTGGGTTAGACAGTCGGCCCCGCAGGGTTAGAGCCCCCCGCGCAGGGGCAAGAAATAGGAGAAAAGCTTAAGGAGCGTTGCCACGAAAGGGACCTGAAATGAGGATTATATTTGTTGGGCAACAATTAGATATAATTGGGTTTGGAAGTTATACAATTTCCTAAAATTGAAAATACTTACGGACAGACGAACAGACATTTCCTATAATTGCATAGTAGCTTCGCTGCAAAAAAAGGAAAAGATATTAAATTGGATGAAATAATTTTAAAGTATACTTTGACACTTTTCTTTGCCATTAAAAGCGAAGCTTTTCTATAGTTATAGTTTGTACGACAATAACGGAGAGCTTTTTTAGTTAATTTGAGCGCGTTAGAACGGTTCTACCGAATTCAAACTTTGGATTATGATTCCTGTAACAGTCAGGTACAATTAAGACAGCGCAGCAATGTCCCTTAAAACTATTTTGACACATTTCTTTAGTATAATTATCAATTTCATCTGACTTTGAAATATGATGCATAAGACAACAAAGTATAACATTATAAGTGAAGCATCTCTACAATCAAGTTTTTATTTTACTGCTAAGAATTTAACAGTATATGTAAATATTACCTCTGAAAACCAGCAAAAATGAGGAAACAATGCCAGAACCATAATAACGCAAACACCTGCATAAAAAAAATTGCTAATGTCGAAGATGATTAAAGTCCCTCCACAGATTATGACTTCATACGATAGAATAGCCAATGAGAGGCCAGTATACACTGTAATTGACCAATGGTAAAATTTTTGCTGGCCTCTCATTGGTCATTTCATCGTATGACGTCATAATCTGTGGTGGGACGTTAATCATCTTTCTATTGTACAAAAAAGGGAATTCCGGATTTTTTAAAATCAAACAAAGCAATAAGTTAACTTAAAAATAATTTAAAACTTTAAATATCCGCTAGTAGTGAAGGAATTTCCTTATTATTAAAGAAATGGCATTTTCATTCTTTGACAAAATAAGGTAACCGTAGCTTAATTTAAAGACAATTATGTCAAATAGTAAAGTAGCATTAATAAGAATTTAATCTTGATTTGGCAAATTGATGTACAATCTAGACAACTGCCTATCCCAAGTGGTAGAGACCCTTTACGTCTGCTAGCAAATTGCTTTCTGTCCTTTTGTAGGGACTTGTGTTCACATTTTCGTCGCTATTAGCTGATTCAAAATCGGAACAGGATTCCAGCCATGTGGGCATAACTGGAAAAAGTGTCTAGAAAATCAGCCATGTGACGTCATAAAAATGAGTGATTATCCATCTCCTTTTTAGGGATTTTCTTTACTTCTTATATCCTCTCATCTCCCTCACTTATGTGACGTCAAATGGCTGATTTTTTAGACACTTTGTACAGTTACCTGTGGGCAGAGTTACATAAAGCTCTTGTGCCCTCTATTATTTTACTAAAAAATGAGTGTATAAACAAGGAAGTACCTTATCATTAATGATATTAAGGGATAGGATACAGATGGCATTCTTCACCTCCTGTCCACCACCACGACCATATCTCACATAGTTACATGTTGCAACTGAAAACAAAAAAATGGTGTTTATAGGAAGTAGAAAATCACGAAACCTTAACATATCAATATTCAAATGTTTTTGTGGCATTAAACAAGTAAGATATAAATTGGATACCTTCTAATGTATCTTTAAAAGTAAGCAGTCTATCTTAAAATGAGGTTGAAAATTTTTCTCAACAACGTTACGGAAGACGGACGGACAAAGTTAATCATGCAATAGCTTCGCTACTCATAAGCTATAGTTATAGTTGTCACTTTACTTTTAGATTCGATAGAAGAAAAAAAAATTAGAAATCTGACACCCTACTACTTCAGAGAATGACTGATAAAAAATTATGAGGTCCTAAGGATTAATTCATGCATTAATATTTATTTTGCATTGTTCTATCCCTGTGTACCTAATCGGAAAAAGAATGATTACCTTTTGGAAATACTTCGCACATGGGGTTAACTGTGTTTGGTAACTGTCTCTCCTCTGCTGGCAGTCTAACAAACAAACATACATACATGGTAAATTAAAGAAAATGCTTGCTTGTGAAGGGGACAGGGCGCTGGAATTACACAGGTACCCAAGGTTTTTAAAAACGATCACTTATTTGTTTGCTTTAAAACTTTGGGTATATTTACTTACTCTTGGTTGATACAAATCCAATATTTCCAACTAGTGAAGGGGTAATTTAGTTCATCAAAATTGGGGGTGTATGTATATCAATTAACGTTCATTGTCATATACCTTAAGATACACTAGCGGCTTTGCCCCAAGAGGTTTAATCAAACCAATTTTTCGTTTTTTAGATTTAAAAAAAAAATTTAAAAAAAACATTTTTTTTTGGGGGGGGGGGGGAATTTTTTTTTGTGGGGGAGCCGGAGGGGGTAGTCAACTCTACTATTTTAATTTTAGTTTTAAAAAGAAAATGGGGGTTATTTTTCATTTTTTGGGGGGGTTGTGGGTGTCCAACCCCCCAAGAAAATAGTTATAAACCTTCCCGGGACCTGTGAGAAGCTACCCTGTAAAGGAGAACCCGATCGGTTTAGCGGTTAGCGAGATCCTTCGCTACAAACAGACAGACAGACAAACAGACAAACATCGTTCTACTTTGTATTATAGATGACTTACTATAATATATTTTTTAAAGAAGGTGTAATAATTTTTAGCACAGATACAACATTATTACAGTTTATCTGTAAGAGGCCTCTAGGGGCGTAGCCGCTAGTCTAATATATCTTAGTTTGTAGTTTCTGCTACGCTAATCATAGACTAAATTATTCTTGTTTTCTAATGTTTTATGTAAATCACCATATTTTGTGAAATCACTTTTTGTAGTTTCTTCTATTTCTAAGAGCTATACTATTGTATTTAATTTTCAAGAAAGCTTATTTTCAATCCCGAGCAGGTTTTAAGCTATTTGGCTAGTCGATAAAACTATATTTATACCTGTAATATTGATAAACAAGAAGGCCATAATCCAGAAACTATATTTATACCTGTAACATTGATAAACAAGAAGGCCATAATCCAGAAACTATATTTATACCTGTAATACTGATAAAAAAGAAGGCCATAATCCAGAAACTATATTTATACCTGTAATATTGATAAACAAGAAGGCCATAATCCAGAAACTATATTTATACCTGTAATACTGATAAAAAAGAAGGCCATAATCCAGAAACTATATTTATACCTGTAATATTGATAAACAAGAAGGCCATAATCCAGAAACTATATTTAACCTGTAATATTGATAAACAAGAAGGCCATAATCCAGAAACTATATTTATACCTGTAATATTGATAAACAAGAAGGCCATAATCCAGAAACTATATTTATACCTGTAATATTGATAAACAAGAAGGCCATAATCCAGAAACTATATTTATACCTGTAATATTGATAAACAAGAAGGCCATAATCCAGAAACTATATTTATACCTGTAATATTGATAAACAAGAAGGCCATAATCCAGAAACTATATTTATACCTGTAATATTGATAAACAAGAAGGCCATAATCCAGAAACTATATTTATACCTGTAATATTGATAAACAAGAAGGCCATAATCCAGAAACTGGTGGTTTAAAAATGCATTCGTCACTATTATCTACAACAACAAAAAAAAAACTATTAAAAGGTTGAAAATCTGAGGGACCCCAAAGTTTTATAATTGCATTTTCTTACTTCTTTGCTCAACACTTATTGGGACTTTTATTGAATTTTGATTGGTTGCGTGTCTAAACCTTTAACCATTAGTTGTAATCTGCAGAAGGGTTAATTTTGTGTATCATTATTAAGGATGTATATCATATGATCGGCCATTGAGTTATCCCTTTCGATTCCTGGTTGAAAATGATACAGTTGCAAGTTTTACACTTTTTCGATTTTAATAAACAGTCAAACAAACGACGATTCCAGTGACGTCATATACGTTTCGGGAAAGAAAAAGGGAAGGGGGGAAGAAAATCTCTTCAAAAGAGATGGGAGAAAAGGGAAGATATGTTCTTCCCCCCTTCCCTAAACGTATATGACGTCACTGGAATCGTCTTTCTCAAAGTGGGACAGTTTGGGGTTCGTCCAAACAAACGGATGAACACAAAGTAGATACTAATTAGTAATAGTCAGAGATATTTCATAAAAAAATATTAAGAAGCCTTACACATTTACAACTGACGGGTTAACAAATATTTGGACGGATAGCGTATAGGCAGACGGACAGCCAGCTAAGTTATAGAGTAGATATGTGTATTGATTGTAAATTTTGATAACAAATGTGGCTTTGTATTTTCTAATTCAAAGCCACATGGACGAACAATCGGACAATATTAGAACAAGGATGACAACATCCATAAGTAGCGAAGCACAAAAATCATAGATGGGAATACGTACAAGTAGATTTAAAGGGTATTTATTAAAATCAAGAATAGATTTATTGGATACACGAAACCTTGTTTTATTTTGTATGATGACGATGGTCAAAGTAAAATACAAATAAAGATGCACATAACAATGGGGAAAATTATTTTGATCCTGATATCCCAAAAAAGTTAAATAAAAAAACAAAGATATGAGGAAATATGTAAAACACATAAAAATAGCCAAAAACCTGATAAAAGGCAATCTGGCCGCTTTGGTTGTTTTCTTAAAATTAAATTTTTATATCCTTAATTTAAAAAATTTGGAAAATCGGACCATATACACTGAAGATATGGAGAAAAATATAAAAATAGCCCAAAACCTGCTAAAAAGGCAGTCTGGCCGTCATTGTTGTTTTCTTTAAAAGACGGGAAATTTAATTTTGATATCAATAATTGAAAAAATTTTGAAAATCGGACCATAAACACTGAAAATATGGAGAAAAATATGAAAAATATAAAAATAGCCTAAAACCTGCTAAAAAGGCAGTCTGGCCTTCATCGTTGTTTTCTTTAAACGACGGGAAATTTAATTTTGATATCTATAACTAAAAAAATTTTGAAAATCGGACCATAAACACTGAAGATACGGAGAAAAATGTGAAAAATATAAAAATAGCCTAAAACCTGCTAAAAAGCGGTCCGACCGCCAATGATGTTTTATAGTCAATTGTGCTCCTTAATGATGGGAATGTTGTCAAAAAATTTCAGCATTCTATCTTTTATAGGAGCTGAGTAAATCCAATTTCCCCCATAGCGTTACGGACTGACTGACTGACTGACGGACTGACTGACGGACATAGTGAATTATAGAGTAGCTTCGCTACTAAAAAGAATTGATCACAAGGGGAAACTTCATAATAAAAATAGAAGACTATCAAAGAATATTATTTATCTACCTAAACACGTGTGGACAGACTGACGAACGGACATAGAAATTATAAAGTAGCTTCGCTACAAAAAATAACTGTTTTTTTTACCTGACTAAGGGAGATGAAAATATTGAGTAATTCACAGAGGAAAAAACAGAAGGCATATTTGTTGAACTTATTGTGAACATGCTCACAAAAATGTACTGAAAAAATATATTTGAAAAAGGGGATCATGGAAAGAAAACGAAGTGGTGGGCTTCTTCGTATTTTCACAGTATTTTATTTATGATAGGTTATTTATAGGTTAGGTAAATGTTAATGATTGCCCCTCAGTGTTTGAACCCCCCACAGGGACTAGAAATATTTGAAAAGCTACCGAAAAAAAGACGAAACCCGCTACTTCGTTTTCTTTCCATGAACCGAGAAAGCTATACCTATCTTTTAAATAGGTTATAACTATGATGTTAATAGGCACACCTGTCTTGAAAATATGCATGCTTATTTTTTATTTAAACTATTGTCAAGTTTGAAATTATTTAAAACAAATCATATTTTAATTCTACTACATATATAGTACCTACACTCTTAAAATAATGTAAAAATAGTTTTTAACAGCCCCTGTTTTTTATTATAGTACTTTGAATGCAATTTCATTAGTATTATTTTCATAACTGATACCAATGGATATATTATAACTTGGATGTTAGACCCTATACCCAATCCCCTTCCCTCCTACTGGACGTACGAAATGACCAATAAATTATAAAGTTCCATGTTAGCAACCTAAATTTATGACAATTTCCCCTGTCATAATATTCATGTATATTCTATACCTTTTTAATACCCCTTATGATTTTTAGTAATCAGAATTTAATAAAATGAATAAAAATAATGTACCTAATAACTTCTCTTTCTTCATTTCACCATCTTCTACTACACGACCTGAAAATTAAATAATTTTAATTTCTATAAACACTGCTTAAGAATCTCACTTTTAAATCTTGAAAAACAGATAAGCAAGAATGGCAACATCCAAAAGTAGCGAAGCAGAAGTTTAGTTCTGATAACAATGAAAAGATTGGAGAGGAAAATTCCAAGAAAATCCTTAAACCTTAAAAAAATACTTTTTCATCTTTTGAAGCACTCCGACAGACAGCCAAAATAATAAATAGATGAGATGTTCACTCAAAATTTTATATGCTTATCTTTAAAAGCAGCCGAGAAAGTCACATTTACCCCCATAGCGTTACGGACTGACGGACAGACAATTGAAGAATAGCTTCGATATAAAAAATAAAGAGTAATGTAGTATGACTCTCAACTCCAATATTAGTATCACACAAACAGTAAAATAAAATAACCTTCAAATTAAACAAATTTGATAATCGAATCTATAACCATTCGATTTAAATAAATAATTTAGAAGTCTTATAAAGAAACAAAGTTTTTTTTATTTAATCGGAATGAAATTTTTCAAAAGTTTTTTTTATATATTACGAAGAAACTGTACCCCTTTATATGTTCAAATTTATGTAAAAGATATGAAAAATGCAACGCTAATACTTTTTTTGCCAATTTCTTATCAGTCTAAGGTATGTGATATCATATATTCTAATTTCAACTTTCTTGGAATTTAAGACACATGTTATTGGGAGAAAAACTTTTCTATGATTTGGGTCTGTATGTTATTTCGTTACAATCGACGTCAGCATATTTGAACTGAATTTGTTTTGGAAAACCGATATTTGATGTGAGGTTTTATTGTATTTTATTGGTCACATTTTATTTTACTAAAACTTATCTAAACAGCATTACACCATTTTCTTATTAGATCTTTCGGGTATAGTCCTTTTCGTGGAAACGCCCCTTAAGGTGCGATTCGTCGTATTTTTAAAATGGCTTTTAATAAGTTAGGTTATATTTGGTTAGGTGATTGCCCTGCGGGGTTAGGGAATTTTCCCCGCAGGGTTAGAGTCCCCCACAGGGACTAGAAATAGGAGAAAAGCTACTGTGAAAAATACGAAGAATCGCTTTTATAAATATTGTCATTCTTGTTAAATATTTTAAGAAATTTAAATTTTAAATCAGTCATTGACAAATACATATGTTTAAATTTATAATTTTACTATTTCTAGAATTAAATGTTGTGATCTACATTCTAAAGTAGTAGGATGTTTGTTTGTATGTTTTCGGTAAGAATTAAATCTTGAGCCTGCGAAGAAAATATTGCCCCCCCCCCCCAAAAGCAATAAAGTCACCATATAGCATTAAACTAAATATAAACTTAAAATATATTTGCTAATTTTATTATGATTAGCTCAATGGATTAAGTTACATGTTAAAAGCGAAGCTTTTCTATAATTAGGGTCGGTCCGTACGTAACGGACAGTTAGCTCTTTTCGTTAATTTAAACAGGTTAGAATTGTCCTATCGTTTCCAAACTTTGCATGGCGATTCCCGTAGTAGTTAGAAAGCGTAGCAACTCTATGATCGTTACCAGAATGTCCGTACATACATTTATATTCTGATTATTCAAATCTAACACTCTACAACAAGTGTTAATGCTCGTTTGCCCTACCACTTTAGAGCTTCGCTTTTATGGATGTTGTCATCCTTGTTAATTTAGAAATTGCGTGAGTTTAATAAATTAGCCACACAATTTTTTTTAACTGTTTCAACAAGAACGATTATATGAGTAGAAATATAACTTGATAGTAATTAGAAGATCATTATATTTTGAAAAAAAACTTTATCACATTATAAATAATCATTATATTTCTAGTATATTCTGAAGATTTCAAAAAAATTTTACTGCTCCTTAAAGTTAAAAATGCTCTTTTATTTGTTGCCTGAAATTTTGGGGACTAATTTCAAATATTAATAGAGTTGATGATACTAGCCAGGGGTAGCTATTCTAACCTACAATTCTACAAAAAATCACGAAACCTTATTAAGTATCTGATGGTATATTTTGTGTTTGTCATGTAACTGAAGAGGGGTGGGAAAGAAGGGGAGGAAAAGGGGAAGGGGGTTGTTGGGAAATTTTCCTTTAGAGTTGTTTGTCAGAATATCATTCCCTTGTCCCTCGTACCAGCAGTCACTGTGTAAAATATTATTAATATAATTTTAATCTACAAAAGCGATTTATCATAATGAGTTTGTTTATAATTTTTTGTCCACTGTCTTATCCTTTAAGACCCCTTTCGGCAATCACAAGTATTTTCTCTACAGGCTGACACACAAAAGAGTTATAGAGTAGCAGTACTGTTACAAAATATAATTGATTAATTTGAACCATAAATTTTATTATTTGCTATGTTATGAAATTACCACAAAAAGCATAATTTTACAAGAGTTTAATTTATAGCAGCTTAATATTAGCAAAGTATATGATTAAATGTTAAAATATCAATGAAAACATCCATAAGCAGAAAAAATTAGGAAGTTAAGTTAATAAAGACATTTTAAGTTAGATTCTAATATTTGCTGTTATATGGCAGCAAATTGAATACCATTGCCTAAATGTGAATCCAACGACGGTTAATATTGAAAAAATTAGACCATCCGACTTAAAATATCTGCTACATTTTTCCAGAACAAGTTTACAGCAAGTGGTATCTGTACAGTATGGCTGCAAATCCAATACTTATCCGCAGGATTAAAACCGGCGCAGTTCTGAGCAATACGGAAAAGTCACGAAATGTACTTGACTATAGAAAACCTTTCAAGCGAAAAAATTGAAGGAATTTTACTATTCACGGAAAATTGTCATGAAAGAACTAAATCAATATTGAATTTATGAATACATTATTTGTATTTCTTGTAAGTTTAGTGTAGGGTTTAGTTGCCAATATTTGACATAAAGATAAATGTGAACTATTAATAACAATGCTTACATATTTTACTATATTTATACATTTTTTATTTTCTTCTATAAGAATGGGCGGTTGCGTCCCTAGGGCGGTTTCTATTAGAAATTTAAAGGCCCCCTCCTCAAAAAAAGGTGTAAACCTTCATATGACCTATAAGAAGCTACTCTGTAAAGGTGAACGATATCGGTTTAGTGGTTAGCGAGTATTGATAGGTGCGCCCCTTGAGGCCTCTAGTTTTTCACTAGGCAGTTTCTATGGGAAATTTGGAGGTACCCTCTTACAAAGTAGAACACAACCTTCAATTGACCTATAAGAAGCTACCCTGTAAAGTAGAACAATATCGTTTAAGTGGTTAGCAAGATTCTTCGGTACGCACAGACATACAGATATCATAGCACTTTTATATAGAGATATTTTATTTATTTTATATTTACAGTTGTGCCCCTAGAGGCCTCTAGTTTTTCACCAGGGCAGTCTCTATTGGAAATTTGGAGGTATCTTTCAGTATAGATAGGTGACAGCTAGAAAAAAAGCGAGAATCCTATTACTTTACTATTTAAGATTTCTGTCAATGTAAGTAATTTTAAAAGACTTCATATTTGAATGTGATAAAATTCAACTTAATATCCCATAAGTAAAATTTTATGTTGATATATGATGTATGTAAGTTAAAGGAATAAAATATCCGAAATCATTTGATGGATTATTGATACTGTTCTTTAGACTGGCGTGTTTAGATAGATAGATAGATACATAGATATAAGCATACATACAAAAAACTATTATTACACATATTCACATAATTTTATGCATATGGTTTAGCTTTAAAATGACATTACTCTAAAATCTTTCGTTGTTAAATGCTCTGAAGGTTGCACACCTAGCCTATAGAAAGGGAGTAAATTAGCCAAAAATCATTTAAATACATTAAATATATTAAAAAACCTTTCCTATAAAGTAAAAACAATTTCAATCGTATTCCGAGATATGTAGCTTCAGACAAAATAATTAACTACTTTATTTTATAGGATTATCTACTTCTTCTATAAAGCTGAATTCCAATTATGCAAATGCCTTTAGGAACATTAACTTATCGATATTTTAATAATTAAATATGTACATATATGCTTTAACAAGCGGCTGCTCCCATTGCACATTTCAAAAGGGGAATGAAGGAGCAGAATAAGAGGCATACAAAGTCTTAAGTTTTAGGTTAAAATAGCCTAAAACCATCCCAGGACCTATATAAAGCTTCCCCAAAATGAAAAACATAATCAATTCAGTAATTAGCAAGATTTTAAGGAACAAATAAAAATCTATTTTATATTATAGGACATAACTTTAACTTCATTATTCTAGATTTTATTTTTGTACATTATTAATCAGCAGAATATTTGCTCTGTTAAACTTTCAACGGTCAGCTTGCTTTAAATGGGAGAAATTGACCTTACTAATGTTTTAAGCAAAGCTACCATACAATTCATATGTTCGAATCTTAATACTTAGTGCATTTGTAATTTGTGATATAATGACAATTTTTTCTACAATTAGCAAACAGTATCAACAAAATAACGAGAACAGTAAACTATAATACAGTAATAGCATTTAAATCTTCACATTCAAATAATATGCATTGTCAGTTGACTGTACAGACAGTCGTACTGTCGGAAATACCTTATTTGTAAAAAAGCTGTAAACTCAATAATTATCAATATACAATTATCTCATATATAAATTTTTTGAAACTGCTACTTATGATATTTTTCTCCTTGTTTGTCCTAAAGCAGACTCTAGACAATACTTACAGCTTTTAAACCCTTTAAAATCTGTTGTAAATTTGTAGTTCAAAGATGCTCTATAATTTAATTTAATTTTTAAAAAAGGAAGATTGTCATAGTCTGTTTGTCTGCTAAAATATTTCTAAATATTGGACTGATAAAGCGCTCTTTTACAAGAAAGCCGTACATATGTCATAAGTTTTTATTTTTATTCATGTATATTTTTGGAAAGGGTAAAACAACAACCCAAAAGAATTTTAAATCTTTAAATATAAAAAAATTCTCATAAGGAATAATTATGATATCTAACGAAGATAACATAATTTTATGATTCTAATCTTTTTTAATCATATAGGAGGTAAGAAATTAATCTTCATCCATTTCTTACGAATAATAAAAAGCTTCTGAGTGTTTATATAAGAATGAAATTAAAGTTGAATTTACCGTCCGTCCATCGTCCTTTTCTTGAATCCCTGTAGAGTTTGAATATGAATTTTACCCACAAAGGAAATATGAAAAATGACACTTAGAGTTGGTGTGTCACATATTAAATCCTTTCTCTCTCTCTCTCTCTCTCTCTCTCTCTAAGTCTCTCTCTCTCTCTCTCTCTCTCTCTCTCTCTAAGTCTCTCTCTCTCTCTCTCTCTCTCTCTCTCTCTCTCTCTCTCTCTCTCTCTCTCTCTCTCTCTCTCTCTCTCTCTCTCTCTCTCTCTCTCTCTCTCTCTCTCTCTCTCTCTCTCTCTCTCTCTCTCTCTCTCTCTCTCTCTCTCTCTCTCTCTCTCTCTCTCTCTCTCTCTCTCTCTCTCTCTCTCTCTCTGTATCTTTAAATCTTTCTTTCTCTCCCATTCTTTCTTTTTTTCAATACCAACATCTTTTTAATGACAATTATATCATTTTATATAAATATATATATTACTTCATTTTTATCTCTTTTTTTTCTCTTTTTTCTCTCACCTTTTCTCTCATTATCTTTTCTACAAAATTTGAAATATAATAGATATTCATCGCATTGATTATAGACAGCTTTTCGTGGAAAGGAAAATTTACAATTATATGTTTAAATCCAGTTTCTGTTAGCCCCGAAGGGCCGCGGAATCGTGTTAACAAAACTGGTAATGTATCGTATTATAGAAAATTGTCTATAATACGATATGATGCATTTACAACCGGTTCTAATCCAGCGGATATTAACCGGATTCGAAGCCCCACTGGAAAAAAAGTTTCCTACCTTGATTTCCTTTGACAAGAAATCCCATGAGTCCACCCTCCATGGACAACCAGATACATGTCTATGATACGATACCATACATGACAAGATCCGGTTCTAATCCAGCGGATGTTAACCGGATTCGAAGCCCCACTGGAAAAAATGTTTTCTACCTTGATTTCCTTTGACAAAAAATCCCATGAGTCCACCCTCCATGGACAACCAGATACATGTCTATGATACGATACCATATATGACAAGATCCGGTTCTAATCCAGCGGATGTTAATCGGTTTCAAAACCATACTGGAAAAAATATTTTCTACCTTGATTTCCTTTGACAAGAAATCCCATGAGTCCACCCTCCATGGACAACCAGATACATGTCTATGATACGATACCATACATGACAAGATCCGGTTCTAATCCAGCGGATATTAACCGGTTTCAAACCATATTGAAAAAAGTATTTCCTACCTTGATTTCCTTTGACAAGGAATCCCATGAGTCCACCCTCCATGGACAACCAGATACAGCGGGGCAGGTAAAACATTACTGCCTAGAAAATATAAACAGTTTCAATAATTAGACTTTATAAAAAGCATTGTTAAAACGATAAGATTATGTCAAATAGTAAGGTTTTTAAAAGTAGACATTAAACAAAATAAGACTCTTTTAGAACTGCCATTGTTTCTATAAATTTTTTAAGCACACTTTTTCTGAATAAAAACCCAACTTAAAAACAACGAAAATAATTTAAGAAAAACACGAAACCTATAAGTGATTTTCAACTGTAACTGGTGGGCAACACCTAGTAGTATTGATGAACTTTTTAATCTGCTCTCCAAATATTATTTAAGATTCATTTCGCTTTTTGAATATACCTTATTCCTGATAAAAAACCTTGTTTTTTCAACAATTGTCCAGAATAAAGAAGTATTAATAAACTGCAGATAGACCAACAAAAAAGACGTTTAATACGGTAGTGTTGCTATAGATAACGTAAGGATGTAAAGGCGCTAATCATTTTTTTTTTTAAATGTGCTACATTTAAAACATTATAATATATAGGTAAAGTTTTCATTTGAATTTAAATTCAGAATGACCATTGAAAAATCAACAAAAAAAAGTTTCTACATGCTGAAAACACACGGATGGCAAATAAAAAAGTTGCATTTTAGGATACATTTCAATCAACAGGTCGGCTTTTAACTTTTGTTCTTTTGTTTTCTTTGCCAGAAAATTGCACAGAGAAATTCTTTACTTTTTTGATTAATTAGTTTCCGAGACAAAAATTAGTTTTAGGTAACTTTTTCTCGTGATTTTTATATAAACATTAAACAGGGACAATTGTATACACAAGTAGTAATGGATATAGTACATATGACCTCATTTATTGGTCAGTAAGTCCCTCCAGTAGAAGAGGAGGAGCTGTGAGAATATGTTACACTATCCACGTATTATATATCCATTATTGTGACCCAATTAAATCCAATTATTTTCAAAGGTAATAGTGTGCCTCTAGTGTTATAATAGAAGGCTGAAATCATCACATTTCGCTTAGGTATGCCAAATATCCCAGGAATGCTTCTGTATTCACTAAAATTTTGGATCAAGTAGAAAATACTCAGAGAGATTCTTTCAGGTATGGCTCCGAATCCTATTCATATTCATATTAAAAAATTATGTTTCGTATTTTATTACAGAAATTTCAAATGATAAAATCGAATCATATTATTAGTTCCTCTTTTGTTTGCTATCGGTCCCTCGGGGCAAAAATTAGAATTGATCATATCATTTTCCTTTTTACTATCTCTAAAAACCTGTTTATGTTAAGACGTGATAAATAACTAAGTAATTAATTGGAAATTTTTTTTCGCGTATTAATGCAAGCTGCACGATTCCTATTTATTATTGATTTAGCAGGTTATAACCAAATGCAGTGTAAACTTTTCGTCCAGCTAGCAATTTGGCTGCCAGCAGACTACAAAGTTGTAAATATATTCGTCTTCACATTTCTGACTTGATCCCAAGTTTCGAGAAAGAGAAAGTAAAAACAAATAATTTAAAATGTACATTATATAACAATACAATATGCTTCCGAAGTCATTTGAAAAACAGGGGCTTTTTTCATTAAAAGAATGTGAGAAAAAAATCTAAAGATTTAAGTTTTTTATCAAAACGATTTTATTTCTACAATTAAATTCGGTCAATTCGTACGTCTGACCGACCACCTGCATGTCACGCATAGCGTTCAAACTTTGCAAGATGAACTGTGGAACAGTTATGAACAATTTGGAAAGCGTATCAACTCTATAATCTTTACGAAAACGTTAGTATGTTCCCTTTAAAACATGTTGATTATTAGACATTAAGCGTTGTCATATTACCATGATTTTGGTATAGATTCGAATTTTGATTGGTAAATATTTTAATCTGATTTGACAAATTTTTCTAAAGATTTTTAAAAATGTCTGGATAAACTAAGTATTGTTTCTTTATTGAAGTATTTCTAACATAATTTGTAATCTGTTGAAAGCAGGAATGGATGGAAAAGAGAATAAGTTAATAGTTATTTCTCGCATCGTATTATAAACAGCTTTTCGCGGATATAAATGTACAATTATGATATTAAAACCAGTTTTTTAGCCCCGAGGTGCCGAAGGCGCGGGCTAAAAAAACTGGTTTTAATCTTATGATTGTACATTTTTATATTCGTAGAAAACTGGATATAATACGATGCTAGACATAGTTTTTTCGTATGGATGAGAACCGGTTCCTATCCACCGGATTCGAATGAATACGAGAAAAAATATTACAACCCCAAATATGTTTATAATCTAAAAACCAATTTTATGGTTAATTTTGTGTTTAGACGAAGTATATTTTTAGAGAAGTCTCAACTGCAGCAGCTTGATTAATCAGACGCATTCGAGGTTGAAATCTATGAGTCAAAAATCGGCAGCTAAGCAGACTTATTTTGTGAAGAAAAAAAAACTCAACTGCAGCCGCTAAAAATTTATTTATTTAATGTATTTATTATTCCTGGATCTTACACCAGATTATCATGTACTCTAATAAATTAAAACTTGTAGCTGGCTAAAATAACAATATCTTCTATCCACTCCCTTTACCCCAATCCCCAATCCTACTGGATGAACGAACTAACCAATAACTGATGTCCATGTTAGCAATTTGTATTGATAAAAATTTTTCCCCTATCATAATGTCTATTATTAATTTTTAATTGTGATATCAAATTAAATATTTAAATCATGAATGAGAATTACTTGAGGCGTGATTTTAAGTTTGTAGTAAAGTTTAAGATTAATTGTACCCCTGTAATCTAAACTTTGATGATGCTAAAATTTATATAAATAATTTTACAAAGAAGGTGTATCAACTTTTTCACTTTTTATTTAAGATAGCTAGCCGGCTCTTTTAGTAAGTAGTAGATGTAAATTTTTTCATAGAATTCAGATATGCAATCGGTTTTTTTGTAGACCTCTTATTTTTTAAGTAATTTAAGTTTTTTTAAAAAATAATTAAGTCGGTTTTAAGGTACTAAAACGCAACAAAATAAAAGAAGAAAATGGCCAGTATGAACAAAAATAGTAAGATCTTTAATTTGACACCTTACTTTTAAAATTCTGTTGAGTAATTATTGAAAAAATCAATTTTTTTAATCTCGGTTTAATAAAAACTTTAAACCTAAATATTTTATCAAACAGACATAAAAAATATGGGTTCATATATACCTTTAGAATCAGAAAAATATTACGAATCCATTCTAAGCAAAATTGAAAAACTTTTAAAAAATTGTAATAAAAAATAAAAAGTTTATTTTAAGAATTGTAACTACTAAACTAGCCAATCACAAATCGCGAAAATTGACAAATTGCGAAGCTTAACCTATAAAGTTAACCAATAGAATTGCCAAAAAAAAAAAGGAGAACGTTCATACAATATATACAATAGATACTACAATAAAAATAGTGATATTACAGAACATGTAAAGAATGAAAAATTATGAACAAATATGCATCAGTCTGTTTATAAACTTCAAAACAATGCAGTTAAAAATACATTATTGTTTCTTGTGTTTAAAAAATATCTGCTACATTGCATTGTCTTTTGTTTAGGTTTTATTCAGGTTTTATTCAAGCTAACCCTTTAAAGCCGAAAATTATGATTCTTAAAATAAACTTATATTTTTTATTTTAGTTTTATAAAAGTTTTTCAATTTTGCTTAGAATGGATTCGTATTATTTTTCTCATTCTAAAAGTATATATGAACACATACTTTTTATGCCTGTGAGAGGACATTTTTAATTTCAAAGTTTTGATTAATCCGAGGTTAACAAAATAGATTTTTTTCAATAATTACTTAACAGAATTTTAAAAGTAAGGTGTCAAATTAAAGATCTTACTATTTTTGTTCATACTGGCCATTTTCTTCTTTTATTTTGTTGCGTTTTAGTACCTTAAAACCGACTTAATTATTTTTTTTTAAAACTTAAATTACTTAAAAAATAAGAGGTCTACAAAAAAAAACGATTGCATATCTGAATTCTATGAAAAATTTTACATCTACTACTTACTGAAAGAGCCGGCTAGCTATCTTAAATAAAAAGTGAAAAAGTTGATACAACTTCTTTTACATGCAATTAATTAATTATTCTCACTGTATTATTTTAAAATGAAACTTTTTTTTACATTTTGGGCGTGTCTTGAAAAGCTCCGCCCCCCACCAACAAAGGACTTTTGGAGTCAGTCCCCTGATTTGACACGTTTTTTTGCAGCTCCAATTTGCTTGTTAAAATTGTCCTGTAGTTTTTAAACATTTCATGAGCATTACTGTATCAATAGGGTATAAATTTTGAAACAACTAGTAATATTATGAACATAAATATATATATTCTTGGCATATTTTTACATAAGTTATTTACATAATTTGATGATTCCTGGGACAAATAATTACTCATAATTATGAAATATTATTCAATCTATGTTTAATTGCATTTTGACCCAATTTTTATAAATTTGTGTTGAGATAATTAGATTATTTCCACACAAACTTTTATAGTCACTAGATATAGGGTAAAGCTTTTTGGGGAAAGACTCATATATAGTGTCCTTCCACATCTGCCAAATATGTTAGGTAATTTAGTTCAGCTCTACTACATTCATTTCTAAATATCTTAACTTGTCATGTGAAATAAATGTTTTTAAAAGAAAATTACTAATTTCTAAACAAGATTCATAATATCCATAGAAAGTTATCTTCTTGTTATTTGTCAAATCAAATAAAAGATATTGCCCCTTTGCTATGCTAATTTTATAGTATTTAAAAGAAACATATATGCATATCATATATGATTTAAGAACATTCTATTTTTAAACTTTTTAAAAGAACAAGTTAAAATGTAAATTATTTAGGAAGAAGGTAAGTATGATTTAGCAAGCTTTTAATAAAAGTCAAATTTACATTTTTAAATTTTTTTGTAAACTAATTCAAAGAGTAGCTTCGCTTTTTAAAATGAAGAGAGTACATTCATTTTAGTGTTCAAATATTAGAAAAATCTTTTTAAAGGAATGTTGAGACCCTAAATATCTCCTGCCTAAATGACTTTGCTACGCCCTTCAAATCTAATCTTAAAACGCCTGTAAATCAGTTTTTAAACATAGGTATGTACATTCAGTTTATTTTTCCTTTTGGCTTTTCAACACTTCGAATATTATTTAAGAATGTTTTTAAATATATCCTTTATTATATTTTTATTAGAATGAAACTTTTTTCATGATTTTATTTTGTTCAGCTAGTCTATATTAAGGGCTGTCTGTACGTCTGTAAGTTATCCCATCTATCCGACATTATTTCTAAAAGTATACTCTTTTTTTTCAAAATTTATTAAAGCAAAACAAAATGTTCTTTATGGTCTAAATCAGACAAATGACGGACGAACAGACATAAACTACTTTTAGTGAAGCTACGCTACTAAAAATTCCCCAATACATACCTAATACTAAAAGGCTAATCTCCACTCTACCCTTGCATTACTCAAATCTTTTAGAAAGCTACAATTTGGCAATTTCCTTTGGGTTGCAAATTAAGCATATACACCCCCCACCACCATTTTTGTTTATATAAGCATACCTTTTTAGGTTTTGTTAGGTTCAAAATCTAATGAATTGATGCTTAGGTTAGAGCCCACTCTGTGTTTAGAGAGCCCATAGGAAATATTCCAGTATGGCTTCGAAACCGATTGATATCCGATGGATTAGAACCTGTTCTTACCCATAATGAAAAATCATGTATACAACGTTTTACAGACAGTTTTCCACGAACATTAAAATAAAAACCATAAAATTAACTCCAGTTTTGTTCGTCAGGGCTTTCGGACACTCGGGGCTAACAACACTGGTTTCAATCTTTATTTTTTTTATTGTAATATCCGCGGAAAGCTGTCTATGATACGATGCGATAAATAACTATCAGCAAATTTTGTGAAAAAAAAGTTAGGGGTAGGGTCCAGGGAAGTAAATTGACGATTTGAGGGATAGTAACAAAACTTGAGCATAAAGCGAAGATCTTTGAACAATTAACGACGTGTTTCTGTTTATAATGACATTGAATAGATAAATAGATAAAAGTCATAAAATCCTCGTTAAGATATAATTAAGTGTAAATGAAAATTTTTTGATATAAAGATTACATAAAGTTGCGGGAAAGTAGAAAAAGGGCCGTAAATGTCATTTTGTAAAATGAACGAAATAGAAAGACATAAACCGATAATAAAATAGATAAAGATAGAATACAGAATATAAGTGATAAAAATTGCTCTTTTATCATTATAATTTCTAACGTACAACTCTTTAGTAAATTTTATTAAAACAAAGATGAAACATCCATAAAAGCAAAGCCCTAAAATTAAATGGAAGGACAAACGAACATCAAACTTGTACAGTATCAGAACTTAATCAGCAGAACATTAATTTGATCGCCATGCAGAGTTCATGAGATCCAAATTACATTTCTATCATGTTTAAATAAATCAAAAGAGCTATCCGTTACAGATGAACGTACGGACTGACCCTAATTAAATAAGATCTTCGCTTTTAAAAATTAGTTAGTTAACTTATGCCCATAACCCAGTAGAAAGGTGTATATATCTCCCATAGATTGCAAGATATGTAATGTAACTATGTCCTCATAACCTTTTAAACACCTCAAAAAAGCAATTTATATAATTTTTAAGTAAATATTTGTTAAATCATATAGTCTACTAATGTTTTTTTTTGGCAAATAGACATAGTTATTCCATTAATACTGATGTCTTTATGCCTGTAGCAAGGTGTATTTATCTCCTGTAGATTGCAAGATTATGTAAATATGTCCTCATAACCTTTCAAACACCTTAAGAAAGCAATTCATATGATTTTAAAAGACTTTTATTAAATAAAATAGTCTACTAAACTTTTTTTGGGCAAATAGATCTAAATTTTAATTGTCTATAGATATCTATTTTTATTGTATAACACTTTACTGTTATATATTCTATCAATATAGTTATTCTTTGCATTACTGATTCCTTTATTCCTGAAGCAAGATTAGATTGCAAGATTATGTAACTTTGTCCTCAAAATCTGTTCACCTTTCAAACACTCCAAGCAAGTATTTTAATGTTTTAAATAGAAAATTTATTATATTTTTATCACTATTGCCCAATTGATTATTTTTAGGAAGCGAAGCTACTCCTTAAAATGCTTGTGTTTGTTTGTCTGTCTGTTCTTCTGCCTGTTTTTCTTACTCTTTTTTTTAGCGTGGACTATGGGCTCTAATAAAATACTTGTTGAATTTTTAAACTTAAGGACAGAAAAGATAAAGAGATGAAGCTTTGCACAAAAATGCATTGAAATGCGTCAGTTTATGAAAGTTTTTATTGGATTAGGAAAATATCCAATTTCTTTTTTTATTTGTATAGCTATTAAAATTTTTAATTTTGCAGCTATTCATTAACTCAAACGTTCAGTATATTTTTCTGTCCTTTCATATCCCTAGATACTAGGGACGCAGTTGCTAGTTGTTAAATAAATTGTTTAAACATTAATATTTTAGAAATATCATAGGAAAAATACACTGGACATATTTATACTTTGAAAAAATGGATACATTATTACTTTTATTTATGTTCTCCAATAAAGTGAATCACGCAGCGGGCTAAAAAAAGATTACTCTCCCCCCCTCTTCAACATCCTTTACCCCATCCCCTCCTCTCCTACTGGATGAACGAACTGACTAATAAACAACAAGCTAAATATAAGACAAAATTATTCCTTGCCATTATATCCACGTATATTCTACATCCATTTAATTTAGAGAAAATCTATAGGCTTTTTTTTTGTAGCAATCTTTCAGCTTAGCAGTAACTAAATATGCAGACATTAAGCATATTTTAAATTAACATTTTTTTAAATCCGTACTTTTTAACATTTTTGCTGAAATCCAAATTAAACTTTTAGTATTTGAAAGGGTTTAAAATGTCGCAATGACGGTCATCTTGCTGTTTCGTGGACAAAACGTCACACACATTTAAAAAGTTAAGGCCCTGGCAATTTTCATTTGATAGATTTGGGACCCATTTCCACCACTATACTATCCTTTTCAAATTTAGGTTGGAGTTTAGAACTTTCATTTACTTTATTGGATTTATCACAAATCAACAATGATAAAGATATCTCTTCAATAATAACCATTTTTTTTATTTGAAAGGTTCCATGAAAGTGACTACTAGACTAGCGACAAAAGAAACCTTTTTTTTTTTTTTTTAATTGTGAATACAGTCTTACTTAAAATAAATAGTTTAGTGTTTTACCTTAGGCTATGCCATTTTATAATGGGTACAGGATAAAAAAAAGTATTGATCGAACAAAGATCGTAAAAATGTTGCACCATAATTTACTATATGTACAGGTAGAGAGGGGGAAGGGCTGCAAAGGATCAAACTCGATATATTGGATAGTGCCAAAATTAAATTAAAAATCAATTTCTTTGAGAGGAAAAACTATCAAATTTCTTTAAACAACAGAAAACAAGGATGATAATTTCCACAAGGCATATAAATTAAAAACACTTTAATTACTATTTTGTGCATGACCGATAGACCAACAGACAAAATGAGATGTACACTGTTTGATCATTGTTAAGAAGAATTATAACATAAATATTGAGCTGTTTGTCTTAAATAGCATCTGAAAAAAATGACATTTCTTCCTTAAGGATTATTTGACTGACGGACAGACATATCGATTAATATAAAAAGCTTCGCTACTAAATAGTTGTTTTAAAAATTTTCAGTATTTTTTTTATATGATACAAACATTGAATTTATCTTAGGTCACTCATGTCAGGCCAAAATGGCAGTCAATATACATTCAACATGAAAAAACAAGGACAAAATATCAGCAATAGCGCAGCGCATTTACCTGTATCATGAGAAATATGGATACAAATTGATAATATGTGTTGTACAGGTTTGTGCTATCGAAGGTTTTTCTGGCACAGGATCCCTGAAAAGTGAAATTATATCAGAGTTATACTTTAAATTGTAACCAAGAGGTTTATTCAAACCAATTTTTCGTATTTAAAGATTTAAAGGGAAGGGGGGAGTGAAATTTTTTTTTGTGGGTGGGGGGTAGTCGACACCACTATTTTAATTTTAGTTTTAAAAAGAATTTTTTTTTTTGGGGGGGAGGGGGTATTTTACATTTTTTGAGGGGTTTGGGGTGTCCCACCCCCCCAAGAAAATAGTTATAAACCTTCCCGGGACCTATGAGAAGCTACCCTGTAAAGGAGAACCCGATCAGTTTACGGTTAGCGAGATCCTTTGCTACAAACAAACAGACAGACAGACAAACAAACAGACAGACATTGTTCTACTTTGTATTATAGATAAGACTAAAACAGCACGTTTAAAATCAAGATCTTTTGAAGTATTGTAGTTTATTTTTCCAAGGGAAGGATCTTATGTCAGATCTATTTATTGGCCTTTAATTTACGTGGAACGGTTTCGATTAGATAAATGAGTATTAGATTAAAGAATATTTCATAAATGGATGTTGAATAAATAGATGTAATACAAATGAACATTAGATAAATTGATATTAGATAGATAGATATTAGTTAAATAGATTTTAGATAAATGAATATTATATGAAAGGATATTTATTAAATAAATGGATACTAGATAAATAAATATTAGGTAGATAATAGAGTCAGATATATAATAAATTACTTGATATTAGATAAATGGATAATAGATAGTCAGCAGTGAATATATCTAAATGAATGGATGGATATCCACTAACCTTAAAATCTGGAGGAATATCAAATGTTGAATACATCCAGCAGTACGCGTTCAGTACTTCCTCATCCACACTGTCATCCGCCTGATAAGCATCATCGCGAGACTAATTTAGAACTAGATAGGGTGTCCAACTCTCAAGTTCAACCATCAGTTCATAGGTTGACAAAAGAATTTAGGAAACATCAGTAAGATTAAGTAGTGGGCGTTATCCTCTTTTATCAATTTTTAACCCCCCCCCCCCCTGACAGAACTATGACCCTGGCAGAGAACAACTATTTTAGGTTAGCTTAGGTTATAGGCTAGGTGGCCGAGCGCCCGCGGCAAGGCAGGCCAGGGGGCCGAGCGCTTTCACTCAAACCTATATATAGAAAAACAATCCCCGGCCTTATTTTTTGTAGAAAGAAATGCAATTTTTAAACCCCTGCGAGGTTTATTCAATCTTTAAAAAAACTAACCTAAACTTATACGAGCATGTGAAATAAGAAATAAGATATAGCCAACAAGCGAAATAAATCTAAAGCAATATTTGGGGGGGGGGGGGGCAGACTAAGTAATACTAAGCGTTGCCCTATAATATCACGAAAAAAACACAAAAAAATGCTTATTTCAAACACACATTAGTTTTTCTTGAAATACTAGACTTTGCAGTATCTATAAATAAACTTAACAAACTAAAAACTGGAAAGATTAAATCAACGACGTCACTGAAAATTTCCCTCTACGTCATGAGTTTAAAATTGCTCTATCTATAAGAACTACAAATGTATATATTGGGCTGACCAGATGATAGGAAAGGGAGAATTATTCCAGATAAAGTTTTTTTACTTGGAAAGAAAATGAAGTAGCGGATTTCGTCGTATTTTCACAGTAGTAGTAGGTTATTTTAGGTTAGGTTAGGTTACGTAAATGTTAATAATTGACCCATAGGGTTAGGAAATTGACCCTGCAGAGGCTAGAAATAGGAGAAAAGCTACTGTGAAAATAACCCTAGTTCGTTTTCTTTCCATTATCCAATTATTTTAATGAGTTTAAATAAATTTACAACCGTTTAATAGATTTTTTTAAAGAACATTTTCTCAGTTCCTTGAGATAAAGTCAGGAAAGGTGTATAAACAATCCACTGTCAAAGTCAAACACATTGTTCTTATGTTTTTTTGAGGTACATATTTACAGGGATGGAGGGGATATTGGGCTGTTTATTACACTAGTCCCAAAGTTTTAAAAGAATTTGGTTGGTTAGTTCATTAAGTTGAATGGCCAAACGTTTCAACTACCATTGTAATATATGTGTATCATCATTGGGGTTGTACACTATCTTATCGGCCAATGTCTTATCCCTTTAGATCCCTGATATATTCATATACATACAGGGTGTCCCATTTCATTTATGTTTTTTAATGTAAATTTACATGACTCCCTTAATTTTAATTAAGCAGTTTCAAGCAAGTTTGTCTGAAAAATCTACAAATATATTATCAAAGATAATTTTAAAAAGTAATAAACATTTGAAAGAAGACAAATGATATTGGACAGCCTGCACAAATACATATTGTTATGTATTTATGCTTGGAAAAGGCCCTTGTAAAATCACATGCTGTCGTTGCTAGGTAAAAATTATGAATATTTTGCATATGGAATAGGTTAATGGAAAATATAATATTTGCTGCTTTCTCTCAAAAAGCTTAACAAGCCTAGAAACCACCCATAAACTAAATCAAAAATAATGGTAGGGTGTTTTTTCCTATGCCTAACTCTTGCTGGGAGCCATAACCCTACCTAATATAACCTAACCTAACTTAGATTAAAAACAGTTACAAGAAAAACTACCCCCCCCCTTACTTTTTTTTCACTTTGTGTCTAAATAAAAAGGGCGCGACTTTTTTTTCTGTAATCGTAATGAAGCTAACAAATGCCGAATCATATAAATTTAGAATTTAAAGATTGAATAATTTTTTTTGAAGAAAAATGTCCGATTTTCCAACAGAAATATAGCTTTAAACCACCACAGAACAAATTTTTTGTCAAAGCAAGCCTATTATTTCAGGCAATACTAAGATTATGTGTATAATGAGACAGACTGACAGATATCCAAGAACTTTGACTTATTGCCTTTTATTTGTAAATACTGATGGTTGAACTTGGAGAGTTATAAACTTAATAAAATTTAGCCCAGGACTAAAAATGTAAAAATCAAGAATTGAAATTACAGCTTTCAGAATTATATAAAAATGTGACTGGTTCGGTAAAATTGTATTTTTAAAAGACATTTATAATTCAATTGTCCTATCGCTAAAACCGAAGGTTCGGGCTAACAAAACTGGTATTGATTTTATGATTAAATATTTTAAAATTCGCAGGAAACTATCTATAAAACGATGCTGTACATGATCTTTTTGTATGGCTGAGAACCCATTCTAATCCAGCAGATATTAATCCGTTTCGAAGCCATAGTGGGAAAAAACACATTTCTATTTTTAGTCCTGGGCCGAATATAACTTACCGTCTCACAAGAAATAGGGTCTCCAAAGAATTGTGAGCTACAGACAACTACGCTCCCCGCTACAAACAGTGATACTGACCATTTGTAGAATAGCTTGAATGTAAAGTTGTCAATAGAAACCTCTCCTGTTCAGGATTAAATGGTTAGAGGATTTTTTAGCAAGATTTGGTAGATTTTTTTCCAACTCATTAAATTTATGTTATGAATTATGCTAAAATTGTCTTAAACAAAACAAAAATAAATACTAATTATAAATTCATCTTTAAATTAAAAAACTTTTTTACTTTATATTCAACATTTTTTATAGATTTAAGAAACCTATATTAGCAATATATCTATAGGTATAATCAAAAAAGTTAGAAATGTTGTTGATATCATTAAATCTGCCAAGAGTACACATTTTATAGTCCAATTTATAATTTTATGGGCTTCACAACACAATAAGTGCAAAACACCAGAGATGGGTTTTTGAATCAAGAATGCCGCGTTTTTTCGACATTTTTTAGACCGATCGCCTTCGTTTAATCAATCATTATTATGAAATTGTCTCGTAGGATTTAAACAGAGAATACAACTTAGGAATTCAAAATTTTAAAATTATTATTTCAGCCATTTGTATAATGTCTAATAAAGCTCTAAAAAGATGCATTAATTAATATTTAGCAAAAATGGGTTTAAGATTATTTATTTTCTTCTATAAAAGCCGTACCAACAAAAGCGAAATAATTAAATAAATACAGGGCATTTTCTTCATAATGATTGAATGAACGAAGACGACAGTTCTAAAGCATGTTGAAAAAACGCGGCATTCTTGATTCAAAAACCCATCTCAGGCCAGGGAGAGGACAATGGTGCTTGAGTAAATCTTTAACTCTTTCTACCCCAAACCTTGGGAAGATTAATTTACCATCCATTGTCTAATCCCTTGATATAATTTTTAAACATAAAATAGTATTGTATCTTAAAAGAAGAAATGTGTAAATATGGTGTTTTTATCTGTTTGTGGTTTGAAAGAGTTGTGTTTAATCTCAAATTCCCAGGGATGGAGGGGACATCGAACTGTTTGTTATTATAGCCCCCAAAGTTTTGTAATAATGTTTTCTCATTCATTGGCTTAACAACTTTTTTGAATTTTAATTGGTTGGTTCATTAAGTTGAGTGTCCAATCGTTTAAATCACTAATTGCAATCTACAGCAGGACAATTTTGTGTATCGTCATTGGGGATGTACATCAATTTATCGGACGGTGTCTTATCCCTTTAGATCCCTGCAGATTCTGCAGAAAATGTAAATTCATTGTCTTACTACCATTGATACTTAAATGCAGGGACACACACAAAAAGGCTTTTAAAATAATTTTTAAAACAATAAATTTAAAAAAATCCTCTAACACTTCCCTATTCCAAGGATTGTTTCTGTTGCACTTTTGACTATTCCGATGGTAGTCGCCATTTTGAATTAATTCCCGCCAATAAATATGATAATTTACTAATGTCGTCTTCGCTTTGATTTCATAGTTTTGTCATCTACACTTTTAACTTTTGTTAGGTAACTGTCGCCACTCTCATTTTTTTTTATCTCTGAAACAAAGAAAAATTCAATAAAATGCCTAAATGAGAATTAATATGTGTTCACAAAGACTCTTAAGAATACAGAATATTTTTTCCAATAATGCTTAGAAACCAATTATTATCCGCTGGATTATAACCGGTTCTCAGCCATTCTGAAAAATCATGTATAGAATCGTATTAAAGTCAATTTTCACGAATGTGAAAATAAAAATCCTAAAATAAATGCCAGTTTTGTCAGCCCGGGCCTAACAGGCTAACAAAACTGGTTTTAATCTCTTAACTAATATTTCTTTCTACAGAAAATTTTGGCCTGTTATTTCTTACCAACCTATTAATCTTATTTTACTAATAGAAGTACAAAATATCGTACATAAAAACATACAAAAATAAGTTTGTGCAACATTTCCCAGTTATCTTTGTTTGTAATGTGAAAATAATTAGACAATCTATTTGACGTTCCATTGCTTTGAAAAGCCATCACATAGCCAGGCAAAACACACACAAGACTTTGTTTACTTTTCTTTGCAAAAAATTCGCGCATTCACATAGAATGCAATTCAAATAACTAATTCAAGAGGTAAAAATGTAAGTTAATGTGCTTTATATGCTGACTTGGATAATTGGGTGAAATAATGTAAAAAATACTTTCATTTTAGGTATATCTTGCCGTCTATAATAGGTATGCTCATAACCAGTGTTGCGGAACCTGAGCCGGGAGCCGTGGAGCCGCCATATTTTGCTGGAGCTGAAGCCGGAGCCATAATTTTCGTTAAAAAACGGCTCCGGCTCCGGACTAGATAAATAAAGAGATTTTTTTTAAAAATTATAATTTGGTAACTCTGTTTTGTTATGTGCAAATGCCCCTATTAAGTTTTTCAAGTCCATTTTTATCAAAAATTGAACTTTTAAAACCTTCAAAAGTCAAAAGTAGACGTGGGAAAAAAATATGTCGAGTTTTTCTTGATTTTAGGTCGAAGCCGGAGCCGCACCAAAATCAAACGGCTCCGCAACGCTGCTCATAACCCATTTATGTTAGCCAATGTGAGGTAGAAAGGCATACTTATTTTGGGAAGGGGCACATGCACATTATGTCATGAAAATTTCGTCACAAAATGTTTTTAAATCTATATTTCTGTAATTAAAGATCCTAGTAACGATAATTTTTTTGCCATTTCTAACCAAACTTTTCATTTAAGGCATATGACTATATAGGACATTATGACAGGAGAAAAATTATCGTCAATTTGGGTTACAATTTCCCCTCGCATTTATTGGTCTAGCTGTTTATCCAGTAGTAGGTAACGGAATGGGGCAAAGGAGGGGGATGGGGGAAATCGTTATTGAAAATCTGGTGTAAGATCCAAGTAATAATATATTCATTTGACTATAAATCTTTGATCTGTTTTGTTGTGCTATATTTGTCTATATCTTAGAATATGCGCAGCTTTCCCTAATGTTTAAACTGCATAGTAATTGGGTTGTGAGCAAAATTTAATCGCGCCCTCAAAACCTGCAAATTAGTCCTCATGCAAGAATTACAATATCAAAATTAGTTTTGTCATGGACATTTAAAGGATGGACAGGTTAACTACTATAAAAGAATCTAAAGACTCCGTTTTCAAAGGGGTAGGGATTGACATAGAGGACTAGATTTGAACTCATTATGTTAATTAGTAGCTACAGAAAAAA
The DNA here is from genome assembly GCF_053477335.1 of Acartia tonsa. NCBI lineage: Eukaryota > Metazoa > Arthropoda > Copepoda > Calanoida > Acartiidae > Acartia > Acartia tonsa. The sequence continues at coordinate 13,640,956 of NC_137266.1, read as the reverse complement.
ACTTGCTACTTTTTTTAAAAAATAGATTAATATAATAATTGATAAATATCTCATTTTTTCCATTATATATATCTTTTTTTTTTTTTGGGGGGGGGGGGGTGGTAATCACCTTTTCCCTTGGTTTAATTCCATACCAATAGATATATTTTTAAAATAAGTTTTTTTTTTGCGAATGCAATCAAACACCTAAAAGTGCAGAGAGAGAAAACAAAATCTGCGGGAAGAAACGTCGAAACAAAACAAGACTTTTATTCTGACATAAAACTGAACTTTCAAATCAATTTAGATTCTATTGCATAAAAAAGAAATACCCAAAAATGCATATACAAACAAAAATGATATGGACTTATTATTAAAATAATTTAAATCTTTAAAAAGTTTGTTAGATGTTATTTTAATATTATGACAAATATAAATCTTGTAAATGGTTGTAAATCTTTTATTTGAAAGGGAGCTTTATTTATGTCCTGGAATGGTTATATACTATGTATTTAGAGCATTGGTCACCCTACCAAAAAGAATTGCCGTTGAAAAATAAACTAAATACCATTACCCAATAAGTAATTCTCCAATCAATTTCAAACTTTGCATGATGATTCCTGATTTTTTACAAAAAGAATGAAGGTTTATTAGTTCTAATAGTTCTATTGGCGAAGTGTGATGTGTTTTGAAACTATTAAGATTAATATTCGCAGACAAAGTACTTTTGCACAACAGATTCTCACACAATGTTTTTAGTTAAGTAAATAGAATGAAGTCAAATAGTCATATATTTTGCTAATTTCATTTGTCATTCAGAACAGCACACTCATCTATTACAAAAAGTAAGTTGAAGATAAAACACACAAAAAAAATTTTAAAGTTATGGCGAAAAGTTTACATCCAGTTACTTTTATTTTTTTATTATTAAAACTTAATTTCTATTAATCTAGTTTTTCTCAAAAAATTTTAGTCTTATCATTTTAAATACTATTGAAAAAGGGATTCTTCTTAGAATGTGCACTTTTAATTTACGACAGGATATTTAATAATTTGTTCTCAAAATTCTATTCAAGATTTTTCGTTTAGAGTTAATTGTATCTCTAACTTCTCTAGTATCGTGGCACAGTGTGATAGCTAGAGAAGTACTGTCGACTTTACTTATTCATTAGCATAGTGTTATAGCTAGAGTAGTTGAAATACAATTTTCTTCACCTAGTTCAGGATTTTTATAAACAATTGTTATCGTTCTTTAGAAGTGAAGAGACAGACAATTACCAAATCAATTCATAATATTTAAGACTTTTACAATAGAGATAGATCAGTTTAATTTTCATTTACCAATTCCCAGGTCTCTGAAAGATTTCTGGAATGATCTAGAAAAAATCAAATTATATTTTGAATTGGGTGTCTTAAAGAATGAATATAGAATGTATGGGGATATTATGACAGGGGAAAAATTATCGTCCATTTAGGTTGCTAACAAGGACATCACTTATTGGTCAGTTCCTTCATCCGTAAGGATGAGAGGGATGGGATGAAGGGGTGTATAAGGGAATTGTATTCTAGCCAGCTACAAGTTTCACTTTATTGTGGTACATGATAATCTGGTGTAATATCCAGGTAATAATTTATTTGTACTTGTTAATTTTCGAGCACTTCGAATGTATCACTTTATCTTAAAGGTATAGTTTACAAAACTCAAAGGAAGATGATTAAAGTCCCTCCACAGATTATGACGTCATACAATAGAATAGCCAATGAGAGGCCAGTATACACTGTAATTGACCTGCGATGTTAAAATTTATGCTGGCCTCTTATTGGTTATTCTTACGTATGACGTCATAATCTGTGAGGGGACTTTAATCATCTTCAACTTAAAGATGAAAATTATGTTGGGAATATTAAAGTAGGTTTACATTCTTATGGGAATAGGTAATGAAGTAGGTTTATACTTATATGTTAAAGGCCAATATAGTGCATCCCATTTAGTTTTAGACCTAATATTAATATAATGCTCAAAACTTAGTGCATCCGCTCGTCGTCGGGAAGGTGAATCTCGTACCGACACCGCGTCATAACTAAAGACGTTAAAAATGGTTCCCAATAATGCTATGTTAGATGCAAAACGTAAATGGTTAGAGTGGGGGGAATGCCTTGGCCCAAAACAGGCACAACTCGTTACCATGCACAGTTGGGAATTCTCAGACAAAGGTCGTGCATCTCAGAGAGTCGGTTGTCTGATGGGTAAATGAACGCTTTACACCCCAATCATAAGCGGAGTATGTTTCAAGGTGTGTGGAGAGGTCTAGTACCCGAAGCGACACCAAGCCCCCTAGAGTCTTAACTCTTTATGGGGAGGGTCAGTGCAATGATAGCTGTTCTGGTTACTATATAACATTATATATGTGAAGAATTGAAGAATTGCCATTTTAACATAATGCTGGACAAATCCAAACATATTACCTTTATTTTTGTTTAACAATTCAAAACGGCAGTTTATTCTCAGTTTTCTTATTTTAAAATCCTAACTTTTTTGATCCTATACCGTGTGACAGTTAGGGTTTTGAAAAGCGGGGATCGGCCAACGACGTTTTAGAACTAAGATAAGCTAGACATCTTTACTTATTTCTAAAATAAAAAAATGGTCCACAAAGAAAAATTTTATGCACACAAACTGTTTTTAATTTGCGGCTTCTGCGCGGGTTACACGTCTCGATGAAAAGCAGCCGCGACAAAAACCTATTTGTCAAATCCACGACACTTGTAAATAGTCACCACACATAACATTTTGGATAAAGGGATTTTGAAGTTGGCTGTAAATTTATTTGGACAATCTGTAATAAAAGCTGTAAGGGTTTGAGGGATTAAGGAAATTATTGTTTATTTTAAATTGATCTTTTTAGGAAAGCTTTGAATATGTATTTAGAGCATTTTAGGCTATTTTTGGTTACCTCCCCATTTGAAAGATAAAGCTACATTTTAGTTTCGTTAAATCAAATCAAATATTTTGTATACTTAGATTTTTTTATGATTATATTAAAAACTAAATAAAAAAATTACTTTACAAAAACACTTCAAATTTTCTTCTATCCACTTTTATTGTTCTTTGAATTTCCGCGAACCATAATAATTTATCAAAATAAGATGCAAGATTGTGCTTTCTCAGGGAGGGAGCAGGCATTGTGGTGTTCATTAATTTGATTTTCAAAAAGTTTCAACTACTAATTGTGATTGTGGGGTAATTTTGTGTATCATTATTGGGGATCAATTCATCTGTAATTGTATTATTCTTTAAGATATCTGGTACTTTCCATAGTCACATTAATAAAATAAAGCTTTGAGATATTCAGGATAACTCTGTAGATTTTATTTGGTACTAATTACATCAACTAGTTTGTACTTATAATTTTAATGTACTATCATTATGTCAACTACATCATTGAAGTAAAAGAAAGCAAAAGTAAAGCAGTGGTTAAATAACTGTATGTCCAAGGGGTGGGGACCCTGTGCCGAATTTCAATTGGATCTTTAAATATCAGCCAATAGCGTCAGAAATATTAAGACAGCCAAGTCGCTACAAAAGCAATACTCTACGTACCACATCTACGTAAATATCAGGTAAATAAATTATTATATTAACATATCAATTTTTTGACATCCATAAGCACTTTTAAAGCTACAAAACACAAAAAAAGAATAAAATATTATTTTTAAAACCATTATCAGTCACTTTACCCATGTCTTTAGTTCTAACCTTAGGCTTTATAAAAATAAGCAACTTCTTTGATGTTTCAAAAACAACTTTAAAAAGATTCTCATATGTATCTTTTTACTAGAATTATTTGGAATTAGATGTTTAAAATCATTTCCAGTATGGCAGTTTTTTTACCTAGTGCCTTCGGCACCTCGGGGCTAAAAGTCTGGTTTTATAATTAAAATTTTTCATTTAAATATCGGCGGAAAGTAAACATTTTTATATTTTCCCTCAGTTTGACAAAGCCAATAAAAATATTTCTATAGCATTTTTGTTCATTTTAGAATGTGGCCATATAAAAAGTATACTGTGAACAAAAACACTTTAAAAATGCACATAAAAAATATATATTTTTGCCACATAAAATCTTAATTGCTTTTTAACTAGATATGCAATTAGTTTCATATGAATTTAAAATAAAAATATTTTATATTTCAATTCTTATCAATTTTAATTTTAGCTTTGTGCAAAATTTAGTGATTTAATTGAATTAAAGGACACAGCCTAAACATGCAGGGATGTAAGGGCATAAGTCAATGGCCGATGAATTAATGTACATCTTCAATGATGGTACACAAAATAACCCTACAATAATAATTATTGGTTGAAACGTTTGGACACTTAACATCAACTTAAAAATCAATTAAAAGTCCCCAAAGTTCTCAAGCAGGAAAACATTCTTGTAAAACTTTTTGGGACTAGTGTCATTAATAGCCCAATGACCCCTCCCTCCCTGGTAAACATGGGTGGGCGGGTGGACAGTATGACGTAAAAGTACAGCTTTTCTGTCTGCCCTCTGGCTTTGTCTCTTTTCAGTTCAAATATAATTTGTAGCGCAGCTACTCTGAATATATATATAATGTCCGTACGTCCTTTACTCAATGACTGTTTATTTTGTTTCTTCATTGATACTTAAAATTAAACTAGCTGTAAAATGTAAAATATAAAAAATATTTGTCTTGTATTATCATAATTTTTTTTTTTACTTTTGGCTGCGCTCCTAGAATCTAAGAACTTTGTATTCGAAGGGGTAAGGAAGGTCAGAACAATACCAGGATCTGTATAAATCTTCCATAAGAAGATAACTCAATTAGTTCTTTAGCTATTGAAATCTAAAGGTACAGGCAAAGAACATTAATACTTTATATTATAGGATTGCTGTACTACTTATAAACATAATTGTCCTTGCATATTATAGTTATTTAAAGAATTTTGCATCTAAATTCACAATATACACTCTAAGAAAATGTTTAATATACAATAATATATGAAACTTCAATATAATATTGACATTCTAACTCATAAGTAACATTTAACACAAAATCCTGAAGTGATTCCCAATGAATGACTGTCAAACACTGCTTTTTGTCTTGTTCTAGCTTTCTAAACGTACTTGAGTATTCATTCTATATATATGTCGTTAAAAATCAGCTGAATTACAATGAAATAAAAGGGCATTTTTGTTTTTACTATGTGTTACATGTTTCATAATAAGTATTGTCAATAAATCACTAACTATGACATTTTGAGTTGTACTAATAATTAATATATAATATTTTTAGACGATCGTCCTAGTGTAAATTCGCTATTAACAATAAGCTTAAAGTAATGGCTAGTTCTTTTATCACGTATTTAAGGACATGTAAACTATTTAAGTGGTGGGGCAGGGTACACAGCTAGCTTAACATACACAAAGCCATGACTGACAAAATGTGACTATTAAGCTGTATAGGCTTGAGCCTGACCGGCGCGTGCTACAGCTGTGTGCGCGCATGTGTGTGTGTGTGTGTGTTGTATCTGTATGTTTGTGTGTGTGTTTTAGTGCGTGAAGCACTTTCTTTGCTAGGCTTACTTTATCAAAGTCTGGAAATTAATTTAAATAACCCTCTGGCAATTAATCAATCAATCAATACCTTTTGACTCTTTAGAAATCAGTTTTTAATGCTTTTGTCCTGCTAGATTTTTTTTCAACCTGTAATAAGCATAAAAAATTTATTTTCCCTAAATGTGAAATTACATGTTTTACTCAATATTTAAAATCTTTATAAATCTGAATAAATAATGAACCAGGTTGTGTGGCTGTCTTTCCGATAAGATCTCGTAAACGGCTAGACCAATAGTCCCACAATTTTCAGCGAAATCTTACATTAGTCCAAGAAAGGTTTTAGGCTATTTTGAGGGGATATAGACAACCCCTTTTCCCCTTCCTATTTGTGATATGGCCATTGAAAGATTTATCAAAAACAAACCAAAAATTTCGTTTGGTACGCTCCCCCCCCTCCCCTTGGAACGAAGCCCCCAGAGGCATGGAGGAAAGTCACTAGTAAAAATAGCTTTAAAGTTAGGGATTTACATCCTGTTATTTTGTAACATTCTTATAATTATCCTTGATTAAGAATCTACATTCTACACCTTTACCTTGCCATACCACCCTTCACTGTAGGTCAATATAGGGATATTATTCAAAGCGAAGCTTTTCTATAATTAGGGTCGGTCCGTCCGTCCGTGACGGATAGTTTTTTTCGTTAATTTAGGCATGTTAGAATTGTCCTATCGATTTCTAACTTTGTATGAGGTTTCCTTTAGTAGTTAGAAAGCGTAGCAACTCTATAACCATTACCAGAATGTTCGTACGTTCATTTTAAACATGTTGATTTTTCTACTTTTTGAACAAATTTTTTTGTGATCTAATTATCTGATTGATCTGCTTTTTGGTATATTGATTCCTAAGACAACAAAGTACAATATTATAAGCGAAGCAACTCTATAAACAAGCCCTAAAAATGTAAGTATGTCCAAAAACATTATCCTAAATCAAGCAGTTTTTCAACAATTTTGCTTCGACTCTTATACATTTATATTCTGATTATTCAGTTCTAACACTAAACAAGTGTTTATGTTCGTTTGTCCTACCGTTGCAGTGCTTCGCTTTTATGGATGTTGTCATCCTTGTTTTTACATATTGTACAAAGGATTCATTCAAATATTTCACCATTGCGTTTAGTATCATGTAACTTTTTGATATAAATAAAATCAGATTAGTAGCGCAACTATTCTATAACTGAAATACGTAGTATTCAGATGTTGTTTAATCTTTGCGCTACTTTTGGGGCAAAATTATTCTTGTTAAGATTATTTTATTAACAATACCTTTTGTAAGATTAAAGATAGTTTTGATTTATGATTCTAAGTAGTTTTAATTTCATACACTTTGACCTTATTAAGGTGTTTGACTCCCTTCCTTACAAATTTTCATAACTTTATCATTTATGTAGCGGGATAAAGTGTCTAAAAAATCAGCCATGTGACGTCATAAAACTGAGGGAGATGAGAGGAGGAGTGGAAAGAAAACCCTTAAAAAGGAGATAGATTGGATAATCCTTCATTTTTATGACGTCACATGGCTGAAATTGAGACACTTTGTCCCACTATAACTAAATGATAAATTATCACTGATGAATTGTATATTCTTTAAACATCAATATTTTTCTTTTAATTAAAACATTTTCTAGTCCATTTCGTGGTAACGTCCTTTAAGGGTGATTCGTCGTATTTTCAAAGTAGCTTTTCTCCTATTTCTAGCCCCTGCGGGAGGCTCTAACCCTGAGGGGCAATCACCCAACCTAACTTAACCTAACATAACTTAAAAAGCCACGAAAGGGAATACACCCAAATTTTCTTATTAGAAAAAATAATTAAGCATAGAAAAAACTATATTTGAAGGAAAGGTTCAGAAAAATAGCCTAAATCTATCCAGGAGGAACGTAAAGCTTACTGATGTACGTTGATCTTAAGGCTAAACAAACAAATTTTCAAAAGTAAATTATACTAAGCGTCTTTAGTCTCTATGGGCATATACATTTAAGTGAGAAAAACCTCTACAGGACCTTATGAAGCTTCTGAAATTGAGAACTCAATCATTAGCAAGATCTTAAAGTACAAACAAAAAATTCTCAATACTTTATATTAAAGAATATATAACTATATTTGAAGGTGTAAAACTGCAATTGTGGCAATTTTACTTTTACTGAAATTGGACCACAAACAAACCTTTTGGGGAAAAAATGTACTTTTTTACTTCTTGTTAGAAAGAATAAACAGAGGCTCGCAGGTAAAGAGCCAGTATTGGTTAGTGCTCCTATACAAGTGCTATTTAAATTGAAAATAAAGGTGAGGGGGCGGTTATGGGGTTCACGTATAGCTTAGATGGACTAAACCCCAGTGTTGATGCAATAAATCACATAATAAATGATCGTTACAAAGATATTGAACTCAGCACGCAACTCAAATACACACACACAAACACACAAATACACTGATTTACACAAATAAAAACTCAAAATTAGGAACGAGTATGTTCATATGTAGCACAGCATTAAAGGTTGATAATTTTTAAAAGCAAAACTT